>NC_143583.1:112175631-113375631 GCF_048544385.1 Mastigoproctus giganteus | reverse complement strand
TACATCCTTCCTAAAGTGAGGCCTCCAGACCTGTATACAATACTCAAGAAATGGCCTAACCATGGCCTTGTACAAAGGGATAATCACCTCTTTATCTCTGCTAGCAAAGTTTCTGTATATCACTGACAAACCCAATAAACTGTTCTGGCAGCATATCTGCACTGATCAGAGAATTTCATATCTGAGAGCGACAATTGTGAATTAGATATATTTTATAGAAAATGTAATTGATATTATTTATTTATTCTCTTACAACAAAGCACAAATTTTTATAAACATTTCACAATTAAAACATATTTTTGTTATATTCTTTAGTATGATTTCTTATTTTAAATATATAAATTTTTATTTATACAAGTTAGCTTCTAAAACCATGTTCCAGCAAAAAAAAAAAGTCCTATGTTGTATGCGCACACGCGGCAAAAATTCACTAATTTGGACCCTCTATAATTCGGAGTGCTTTTTTATGTATGTATTTTATTTATTAGAATTAAATGATAATCACATAATTTTTTTCAGAACGGCCTCACGATAACTTTGTAGAAAAAGTAAAACTATTCGTAAGGAAAAATGAAATATAATGAAAAAATTTAAGGCACTGTTATTGTTAGATAATGCATCTGCAAATCCTACTAAATTTTAAATCACATAACGACAATGTCAAGTGCCTTTTCTCCCCTCCTGATCACATAACAGCCTTCACATGGATCAGGGAGTCACTTAACTGTAAACATTAGTACCACAGATAATAACTGAAGAACATTTTTTTTTTTTTTTTTTTTTTTGACAATTCTGACAGTGAGCAAAAGACAGCAGTGAGAGAAAAGACAGCAGCCAATATTAAAAATTATAATATGAGAAGTGCTGTTTCAACTGGCTGAAAACTATAATGAGATAAAGAGTACAATAATAAGTGCATTAAAAAAAAAGTATTAAAAATGACTGTGTTCTTTTATTTTGATGGAATCAAAGATGAAGTGTGTCAAAACATGTTGCAGAACAGAAAAAGATACAAATCAGTGCTTTGAAAATCATTAATAATAGTTTTAACAAATTTTATAAACTAAGAGTGAAAATTTCAGAAAATAATCCTCAACTCGTATAATAATATTAGTAGTTACATAGAAGCAATCGAGAGGTCTGGAGTCTCAGCTTGAGACCTCTCAAATCCCTGAGAGACTAAGACTAGTATGGCTTAATTTGACTTTGATAGGAAAAGTTGGGGTTTAAAATAATATAATTGAAGACAATTATTATGCCCAAAATTGAGATTTTTAATAAAAACTAAGGTTGAATATACACATGAATCTTTCCTTCTATTTGATAAATATTAAATGTTTTATATCATTATCAGTAAATAAATTTATATATGCAGAAAAGCCAATGTATATAAAAGATCATTTCCACCTGTGATTTTTCATAAACAAATTTTACAAAAACTATTTGAAAATGAAAATTAAATAAAAATCTAAAATTTTTAAAATTCTTTCATACACAAAAATTATGTATATGAAAGAATCATTCATTTTTAATTGCAATACTGCTTGAGGTGCACAAGGTAGATGATTCCTACTTAGATTTTTTAAAATAAGACAAATGCAATCTCATGTGCACAATGGCAACCCAGAAGATAAATGATTTTTAATTTTAATGCCTGTCTTATGAAAGGCAAACCCAAATCATGGCTTGAGTGATTTTAGTAATGTTATTTTTTATTTTATTTTCAGTAATGCCATGATGGCATAAAACGGGCATTGTAAGGACAATAATTTGGCACTTAAAGCACTGTTAATTTTGGTCACTGCACTTGGACATGCACAAGGTTTAACTGATATGAATCTAAATGCCAAAGTGGTGTTTCTTCCTTTTAAGATCACCTCACTTCTCCAAGCCAAGGACCAAACTGTGAATGTGACATTAGAGTGGTATTATGCATGTTGACGCAACGGTCAAAACACAGAAACTCATTTAAAATATATAAGAAAAATAAGGTTTGATTTGTTTCATGTTATAATTAAACTGAATGAAGAGGCTTACCTCAATATTTTCTTATTATGAAACCCTTGTATTCTAATACTCACTATATTACCAAAGTTAAAATTTATAAATTACTTAAATGAATTTTTTCAGCACTCAAAAGAAAGCAGACAATTCAAAATATCCAGTATCAACAAATGAAGACTCCAACCCTAACACTCAGAACTACAATAAATCAGAACAAGTGCAAAAAAAGACATTGGCATAATAAAATAAGATAAAATATAGAGGGTGAATAAAATTGCAAATAAAATTAACTATCCTTAAAGCTTTGTCGTGCAGATTTCAAACATGAAACAACTTAGTGTGTGAAACTATAAAAATTGTAAGGAATATCTGAATAGAAATACAGAAGACATTATACACTATAAGGTTAGTGAAGCATTATAATTTCTGGGAAAATCCACCAAAACCATAATACATGGCAAACAATTTCTAATTACAGTACAGCGTCAACTATCTGAATTAATTGGGACCAGGGGTAGTTCGGACTTCTGATTTGTTTGGATTTTTGAATTTATCAAAAATACAGTTCTGGAAACTAATCACCGTTCTCCCCACCCTGGGTGTAAAAGAGCCGAGTTCAAATTGCGTCAGTGATGGGAGGAATTTTTATGAGCCTTTTTGACAATGTGGTTGAGTTATTCAGTCTCAGGCAGCATGGTTTTTCGTCCAACAAACAGAAAATTGACCAAAGGACATGCAATTTACAGACAGTATACATGGAGCAATATGGCCTTAGTTGCTAATGCTTCCAGAACCCAACCACAACAAACAGCATCTTTGAGGGAGGGTCATCAGCTGTTCTCATACTTTTTCTTTTTCTTTCTTTTTTTGCACCATCATCTGAATTAAGTCTCGATGCGAACTTTAAAGTTTTTTCCTCGTTTTTAATTTCTGTTATGGTTGAATTTCCAACCTCATAAAATCTTGCTAAAAAGACAAAGAAGATCATAACTTCAGTACGTGTAAATGTTCAGAATCTTTTCATTCCTATATCTAAACTTTGTAAACATTTTACTCCGTATCTCACTTGTATGTATTGTGTTAGTTGCAATTTCTGCATTCTGTGTTCTTTGTTATTAATTGATGCTTATCTTTTTTTACTGTTTTAGATTTTACAACCCAAAAAAAAAAAAAGAAAAAAGAAAAAAAGAAAAAAAAAGTCACTGAACAGAAATATCAGATTACAAAGTGTTATGTTTAGTTAGTACTGTATGTATATTAATTAAGCTATGTATGTAAGCGTAAATTTATTTTGCTAACCTGTGGATAATACTCTTCCGACTTTCACGTATCATTTAATTTCGTTACTTGGTAGGAAAAGGTAAAATAAAAGTATAAATTTGTGCTTTATATTTTCATTTTTAAAGCCTGTGAATAATATTCCTCTGATTTTCACTTATTACAATTGCTGTTTAATAGAATCAAAATTCAATTTGCAAACGTTATTGCAATAACCGGCGCTTACTGCAATTATTTTATGACACCAGCATAAAAAAAAAATAATAAATGCTGGCTTGTTCGGATTACTGACGTTTTGAATTATTGGTGTTTGGATTTTCGACACACTACCGTACCATTAAAAGATCTTGTGAGATCTTCCAAGTGTTTGACTGAAATTCATAACCTATCTGATCTATCTATTTTAAACATAGCATTCTGTTTATAAATGTTTATTTTGGAAGAATTTCTTCTCGTATACAAAAATTTGTATAAACTAAAGATTAAAAAAAAAAAATTACAAAACTGAAATTTTATAATCATCCAGATTTTAAACATGAGACAACCTAGCTTGTGAAACCATAGATTGTGAGGAATATTTGAATAAAATATACAAGGCGTTATACACTATAAGGTTTGTGAAGCATTATAATTTCTGAAAAATTTTGATCTTTCATCAGAGATCAAAATTTATCAGAAAATTCCATCTTCCATTTGACTGAAAAAAAACAAAAAAAGGATTCTAATGCTGAGAAGTTCACAGGTGCAAAAAGCTTTTCAAAGATGTAACCTGTTACAGAGTCCTCTATAAATAAAAGAGGAGGGATATAGCTCAACTGAAGCCAGATTCAGTCTTCTTAAATTCTAAGAAGACTGAATAGAATAACTGCCAGTAGAAACATGCTGAAAAGGCTCTTTAAAAAATTTCTAATCTAGTTCATCCAATTCCTCAGTAAATAGCCCACCTTCTTACAACTAAAATCTTCCAATTTCTCAATTAATAAACCAAGTCCAGTCAACTCAGTTTCAAAAGATTAAAGATTTAAGGTATGAAATATTTCTAATTTCATTATTTCTTCAGTCTTCAGATATTTAGCATTTGTTGTATTGTTTTCATTATTTATTAATGTTATATTACTTTTGTATAACACAAAAAGGACTTTTTTTTTTTTTTTTTTTTTTTTCCAAAGATGCTTGGTTCCATCTCTCAATTAGAACTCGAATTCTATAGAAAAATGCATCCTTGTCAAGTCTCGGAACAGATCAGAATGATTAGGGTTGGGTTTTTTTTTTCCCCCTTTTGCTTGTTTCTTTATTAACTGGATACAAGATTACAACTTTCTGCTTGTAAATAGAGTAAATAAATCTATTACCAATTCTTCAGGAAGTTGGGAAGGGGAAACAGCGTTACTGGCATTACTAGTGTAATTCTGTACATCACAGATAATTAACAGTGCTAAAGTACTTTGCCATTATAACTTTAACTGCAACACATTGAGTGCTGTTACAGGTAAAGGTAGCTACAATTTAATCTACCTTAAACATAGCATTTTGTTTATAAATATTTATTTTGTAAGGATTTATTCTTGTATACAAAAATTTATATAAACCAAAGATTAAAAAAAAAATGTTTACACAAACAATCTGAACTTTTACAGTCATGCAAATTTCAAATATGAAACTACAGAGATTGTGAGAAATAACTAAATAGAAATTTAAAAAGCATTATATGTTATAAAGTTAGTGAAGTACTATAATTTCTGAAAAATTTTGATCTTTAATATTACTTTCTTATATGTCTAAAACAGCTTACTTGTAGCATTTAGTTCTGAATACTAATGAGTAAAATATTTTTAAAAGTAGTTAACTTCCAAAATTCTATTAAAACAGTATTTTTTTTTTTTTAAATAACTGACACAATTTACTGACATGCTATCTTAGATAACAAACAGGGCTTCATGATTTTTGATTCTAAAGATTTTTCTAATTGAAAATGTGATATATTTTAAAATATTGCAAAATCTATTCAAAAACTCAAATTTCAAAGGAATGAATTCTCCCTGCATCACCAAATGATAGCAAGACAGAATTCTATTCAAAAAAAATATCTAAATAACATGAAGGAATAAAAAGCAAAAGTACAGACATACCAACACTGAAAAATACAAAGCAGCATTGTCTAAGCGTAGCATTTACTTAACAAATAGTGAAAAAAAGAAGTTCACGGCAGTAAGGTAAACGCTAATGCAAAATAAAATACGAGTCATAAAAATAAAATAAAAAAAAAAAAAAACAGTAATAAAAATAAAATGACGGGTGAGAGCTATGACCTAAAAATGAACATCACACTTTTTTGCAGAATCTAAGAATAATTTAAATTTAGATTTCAGATAGATAAGCCCAATATAGCTAAATTACCACTAATTGGACACAAATTTAAAAACACAATTATCACTAAATATCAAAATGACATTTCCAGAAGTACAATCATAACTATCAAGCCAATAAAAATCAAAAATAATAATAATAATAAATAAATAATGAAAAAGAGGAAGAAATCAACCAATGCAAGTCCTATCTCCTAAGGAAGTCATAGAACAATTACTGAAACAAAGAAATTTTAATATACAGATTATTTAGTTTCTTGTACCTAATAATAATTTAGAATTTAAAGATAGTCCAAAAAAGGAGCTAAACTAATGCTAGTTGAACACAAATTTAGAAACACATCTGCCACGGAAGTGATAGGACATATCAACCATTGATTTGTCTATTCACGTCATTTTTTATTATTTTCAATTTTAATAATCCAGCAGTTATGGATTATACTACTGGAATGTTTTTGAAATTTTTACTAATTTTAGTGTTTAGTGGTGGATACATTTCTAAATTTACATCAATTAGCATTATTCAAATTATTATTATCTAACAGGACTGGAGCTTGTCACTCACATCCAGATGTTTTTTTTTTTTTTTTCTTTTTTTCTTTTTTGTTTGTAGAAGAGTGTTCACTGGCTGATATTCATGCTGTGCAAACTGAAAAACCCAAAATAACTTATGGGGGGGGGAACCTATTTCCTCCATCTGAGATCAGCTAATTGAAGAAGCCTCAACTGAAGAAGATGGTAGAAAATTCTCCAGTCATCAACAGAAGGAACCCTAGCATCTCCAAATGAGTGGCAGAGGATGTGCCAATTAATTGCCATTTGGTATTAGTCTTATTAAATTCAACATTGTTAGATTAAAAAAAAAAAAAAGTCTTTGATTTTAGTGTCTCTCCACCATTTAATTAGATTTGTATTATCTTATCCTGTACTGCCTGGAGTCTTCAAGCCCCCACTATTTGTTACACACACACACACACACACACACACACACACACACACACACACACACACACACACACACACACACACACACTTTAAAGTTCCAAGGATCTACCTTGCTTATTTTTACATTTTTTACATGACTATTACTATAACTTTTCTGGTGATTTCTTTAAATTTTGCCTAACTAATACTGTAAAACAAACAGGAGGGATGAGAACATCCTGTGAAGGATAATGGTGAACATCTTTCCCACTGAAATAAAAGCTGATGACTAAGCAAAATTTTAAGTTATAAATCATAAAATCAAAGCAGCAGTATTAAATTCAATTTTAACATTAAAAAAAAAAAAAAAAAATTGTGTAAGTATGATGGAAAAGATCTGGATAACAAATTTTCTAAGCCTAAAAATAAGTGAGAGAGATAGATCCCTGGAAATTTCAATTATAATGCCCTATGCATGCATATATGTGTAAATACATGCCAGTAACATACATACCATACCACACACACACATATATATATAAAAAGAAAGTTTACTAATATTCAAAAAAAATTTTTAAAAAAATTAGCATATTGTATTTTACAAAATGCATTTAACATTTTTTTAATTTAGTACTTTTCACAAACATTCAGATTTCTGTACATATAAATATAAAAATATTATACATTAAAATATTAACAGGCCTATCAAATTCTGAAACATAGTTTTCAACCATAAGCAAATTCCTGATAAATGATAAAGTATTACACACACACTGATTTTACAAAAGCAACAATCTACTCTATATTACCAAAATCTTTCATTACATTGAAAGGACAGATTTATGCCAGAATCTTGATGATTTTACAGTGTTTAACAAACTTTAAATACAGTAATTATAAATATGCCATGAAACTATATATTTGATTTATACAATGATAGTTTTCACAAAACAGATTAAAAACTGCTTACAAAACTAGTATGTTATCTTGATGACATTCTTCTCACTATGTTTACAGAAGTGAAGTAGCTGGTGCTGGTGGATGACTTGGAAGAAGGGGGGGATCACCATCTACCCACTACATCAGAAAGAATAATTTTTAAAAAAATAACAAAGCTAGCACCTACTATTGCTGCTATTATATTCTAACCTATCTAATGCTAATAATCTTTTACATATTTCATAATAATGAAATATCATTATATGAAACTCCAAATTCATTGTACAACTCTGCAATCCATCATGATACTAATAACAAATTTATTCAGTGAAAAATTACAACAAAAAATAAGCATTATGTATAGGATGTTCAGCATTCCCATGAACACATACACCATTAATCACAACTAGGTTTATAAATCAGGTTAGCATATACTATACAGCAATGATGTATAACACATGGACTACTGAAACTTTTCATGCAACCCTGCAATTGCCTTCGATATATTTCATTTAAGCTATTAATCATTATAAACTATATACAAGGGCGAGTCAAATAAAAAGGAAATTGACTGTCTAACTTTAAGTTACATGCCAACATGGATGTAAATTTAAGGATTCATACTAATACTTCTACTAAAGTTCTTCTAAATACTTCTAATACTATTATTTCTATTAAAGGATGAAAGAATATTTGCTAATGATATCGAGGGCAGTGTTAGGCATGTTGAAGAACTGCTTGCTGTGATGGGGGATCACATGAGCGATGAGTGCAATGCGGACTAGTTTTGTGTGATGTAAGAACTGGGGGAAAAAATGACAGTAGAAGTGTGCTTCTACTGTCAAAATCAAGAAAGATATAATTAGTTATGTTCAGACTTTTGCAATGTGAAGTTATACAGCTTATTGGAAAGTGTTTGCATACATCAAAATTTATAGTTTATAACACTTTTTAGATAATGGAAATCTTAATATATGTTTTTAATTATTTATTTCTCATGTGTTCGGATTTTTCTGACCTGAAATCCAGAAAACTTCCAGAGAGTCTTTGGTACCAGGTTTTCTGGATAAAGAGTCTGCTACTGTATTTTACTTGTTTTTAATAAAAATTGAAATACAACACATATTTCATTGATCTTTTGTGATTTATAAAAATAAACAAATAAATTTTACCTCAGGTTGCAGTATTTTTGTACATTTTTGTAATGTACTTTATGTATTTATTCTTATATTTTACTAAACATTGAAATATAACACATTTATTGTTTCTACTGTATAAGCAAATGGTAATAATTCATGATTTACATATTTAGTAAACTGATAAAAAAAAAAATAAGCTCCTCAAAAAGCGACTACTTCGTATGCATGAAATGAGAATATTTCTTCTTTTTTTTTTCTTTTGTTTTAAGTACAATCTTCCTTATGGCCCATTCATTCCTCCAACAAGTACCTGAGGCTTTTCACAAACATTCTTCTAGGTATGACAGCTAGGACTGATTTCAAGTCCACTTGTGAATCACATGGACCACCTAATTTTGGCAAAGTCTGGTTGTTATGTGACAACCAAATCCTTTAACACTGTCACAATGAAAGAACTATTACTAACCTGGGCTACTACTGTGTGCAAGGCCTGACACACTATATTCAGTATACTGGACCACCTAAGTGACCATCCAAATGTGAAACAACCTAAGCAGCAGTCCTGGGGTGATGTCCACATCAAGCACAGGAACAAATGATCCTTTGTGTCACCAGATGAAATACCACCACTTTTCTTACTGAAGGCTTGAAGTGGTAAAACTCATGTTTAGTCCCAGAGCAAAGCTCTGGTAATCCCCATCCCTTCTATGATGCAATATGAGTAATGTCTTTTGAGGTGATGATGGGCATCACAATACATCAAGGATGCAGCTTTAAAACAGTTTTTACAGGCTGGCTGCTAAATAGTCCAGCAGACCGAACCTATTGGTAACTTTCAAGGAGGCATCCAGTCTCATGATAACATGTCTGCAAAAGTTTGATATGAGTGAATCTATTTTAGATTCACTCATATCAAACTTCTGCAGGCTTGTTCCATCTGCAGTTTCATTGAGCTTGTTATATATTTTTATTTTAGTGTTTTCTTAAAGACACATTTATCTATTTTATATGTTATTATTATCACTTAATTTACGCAAATCTTTCTAGCTTGGCTGTACAGGATATTGCCTTTACTTTATTGGATGACAATAAATGATTTTATATATAACATGTACCCCCCCCCCCTCCCCAACTTTTATTTATCTACTGAATGCATTATGAATAGTGAAACAGAACAACCATCTGTGGTACACAACCAAAAACCATTCCACCTAAAATCTGCCAAACTCCACTTACTTTTTCTGACAGAATTTCAATTATTAGTTGCCTCAACCACTACTCATCCCAGTTGCCCTAATGATTTCTTGAATGATAATGAATGATTTCACTTCAGAATTACTCAGAACTTTGTCTTCCTTTGAAACTCAACTTTCTACAATCTAAGTTTCCTAATAGTGGGATAATTTTCCCTGGGAAATTTTAATGTTTGCAACTCTACCTGGCTTTAATATCCTAGCCTTACAAACCCAGTTGGTTGAATGCTGAGGCTTTTGTGATTACTAATGACCTTACACAATTTGTTAATTTACCCACTAGAATAACAGACAATTCTAACCACACACCCAACACGCTTGATCTTTGTCTCACCAAAAAGTAATCAAACTACACAGTCTATGACAATGATTTATATTCCTCTTTTCCTTGACTGAATTACTGTTTTAAATCTTCTGATGTTAATGTTTTCTCAGATTATGCCAAGAAAATTATTCTTGTAGGGATGAAATCCTTTATTCTGCATGCTACCATAAAATCTAGTCCATCTAAACCTTGGTTTTCCCAATAAATGTGCTAATACTGTTCAAGATAAGAATATAGCATATTGCAATCGGCTCACATCCAAACCTTTTATGACTATCTTTCTTTTCTTATCACTTTAGCTTGAACATTTATTTTCAACTGTCAACACACTGCAGAGTATGCTGGCACTTGATTAGTTAAGTGGATAATTGCTGTACAATTTTAACTACTTCAATAAATAAAATTTGTATATGTTTAGTAGAATTACAATGGAATTAGAGATCACCTGCAGCTTCATAACTGTAAAATCCTGTTGTAAGGAACTTCTGTATTAAATTTGTTCTAATGAATACAGCTGAAAATAATCCATTAATTGTTCAAATAATTTCATTTCTGCTGCACATTTCTAATACATAGAAGCAACAATTCACACTTTATTTAAATAATGTCTCCAAAATCAATATTTAGCAAAGTACAGCAAAATGTAAAAAAAGTCAACAGTTAGAATTAAATAAACGTGTACACAAAAGCAAGGAGCACAGTAGATAGATTTGAAGTAGATTAAGTCATCAAATGCAGACAATGTGGAGATATCGGAGGCATGGTGTCACTCAGACATAAGGGATGCAAAATTTGAATATGGGGAGAACAATGTGCACAAAACTGACACATTAAGAAGCACATAAAATCTAAGGCAGTGCATCTAGTTGACATGGGTAAATACAACGAAAACGAAAATGAGAGTAGAAGTATGTTATAGGCCTAATGACAAGTATAACACCTATTTAGAGAAACAAAGTTGTTGTTGTTTTTAGGAGCATTAGCAACTAAGGCCATATTGCTCCGTGGATATGCGGTGGTCATTCCCTGACCTTCCGCATCCTCCGTATTTGGTGGTCACGGGCTTGAACCCCAGTCTAATCAAGGAGCGTGTGCTACACACTGCTGTTCCTGCCCACCTAGCTACGGAGGCGCCCAGAGAAACAGAGTGGTCCAGTAAATCAGAATGTCTTATAATTGGAGATTTTAAATTTACAGATATTGACTGGAAACTTTTGTGGATTTATTATATCACTATTTTCTACGGCAGCATGTCAGAGAGACAACAAGAGGTAGCAATACTCTTAATCTGATTATCAGCAGTGATTTGTCATGCATTAGGAATCTGCAGGTAAAAACACAGGTGGCAGTGATCACAGTGTGATCATGTGGGATTTACTTAAGGGATGTAACTACTATCAAGGGTAAAGGGAAGGGCTTTTACAGTGGGACATACTGATTACATTACCAACAGCAAATTCTAAATGGGAAGTAATTGTAGAAGCTACTAGGCTTTTCATTCCAACTAAGAAATATCATTCCAGGCCAGGGCACTATCTGACTGGCTTGTTATTCAACTTCCAGATTAACTTCTAGGACAGGAACATGCCCGGTGGAACCCTACACCATATAGCTGGACACTCCCAGAACTGGACCCAAACTGAACCCAGAACTACCACTGGAAGTCTGCAACCCTTCCAAACAACAACGACAAACCCCTCTTTTGGCACGAGCACCTTATTTATTTCCTTCTCATTTATTTATTGAATTGATTGCAAGTTTCAATCGGTCCTAGTACTACTTTTTTATACGCAAGCTATGTGTAAACCCCAGAAGAGTTTGCATGCATTTACAAATCTCTCCCTATCTAATTTAAACCTGACCCAATCACAGTGTTATTCTTTAAACTCACTCTTCTTCCTTTGGTGGGAAAAACATTGTTTTTTCCCACACAACAAAACATTTTCATCTTTTACCTCAAGATCACCTGTTCACAATACCTTTGAACTGTTCCATACCGAGACCCTTTCCCAAAATGCACTAAGTGTTGCATCCTCAAGTAGCGGTGTAATAGAGGGATTAAACTATCGTTCAGAAGCTTTTAATTTTAACCCTTCTGCACCTGCCATACCATTGTTCACCATATTCCTTAATTGCACTACCAGGCCTACTGCCACTAATGGAAATATTTCTGTAATGATGTTTTCGTTATTCCTTAAGTGCTTTACTTCCACACACACACTATACTCACTAAGAGAAATACATTTGTAAGATTTTGTCTTACAGTTGCATGATGTTTTCAGGTTTCTGTTGCATTTGTACTGTGTATAACAAACCCTCATTTTCAAATTCAGCAGTATTAATGGTTTATTGTTGTCGATTTTATAACCTTTATGTGAATAAATCATGGATAATTATTTTTTAAATTAGTCATTAGTATTGAAAAACCAGTATTTTGTATTAATACCGGGATATGAATACTGGAAAAAAATGACCGGGATTCCGGTATTCGGGATCCCAGAATCTCGGTATTGTAAGCCCTAGTGAGAACAATGCATTCGAAATTGCTTCTGAAGAGGTGTCAGCAATCTTGGAACCCATCCGTGTGGAGACCTTAGGCATGTGCAGATGGTCATGTAAAATGCTGTAGGCAGACCCATAACCAATTCCCAGTGCATTTGCGATGAAATGAATTGCCACACATCTGTCACTCAACACCAACGCTCAACCTCTGTAACCATCTCACTGTCTGTGGATGTTGATACCCTTTCTTCTCTTGGCTCGGCAGAGACACTTGTACTGGAACTCCAGTTTCCACTTTTTTTACAGTGTCATAGGATGAACAATTCTGGCCAACACAGCTTTTATTTCTTCGTCAATTTCCTGAGCTTTCTTGCCCTGCAAATACAGGAACTTTATCACTGCTCGATACTCAACTTTGTCAACCATAGAATCCATCTTAAGATTCCGGGCTCCACCTCTGGTGTATGATCACCTACAGGAATGGAATTTCACATGTTAGTTATTGAATATGTAGACAACTTAGATTAAAAACAGCATCTTCCTACTGATGTTTTATCTAGGTCACGGTATGAACTTTTTGATACCCCCTAGTATTCCAAAGCACACCTTGAATTAAAACTTTAGCAGTTTTGGCTATTCCACATGTGAATTCATGGCTTTGAAAAGGGATGTTTACAAAAATTTGTAATTGAACATATCGTAAATGTTAGCTTTTTTTTATTTCTCCTCTCAGAGCTAAAACGTTCACTTCTTGCGGGTTTCACATGTGCAATTACATGTCAATGATTTTTTTTTATTGCATCTCTAATTGAGACAAGATAGATGGAACATCTGAGTAATTACTCCAGAATCAGTCTTGTTATTTATAAATATTTAATTGTCTTATTGGGAGAATATACCATATAAGGGAAGACAGTAGTATAATGGTCCACATTTGGAAACCACTTTATTATTTTTTATATTCCTATTTAGGGACATGATCACACTGGCATTATATCAAAAACTGTAGTATAGCGAAGTGTGGTATATCAAGGCTGCACTGTATTTAATAGGGATGTTATTTGTCATAAAATATGTTTCTCATATTTTCTGGTTATCATCAAAAAATAACTTAAAAATAATTTTTAACCATTTATGAAGGAAAAAAAACATGGACTATCCAATAAATTAAATTATTTCATTTGTTTGTTTTCTTAATGTTGTTGATTTTATTTATTTATTATTATTTTTTAATAGTTAGGTATCGTCTTGGGTGTTGGCCAAAATCTGTAGCCAAGACAGTGCAGTATCAGTCACAGAAAAGAACAGTTGACTTTTTATATATAAAAAACAGCCCTGATCAAAATTAATTAAAAGTCATACATGTAAATTTTTTAAATGGCCCAATGGGATGATATGCTATATAGTGAAAAGAAGGAGAAAAGCCACCTCTTATGGAGATGGTAAAAATTAGACATATCACTTTGCTGTTACCGACAAGTACAGTGGGTCGCAAAAATTTGCTGTGAAACAACAGCCACAACACATGTGGAAAATGAATCATTTATAATGGAAAGAACCTTCATCATAATCCAGCAGTATGCTACAAGAAGTTATTGCAGAAAGGTGGATGGGATGGGAGAACAAGCAGGATGGCAAGTAAAATTCAGTAATTTACACATTTATTAATGTAGTTACCAGTAAATAAAAAGAAACAATTTATTGGACAAGAATACCAACCTTTAAAAAAATTCATGAAAAATGATCGTCTGTTCAGATTTGGTTTGGTTTGATTTAGGTTTTGGCTATAATGTGCCAAAACCATGTCACGGAAAAGATTCTAGTTAAAATAGTTCAGTGACTTAAACATTAAGTCACTGCCATGTTCAGAGAGACAGGTGGGCAGAGCAATGCTAGCATGGCATCACATAACTGGATTTAAAAAAAAAAAATGATTTTGTCAAACCTCTAGATTTTGGAATTCTGAATATATAAAATATGAAAATTTGAAGTGTAATTAATAGCGTAATCATAAGACACTGGTTACACTATTTTATGAAATGTGTGAGAAGCCAAAGCAATAGAAAGAGACACAGCAAAAGAATCGAAAAATAAGATTTTAATTGACTATGATGATGTTGGGACTGAACCACCAAAGTAAGCCAGTGTCGAAATGGTGAAATATAGCATAATATTCAGCAGTAAACATGAAAAAACAAAGGGGAGAAAAATGTCAGCCAAGAATCTTCTCCTCTACAAGTTGCCAGATCATAACTATAAACTGTATTTCAGATATATTAGAGCAAAGCAACAAAGAAAACTTGTCTGAATGACATTTTTCCTTCCTTCATTTTTAATTTTTACCATTGGATGTTATTGGAATATATCTCTTTCAAAAACCACTCTGGAAGGGATATATTCCAACTGTTTATAAGTATTTCTACTCATGCATTACTGAATCAGTTTCAGAATTTATTGATAGGGCCTTGTAACTTTGTTTAATTCCATCAACATTTCAAACATTTTTTTAAAAATCATTCTGATGAGTGAAAAATTCACTGGAAAAGGCATAAAAAAATAAACATTAGAATTATACCTGAATTAAACTGTGTTCTGGTAACTGAGAGGCCTGAAAGTGATCTTTCAATAACAGTTGTGAGAAATTCCCATGAGTTCGGATAGCTTCCTGTTCTCGAAGCAAATCTCCACAAAGGCGATAAAGATCTAAAACAGAAACAAGTTTATGAGTTCAGAAGCAATTTTTTTTTTTTTTTTTTTGTTAAATAGTTTCTTTAATTATGATGTTATCAGTCATTCATTACAATCAATAGTCACTGAAATATAACCATTCCCCCACAGAACATGAAAAAAGAACTTTTCCAAAGAAGCAAGCAGAGCACTACATATAATAGCCATTACAAGCTAACAACAAAACACTTATGAATTTGCAAATGTAAAAAATAAAAAATAATAATAAAAATACCCACCTGTAATTAAATTAACTGCTCTTAAAATGAGTTTATAAAGGCTGTCACCCAATCTTAGGAATTATAGAAAGTTTGGTGATCTCTCTCTGTTACCAAGAAGGATTTTCAGTAAGTGGGTTGATGGTGAAGCTCACTGATATCCTTTTACAAAAGTTAGTCATTCTAAAAGAATGTATATGATTGTCGGCTGTACTTCTATTAGCACTGGGAGGAGTGTGGCAAATTTCATGCTAATTGGTATTAAGCAGTAACAAATGATGAAAGGAAGCAAGCTAATACAAGCAAAAAACTTATATCATTTGGACATCTCCTTTAATAATAATGGCTAACAAAAAAAATCAAAATTATGTCTCTATCATGTCTCACTGAAAAACATACTGAAATTTTAATAACATAATGAATGGCCAATTTCAAATTTCATACAATAATACATATGCTATCTTAAAAATTAGCCTCATTAATTTTAACATACTTGAATCAAATATATAATGTACTACATTTTTCTATTTTCCTTGAAATTAGCACTAACAGTGGCAAATGATGCAAGAAAGCAAGCTTATACAACATCAGACAAAAAAAAAAAAAAAAAACCTTTCCATTTCACCATTTCATTTCCTACAATAGTTTGTCTAGTTCTTCCTTGAATTTATTTAAGCTATCAGCTTCCACAACAAATGATGGAAGTTTGTTCCATCAATCAACAATTTGCTGGTTTGTGGAAGTTTGTCTTCCACAAACTTCCACACATCTATCCTGCAGCCGTTCTTCCTCAACTTGAATTTATGCTCCCTCATGTGCAAAGTCTAAGTAAGAAGAAGAATCCTATCATCGCTGAGCTTCCTCAATCCATTCAAAGCCTTAAACACCTCAATCAGATCACATCACAGGTGCCTAGTCTCCAGATGCTGCATTTTGCAGAACTGAAGCCGTTCTTGGTAAGGGCACTCCTTTGTTCCCCTCACCAATCTCGTTGCCCTTCTCTGTACTCGTTCTAGCAGCTCCACATCCTTCTTAAAATTAGACCTTCAGACCTGTATGCAGTACTCAAAGATGTGGCCTTACCATTGCCTTATTCAATAGGATAATCACCTCCTTATCTCTGCTAGCAAAATTCTTGTATATTATTGACAAAACCCCATGAGCTGTCCCTGCAGCATGTCTGCACTGCTCAAAGAATTTTATATCCAACTGCACAATTACCCCCGAGGTCTTTTTCATTTAGCACTACCCTGGGTGTAGTATCACAGTTCATAAGTTACTCTGGGATTACTGCAACCTATATGCAGTACCTTGCATTTGTCAATTTTAAACTTCAACTGCCATCTCACAGTCCATTGACCCAATTTTCCTAGATCTTGTTGCAGTAGCATACTGTCATTAATCAACCTGCCAACCTTTGTATCATCTGAAAACTTGGGCATTAAGCCTGATATGCCTTCAGCAATATCATTCATAAATATAGAAAATAACAATGGGCCTAACACCGAACCCTGGAGGACTCCACTATTAACTGTAGTCCATGAATAGTAATGTCCCCTGATTACAACTTTCTGTACCTGCACTTGGGGGGGAGGGGAGAAAAGCAGTAATCTTCCATCATGGCAGTATCCCAACAATCTTGGTATCACTTTTCCATTGCTTATGTTCTGATGAAAGCATCCTCTTGCTCATCACTATTCTGAGGAGAAAAAACTGAGATGGGAATGAAGAAAATGTTCTGATGAAAGCATCCTCTTGCTCATCACTATTCTGAGGGGAAAAAAACTGAGATGGGAATGAAGAAAATGTTCTGATGAAAGCATCCTCTTGCTCATCACTATTCTGAGGGGAAAAAACTGAGATGGGAATGAAGAAAATATGACTTTTCAAAAATATCTGGCAGCCCAAATCTTTATAACATGCAGTAAAATTGATAAGTTGGATATAATTACCTTCTTTCCTTCTTCAAAGAAATCCATGCACGACTGCTTTAAATGATCACAGTCTGTTAGTTTATCCTGTAGTTATATTTCAAATATATCAACTTTAAGGAGTTTCTTTATTAAGTTTTGAATTTATTAAATTGGGAAACACTTCCCTTAAGTAGCAGAGTCCATTTCCTTCTTTATCTAGAGCCTTAACAAAATTCTTCATTAATCCATGCAAATGTGGAAGAACTATTTTTAGTTCAACCAGTGGAACATTTTTATATTACTTCTTCCTGGTAAAAATTCCTTCTTCCTTTCCCACTGCTGCACAATACGTTTTTATGTTGCAAGACTGTCCCACAAACATAGAAACCAACAGTATTTTGTGAAACCTCCCTATAGACCAGTGAGTAATCAAATTACCTTAAGATCACTACAAATTCAAATCAAATTATGACACTTTATTGCACTCAGGATCTATCTTGGCCATACTTCCATATGTTTCTTCAAGTGAATAGCATGAAATAAGTTAGAAGAGCTTGTTTAGAAGAGCCTTTATGCCAAATATAATCAAAAGCCTTAGAAATGTCAAGGGTAACTTCTTCAGTTTTACTGACTTTTCTATTGAATTTATCCAAAGGTGGTTGATAAGCCATATCTTATTCCACTGATATTTTTCCATGCTGAATAAAAAAAACACAAAACACCAATGGAGCAAGTGAGAGTTTTACAATTCAACAAAAAAAAAAACCATGCTACAGAATAAGCTCTGGAGCACAGTTTTGAGAATAAGCAGAGAAATTCCATCAGGAACTGGAGTCTTCTTGATATCTGGTAAAAATAATGGTTTTAAATAGAAGTTTACTTGATAATGGTTTTAAATAGAAGTTTACTTTGTACCTTAAATGGCTGTTCATTTTGGCAAAATACATTATTCATAGTTTGGCATACACTTGCTAACAGGGCCACCTGTCAGCCGATGAGAAGCCAGCAACTTTGAACCAGCTGTCCTGGCAGTGTCCCAGATTTTTAAATGCACAGCATGTTCAGGTGATGCTATTTTATTTCAACTTCTTCACTGAAATATCCCCTCACAATCCTATAACACTGAAGCCCCTTTGGGACTTATACACCTTTATCAGGTACCCTTGCTGGATAATCTGATTAAGTATATAAGGACTTGAAAGGGATGAGTGAAATAAATAAAGAAGCTATATTTTTACTGGTGAGAGGGAGGGAGGGAGGGAGAGAGAGAGAGAAAGAGAGAGACAAAAATGGGGGAGGCACACATAAAATCTCAGGAAGCAACAGAAGTTCGAAGCTCATGAAGTTAACCTTCAGGTAGTGTTTCATAGATCAATGTGGAAAGTGACTGAAAGGTGGTTGATTGCATGGCTGAATGTAAGGGACAATCAACCAGAAAATGATGAACCATAAGTTGTCTTTGACAGTATGAGCACTGCAGTGGATTTTCTCCCAATAATAGGAAGAGATGAGTATGATGAGTGTGTCCAATTCTGAGTCTTGCCAATACTACTTCCTCTCGTCTGTTTCATCAAAAGCCAGAGAGCCACAGCTTTAGTTCTTGCTTTATCTGGTAAAGTTTATTGTTGGTGTTACTTTTCCAGGTCTGTAACCATTTATTGTAGATCTTAAAAGTGTTTCCAAAATATTAAGATGTTTATTACTGATTACAAGTTTAAGCATATTCACGATTGGCAGTGACATCGAAACGTCAGAATCAATGAGAACTGGTGTAATGGTGCTTGCATAAGTCGAATAAACGTTTGTCAAATTATATTTCATTGTTTCTACTACTGGTTGAAAGCAACATGACTCACTTTCCCATAAATAATTCCAAACCAGTATCAGTTAATGGCATGAAAAGATTTCCAGGGACCAACAAAACATAAAAAATTTAGTTTCAATCCACGTTTTAATTCCTGAGTAATGGTCAAACATTTGTAACTAACACAGATTTCTGCAAAGACTGTCCTATCAGAATTGATACTAAAACCTTCCTAGAGACTAACAGAACATACATACACTGAAAATTAGGTGTCAATCTCGCACTTCCTTGTCGAGTAATGGCCAAACATCTGAAACATTAGCATTGGTAGAGGCATATAATGTAAGAAAGCAAGCTTATACAGCATCAGCAAAAAAAAAAAAAAAAAACCCTTCCCATTTCACCCATCCATTCACTCCAAAATTTTGTCCTTTTCTTCCTTGAATTTATTTAAGCTATCAACTTCCACAACAACAACAGATGGAAGTTTGTTCCAGCAATCAACTACCTGCTGGCTAAAGGCAAATTTCTGCACATCTATTCGACAACTGTCTTTCCTCAATTTCAGTTTATGCCCCCTCAGGTTTGTAATCTGAGCAACAGGAAGAATCCCATCAGCATTGAGCCTGCTCAATCCATTCAAGGCCTTATTCAATTATATCACCTCACAGGTGATATAATTGAATAAAACATACTTCCATTTTTGACCATAGATGATGTGACTTTTACAAGAAAAAAACCTGCCAAATTTCAATTGGTCCGATTTTAATGAAATTTGAGATGGCTCAACAAATTTTTCTGAACGACCCAAATATAAAATTTCATCAAAATCTGGGAGTAGAGTTATTGCACATGAATGGGCAGATGTAGTAAAGATGGTAAGCAGTTTACACATTCACAAATGCACCTAATAAGAGGCTAAATAGGAGTAGGTCAGATGCTAAAATGATATGTTAATGGAAGTTATATGTTAAAAAGGAAACAGTAATGGGAAATTAATAAAGTTTTAACTTAATTATTTTTTCTATGTAAAAATAAACAATAATATAAGCATATAAAAATATACACTTATGGGAAAATCCACTGAAGTGAATTAAGTAATTTCTTTTAAAAAAAAATAAAACATACCTTTTAAAAGAGCGGAAGCCCAGAGCTGTACATGAACATCAGGGATTTTACTAGCCAACTGCATTGCTGGTGTTACCATATTCATGCTTTCCTAAAATTGATTTGAAAATTTCATTGTAAGATTTGTTTTCCTTGGAGATATTTAAACATACAAGTACTGAAACATAGAAAAAAAGTTCTTAAATTTACAGACAAGATAGTGTATATCATCTGTAGTCATGCTAATAAATAACAGTATTTCCAAAGGATATTAGATGTGATTTTATGTGATTTCAAATGGATAAGGTATCAACACAAAAATTACAATATGTTCATTATTTACTACACATTATGATTATACAAATATACTACACATCAAGAATTCCAGAATACTCAAGAATAATTTCCATTTTCACAAATGAAATGTGTGAAATTTGGTTCAGATAAAATGTGAAAATGGAAATCATTTCATTTTCACATTTTATCTGGAGCAAGGCCCGAACAACATGCACAATAATCCAAGAACCAACACATATTGGGATATACTACTTTTTGTGTGGGAGATCTTGCACGAGAATCATATTGCTTCCTTGCAAGTGCATGGTACTAGAATTTCTGCTAACTGATTTTTCATCATGATGGCTTCTTGACCAGAGCTGCTTCATTATCATACTTAGTCCTCTGGTTTTCAACTAGAGTCCAGTTTACTTATAATACATGCATTGTAAGAAAATAAATTCTAAAAAAAAAAAAAAAAAAAAAAAAAAAAAAAATACTGTGTGCAGCAAGACACCAGCAGAAATTGTCTACTGTTATTATTCACAAACTTTCCTAAGGGCCCTGCCCATAATCTCTCCCAATTGCTAGAGTTAAAAAAAAAAATCCTATTCACCATAAAACACTTTTTTTTTTGGTGCAAAATGTTGGCTAAAATTCCCCTGCTCCTTGTGGTTCAAACATATATATTAGGTGTATGCAGTTTTTTTTTTTAACTGTATATTGCAGGGGTGGTCAACCCTGTGGAATGCATACCACTATGCAGCTCTTGTAAGTGGCAAAACTCCTGATGTGAAAAAATAAAATAAAATAATAAAACAATGTAAAAAATTAACAGAGAGCTTAAATCCCATTTTTATTGCCAAAAATTATAACCCAGATTTCAACCTGATGGGTAAACAGTTCATATTTACATATTTTTAGCATTAATTTAATGCCCATAAGGCATTAGTGAGCTCCTTATAATATCAATTTTATATGGAACTGATATCATGAGGAGCTCACTCGGTTAATAAATAATATTAACAAACATTTATTTATTTTTTTAATTATAAGCATTTAGCATATACAGTAATTTCTTCCCATGGTGAAAACATTTGGTGGCATGGATCAGTAGTGGTGGGAAGGTATTGGAAAAGTTTCTACCCCCCCCACCCCCATGTTAATAATAACATGAGGGTCAGGGTCACAATATTATTTTGTTAAGGGAACTTGTTTGATCAAACTGGTAAACTATCATGAGGCAATTACAAAGGAAGTGGATAAATGGATAGCAAGCTATCAGAAGATAGAAGTTATAAAAAGGCAATGCTTTGAGAAGAGTAGAATTATAAGTTCAGTGCTAGGACACCCTTGTTGTTTCTAATTTTCATATGATTTTTCATGTTAAAATTTCCTGATGATGTTCAGTTCAGTAGGACCGTTAAAAATGATAACCAGCGTATTTTATTACATGACTTGGCAGATAAGTTATTCAAGGAGCGCATCCTTGGATTTAGGGGAGGTCTCTTTGGACTAGAGATGTGAAAATGTATTCCTAATTCACAAAAATGGATGAAAGAGTGACATGACTAATTACAGACCTGCTAGCTTGACTTCCCTTGCAGGGAAAATAATGGAATCACTGGTTAAAGAAAGAATCGGGACAGGAATAGTTATACTACACTCACAGCATAGATTTTTTAAGGGGTGATCTTATCTGACCAATCTGATTAGATACTATGATGCAGTAACAAAGAACCTGGATACAAAAAATAATTTTAAGATCATATACTTAGACATCAGAAAAGCTTTTGACACTGTTCCACATAAAAGAGTGATGTACAAGTTGGAGCATTGTAGCATTAGGTGAAAGTTACTGCTACGGATAAAGGAAATAATTGGGTGGAGTAGACAAAGAGTGGTTATCAATAGACACTACTCTTCTTGGACTTCTGTTATTACTGAAGTTGCCCAGGTTTTAGTGATCAGCCCATTATTGTTTTCTATAATTATTAATGATATTGATGAAGACAGAACAAACTTAATGTCTAAGTTTTCAG
This sequence comes from Mastigoproctus giganteus, assembly GCF_048544385.1. NCBI lineage: Eukaryota > Metazoa > Arthropoda > Arachnida > Uropygi > Thelyphonidae > Mastigoproctus > Mastigoproctus giganteus. The sequence goes on along the minus strand of NC_143583.1, from coordinate 113,352,814 downwards.
ATGATAATAAAGTTGGAAGAGTTGTTAACAAAAGTAAACAGGGTATTCCACTGCAAGTAGATTTGGAAAAATTAGGCAGATGGTTGAGAAGTGGCAATCAAAGTTTAACACTAACAAATGCAAAGTACTACAAATGAATAGCAGTAATCCTAGAATAACATGGCAACTTTTTCATTCTCCACTACCCTGAGTGTGTGATAGTTGTTATTTGGTTTTTAGGAGCATTAGCAACTAAGGCCATATTGCTCCGGGAATATGCGGTGGTCATTCCCTGACCTTTCCGCTGTTGTTGTTTGTTTGTTATTTGATTTTTAGGAGCATTAGCAACTAAGGCCATATTGCTCCAGGATATGCGGTGGTCATTCCCTGACCTTTCCGCATCCTCCGTATTTGGTGGTCACGGGCTCGAACCCCGGTCTAATCAAGACGCGTGTGCTATGCACTGCTGCTCCTTCCCACCTGGATACGGAGGCACTGAGTGTGTGGTAATACACTCGGGGTAGTGGAGAATGAAAGAAACTGTAACTGTAAACTTGTACTTGAAAATTCTAAAGCAGTGAAGAATGAAAAAGACATGGAGTATTTGTGAAGTCAGATATAACCATACATTGATAATCTGCCACTTGTTAATATATGTGTAGTTTCAGTAGGACAAAACACCATCCCACTTCACAGTGTCTGTAGGTGCACATTTTGAATAATTCATAAAGGTTGAAGAGGTACAACCTCATAAATTACTTTACATCACAATTTCAAACTATTGAAAAGCTGATGAATCACTCATATTTGGAATGTGAAAACTTTACAGATGAAATGATATGTCATCACAAATTAGAGTGGTCATTTACTTCCATAAATGACTTTTTGTAATTTCCCTAAACTGGAATATTGTAACACTTTGTACAGAAAATCATACTGTAATTAACTTTAAAAATTTTAATGGCAGGATCTGGTTCAATATGATTTGTCACTCAAAATTCCACAATTGTATTAGATCTTATTTCCAAAAATCAACTCTTTAAAATGAAATGATCCATGTTTTAAAGAAATAATTTTAAAGGTATTACAGAAAATAAAGATATGTGAATAACTTTCAAGCATTCTTACCCTACTGTTCCCTAATGAGAAAAAAATATGACCTAAAAGAACTAAGGAGCAAGAAGTAAGACGATTTAGATCTTCAGCATTTGCCATCTTTAGTGTTTCCCGCAAATAACGCCTGCAAAGAAAAGTGAAAAATAGTGCAAACCTGTGACAAATCAATAACTATATTCAAAAGTCTCTTATTCATTTTTTTATTAATATAACAAATTTTTTAATCACATTTTGAAGAAGTCATTTACTTCATGGATTATTTACATGTATAATTAAATACAACGTTTACTCCAGAATACAAACAAATTCATTAGGGTATTACATTTCTGCCATTTTTTTTTTTTTAAATCATAGACTGCATTTCTACTGACAAAAAATGAAAACAATATATAAATGATTTCAATGAACGTGACATCATGTAAGTCCACAGGTTGTCCACTCAGTTTTAACTAGTGATCTCCCTTATAAGTGCATTTGCCTCGTGTCAAAATTTATTACTGAAATGGCTGACCTCATGTATCCTCAATAGCCCTCCTCCCCATTATTTCTATTAACAGTGCAATTTTTGAGACTTCCTAATGTACTTTGCTTCAAAATTATACCATTAATAAAAACTGATGGGAAAGATACAGGGCACATGAGTAAACCTTTTGGCAATAAACTACAATGTGGGTTGAAATCATCCAAGATGAGGAAGAGGGGAAATTGCTAGTTAAAACTGGACAAACAATCTGCAAACTTGCATAAAATCACTTCAGTGAACTTTGTGTATCTTTTCTAATAACATGACAGGGGTATTTAAAAACATTGCTCTAATAACTGGTTTCTATCATGGAATAAATGTATTATTAACATCATTCAACAGTGATTAACATCATTCTACATAAACCAAGTTTATTGTTCATCATTTTACTGCTGATAAAAAAAGTCACCAGGCATGCTGCTGTTGAGAGAAAAAAGAAAAAAGAAAAAAAAAAAAACCATGGTGGATTTGACAGGTATATGAGAAAAGCATAATGTGCAATTTGGTTTGAGGAAACGAGGTCGGCAATGCAAGTACAAGGATAGGTGGAACAGGACCAGGGTATGTCTGCCAGGGGCAAAAGTTGATGACGCTGTACAGCAGATATCATCTTTTAAGGGCACAAAAGGTGATATTGTTGTACACACTGGAACTAATGACATTAAGAGTAAAAGATCTGCAGATTTACTCAAATACAGGCCAATGTTGAAAAAAAGTTGCAAGTTAGGGTTGAATGTAAAGGTGTCTGCAATTCTGCCCCCAGATACAATAGGAGGGAGTATAGGATGAGGCCTTTGTCAATCAATTCGGGCCTGGAGAGATTGTGCAAGGCTCAAGGGGTAGAATTTTTTCAGCCTGGTCTGTGCTTGTTGACAGGAGAGAGACTGCTTCTACAGGGATGGGGTACACTTAAATAGAAAGGGGGCAAGAATATTTGCTGATGCTATTGAGGCAGTATTAGGTGGGTCGGAAAACTGCTAGCTTGAAGGGGGATACACACAGATTAAGTGGTTAACAGTGGCCGTAGGCAGAGGCAAAAGTGATTCTTGCACTGCTTCTATTAGAATGAGCAAATCTGGAATGCAAAGCAATGAAGATTTCCAGGACTGCTGGGAGTCATAGCAGAACAAATAAATACATGGGCTGTGCTAGGGTAACCAAGAGTAGAAACAGGTGCATGTATACTTGCATGTACATCAATGCTAGGAGTATAGTTAATAAATTTGATGAGCTTGAAGTGCTAGTCAAGACATCAAAGGCAGATACAGTTGGGTTATCAGAGACATGGTGTCACACACACACACACACACACACACACACACACACACACACACACACACACACACACACACACACACACACACACAAGCAGTGCAGAATTGGAATTTGGAGAGTACAATGTGTACAGAAAGGATAGACAAGACAGAAAGGTAGGAGGGGTTATGCTGTTAGATAAGAAACACATAAAATCTAAGTGAGTGCATCCAACTGATGTTGGTGGACAATGTAATGTTTAGTCTGTTTGGTGTGACATAAGCACTGGGAAAGGAAAAATGAGAGCAGGTGTGTGTGTGTTATAGGCCTAATGAATCTGATGAATATAATGACCAATTGTGCAGAGAAATAGAGTGGGCCAGTAAATCAGAATGTCTTATAATGGAGGATTTTAACTTTCCAGATATCGACTGAAACTTCTGAGTTGGTCACTCAAACACTAGCAAACTTTTGTGAATTTATTGGATGACTGTTTTCTACAGCAACATGTTTGAGGGGTAACCAGAGGGAGTAATACTCTTGATCTGATTATCAGCAGTGATTATTCATGCATTAAGAATTTGCAGTTAAAGGAACCACTAGGTGACAGTGATCACAATGTATTAATGTGGGAATTACTTAAAGACGTAACTACCATCAAGGCTAAAGGGAAGGGCTTTTGCTTTTGTAAAGGTGACTACAGAGGTCTCAGACAGATTTTAAATTCTGTACAGTGGGATCAACTGATGATGTTACCAAAATTGAATTCTAAATGGGAAGCTTTAAGGGACTTAATTTTGGAGGCTACTAAGCTTTTCATTCCAACTAAGAAATACTGTTCAAGGTTTGGGCCTAAATGGATTCAGATGAACTAATGAAGCTCGTGGCTTCATTAGTTCATCTTAACATAGATGGGTTGACTATTGATGATCATGCTCAGGTAGCTGATAAACTGAATGAGTATTTTGCATCAACATTCACACGTGAGGAGTTATTCAATGGGGGGAGTGCCAGAAGTTTATCAAACTCTAACAGTGAGCTAAGTGATTTTGTAATAACTGAGAGAAAAGTGGAGGAGATATTGCTGAAGTTAAACATAAAAAAGGCACCTGGAGTGAATGGGATCTATAAAGTTATATTAAAGGAAGTAAGCAAACCCTTAGCCATAATTATGCAAGCTTCCTTGGACTAGGAGGTTCTCGTGGACTGGAGGTGTGCAAACGTATCACCAATTCACAAAGGGGGTTCAAAAGGTGACACACGTAACCATAGACCTGTTAGTTTAACTTGTGTTCTGGGGAAAATAATGGAATCACTAGTTAAAGAAGGAAATGCAGTTAACTGTTACTGCACTGGAAATGCAGTAACATTAACACACAAATATACAAAACAACAATGGGCCCAACACTGCTCTTCGTGGATAAATGTTATTTATGGAGTTCCCCAGGGTTCGGTGTTGGGCCCATTGTTGTTTTGCATATTTATCAATGATATTGATGATAGTATATCAGGTTTAATGTCCAAGTTTGCAGATGATACAAAGGTTGGCAGGGTTGTTAACGACAGTAAAGAGACAGTATGCTACTCCAACTAGATCTAGATAAGTTGGGAAAATGGGCTGAGAAGTGGCAACTAAAGTTTAACATTGAAAAATGCAAAGTACTGCATATGGGTAGCAATGAATGAAGAGAAACGTACCAACTGTGTGGTACTACACTCAGGGAAGTGGAAAGTGAAAAAGACCTGGAGTAATTGTGCAGTTGAATATGAAGTTCGATGTACAATGCAGATGGGCTGCCAGGGCAGGTCATGGAGCCTTGTTAATGATATATAGCTAGCATAGAATTTTGCTAGCATGGACAGGAAGGTGATTATCCCATTATACAAAGCAATGGTCAGGCCACACCTAGAGTACTAGGTGTACAGGTCTGGAGACCTCATTTTAGCAAGAACCAGTACAAAGAAGGGCAACAAGATTGGTGAGGGGAACAAAGATGTGCTCTTACCAAGAAAAGCTTAAGTTCTGCAAATTGCAGTGCCTGGAGAGAATGCATCTGGGAGGTGATCTGATTGAAGTGTATAAGGCTTGAGCAAGCTGAATGCTGATGGGATTCTTTCTCTAATTTGCCTTTAGCCAGTGGGTAGTTGATTGGTGGAAAAGACTTCCATCTTTTGTTGTGGAAGTTGATAGCCTAAATAAATTTAAGGCTGATCTGGACAGGATTTGGAACAAATGGAGGGGTGAAATGGGAGATTTTTTTTTTTTTTTTTTTTTTGGCTGATGCTGCATAAGCTTGCTTTCTTGCATCGTATGCCTCTACTAATGCTAATGCTAAAAAAGGTTTCAAACATGTTACAACATTAAACCTCTTAGCAGGCTCTCTGTGTATGAATGGCATAGAAATTTTTTGCAAATTTAAATGTTTACAGTAACACCTCCCCATTACCTGCTTTGGGCACAATTAAAAAAAAAATAAAAAAATAAAAAGTATGCTCACTGTGAGCAATGATACACTAGTAACAGTGAGACTGGAGATATCTCCAAAGTTAAAAAAAAAACATGTGACATGCTAACTATTGAACTACATATTCTACAACCATTTGAAAGTGCTAGTGGAACTACTAACTAAAACTCAATGAACTGCAGGTGTTAACGAGTAAAATGGATGGTGAGAAAGAAAAACAAAAAGCCTTATGTACTGACATGCTAGCGTGGCATAAAAATTACACACTCAAATCTTTGTTTTTCAGTGACTAGTATATACCTTCCAAATTACAGGCAAAGTTAACAAATGCTTAGAAGTGAGTGAATGTAGGATGAAGACTGGCCTAAAAGTTCAGAGGTTGGATTTAAAGAAAGATATTGGTTGTCTGGAAAGATCCAGAAACATGTGACACATCTGGAAAGAATAGCAAAGGAACATCCATAAGAGGAGAAACTACAAGCATATGGATGCAGAGCTTGGATACAAGGCATCTCAGGATTGGAATCTGATAATTGAGTTATATAATAAAAAAAAATAAATTTTTTGTTTGTATTCCAGGATGGCCACATAGGATAAGAGAAGTTTACTTGAGAGAGAGAGAGAGAGAGAGAGAGAGAGAGAGAGGAATAGGACCTGGGTATGTCTGCCAGGGCAAGTGTTGATGGGCAACTTTTAAGGGCACAAAAGGCAATATTGTTGTACACATTGGCATTAAGCAGGATACAGACTTACTTAACAAGTACAGGGCAACATTGAAAAAAAGTTGCAAGGTAAGGTTAAATTTGAAAGTGTCTGCAATTCTGCCCAGACATGATAGGAGTATATGATAACAACTTTGTCAATCAACTTTGCCCTGGAGAGACTGTGCAAGGTTCATATAGTAGAATTTTCCTCAGAGTGGTCTGAGCTTGTTAACAGGAGAGACTGCTTCTGCATACACTTAAATGGAAAGAGTGGAGGAAAATTTGCTGATGCTATAAAGGCTGTGTTAGGTGGGTTGGACAACTGCTAGCTTGAGAAGATAATACATGGACTAACAGATTAACAATAGCTGCAAGCAGAGGTGAAAGTGATTCTTACATTGCTTCTACTAGAACGAGCAGCAGCCACAAAAGGAAGTTGCTAGAGATTTCAAGGACTGCTGGGAGCCATCATGAAACAAGTGGTAACTAACAAATATGGGCTGTGTTAGGGTAACTAAGAGTAAGAACAGGTGCATGTATATTTGCATATACATGTATACCAATGCTACGAGCATAGTAAATATTACATTATAAATATTTACATTATATTTAATATATATATTAAATATAATGATTGTTTTCTGCACTAGCATGTTGGAGAGGCAACAAGAGGTAGTAATATTCTTGATGTGGTCTCCAGATAAAAGAACTGCTATCTGGCAGTAATCATGGTGAATTTGAAGTGCACCAAATGGTCAAAGTATCAAATGCAGACATTGCTGGGATTTCAGAGCCATGATGTCACTCAGATATAAGGAATGCAGAATTAGAATATGGGGAGTACATTGTATACAGAAAAAAACACAGGACAGGAAGTGGGGAGGGGTTATGCTTTTTAGTTAAGAAGAACATAAAATATAAGGCAGTACATCCAGTTGACATGAGTGGCCAGTGGACTGTTGAGTCAGTTTGGCATAACATAAGCACTGGGAAACCAAAAATGAGAGGAAGAGTGAGTTATAGGCCTAATGGCTCTGATGAGTATAACAAACAGCTGCACAGAGAAATAGGGTGGGCCAGTAAATCAGAATGTCTTATAATGGGGGATTTTAACTTTCCAGATATTAACTGGAACTTGTGGGTTGGTCACTCACAAACTAGCAAGACTTTTGTGGATTTAATGAATGATTGTTTTCTACAGTAGCATGTTGGAGAGGCAACAAGAGGTAGTAATATTCTTGATCTGGTCTGCAGATAAAAGAACTGCTATCTGGCAGTAATCATGGTGTATTGATTTGGGATTTACTAAAAGATGTAACTATAATCAAGGGTAAAGGGAGTGGTTTTTGCTTTTGTAAAGGTGACTGCAGTGTTCTCAGACAGCTTTTAAATTCTATATGGTGGGACCAACTGATGTTACAATCAGCAATTCTAAATGGGAAGTGTTCAAGGAATAAATCATAGAAGGTACTAGGCTTTTCATAGCAACTAAGAAATATTCTTCAAGGCATAAGAATCTACAGATAAAAGAACCGCTAGTTGGCAGTTGGCTAGTATAGGCTTAAATGAATGTCAGATGATATGAAACTCATGGCAGAGAAGAAAAATGTATGGAATGCATATAAATTATTGGATGACACAGAAGCCTACGTTATATATAAACTACTCTATAATCAAGTCACAAAGGAGGATAGGCAAGCGAAGGCAGATTACGAGAAAACTTTGGCAAAGAATGCAAAGAAAAACAGGAAAGACTTACTTATAATACCCTTCAATTCAATATCAACGGCTTGACTGTTGATGATCCTGCTTAGGTTGCTGACAAACTGAATGAGTATTTTGCATCTACATTCACAAATGAGGAATTTTTTAGGGAAGGGGATGCCATAAGTTTATTAAACTCTAACAGGGAGCTAAATGATTTGGTAATAACTGAGAGGAAAGTGGAAGTGAAATTGTTGAAGTTAAACATAAGAAAGACTATTGGGGTGGATGGGATCTATCCAATTATATTAAGGGAGGTGGTGAAGGAAGTAAGCAAACCTTAGCCTTAATTATGAGACATCCCTGGATTCAGGGGAGGTCTCCACGGATTGGAGATGTGCAAATGTATCCCCAAATTCACAAAGGGGGATCAAAGGGTTACATGAATAATTACCGACCTGTTTAACTTCTGTTCCAGGGGAAAATAATGGAGTCACAGGTAAAAGAAGTAATGCAGGATCATCTGGACAAGGTCGCAATTACCTTCAGACACAGCATGGGTTTGTTAAGGAGAAATCTTGTGTGATCAATCTGATTGGATACTATGAAGTGGTCATAAAGGAAATGGATGCAAAAAATAATTTTGATATCATATATTTGGATTTCAGGAAAGCTTTTGATACTGTTGCACATAAAAGACTCTGTACAAATTGGAGCAGTGCAGCATTAAAGGCAAGTTGCTGCTATAGATAAAGAAGTGGATGAGTGGGAGAAGACAGAAAATGTTAATCAATGGAGATTGCTTTTCATGGACTAATGTTATTAGCAGAGTCCCCCAGGGTTCAGTGTGGGCTCATTGTTATTTTCTATATTTATCAATAATATTGATGAAGGCATGTCAAGATTAATGTCCAAGTTAAATCAAACACAGATTAACTCAAACACAATACAGATATTATGGTATCTTAACATTATGCAATGAGCAGAGAGCAAGCAAATTTAATAGTTGAATTTTCATATTTAAATGAGATACAAAAAAAAAAACAGGAAAATATAAACTAGCAGGACAAATCAATGGATTGGATCTCAGGTAGTTAATCCAGTGAATTTTAAGGGGCAATTGGCATCTTCTGACAGTGGGAAGAGCATTATAAAAGAAATATAAGGCCTTTATTAATACTAACAACAGCAAAATTAAAGTCTTATTAATAGTATATGGTTCAATGAAGCCCAAGCTCTTTCTGCACCAGTCAAAAACTACATGTGTTCCCTTCCTCAGCTGACCTTTAAATTTGCCCATGGAAGTAACTTATTACTTCCATGTGCTCACTGGCTAAAAGGAAACTTCCCAAATCCAGTCTAAACCTCATCCCCATTAATTGAATTTACATCCTATAGCTGTAGTATCATTAACAACCATGAAAATTTCAGTTTTATTCATTTTACTATCCCTTCTCAGAGCCTTATAAATCAGTTCTTCCAGGTACCTAATGGTTTCCCTGTCAGCCCATTTGAAAGACATATTCAAAGTCTTTCCCAATATGGGTGTCTCTTTGTCAATCCCACAGGTTGGGCTGCCCATCCTTGGACCTTTTCATGAAGCTTAATGTCTTTTTTCTTTCTTTTTATTTTTTTTTTTATGCAGTGTTGAACATGATATTTCAAATGCAGTCTTGCAACTGCCTTATATAGTGGAATTATAACTTGTACAAAAATGTTGGATAAATAACTGACAGGGAAACAATGTGCCCTACTTCTGCAATCATGGAAATTTTAAGCTGTCTCTTCATAACAGCCAAATCCTATTCTTCCTCTACTGTTTTCAATTAAACCCCTCCAGGTGCATATAATATTTTGGAGTTATTTCTTGTAATACCTGAATTCTGCAGTTTTAAAACATGGCTGTCACATTTCTGACCTTTGAACCTAGCCAAGTCATCCTAAAGGCATGTCATTTGCCACTGATTTAACATCACATTCTATATCCATAAATCAATGTCAATTAAGAAAAAAGAAACAACAGTGGTCCAAGCACCAATCCCTAAGAGAACCCACTTCTAACCCAATATAAAGAGTAACTATTAATCATAGTCTCCTCCTCCTCCTGTCACATTACCATTTTGCGACCCATCTAAGGATGTTGCCTGCAATCCCAATGCATTTTTCAGCCTGGACAATAACTTTGTGGAACCAAGTCAAATGATTTACTAAATTCTAAATAGATAATGTAAAAATTATTTAGTACATCTAATTCATCAGTCAAAACAGCTAATCAGGTAGTTAAACATGATTTTTCCTTAACAAAACCATGCTATTTCCTTTCCTTCCTGAGTACTATTTATAATTCTCTACCAACAAAGACAGACTGAGCAGCCTGTATTTATCTAATCCACTTCTAGACCACCTTTATGTATTGACAATGCATTGGCATTTTAAACCAAAGGAATCTCCCCCCAAGTCCAATGATGCCATTATCATTCATTTTAATGATTCAATGCAACTTCTTGCTACCTCCTTCAAAATTACCGGATTATGGCATCAATTCTGGGAGCTTACTTGCCTTTAGATTCAAGTATTTCTAATTAACTTAAATAATCTAAATTTAACTATTTTTAATAAACATAAATAATCTAAATACAGTCGATTCCGGTCATTTGGGACACATCAGGATTAGTGCATTTTGGCCCGATTAAGTGGCTGTCCCAATTATGCGAAGTTTCACGTAAATAGTTAAAAATTCAACGGACCCCTGCTTTATGATTGATTTTCTGTATGATTAAATTTAACTCACATTACAATGGACTCACCATAGTAAATTATCATTCACTATACGATATGTAGTAAGCGCCGATCACTGTGATCACGTTTGTGAATTAAATTTTAATTCTATTAAACAGCAATTCTAATTAGCAAAAATAGGAGGAATATTATTCACAGGCTATAAAAGTAAAGATACACCAAGCATAAATTTACACTTTATTACCTTACCAATTAAAAAATTAAATGATATGTGAAATCGGAAGAATATTTTCCACAGGTTAGCAAAATAAAAATAAATTTACGCTTATGTGCATAGCTTAATCAATATGTGCTGTAATATGTACATACTAACTAGTTGACATTTCTGTTCACTAACATTTGTGGGTGGGGGTTAAAATTTAAAACAGTTAAAAAGATAAGCAATCAATAACAAAGAACACAGCACGCGCGCGCACACACACACACACACACGCGCGCGCGCGCACACACACACACACACACACACACACACACACACACACACACACACACACACACACACACACACACACACCGCAAGTAACACGATACTCACAAGTGAGAACAGAGTAACAAGTTAAAAGGCTTAAAAAATAGCAATGATGAGAAGATTCTGAAAATTTGTTTTTTATATGACTGAAGATTTCATGGAAGGGGAAACACATTTCACCATAAAGTGAAAACCCACAGAATTCCAGCTATTGGTATTATTGCAAATTCAATAAGGTCGAGTTTGGTATCTGTTTATAATAGATTGCACTAACAGAAAAGCCCAATAAACAGGGGAATGCTAATTGTTTTATGGTTGTGACCTCCAGTAATCCGACTGAACCATGTGGTATTGTCAGAGACAATCGTAAGGTAATCTCGAGCGCTGCAGTTTCCTGTCCCGATTAAACGGCACGTTGTCCCAATTAAGTGAAGTAAACCCTGGCTATTTTCTCGATTGGATTCTGTTCTTTAAGATTTGACCCAAATAAATGGCTGCCCCAATTAACCGGTGGCCGAAATAACTGAAATCCACTGTATTTATAACAAACACAAATAATCTTCTGTAATTCCAATATGGCTAATTTCATACTACACAGCTTCATTTGTATAGTTTACCCTTGCCACAAAGGGCCTTTTGTTTGTAAGGATCAATGCAAAATACCATCCAATTCATCAACATCCATTGATAGAACAGAAGTTAAACTAACTTCTTTAGACTTACCTAAGGCTGTGCATTGAGTTTAAGAAAGGCCTGTAAACGAAATGTTTATGGGCCTTTCTTTTTTAATGCAAAGACAATTACTGGTGCTGTATTAACGACTGGAATAGCTAAATAAAAAAAATGAGTACATTACAATGTTTTAGCTGTTATATGCCACAGCATTTAACAAATGGGAATAACATTTGAAGTTACAGGTTTCTATGAAATGGAATGCTTTTCTTCTTATTATCTTTGGAAAGTCTGGAACTTACCAGACTTTCCAATTATGTGGTCGTCTCATTGGTAGATCTAAGATGTTGCAAGAACAAGGTTACAATGACTCATCTCTACTTTTCCTAACCTTTCCTTAGGGTTGCATGAACTACTTGGAGAGGCAACATTTCAAATGCTGGGGAATTGTCTGTAGCTTAGAGTATATGATTAGATAAATTTCTGCTTTAAAAAAATCAAAAAGCTCAGTGGAAAATTTCCTTCGGTCTCAACAGAATTTTAAAAAATCCTAATGGATTTTTTAAAATTCCATTGAATTCCAGTAATATATATCTGCCCGTCCCTTTGTACATATGTGGTATTTATCACTTTTCTTTTAGACTAAGATGCATTTAGGGCTAAAGCCTCAAGCTGCGAGCAAATTTAGACTATGTATATATTAAGTGCAATAGCATCATTAATTACATTACATCATTAATACACATTATTAATGTTTAATGGTTATTACATCATTAATACACAGCCATTTCTGAATAAACAGAATATTTATAAGGTGGCATCGTTTTAAGTTATATCTCATATTGTGTTTATTCAGAAATGGCTGTGTATTAATGATGCTATTGCACTTAATATATATACATAGTCCACTTTTCTTTTCTTGTTGTGCAATGTTGATATTAATTTATAATTTTAACTATCTAGTAGAAAAAAACAATAACAACAGTGGTTGCATGGTACCTCCACCTACCAGTTTTTTGTAAAAAAAAAAAAAAATCTGAGAAATGGTTTAAAATGGGAAACTTCAAAATTTTATTCTAATTTTGACATCACATATAAATTCTTTACTGCTCAACAAATTAAACTACAGGCTAGTACATCTGAACAGAGGGGTTTGTAAATAAAATTACATATCACATAAGCATGTAACAAATGTACAAAACACAAGATTGTACGCCGACCGGGCTAGCCGGGTGGGTACAGTGCCTGCCTGGCAACCCAAAGGTCGTGGGTTCGAATCCCGCCTCGGGCTTGGATCAAAGTACTGCAAAAACCTTGGGAGGTGCATTATGGCCACAGAAGCCTATGTGCCAACAACTAACCAAAAAAAAAAAAAAAAAAAAAAAAAAAACACAAGATTGTACAAAAAAGAAAAAAAAAAAGAGAGTAAAGGGAGGGGATAACAGTTACCACAGCATCACTGTATTAAAGACACCCAACACTATATCCAAGAAGGAACATTCAAATGGTTCAACCAATAAATGCAGCCTCATTCAATTTCTACACATCATGAAATTAAGCCAACAATTTTCTTCTTAACAAACACCTATTGAACGGGTAACACTTTCCAGAATGCCAGATAAACAAAGCGGGCTTATGCTGCACCAGCCAAAAAAAAAAAAAAAAAAAAAAAAATCCCGAGTTACCCTGAGAGAGAGAGAGAGTCAAAAAGTCAAAGGGAATCACCAAGAAAGAGAAGAATGATGATAATGATCACATGTAAAGAATGAAATACTAAGAACACATTTAAAATCAGTCACTTTTGCTATGGCAAGTTTAAAATCACTGGAGGCTTTCAGAATATCTTCTCTCATCAATAACCCCAGGGGCCCACATCTGGTGAGTATGGGATAGGCAAACCCAGGGTGGGTCCTGAGCTAGATATCATCATTCTTCTCTTTCTTGCTGATTCCCTTCTCTCTCTCTTTCTCTTTCTCTCTCTCTCAGAGCAATGTGGGAATTTTTTTTTTTTTTTTTTTTGGCTGGTGCAGCATAAGCCTCAGGCTTCCTTGCACCGTATGGCTAATAATAATAACAATAATAATAAATACTCTAAAATCCAACCTGGAATCCATCAGACAAGCACTTGCTCACCAGCACAAGGACTTAGGGACAAATTAATTATGAGTTATACTCAATACAATTTATTTAGCTTTCACTGAATTAAATTTAAAATCAAAACAACACAGATAATTCACCAGATCATCCACACTCTCCTGGATAACAAAATTAAAAGAAGATAAAATAAATCATGTTCTGACGACTGACCTAAAAGAAACCAAATCACCTGCACAATAAATAAATATTGCACAGTAGGTATCAAAAAAAAAAATAATAATAAAATTAAAAAAAAAAAAAGTTACTTTGCAAAAACAGAATCAAAATAGTATAAAATGGCAAAACAAAAAGCATACTCCATTGAGGAATACCAACTAAAACTGCAACAGGGTTATAATCACAGACACCAGAAAATAAAAAATTCTCAGGATAAAATGTGACACAAATGATAATATAGGACATCAAATACAAAAGCAATACAGATAAAACAATTATATTATATTATATTATATTGCATAATAAAACAGAAAAAAAAAAAAGGTAGAAACGAGTCTTGCTATCAAATAAAAAAAGAACCCCTATATATATATATATATATATATATATTTTTTTTTATTTCACCTGGTTATTACATTGAAAACAGTTTCCATATAACGAAGAAACTTTTCATATAATGAACTGATTTCGAAATATCTGGGTAGCATTAGCATTAGTAGAGGCATTTGATGCAAGAAAGCAAACTTATGCAGCATCAGCCAAAAAAAAAAAAAAAAAAAACCCACTTCCACTTCACCCCTCTGTTCGTTCCAAATACCTGTCCAGCTGAGCCTTAAACTTATTTAGGCTATCAACCTCCACCACAAGGGATGGAAGTCTGTTCCACCAACCAACCACCTGCTGGCTAAAGGCAAATTTCCTCACGTCTATCCTACATCTGTCTTTCCTCAATTTGAATTTATGCCCTCTCAGGTGATTTTTCTGAGCTAGAGGAAGAATCCCATCAGCATTGAGCATGCTTAAACCATTCAAGGCTTTATACACCTCTATCAGATCACCTCGCTGGTGCCTAGTCTCCAGACACTGTAATTTGCAAAACTTAAGCCTTTCTTCGTAAGAGCACCCCTTTGTTCCATTCACTAATCTTGTTGCCCTTCTCTGTACTCGTTCCAGCAGCTCTACATCCTTCTTGAAATGAGGCCTCCAGACCTGTATACAGTACTCTAGGTGTGGCCAGACCATTGCCTTATACAATGGAATAATCACCTCCTTATCCCTACTGGAAAAATTCCTGTATATCATTGACAATACTCCATGAGCTACTCTTGCAGCCCGTCTGCACTGCTCAGAGAACTTCATATCTGCCTGCACAACCACCCCCAAGTCCCTTTCATTCTCTACCACTGTCAGTGTAGTACCACAGAGTTGATACGTTGCTCTGGGGTTGCTGTTTCCCATGTGTAGTACTTTACATTTGTCAATGTTAAACTTCATTTGCCACCTCTCAGCCCATCTGCTCAACCTTTCCAGATCCTGTTGCAGCAGCATAGTGTCAGTAGTGTCCTTGACAACCCTGCCAACCTTTGTATCATCTGCAAACTTGGACATTAAGCTTGATATACCATCATCAATATCATTTATAAATACAGAAAACAATAATGGACCCAACACTGAGCCCTGAGGGACTCCACTAATAACATTAGTCCACGATGAGCAGTGTCCATTGACTACCACTCTCTGTCTTCTCCCCCTCAACCACCCCTTTATCCATAGCAGCAATTTGCCTCCAATGCCACACTGCTCCAATTTGTGTAGCAGTCTTCCATGTGCAACAGTATCAAAAGCCTTTCTAAGATCCAAGTATATAATATCAAAGTTATTCCCTGCATCCAGTTCTTTTGTGACTGCATCATAGTATCCAATCAAGTTGGTCAGGCAAGACTTCCCCTTAACAAAACCATGCTGTGTCTGAGCTATAACTGAAGTCTTGTCTAAATGATCCTGCAGTGCTTCTTTAACCAGTGCCTCCATTAATTTTCCTGGAACAGAAGTTAAGCTCACAGGTCTATAATTACTTGTGTCAGCCTTTGATCCTCCTTTGTATATTGGGGTCACATTTGCACATTTCCAGTCTATGGGTACCTCCCCTGAGTCCAAGGAAGCTCTCATAATTATGGCTAAGGGTTTGCTTACTTCCTTTGCTGCCTCCTTTAATATAACTGGATAGAGCCCATCCACCCCGGGTGCCTTTCTTGTGTTTATCTTCAACAGTTTCTCCTCCACTTTACTCCCAGTTATTTCAAGATTCTGTAGCTTACTGCTAGAGTTGAATACACCTCTGGCATTCCCCTTGTTGAATAACTCCTCATGTGTGAATGGCGATGCAAAATATTCATTTAGTTTGTTAGCTACCTGAGCAGGATCATCAACAGTTGACCCATCAATATCAAGTGGACCAATCTGATTCATCCCCTTCCTTCTAGAGTTAACATAAGTAAAGAACTCTTTGCTGTTTTTCTTTGCATCCCTTGCCAAGGATTTCTCGTAATCTGCCTTTGCCTGCCTAACCTCCTTTGTAACTTGGTTGCATATCAACTTGTATCTATCATAGGCTTCTGTGTCATGTGTTAATTTGTAAGTATCCCATGCATTTTTCTTCTCTGCCATATGCCTCATTAGTTCATCTGACATCCATTTTGGCCTAAACCTTGAACAATATTTCTTAGTTGGTATGTAAAGCCTAGTAGCTTCCAAGATAAGTTCTTTGAATGCTTCCCATTTTGAATTTGCTGTTGGTAACATCATCAGTTGGTCCCACTGTATAGAATTTAAATACTGTCTCAGTCCATCGTAGTCGCCTTTACGGAAGCAATAACCCTTCCCTTTACCCCTAATGGTAGTTACCTCTTTGAGTAAATCCCACTTCAGCACACTGTGATCACTGCCACCTAGTGGTTCGTTTATCTGCAGATTCTTAATGCATGAAGAATCACTGCTGATAATCAAATCAAGAGTATTACTCCCTCTAGTTGCCTCCCGAACATGCTGATGTAGAAAACAATCATCCAATAAATCCACAAAAGCCCTGCTAGTGTGTGAGTAACCAGCCCCCAAATTCCAGTCAATATCTGGGAAATTAAAATCTCCCATTATAAGACTCTCTGATTTACTGGCCCACTCTATTTCCCTGTACAGTTCCTTATTATACTCATCAGAGTCATTAGGCCTATAGCACACTATAAGTCAGCACTTCCCAAACTGTGTTCTGCGGAACACTAGTGATCTGTGAGATGTGAACAAGTGTTCCATGAAAAATCCTAATTAATAATTAAAAAAAATTTTTTTTTAAAGTTATTACTATACTGTACTGGCATCGACTAATCAAATAGACCTTGGAACACTTTATTTTGGCGGGCTTTGCATAGAGAAGTATGTGTAGATGTAATAACATCTACGAAAACGTAGCAATGTAGTGATCTAATATGCCATTTGTATTTAATTACAGAAGTAGATGGTTGCAGGGGAAGCAAACCGATATCATGCATCGTTTGGATGGATGAAACAAAGTAGACTTCCGTGACACGTTCTTGCATGTTTACACAGCAGGTCTCTAGTAGTGCAGTTAAACTAGTAAGCATAACTAAACTCACCTCCTTGTATAAATATTTTTTTGATAATTATCAGTATTTCGAAATATTATTATCAAAATAAATGACCATGGATTTGTGGTTGGTTGAAAAAAAAAAAAAGGAACTTTAAAACAAGAAGCAAGTACTTCTAGTAGTGCAACTTTTTTTTTTTTTTTTTTGTTAGTTGTTGGCGCATTGGCTTCTGTGGCCATAATGCACTTCCCAAAGTTTTTGCATTTTACTCTGATCCAAGCCCGAGGCGGGATTCGAACCTCGATCTTTGGGTTGCCAGACAGGCACTTTACCCACCTGGCTAGCCCGGTCGGCAGTAGTGCAACTGTGGTCGATGAAAATGAACACTATACTGTCACACTTCAAAGTAAGGATGAACAATCATAGCCTTTTGTTCCCCGAAATTCCGAAGTGAAAAAACAGGAACCAACTAATAAAAGACCAAAACGAAAGTACGATGACAGTTATTTGAATTTCAGATTTACATGTGTTGGAAATAAAGATGCTCCTGATGCACAGTGAGTAGTATGTAATAAAATATTAGCAAACAGTTCTTTGGGTCCTGCTAAACTTGTGTTCCATAAGTATTCCGTAAATATACAGTGCCGGACAATTTGTGCTTGCAGATTGTCTGCATTTTGAACATTTCTGGTTGCAGAAATGTTCGAAATGCATTTGTTAGATGGGATATATATATCTGTGAATAAAATTTAATAAAAAGACTCCACCTGATATACCTAATTGCCATAAAAAAGGTAAAAAAAAAAAAAGGTAAACTGCAGCCATTATCAACCCACTGCAGGATGGAAGCCTCCCCAACAATTCATACTGAGGGAATTGGACCATAATCTGCCAAGTTTATCCACTGTGGGTTGGCAGATCGACTGTATTTAGCAGACGGGGCTTGAACCCCGGTCTACACAAAGAGCATGTGCCACTGCACTCCCGCTCATGACCACTCGACTACGGAGGCCGTGATTGCCATAAATATCTTCCTAAAAAGGTAAAATTTGTAATTAATGGAAATATGAGAAATCATGCAAATGGCATTTATGACAACCAAACATACATTTTACTGCATCTATGTGTACAAACTGAAATGAAAAGTTAACACAATAGTATTATGTACTGCAAATCAGCAAAATAAGTCCTCAATATTTTGTTGTTCCTCCTCAAGCTGCAATTACAGCCCTGCAACGATCTGGCATAGAGTTAATCAACTTCTGGATATATGGTTGCCCAATTTCTTGGTACCACACCCTTACAATGCTTTCCTGTAGCTGAATCTTACTTGTTGACTTCTGAGCAATTTCAGATGACATTATGTACCAGCAATTTTCAATAGGGTTCAAATCTAGACTCTTGCCAGGCCAGTCCAACACTGTAATGCCAGCATTTCTGAGGTATGACTGCACCTTAAGGGAGAAAAATGAGGGAAAACATTGGTGTATGTTTTAAGCCTTGTGAGACAAGAAGACAAACTCATCATTAAATCTGAATAGCATAAAACTTACCAATTTTGCTCTGTGGCAAGGTGCTGAGTCCTGTTGAAAAATCCAGTTTTGGATGTCTGTTTCAGGCACTCCTCCAAGATAACAGTATATGTTTCTACATTCACCGTTCCGTTAATAAACTTAATTCGCCCCACCCCTTTGCTTGTTATGCATACCCAGACCATCTGACTGGCGGGGAACTCTACAGTCGGTGTTATGCAGTCAGGATGGTATGCCTCCAATTTTCGACTTCTGACATATCGCTTCCTATCTGAGCCATGCAGGTTGAATTTCAATTCGTCAGAAAAGATGACAGTGTCTCAATGCTCTTTTGTCCATGAAACATATGTTTCAGCCCAAGCAAGTTGCTTCTTCTTCATTTGTTGGGTCAACAAAGGCTTCTTGGACCGATAGGCATGCAGACCAACAAGTGCACGAACTATCCAAAGACCGAAAGCCGTCTTTGGATAGTTCGTGCACTTGTTTCAACACCAGAGACCATCTCAAAGTTCAGTTTTAGATCAGGAGCACTAGCATGGCAATTACGAAGACATAGCCATTTCAAATATCAATCTTGAGAAGACACAGTCACTCTTATGGACTGATTCAGGTCTTCTCTTCACATCAACGGTTTCATGCTTTAATTTCAGCACCAGGGATACTTTTGACTGGTGGCAGCCTATTTTATCAGTGATAGCATGCGTAGAAAGCCATTTCTGGAACAGAGCAACAGCTATACTACTTTTTTTTCTTGGTGTCAACTGAACATATGGAACATACACCTCCGCAAAACAGGATACTAATGAGTGTGTATACCCTTGCAATGCTATATTTATAGAAACAGCTGATGCAGTACCTTGCAATTACTGTCTGATGCAAGGTTTCAACAAACAAAATGACTGTAATCAAACAATACCTTATACGTTTCACTACAAATGTTACTTTTTTTTAAGGTGATGCAGTTTTTTTGTCAGCCACTGTACAAGTGTTCCGTAAATATATTGTGAGATGAAAAGTGTTCCATGACTAAAAATGTTTGGGAAAAGCTGGGATAAGCAATGGCTAAAAAGGAAAAAGTAAAACCTATACACTACCATGCAGAAAAGTCATGCTAGTCAACTGCTATCTATGTGCCCACAGCCACTGGCCAAGATTAAGGCATATTCCTGATGGGGACATTGGCTCTGGTCAACCTGTTTTCTACTGGAAGCATCCTATTAGAGAATTAGGAGAGAGTGATTTTCCTTTATCCCGGAAATTCATCTGCTGTTTCAAAGAAATGAGTCATCCACAGTTTCGCTAAATTTAACCTGTCTCTGCTTACATGGTAGGTACAAGTGATCCCTAAATCAGTTTTGTTTTAGCTGCTGTGCAAGTAACCTTACAGTGTCTAAGAGGAAATCCTTGGGTGTAGTGTGAAAAAATGGAAGTGCTTAATAGTGTAGATTGGAGCATTAAAAAAAAAAAAAGAAATTGCTTTAAAATTTGGTATTTCTGCCAGTGTTGTGTTAACAATTCTGAAAAACTATGTTTCGATTTTCAAACTGTTTGAGAAAATGGCACCCAGTCGGAAGCATGCAAAATTATGACTGTGTTAAGATGTAGACGAAGCAGTTTTTATGTGGATGAAGTTGATTCAAGACCAAAACGTGCCGATATCAGAGCCATTAATAAAAGTAAAAGGTTATGGAGTACGCATCTTTTCTGGGGCATAAAAACCATTCTAAGTCAGTTCTGATTGGCTGGACAAATTTAAAAAGTGCCACGGCTTACTCGAAAAAGTTATTTCTGGTGAAAGTGAGGTTGTCATCGAAAAAAACTGTACCCATTGGAAAGAAACAGTTTTGAAAAAATTTATGGAAGACTACAAAGCCCAAATACATATTCAATGTTGATGAAACAGGTCCATGTTTGCAGAACAAAACACTGACTTTTAAAGATGATATATGTTTGGGTGGTATAAATATTAAAGAAGAAAATTACAGTCTTGGTTGGTGCAAATATGGCTGGTAATGAAAAACTGAAGCTTTTGGTAGTAGGCAAAAGTAATAAACCCTGATGTTTCAAAGGAGTAAAGTCGTTAGAGTTAGACTGCAACTACAACAAAAAATCTTGGATGACAAGTGAAATTTCTGAACAGTGGATTTTAAATTTTGATAGAAAGATGACGAAAGAAAACAGAAAAATCACGTCGATTGTCGACAACTGCTCTGCCCATCTTCACTCGGTAATTTCAAAACTTGTGAAGCTTGTTTTATTTTCTCTGAATACATCGTCTAAACTACAGCCAATGGGCCAAGGATTCGAAAATGCACTACTGAAGGTGCGTACAGAAAAAAAATTGTACTGAGAAACACCAACCAACCTATAGATTCTGTTATAGATTTGTGGATATGCACATCAGAGTTGGCGAAAGTGTGGAGTCAAGATGTGAAGGAAATGATTAAGAATTGTTTCGCAAAAGCATGCTTTGCTAAAACGCTAATTAACAGCGATGAGAGGGATGAACTACTACAAGACATTGAGCAATCTTAGAAGAGTTCCAAGTGAGATTTAATCAGTGGAGAAATTGTTGTTGGCAAATTTTTAGGAGTTGATAATGATGTCATAGTAGCTGAATATCCACGTGACTCTAACATTTTGGAACGTATTTAAAGAACTAGTGACAATATTCTGTCACTAAGCGACCAGAGCGAACTGAAAGGTCCTTTCAGTTTGCCATCAAAATGTAAGAACTTTGTAAGAAATTTTGAAGTAGACACTAAATATTGCCTCTGTAATCCAAAGGAATATAGGTCACAAATGATACCAAACACCACATGGCATCAAAAGCTTTCTTGATATCTATACAAACCACAACATGTTTGTTGCTAATAAATGCATTTCGTATATTTCATTCTGCTTTAATCATGAGATTCAGAGAAAGCCTATTTTTACAAAAGCAATTGGTTATTATTTATCAGATTCTAAGATAACTATGGGCGATTATTTGCCACAAAACTGATGAAGGAAACCGAGCAATAATTTTTAGGTTAGGGCAATCCTTCCCAGGGTATGGAAAAGCCATAACAATCAGGGATGCCAGGAACTGGAATATTTCATTGAATATTCAATGAAAGAAAATTAATAATACACAGAAAAACATCCGAAATCCAGCAACTTCAGGACCTGGCAATTAAAATTTTAGGTTTTTTTCAGTTTTTTGACAATTATTCTAAAGAAGCATGAATTATTAAATTAAATGTCAAAATCCAAATGTTCACAAGTAATTTTCATTTTCAATATTTTTCAAAGCTTTTCCCAAAGGAAGTCTCTGTTAAACTAGCAAAAACCATAAATTTTTTAATACTCCTTTACAAGAAATAAACTACCATTCAAAAATGAATAAATGAAAAGTCAATAGAACAAGATTTATACTCACATCATACTAAAAGGGTCACTTAAAACTAAAAATACACTTCAATAAATACAGAATCCAATTTAATAATTTTGTCAACTTAAAATATGAAATATCTTACTTTGCATCATTATAACGTGCCTGGAAAAAGGCATTCAAACCATGTACATAATAAGCTGCAGCCCTCAGACTATGTGACCTGCAAAACAGATTAAATCATTTGGTACTAAACATTTACTTTATAATGCAGGCAGGTATACAACTATGGCAATAAGATACTTCTCTGCATGTGGCATTAACACTTATAAAGAATTAAAAACAGTTGTTCAGAGAAGATTACACTTAATGACCAATTTTTAACTAAAATGTTTTTAGTTAACAAAACATCTGGTTATACAATAATTTAGAAAACTTGAATAATAATAATATTTAGAATGGTCAGACAACAGACCAGTGCCAGATTAAGGTATGGGATAGCAGGGTTCCTGTTCAGAGTGCCAAAAACAGAAGAACAATGAGGCAAATATATATATATATATATCCTCAGGAAAGGGTGCCGAAAAATCATTCTGCATGGGGTGTGGAAATACCATGGTCTGTCACTGCAACAGACCATGAAGGTCTATCTCCTTAAAAAAAAAAAATAAATAAAACAAGCATTTAATTCATGTACATAAAAAGCTGGGGCCTTCAGACTATGTGACCTGCAAAACAGGTTTAATTATTTGGTACTAAATATTTACTTTATACAGGGTGATTCACTATCAGTGCGACAAACTTGCAGGAGGTGTAGGGGGCAAAAAGACGAATCGGAATCACATAGCATTGCAGGGTCCGAAATGCCTTCGTCATGCGGTAGAAGACGTTGAACGGGAGGTCGCATGAACAGCGATCCCGCTGGAAGTCAGCATTTGTGAACCGGTTCCCGAGGCAGTAGGATGGACGATTATTCAAACGTTGAACTGGCCTACATGCACCTCGCATATGGAGCTGCGGACTGTAACGGGCATGCCGCTCTGTGCTTGTACCAGGAACGTTTCCCGCACAGGCGTGCTCCTCATCATACGATTTTCGCATGTGTGCACAGAAGGTTACGTGAGACTGGTTGTTTCACAAGAGGTACCATGAATCGAGAGCGAATGACGAGGACGCCAGACAACGAGGAGAATGTCCTACGTATTGCAGAAGGCAATCCGAATAAGAGTACTCGAGCGATAGGCCAACGATTGGGTATTTCCCAATCCACTGTATGGAGGATACTGTCAACAAACCAAATGAGTTCATACCATCTGCAACGCGTCCAATCATTGGAGCCTGCAGATTATCCACTACGGAGGACTTTTGCTACTTGGTTTCTTCAACAGAGTGCGGCAGACAGCGCATTTGCTGTGTCCGCATTGTTCACGGATGAGGCAAGTTTCACAAGGGAGAGGGAACCTTCAATCAACATAACGCCCATTTGTGGGCTTTGGAGAACCCCCATGGTATGCGAACACATGCAACTCAACGCCGTTTCTCTGTCAATGTTTGGGCCGGCATTGTTGGAGACCACCTCATTGGACCGTACCTTCTGCCCCCTCATCTGGACGGTAGGGCATACTTGATCTTTCTACAGCAAGTCCTGCCCGAACTTATTGAAGAAGCACATTCCTCAGTCGTTGCGCTGCTCAATGTAGTTCCAGCATGATGGGGCTCCCCCACATTACACCAATTATGTCCACCAACACCTAAACGTTACATTTGGACAGCATTGGATAGGTCGTGGTGGTCCGGTTCATTGGCCTGCTAGATCGCCGGACCTATAATGCCTGGATGACTTCTGCTGAGGTCAAATGAAGATATTGGTGTACGAGACCCCCGTTGATTCGGTTGAAGACCTCGTCGTTCGCATCTCTGTAGCTGCCGGGGAGATTCGAGACACGCCAGGAATCTTCCAGAACGTTAGGGATTCCGTGCGGCGGCGCTGTGAAGCCTGTGTGACTGCTTCTTGTCGAACTTTCGAACACTTTCTGTAGCATGGCTTTTTGCCGATGTAAAACTTGTCATTAAAATGATTTCTGTTACACTAATGAGTTACTGTTTCTGTTCTTTTTCTTTGCTTCTTTGTTCATGCATCCCGCATGACAAAGCCATTTCTGACCCTGCAATGCTATGTGATTCCGATTCGTCTTTGTGCCCCCTACACCTGCAAGTTTGTTGCACTGGTAGTGAATCACACTGTATAATGAATCAGAAGGCAGGTATACAACTATGACAATAAGGCTTTTCTCAGCATAAAGAATTAAAAACAATTGTTGTTGTTGTTATTATTATTATTATTAGTTACATGGTGCAAGGAAGCCGGAGGCTTATGCTGCACCAGCCAAAAAAAAAATAAAAAATAAAAAATTCCCCGAGTTACCCTGAGAGAGAGGAAGAGTCAAAAGTAAAAGGGAATCACCAAGAAAGAGAAGAATGATGGTATCCAACTCAGGACTCTGGGTGTGCCAAGCCCATACTCACCAGATGTGAGCCCCTAGGGATAGATTAGGTTAGAGAAGCTTAAAATTAAATCCATAATTTTTAACTAAAACGTTTTTAGTTAACAAAACATCTGGTTATAAAATAATTTAGAAAACTTGAATAGTAATGATCTCTAGAATAGTTAGACAACAGACCTTTAAGGTTTGACTTCTGGGGAAAAAACTAACTGCATCCTGAAAGGGACTTGTCCCATTGCCTTTGTTATTTCAGTTCAGTGTCCTACTTTTCTTTTCTTTTATTTATTATTATATCTCAAACATGAGATATTAAAACCTATAGTACTTAGTACCGAGCATGGGTTGAAAGTTGAGAAGTTGAAAGAAGATACTCATTGACATCAGACTTGAATTTCTGTACACTGTAATTTTCAGGAAATATGCATGAAGGGAGAGTGTTCCAGAAAATGGAAGTTGAAGGAATAAATGAGGAAAAAAGAAAAGTAAAAGTTCGTTCTGTGAGTTTGAAGTTAGACAGAAAAAGGATGCTGACAGATTCTGGCAAGTGTTTGGAATGGTTTGGAAGTGAGGGCAGGAATTATAGAAGCAAATTCAGTGACAACAGTACCCATGGAAGTACATGGATGTTCTGTTTCTGTATACAGCAGAAACAGAACATCCATGAGATAGAGTGCTGAGGCTTTTTAAAGATGTCATTAATTAACTTAATTGCCCCTCTTCTGAATGGAATCTAGAAGCTTGAGAGAGGTTTTGGACGCACTGCCCCAGATGTGGGAACAATATTCCATGGTAGGGCAAATTTGCGATTTGCACAGAGTGAACAGTTGTTTCATAGAAAGTGACATTGAGGGCAAAAGAGAAAACCCAGCTTTTTTGATGCACGGGAAGTAATATTTGTAATATGCTTATGCTAAGAGAGATTAAAAGTCAGGGTAATTCCCAATAGAGATACATGTCTTGCCTAGAAATCAGAGTGTCGTCAAAGATAAGAATAGGAGCAGAAGAAAACCATTTTGCAAGATATAAGACAGGACTGAGTTTTAGAAGGATTGAAATCAACTAAGTCATCTTTGCCCCAATGGAGATCAGCATTTAGGGAAATGGTAATGAATATTTGAGAAGTGGAAGTTGTTTGTGCAGGGCAAGATTTCTCAAACTAGAAGGTGGAATGCAATGTGTATCATCAGCAAAAATATGTCCAGGATTTCCAGTCAATGGACAACAGTACAATTGTAATATACAAGAGGAAAAGAGTAGGAGAAAGAACTGAACCTTGGGGAACACCCACATTAGTGAAGAATGTTAGAAGAAAGAGAACCATCTACCATCACCCGCAGTGAGTGGTCAGAGAGAAAACTGGATACCCGATTACAAAAAACAGTTGGTAAACCTAAGATGGAAGATTATTTAGAAGACCTTTTGCCAAATATAATCAAAAGCCTTTGAAATGTCAAGAGCAACTGCTTGAGTTTACCCAAACCTTTCCACTGAATTTGTCCATAGATGGGTAACAAACCAGTATATCACCAGTGGATCAATGCTGACGGAATCCATGCTAGCAATCATTGATCACATGGAAGGTTTTTAGGTAGTTTAAGAATTGATGATTAAATAATTTCTCCATTACTTTAGAAACAGTAGATGTAAGTGCAATGAGACAATAACTGGATGGGAATGAATTGTCACCCTTTTTAGGAACTGGCTGGATATGGGTAAATTTCTAAGCAGAAGGGAAAACATCTCTGGAATAAGAAAGTGAAAAAAAGGCAACACAGAACAGGAGTAAGTTCAGGAACACATATGTTCTCCATTTGGTTCAGAACCAAACGGAGAAATACCATCAGGACCAGGTGCTGCTTTCTTGGAATCAAGACTGTTCAAAATTCTTCTGACATCCTTTTGAAGTTAGCCCAAAGGAGGCACTGAATGAATTGTATTGAGAATTGTAGGAGGCGGTTTACCAAGATCATGAATACAAGAGTGTGTGTGTTATGGGGGTTTATCGGCGCATAAGCTGCTGTGGCTATAATGCACCTATGAATACAAGAGTTAGAAGAAAAAGAGGATGCTACAGATCAGCTTTATCTTTGGCTGAAGTGCCAATAGAACCATCTGGTTTTGACAGAGGTGGTAATAGAGATTGGGCAAAAGATGCAGCCAATTTGGCAAGAGACCAGAATATTCGACTACCATTTGGACAAGAAACAAGTTTTCTTAGTCTGTTCGAAATCTACTTTGGACTGATTAACAACTGTTTTACAATTGTTGTAAGCTTTGGTTTTGGCAGAAAATGAATGTGGAGATGTGGATGCAAGATAATTGCAATATGCAACATTCTTATCTTAAACAGCCTTAGCACATTTATTGGAAAACCTATGTTCAGATAAAGGAAAAAATTTTAAGATGGATTGTGAAATAAAGGATTTCATCCCTATAGGAATAATTTCACTGACATGATCTAAGCAAACACTGAAATCAGAATATTTCAAACATTAATTCAACTAAGAAAAAACTCACATAGCATCCCATTTTGCATTCTTAAAATGCCAAACAACATGAGGTTGATAATGGCTACAAGAGAAAGGCTTCAATGTGTAACTGATCACCAATTTGTTATCTGAAGCACCTACAGGACCATTCACTTAAAAGGTGTATTTAGAAGGGTTGTTTGTGAGAAAAAAATCAAGCGTGTTGTCTGGTATTCTGGCAGGTACATAACAATGTAAGTAAGGTCATTAGATATTGAAAAATCCATCTTGTCCAGCTGGGTCTATGTAACTACAAAATGGAAGAGATGCCAGCGAGAGCTGTGAACATTAAAATCA
This sequence comes from Mastigoproctus giganteus, assembly GCF_048544385.1. Classification (NCBI taxonomy): domain Eukaryota; kingdom Metazoa; phylum Arthropoda; class Arachnida; order Uropygi; family Thelyphonidae; genus Mastigoproctus; species Mastigoproctus giganteus. The sequence goes on along the minus strand of NC_143583.1, from coordinate 113,325,199 downwards.
TCAAGATTATATCACTATGTTAGGGAAGTTGGACTGGAGAAAGTCAAATTTCAAAGGGAGGAAGTCTAAGAGTTCCAAGGGATTAGTGGAGATGGGAAAATGATAAAGGAACAGACGAATCTGACAGAATGTGGTAGAAAGATTTTAAGCCAGAGAAGATTGTAAAGAGGAGATTCCAAATTACTAAGCCTCTGACAGGGAATATAAGATCAGACATATGCACAAGTACCACCTTTGAAGTGAAAGGAATCACACAGTGAATAATTAGGACAACTGAGATGAGCAGTGGTTGAATCAGCCAATAATTGTGATTCTGTCAGAAAATGTACATGGCGCTTGGCAGACTAAATGGAAACAGAGATAATTCAGATAGGATTTGAGACCATGTACATTTGTGAAATAAATGAGGAAGTGTTTGGGAGATCTTTCCAGATAAGTTATTAGTTTGACAATTCACGACGTATTCAGTAGTAAGATAAGGAGGGGAGGGCATGTATGAATTAATGAAATTTTTGAATATGGCATAAACACGGCAAGAATATATCCAGCTGCATGGCATAACATGGCCTCGACAATGTCCTCTCCCATACACACTACTCAGACTTCCTCCAATCATTATCTAGCAGAGTAGAGGCAACAAGATTATATACTAGCTGATTTGGAAGCCTCCTTCAGGGTTACCAATAGGGTCACAGTCCAGTGGACTATCTAGTGATGGGTCTGAGAAACACTATTTTAGAGCTGTACCCTCGAAATGTAAGGAAGACTGGATCAGACCATGATAACCTTAAAATATATCAATTATAATACAGGGCGTCTCAAAAATATTGGTACAAACGTTTAGGGGAGGTAGATAACATCTAAAGGAATGTGAATCGCATAGGAACCCATAACCGGAAACGTCGCGGGAAAGTAGTAGCAGAGGCACAAGAAGCAGAAATGGCACAAGACAGTAATTAGTGGCAAACATTTATTTGACATAATATTAACAATGGAGTACGAGATGGATGCATTTCATGATGTTACAAAGGATGCTCGAAGGTTCCACCACGAGACGCGATGCATGCGTGACACCGAAGCAGCATGGATTGGCGGACACGGCCGAACACAACTGGAGTATCTTTGGCAGTAGCAGCAGCACAGACGAGTCTTGCCACGAGATCCATTTCCGTCTCCACAGGCGATTCATACACGATAGATTTGAGGGCCCCCACAGAAAGAAATCAAGGCTCGACAAATCAGGTGAGCATGGGGGCCAGGCAATGGGTCCACCACAGCCAATCTCGCCGCCCAAAACGCCTGTTGAAATGGTCACGAACACACCTTCCATAATGGGTAGGCACCCCGTCATGTTGAAACCAAATGTTGCATCTCACATTTGCTGGAACATCGTCAAATAACCCTGGTAGAACTTGTTCAAGAAAGATCCGATATTTAGCGGAGTTCATGCGGGATGGTAACAGGTATGGGCCGACTAAGCAGTCACTGACCATACCTGCCCACACATTTATTGAGAAGCGATGTTGTGCCGCATGGGGGGGGCACACTGTGTGGGTTGTCGTGTGCCTACACATGAGCATTGTGCTGATTGAATAAGCCTTCCTGAGTGAAATAAGCCTCATCCGTGACCAAAACATAGGCTGGAAAATTCAAGTCTTGAACATTTTCTTGGAGAAACCACTGCGCAAAAGCCACACATGCAGGATGATCTTGGGGGAGCAGTAACTGAACCCTTTGGAGATGAAAGGGGTGTAAGGAATCATCGTGCCAGACACGCTGTACACTGCAACGAGACACTCCTAAGGCAGAGGCAATGGCACGCGTGGTGGTAGTAGGATTATTCTGGACGGCATTCAACACACTTTTTACCATGGCGGGAGTTCGCGTCGAACGTGGTCTGCCCGCACTACTCCTGCAACCTCTAAATAACCCATAATCACACAAATTTTGATGCACATGTGCAAACAAACAGTGGTCCGGTACATGTCTGTCTGGGAAAGCGTTCTCCATAAATTCGTTGAGCGGCTCGTCCATTGCCCTCTGCTAATCCATACACTAGGTGCATGTCTGCCAGCTCACAGTTCGTATATCGATGCATGCTCTTCATGCGGTGACTACTCCTTGAATGAGTAAACCAGAAATTTTCCCTTTCGCGAACTGATGAACAGTGCTGTCTACTGACTTACGGTGACGTTTCCGGTTATGGGTTCCTATGCAATTCACATTCCTTTAGATGTTACCTACCTCCCCTAAACGTTTGTACCAATATTTTTGAGACACCCTGTATATGATGGAAGAAATGGGGGGGGGGGGTTGCCAGAGCTTTGCTCTGGAGACTAAACATGGGTTCTACCATTTCAAGCCTCCAATAAGCAAAGTGGTGGCATTGCACCAGTTGATGAGAATGATCTACCACCTAGTAGTGCCTGGTAACACAGACTGGTGGTATTCCTCTGTGTGGTGTAGTGTGAATCACTACACCACACAGAGTGAATGAATCACTCCTCATGTTGGTTTAAGTGTGTGGTCACCTCCAGTACACTAGGTGCTGTATTTCAGGACTTGTACTGTGGGACTGTTAGTCATGATGGTGGAATCTTTATGATGGTTAATAACCCAGGGTACAATCCAGGGTTACTAATAGTCCCACCATTGCGAAAGTGCAAGGAGAAGATTTGGATGTCATAGACTGACCAGACTTTGCCAACATTCAGTCCACTTAGCTTGAGTGTCGCCTGAATATCAGTGTTTTAGACACCCAGGTAGCAAGCTCGGTCTGAAACTCTGAGAGAATGTCTCTGACAGCCTCAAGGCCGAAGAACATGGCGGTTTCTCTTCTGCTGCTTTGCAGAGAGAGAGAGAGAGAGAGAGAGAGAGAGAGAGAGAGAGAGAGAGAGAGAGAGAGAGAGAGAGAGGTTTGATGTTTTTGTTTGTAATGGTCATAAAGTGGCTATTCTAATCATTTCAGATGTCCCTGATTTCATATATAAACCCAAAAGTGAACTTTGTCCACATGTAAGAAACACACTGTAGCTATCGGAATTTATTGGTGATAGTTCTCCTTATGTAGGTGGTTAAAAGATAACATCGTCAGATGTTGCTGTTCTGCCTTTGTTCTATTTCTTTTGTGTTCTCATGTATTTTCTGGGAGGAGTAGCACGATTTGTTCGGAATATGGACCCATTTGAGCTGCTCTGGGGGTATCTCACAGGCCTGCAATGCAGGTTTCTGAATTAAGCAAGTTGGAAGTGGGAAGATAAAAACAGTCTCAAAAGGTTACTACACATTTCTTTACAAGTGGACATATAGTGGGCTTTATTACAAAGATGTTCACTAATATTGTCCTCGTAAACACCAAAACTAGCTTTGACAAATATCTTTACAAAGAAACACAGATATACCATCCTACACCACTTTCCATAGAAAATATTTAAAAATGATTTATCTGATAGCCAAAGAGGCCTATTTCACCTTTAGACGAAAGGGGAGGGTTCAGCATGGGGCACTTCTCACAACAAAGGTCTTTATGTCTGATCTTGAATTGGGGTAGTAGTGGTAGTAGTAGTGGCATGTGATGCAAGAAAGCAAGTGTATGAGCTTATGCATCATCAGCCAAAAAAAAAAAAATCACACCATTCCCTCCAAATGCCTGTCCAGTTCCTCCTTAAATTTATTTAACCTATCAATTTCCACAACAACAGATGGAAGTTTGTTCCAGCAATTAACCACCCGCTGGCTAAAGGCAAATTTCCGCACATCTATTCTACATCTGTCTTTTCTTAATTTGAATTTCTGCCCCCTTAGGTACGTAATCTGAACAAGTGGAAGGATCCCATCAGAATTCAGCGTGCTCAACCCGTTCAAGGCCTTATATACCTCAATCAGATCACCGTGCAGGTGACTAGTCTCCAGCCTAGTCACCGTGCAGGTGACTAGTCTCCAGCCACTGCAATTTGCAGTGGCTGGAGACTCTCTTGGTAAGAGGATCCCTTCATTCCCCTTGCCAATCTTGTTGCCCTTCTCTGTACACACTCAAGCAAATCGACATCCTTCCTAAAATGAGGCCTCTGGACCTGTACACAGTACTCAAGGCGTGGCCTGACCATTGCCTTATACAGAGGGACAATCACCTCCTTTTCCCTGCTAGTAAAATTCCTATATATCATTGACAAAACCCCATGACCTGCCCTGGCAGCCTGTCTGCATTGCTCAGAAAACTTCATATCTGACTGCACAATTACTCCCAGGTCTTTTTCATTTTCTACCACCTTAAGTATAGTACCACATGGTTGGTACGTTTCTCTGGGGTTACTTCTACCCATATTCAGTACTTTGCCTGCATTCGTCAAGGTTAAACTTCAGTTGCCACTTCTTAGCCCATCTGCCCAAATTATTTAGATCCTGTTGCAGTAGCACACTGCCATTACTGTCATTAACAACCCTGCCAACCTTTGTATCATCTGCAAACTTCGACACTAAGCCTGATATACCTTCATCAATATCATTGATAAATATACAAAACAACAGAGGACTCAACACCGAACCCTGTGGGACTCCATCTAATAACATTAGTCCACAAAGAGCAGCACCCTTTGATTACCACTGTCTGTCTTCTCACACTCAACCATCCTTTTATCCATTGTAGCAACTTACCCTTAATACCATTCTGCTCCAATTTGTACAATAGTCTTCCATGTGCAACAGTGTCAAAAGCTTTCCTGAAATCCAAATATATGATATCAAAATTATTTTTTGCATCCAGTTCCTTTGTAACCACATCATAATATCCTATCAAATTTGTCAGACAAGACTTTCCCTTAACAAATCTATGCTGTGTCTGAATTATTGCTGCAGTCTTGTCTAGATGATCCTGCAATGCATCTTTAACCAGTGACTCCATTATTTTACCCAGAACAGAAGTTAAACTAACTGGTCTGCAATTACTCGTGTTGCGCCTCCGTAGCCAGGTGGGATGGAGCAGCAGTGCGTAGCACACGCTTCTTGATTAGACCGGGGTTCGAGCCCATCACCACCAAATACGGAGGATGCGGAAAGGTCAGGAAATGACCACCGCATATCCCGGAGCAATATGGCCTTAGTTGCTAATGCTCCTAAAAACCAAATAACTAACTAACTAACTCGTGTCACCCTTCGATCCCCCTTTGTGAATTAGGGATACATTTGCACATCTCCAGTCCGTGGGGACCTCCCCTGAGTCCAAGCATGCTCTCATAATTATGGCTAAGGGTTTGCTTAGTTGCTTTGCCGCCTACTTTAATATAACTGGATAGATCCCATCCACCCCAGGTGCCTTTCTTATGTTTAACTTCAACAATTTCTTCTCCACTTTGCTCTCAGTTATTACAAAATCATTAAGCACCCTGCTACAATTTGATAACCTTCTGCCATTTTCAAACCTTAATAACTCCTCATGTGTGAATGCAGATGCAAAATACTCATTCAGTTTGTTTGTTATCTGAGCAGGATCATCAACAGTGGAACCATCGATATCAAGTGGACCAATCAGATTCATCCCATTCCTTTTAGAGTTTATATAAGTAAAGATTGCTTCAGATTTGGTCCAGATGTGTAAATACAATATTCTAAATCTGGCCACAGCAAAGTTTGATCCTGATCAAACTTCAGGATCATTGTATTTTGAAATTGTGGCATTGTAACAATTTGCAGCTTATCTAACACATATTCAGCAAACTCATCTAAGCAGCATGATGCAGGAATTGTCCATTTATCTGCAATCAGTCTGAATTATAGTGCATTGAATAAAAGGTGTTTTTATGTGCTTTGTTACGTTTTAAAATGAGTGATTTTACTGAGCATCAAATTTGCACCAAATTTTGTTTCAAATTAAGGTAAAGTGAAATAGAAACTCATGAAATATTAAAATCAGTTTTTGGAGAAGATGCTATGTGTTGTTTGAGAACTTTTCAATGGTTTGCGAAGTTTAGAGAGGGCTGCTTGTTAATCGAAGATGATTCTTGCTAATTGCCACCCTTCAATATCAACAACCAATGATTCAATCGCTCTTCTTGTTCATGACCAAATCAAAAGTGATTGAGGTTTAACGAACTGTGAAGTTGATGGTGAAAATGGTATTTCTTATGGGTCAATTCAATCAAATTTTAACAGAAGAATTGGAATGTGATATATTTCGGCCAAGTTTGTGCCTCACCACACATTGGTGAGGCACAAACTTGGCCCATTCTTGCATGTCAGGATTTTCAAGTGCTGACCCACACCTTGTTTGTTTCATCATTACTGGTGACAAATCGTGGGGCTGTAACCTGGAAATAAAGGCCCAGTCTTGTCTCTAAGGCAAAAAGAAGGCAAGATAATCTTGATTAAATTGTTCATTTTCAATTTGTCCCACATGGTCAATCAGTAAACCAGGAATACAATAAAACAATTCTACAATGACTGCACAATGCTATTTGAAGAAAACAGCTGGAGCAGTGGGTTTTGGAATGTGTGCTTGCATTGTGACAATGACTGGGAAAAATTATTCAGGATATGACACAGGAACTATTAGCAATTCCAAAAGAAACCTATCAGGAATGCTTTCAGAAATTGCAGAAGTATCGGAATTAGTGCATACAGTGTCAAGAAGACTACAGCAGGCCCCCGTTATAACGCGGTTCGCTTTACGCTGATTCGCTATAACGCTGTTCTTATATTATAACCCGTATCTGACTATAACGCTGTCACAGATCACTATAACGCTCTTTTACAGATTACATTTTTGACATATTAACGAAATCGTTTCATTTGATGGAGTCGATAGCTTGAAAATGAATACCAAAACAGCATTAAAACGTTTCCCACGCCGACTTGAGAAATTTTCCCACGCTTAGTAAAATTTTCTCGCATGCTAATTTAGTTTCAGTACAGTGACTTGTTACGTAGTTCCGCGATCAACATTTTAAAAAATGATCATGTATATTGCTTGTAATATTTGCGTTATATGCATTTATCCGAAGTCTAGTCATCACTCAGTAGAGTATTAGACATCGTGCGTAACGGAAAGTTTACTTGAACATTGTATCGTAATTAATTCAACCAACGCAGTTACATAAGAGCTAATAATGACTGATAGGAATGAAAAAGCAACAACGTCTGGGCGCAGTACAAAGACTATAAATGTAAGAAAAATACTGAATTTGAAAAGTAAATTAGACGTTTTGAAGCGAATCGATTCCGGTCAACGACAAACGGATGTGTGCCATAATTTAGGACTTGCAACTTTAACTGTAAGAACAATTATAAAAAAATAAAGAATTAATTTTTGCAGCGGGAAAGATAGCTGTTCCACTGCAAGCAACTAGGACTAGGCCGGCTATTAGGATTGAAATGGAAAGACTTTAATTTTATTGAAGATAATATTCCAATGCAGAATTCAGTTAAGTTAAATATTAAAAAAAGAGAGAGAGAGAGAGAGAGAGAAAGAGATTAGCCAATATGATGATCTGAAGAAAACTCGCCTAAAAAAAAAAAAAAAATGTGGAACCATTTAAAACTGGTAAGGGTTTGTTGAATAGATTTAAAATCCAGGGAGAAGCCGCAAGTGCAGATCAAGGAGCCGAAACTTTCAAAAAAGAACTTTTGTTAAAATTATTGAAGAGGGGTATTATGTGTTATACTTCTCAACAAGTTTTTAACATAGCTGAAGCAGGACTTTTGTGGAAACGAATGCTTAAAAGAAGTTTCATATTGAAAGAAGAAAAAAACATGCCAGGTTTCAAAGCGGTGAAGGATCGGTTGACTTTATTGTTGGTTGTAACGCTGCGGGGGATTTAAAATTAATACCCCTTTTAGTTTATTTGGAAGAGGACCAAAGTTCAACTGAAAATCCACACATTTTTCATGATTAAATTCATCAATTAAATTAAATTCATTATTTTAATTGGAATTTTAAATTTACTTTTGATACGCAAGTAGTTACCACATAATTATACGTATGCAATGCAGAATATTTTATATGTGCAAATATTTGAATATTAAATATTTTGACCGACATTTGTGTATCTTTTCATTACTGTTTATTATTCATTAGGAAATATCCTATGGCACTGACCGCAGCTCATAAATACATATGTTACCTTATGGGAATGCGGCGCTCGCTTAGCGCGGATTCACTTAGCGCTCTGTTTTTCCGGAACGAATGATCAGCGTTAAGCGGGGGTCACCTGTACTCCAAAGGAGAACCATTCAACAGCTGGTAAACTTCAATATTTTCCAAATATTAGTTTGGTCAGTTCATGCATACATACATACATACAAACATGACTATCTCAAAGAGATAACTGAATGATTAAAGGAGAGGTGTAGCAAGTGTACAGAGGCTCATGGTGGACTATATGACTATTTTGAATACTGATTTTATGTTTATAAAAACTTCTTTTTCTGAACATTTCCTTTTTTTTTTTTTGTCTCATTACTTTTCAGCTGCACTATAAACACACATAAGGAGCACACAAATATATATAAAGTAATAAATGCCATAAAAAAAAAAACTTACACCAGTGGTAGAGTTTCTGGATTTAGCCTGTTCAGAAGATCAGCTAATTCCTGATCTCTTTTACTTCTTAAGTATACAATAGCCAAATTCAAACTAGCTAAAATCCTCAGTTCAATGGTAGCAGTACTCTGAAAAAGTAATACAAAAGTAGGTAGGTTCCCCTCTACTCTTCCTCCTCTAAATATATAATAGCATTTTACAAAAAAGCATTTAATAACTATAAGTTAATAGTCCTAACTTCAAAAGATTTATGACAACAATTTGAGACAAATTAAAACATTAACAGGTGCATACTCAAAAGAGTAAATAAGTGCTGTGACTCTTTTTAAGACTGACAAAATCCCATTTTTGAAAACTTAGAACACAGCCACAAATCTTTACAAAAATAAAACTTTATTGTGTGAATAGGATACATGATACAAACCTGAACCCTTCCAGGTGATAGAGACTATCTTCAGGTTTTTATTCATTAACCGGAAAATTGTAACAGGCTGCAGCAGCTGGCAACATAATCGTAAAACTGTAATCATGACAGAATTTATCAACCTGGAGAAGACACAGTGCATACTTCGGTTCAACAAACTGCAATCTGCTACCACTGTTGTGTCAATTTTTTTTTTTTTTTTTATGAGAACCCCAAACACGAGAGGTATTATAACCTATAGTACTTAGTACCGTGCTTGGGTTGGAGGTTGAGAAGACGAAAGAAGATATTTGTTGATATTGGACTTGAACTTCTGTAGATTGTAATTTTCAGGAAATACGTATGAAGGAAGGTTGTTCCAGAAAACGGCAGTTGAATGAATAAATGAGGAAGATGAAAAGTTGGTTCTGTGGGTTTGAAGTTGGACAGTAAATGGATGTTGGCTGGTGGCGGCACGTGTTCGGACTGTTTTGAAAGAGAGAGTGGGAATTATAGAAGCCAATTGAGAAGAACAGTGCCCAAGGAAGTATCTGTAGAAGAGGCATGCAGCAGAAACAGTGCGTCTATGAGAAAGTGAGTGGAGAGACTCTGTTAGAGATGAATCATTAATTAACCTAACTGCCCTCTTCTGAATGGAATCAAGAAGCCTGAGAGAGGTTTTGGGGGCACCACCCCAGATGTGGGAACAATATTCCATGGCAGGGCAGATTTGCGATTTATACAGAGTGAGCAGCTGTTTGGGAGAAAAGTAACGCCGAGAGCGAAAGAGAAAACCAAGTTTTTTAGATGTGCAGAGGAAGCAAAATTTGTAATGTGCTTGTGCCAAGAGAGATTAGAAGTCAGGGTAATCCCCAAAAGAGATATATCATTTTGCCTAGAAATCGGAGTGTCACTAAAGATAAGCATAGGAGCAGAAGAATCCTTTTTGCGAGATATAAGACAAGATTGAGTTTTAGAAGGGTTGAAATCAACTAAGTTGTCTTTGCCCCACTGGAGAATTACCTGAAGATTGGCATTTAAGGAATTGGCAGCAGATTTTCGAGAACTTGAAGCTGATTGAGCTGGACAAGGTTTCTCAAAATGGAAAGTTGAATGCAATGTGCTATCATCGGCAAAACTATGGATAGGATTTCCAGTCAATGGAAAAAGGTCATTGATATACAAGAGGAAAAGAGTGGGGGACACCGGCATTAGTGGAGAAGTTAGAAGACAGAGAGCCATCTACCATCGCCCTCAGTGAGCGATCACAGAGAAAACTGGAAAACCAATTACTAAAAACATTTGGCAAACCATAAGATGGAAGCTTGTTTAGAAGACCTTTATGCCAAACACGATCAAAAGCCTTTGAGATGTCAAGAGCAACTACTTGTGTTTCACCGAACCTTTCCATTGAATTAGTCCATAAATGGGTAACATAAGCGAGAATATCACCAGTGGATCGACACTGACGGAATCCATACTGGCGATCGTTGATCAGACGGAAGGTTTCTAGGTAGTTTAAGAGTTGGCGGTTAATTGATTTCTCCATTACTTTAGAAAGAGTAGAAGTAATTGCAATGGGACGATAATTGGATGGGAGGGATTTGTCATCCTTTTTAGGAACTGGCTGGATATGAGCAAATTTCCAAGCAGAAGGAAAAACACCTTTGGAATAAGAAAGTGAAAAAAGGCGGCAAAGAATAGGAGTAAGTTCAGGAGCACAGGTTTTGAGAACAAGTGGAGAAATACCATCAGGACCTGGAGCTTTCTTAGCATCAAGATTCATCAAAATCCTTCTGATATCCTTTTGACGAAAAGACCACAGGAGGCATTGAATGGAGCGTGTTAGGAATGGTGGGAGGTGTTTTACCAAGATCATTAATACATGAGCTGGAAGGAAAATGGGATGCTAGCAGGTCAGCTTTATCCTTGGCTGAAGTGACAACAGAACCATCTGGTTTGGACAGAGGTGGGAGCAGAGATGGGCAAAAGTTGCGGCCAATAGCTTTGGCAAGAGACCAGAATGCTCGGCTACCATTAGGGCAAGAAGCAAGTTTTCTACTCTTAGCCTGTTCAAACTCTAGTTTGGACTGATTAATAACTGCTTTACAATTGTTGCGAGCTTTGGTGTACGCAGAAAATGAAACTGAAGAATTAGAAACAAGCTAATTACGATATGCAACATTCTTCTCTTGGACAGCCTTAGCACATTTATTGGAAAACCAAGGTTTAGATAAAGGACGAGATTTTAAAGTGGAGTGTGGGATAAAGGATTCCATTCCTGCAAGAATAATTTCACTGACACGATCTGAGCAAACGCTGACATCAGAAGTTTTGAAACAGTAATCAGACCAAGGAAAAGAAGAAAAGAAGTCTCGCAGGTCATCCCATTTTGCATTCTTGTAATGCCAAACAATACGAGGTTGGGAATAGTCATGAGATAAAGGTTCCATTGGAGCAGAGACAATCACCAAGTTGTGATCTGAAGTGCCTGAAGGACCTCTCACTTCAACCTTGTACTTAGAAGGGTTGTTTGTGAGAAAAAGATCAAGCGTATTGGCTGTATGATTAGGATTGTCCGGTATTCTTGTAGGTAAATGAACAATCTGTGCTAGGTCATTAGTAATTGCAAACGCCTCAGCATCTCGACCTGCTGGGTCGGTGTGACTAGAAAACGGAAGCCAGCTGGAGTTGTGAACGTTAAAATCACCAAGGAAAATTACCTCACTGTTAGGAAAGTTGGACTGGAGAAAGTCAAGTTGCAAGGAGAGGAATTCAAAGAGCTCCAAGTGATTAGTGGAGTTGGGAGAACGGTAGAGGCAACAGATGAATTTTACACAATGAGGTAGAGAGATTTTAAGCCAGAGAAGATCAAAGAGAGGAGATTCCAAATTGCCAAGTCTCTGACAGGGAATATCAAAACGGACATATGCACAAGTACCACCTTTGAGGCGAAAGGAATCATACAGCAAATAATTTGGACATCTGAGATGAGCAGTAGTTGAATCAACTGATAACTGAGATTCAGTCAGAAAAAGTACATGGGGTTTGGAAGACTGCAAGTGGAAATGGACATCGTTGAGATTAGAATTGAGACCACGTATATTTGTGAAATGAATTAGGAAGTCCTTGGGAGGTTTAGATCTTTTCGCAGATAAGCTTGCTCTATTATTCGAATTTCGAACACAGTTTAAAAAGAATCCACCAGTTATAGACCTACAGTTCTGCAAGGGCACAAACTTCATAAAGGATGCCTGTTTGTACAATCATCCCAGCCAAGATAGAAGCCAAACAAAAGTCAGTGGTTCGTGGAAATTTTATGTAAAGCCTGGGAAAATCCATGCCGGTTTTGAGTTTAACATATCAAGGTCAACAGTATGTAATGTATTATATCACCATGTGAGAATGAATCATGCAAGTTACAGGCCACACAGAAGCTGTTGATCAACAACAAAATGAAAAGGATGGAACTTTGTTGGTAAATTCTACCATGATTATAGTTTTACAATGATGCTGAAGCTTGAAGATATCCACTATCACTTAGAAGTAGTTTCAAGTTTGTCCCATGTATTTATTCATTACCTATTCACCCAACATTTTAGTTTTGTAAAAGAGGTTTGCGGACACCTTATGTTCACAAAATGTGCATAAAATTTGGAGTGAATACATTTAGCATGCAAACCAACAAAAGCCATTGCCTAGCAGTTGAATACTGCCACAAATCATAAAAATATAGATGTAACCAGTTTCATCTAAGCATGGATAATAGTGTTTAGAAACCATAACACATAAAATGTAGTCTGAGAGAGAGAGAGAGAGAGAGAAAAAAAAAAAAAAAAAGAGATTTGAAAGTCGGACCTCTCTTTAACGAACTCCCATGTAGCAATTTTTTTTTTATTTTCCCCTAGTCATTATATTGAAAATAGTTTCCGTACAATGAAGACAATTTTCACATAACGAAATGATTTTGAGAGACCTGGGTATGCATCGTTCGCACTTCTGGCCTTTAGGCAATAGAGCTGATGCTGTAGAAAGCGTGAATTAAGAGCTAAAATGATTAAGAATTAATCCCTTTAGCTTTTAAGAACTTTTTTTTTTTTTTTTTTTTTTTGGTAGTTGTTGGCGCATCGGCTTTTGTGGCCATAGTGCACCTCCCAAGGTTTTTGCAGTACTTTGATCCAAGCCCGAGGTGGGAATCGAACCCGCGACCTTTGGGTTGCCAGGCAGGCACTTTACCCACCCAGCTAGCCCGGTCGGCCTTTTAAGAACTAAAGGGATTAATTCTTAAGAGCAGAAATTAAGAACTAAAACATTCCACAATTTAGTGGTGCCCATAAAACCTATACAATCGCCTCTATTGTACCAAGAAGTCACACTGGTAAACTACTACCTGTGTCCACAGCCATTGGCAAAGATTAAGGCATATCTCCGACACAGACATTGGTTCTGGTCAACCTGTTTTCTACTGTTAGCACCCTATCAGAGAATTAGGAGAGAATGAATTTCCTTTATCCTGGAAATTCACCTGTTGTTTTGCAGAAATGAGTCATCCACAATGGTCACTAAATTTCACCTGTCTCTGTTTACATGGTAGATACAAGGGGTCCCTAAATCAGTTTTGTTTTAGCTGCTGTGAAGTAACCTTACAATGTCTAAGAGGAAATCCTTGAGTGTTGTGGAAAAAGTGGAAGTAAAAAAAGTGGTATTTAAAAAAAAAAAAAAAAAAAAAAAACTTTAAAATTTGGTATCCCTGCCAACAATGTTTCAATGTAGACAAAGCCATTTTTAAGTGGGTGAAGTTGATTCGAGATCAAAACATGCCAATACCAGGGCCATTAATATAAAGAAAAGGCTATGGAGTGCACATCCTTTCTGGGCCATATAACATTCCAACTCCAAAGGGTTGGAATGTTATAGGGACAAATTTAAAAAGTGCCATGGCTTACTCGTTATTTCTGGTGAAAGTGGAGTTGTAATCGAGTTTTTTCCAGTGGGAAAAAAGTTTTTCCCAAAAGAAAAAAAAAAAACAGCTTTGAAAAAAATTATGGACCCATTTCACGAATGTTGATGAAACAGATCTATTTTTTAAACATTTCTTGAACAAGACACTGACTTTTAAAGGTGATAAATGTTTATGTGGTAAAAATAGTAAGGAGAGAATTACAGTCTTGGTTTGTGCAAATATGGCTGGTAATGAAAACTGAAGCTTTTGGTAATAAGCAAAGTAAACAAGCCCAATGTTTCAAAGGAGTAAAAATCGATTGAAAAACAATTCCAGCTAGGTGGAATTGTTTTCAATTGATTTTTACTGTAATCATTTTGCATTAATCTTTTATTCATTTTAATTTCTGGAGAGTATCATATGGAAGTGTTCTAATATCATATTGAGGTAAATTGCTCTTATTTTTCTATAAATATTGATATCAACGTAGAATGTATTGAGTATCATACCTCTGTTATATATTAACAACAAATGCATATACAGGGTGTTTCAATTAAAAGAAATTAAAAGGAATATTTTTCAGTTTAGATGACAACCATTTTTGTCATATTTTAACTGAAATTTGAATTTTATGTTAAAATTGGACTAAATATTACAGTTTAGATTTTATAATTTCTAATTTAAAATTTGCCTATTTAGCTGCTTTTTTTCTCTATGGGAAAATTGTTTCCCATAAAGAAAAAAGGAGAAACAATAAAGAGAAACTATGTGAGTGAAGCTGAGCAATATGAAATTAATGATACTGAAATTATAGAAGATTGTTTATTAGAAAAACTTTCAATTATGCTGAATTTAATGTTAAGGTATAAAGAATAATAAAAATTTAAACCAAATTATTTATATAACAGCACCAAAAACTTACTCTAACAACTGCACCAAATTGTGCTTCTGCTGCTTCCATACAGTTCATTGACATGGCATATAGACCCTATAAACAAAATATAATATTCAGATTAAAATATCTTCACTTGCAATCTAAACTAATAAATATAATGTAGAAAATTCCCCTACCCCACACTAAGGTTACAGATGCTTTTTCTCTTCATCTAACTAGTAATTTCTCAGACTGGCCAAAGAATCGACTATATATTGAGTGGAATTTAAGTGGCAAATAGTTTTCCTAGTGTAAACCAACTACTCTCTAGAGCAAGGTATTTCCAATCTTTTTCTGATCATGATATCCTTAAAATCTAAATCTTTCATAGGACCCTAATGTTTTCAAAAACAGTTATTATTCAAAACAAGTTAAAAACAGAATATGCATACAAATTAAATAAAAAAAATTAATGATAATAAATTAACAGGACATTTTCCGAAACTATGGGCCACATTGTAAAAATCGCCACAGTTCCATGGAATACCCTTTAAAAAAACCAATGCTCTATTGACAGCTCTGTATCGTGGTTATTTCTTAATTCATATTAAAATATTGTTAATGTACAGCAAAATCACTGCAATTTTTCTCTTACATTCTTTCTACACTCTCACATTAAAAAAACAAAAAATAAACATAACAAAGATCATAAAATAAACTCTAAAATTCTCATGAACTCCAACAAGTTAGTAGTAGTAGTAGTAGTGGCACATGATGCAAGAAAGTAAGTGTAGGAGCTTATGCAGCATCAGCCAAAAAAAAAAAAAAAAAAAAAATCACACCATTCCCTCCAAATGCCTGTCCAGTTCCTCCTTAAATTTATTTAACCTATCAACTTCCACAACGACAGATGGAAGTTTGTTCCAGCAATTAACCACCCGCTGGCTAAAGGCAAATTTCCGCACATCTATTCTACATCTGTCCTTTCTTAATTTGAACTTATGTCCCCGTAGGTTGGTAATCTGAACAAGTGGAAGGATCCCATCAGAATTCAGTGTGCTCAACCCATTCAAGGCCTTATAGACCTCAATCAGATCACCGCGCAGGTGCCTAGTCTCCAGCCACTGCAATTTGCAGAACTTAAGCCTATCTTGGTAAGAGAATCCCTTCATTCCCCTCACCAATCGTGTTGCTCTTCTCTGTACACGCTCAAGCAAATCTACATCCTTCCTAAAATGAGGCCTCCAGACCTGTACGCAGTACTCAAGGCGTGGCCTGACCATTGCCTTATACAGAGGGACAATCACCTCTTTTTCCCTGCTAGCAAAATTCCTATATATCATTGACAAAACCCCATGACCCGCCCTAGCAGCCTGTCTGCACTGCTCAGAAAACTTCATATCTGACTGCACAATTACTCCCAGGTCTTTTTCATTTTCTACCACCTTAAGTGTAGTACCACACAGTTGGTACGTTTCTCTGGGGTTACTTTTACCCATATGCAGTACTTTGCATTTGTCAAGGTTGAACTTCAGTTGCCACTTCTTAGCCCATCTGCCCAAATTATCTAGATCCTGTTGCAGTAGCACACTGCCATTACTGTCATTAACAACCCTGCCAACCTTTGTGTCATCTGCAAACTTCGACATTAAGCCTGATATACCTTCATCAATATCATTGATAAATACACAAAACAACAGTGGACCCAACACCAAACCCTGTGGGACTCCACTAATAACATTAGTCCACGAAGAGCAGCACCCATTGATTACCACCCTCTGTCTTCTCCCACTTAACCATCCTTTTATCCATTGTAGCAACTTACCCTTAATACCATTCTGCTCCAATTTGTACAGTAGTCTTTCATGCGCAACAGTGTCAAAAGCTTTCCTGAAATCCAAGTATATGATATCAAAATTATTTTTTGCATCCAGTTCCTTTGTGACCACATCATAATAACCAATCAAATTTGTCAGACAAGACTTTCCCTTAACAAACCCATGCTGTGTTTGAATTATTGCTGCAGTCTTGTCTAGATGATCCTGCAATGCATCTTTAACCAGCGACTCCATTATTTTACCCGGAACAGAAGTTAAACTAAGTGGTCTGTAATTACTCGTGTCACCCTTCGATCCACCTTTGTGAATTGGGGACACATTTGCACATCTCCAGTCCGTGGGAACCTCCCCTGAGTCCAAGGATGCTCTCATAATTATGGCTAAGGGTTCGCTTAGTTGCTTTGCTGCCTCCTTTAAAATAACTGGATAGATCCCATCCACCCCAGGTGCCTTTCTTGTGTTTAACTTCAACAATTTCTCCTCCACTTTGCTCTCAGTTATTACAAAATCATTAAGCACACTGCTACAATTTGATAACCTTCTTCCATTTTCAAATTGTAATAATTCCTCACGTGTGAATGTAGATGCAAAATACTCATTCAGTTTGTTTGCTATCTGAGCAGGATCATCAACAGTCGAACCATCGATGTCAAGTGGACCAATCATATTCATTTTAACCCCTTCAAGATTTCTCGTAATCCGCCTTCGCCTGCCGAACCTCCTTTGTGACCTGATTACAGACTAACTTATATCTGCCACAGGCTTCTGCATCACCTGATAATTTATATGCATCCCATGCATTTTTCTTCTCTGTCACGAGTCTCATTAGTTCATTTGATAACCATTTAGGCCTAAACCTTGAACGATATTTCTTAATCGGTATATAAAGTCTAGTAGCTTCCACGATTAATTCTTTGAATGCTTCCCACTTAGAATTTACTGTTTGTAACATCGTCAGTTGATCCCACTGTACAGAACTTAAAAACTGTCTGAGACCACTGTACTCCCCTTTACGGAAGCAAAAACCCTTTCCTTTACCCCTGACGGTAGTTACCTCTTTGAGTAAATCCCACTTCAGCACACTGTGATCACTGCCACCTAGTGGTTCCTTTATCTGCAAATTCTTAATACACAAATGATCACTGCTGATAACCAGATCAAGAGTATTACTCTCTCTGGTTGCCTCTCGAACATGCTGCTGCAGAAAACAATCATCCAATAAATCCACAAAACTCTGAGTAGTGTGTGAGTGACCAACCCACAAGTTCCAGTCAATATCTGGGAAGTTAAAATCCCCCATTATAAGACATTCAGATTTACTGGCCCACTCTATTTCTCTGTACAATTGTTCATTGTACTCATTCAAGTCATTAGGCCTATAACACACTCCTACTCTTATTTTTCCTTTCGCAGTGCTTATCTCACACCAAACTGACTCAACAGAGCACTGTTCATCTATATTAACTGGGTGCACTTCCTTTGATTTTATGTTTTTCTTAATTAACAGCATAACACCCCCTCCCTTTCTGTCCTGTCTATCCTTTCTGTACACATTGTACTCCCCAAATTCCAGTTCTGCATTCCTTATATCTTTGTGACACCACGTCTCTGCTATCCCAACAATATCCGCCTTTGATGTCTTGACCAACACTTCAAATTCATCAAATTTATTTACTATACTTCTAGCATTGGTATACATGCAAGCATACATGCTCCTATGCCTATTCCTTGTTACCCTAACACATCCCATATACCCAACTATTCCATGATGACTGCCATCCGTCCCTGAAACCCCCAACACCCCTCGCTCCAGGTCGCTTCTTATTCTAATAGAAGTTGTGCAAGAATCACCTTCACCTCTGCCTGCGGTTACTGTTAAACTATTAGTCTTTGTATCCCCCCAAACTAGCAGTTTTCCGACCCACCTAACACTGCCTCGATAGCATCAGCAAATATTCTTGCACCCTTTCTATTAAGTGTATCCCATCCCTGTAGAAGCAATCTCTCCTGTTAACAAGTACAGTCCAGGCTGAAAAAAATTCTACCCCTTGAAGTTCTGACAGAACCCTGTGGTTCCAAAGAACCCAGTTTGAAAACCCATGTTCTATATCAAGTTCATGTTCCATACCAAAAAGGTATAATTGATGTAATATCCATATTTGTATTTTTTGAATTGCACATCACACGTTTTCTGAAGGGTAAATTTTATGGATGACAACAATCACATCATGTTACAAAATAGCCAGTTGATCTTTCCCACAATGTATTGTTCAACAACTATACCAAATAATAGGTTTTATGTTTATGAAACATAAATTAGACAATTTTAAAGATAACAGCCAGAGTTATCTTTATGTATGAAATCGATCTAATTTTCCTAAGTAAGCTCTATGCTCATTTTCAGTGGCAACTACAATAGCTAAAACCTGTCTGGATAATAAATTTCAATAAGTTATAAAAAACTACCATCCACAAATATTACCTATTTTACCATCCACAAATTTCACTTATCATAGAATGGAAAGGAAGGCATTACTGTGCCTTCCTTTCCATTCTATGATAAGTGAAAAAAGCAACAATAACATTCTTGATTTCAATAACATTCTAGTAGTTAAAAAACAACAATAACATTCTTGACCCCCAACTACAAAGTAGAGATTTTGAGACTGCCATAACTACATGGGGAAAATATGCTCAAGTAAACAAAGAGGATGTGATGCAATACCACAGGTGTTATACTATACAAGCAAATCACAGTAACCTTCAAATACCAAAATGAGGTCACTTAGAGCCAAAAGATGATTTGTGAATTCCAGAATTTTACTGATAATTGATTTTTATGATAGAATTTTGTATTCTACTGTTTATGAATGCATTTCATGCAACAAAAATATTCCGTATACAGGGTGTGAGGTCACACATGCACATCATGCTTCTGATAAATAGCCATGAAAAACTAAATCTGAATTTATTAGAAAATGTATACTTTTTATTTATGACTAATAATATTCATATAGCATTAGTATTGAAAAATTATGTAAGGAAGCAAGTTTATAAAGCATCAGCCAAAAAACTTACCCACATTTGTCCATTTCCTCTAATAATTTGTTTAATCCTTTAAATTTATCCAAATTGGTCACTTTCACAACACCAGAAGGAAATTGGTTCGAACAATCAGTTACTCTCTAGCTGAAAACACATTTTTGAACATCTATCCTCCAGCCATCCTTTTCCAATTTAAATTTATGGTCCCTTGTGCTTGTTGTTTTTCTGAGAAAAAGGAAGAAGTCAGTATTTAGTTTACTCAATCCATTTAAAATCTTAAACACTTTAATCAGGCCTCCTTGCAAGTGCCTAGTTCCCTAAATGAGCAATTTCAGAAGCCCAGGTTGTTGTTTTTTTTTTTTTTGTACCACTGACAAATCATTGCTCTTCTCCACATTATTTCAAAAAGATCTACATCCTTCTTAGAATGAGGCTCCAAAACTACATTCTGTTTATACTGGAAAAATTCCTGGATATCATTAATAGATGAACAGTCCTAGCAAAACCTGTCTGCATTGTTAAGAAAACTTCATGTTGGACCATGGAGTTTTCTTGAATACTGCCCAAATTTTATTCTGGTATTAATGTTACCGCAAATCAGGTAATCTTGTATTTTTCAATGTTAAATTTCAACTGCCAATTTTCAGCATCTTTCTAATCTTCCAAGTCTTGTTGGAATAGTATATTGTGAATACTTTCATCAATCACCATGTCCACCTTTGTATCATAAGCAAACAGAGATATTAAAGGCCCTGTGGAACCCCATTCATATTAGTTCACAAAGAGCAGTTGCCATTAATACACAGCCAACCATCACTTCAGTTATAGCAGTAACTTGCCTTCAATGCCACACTACTTCAATTTGTATACAACAGTCATTCATGTAATAATATCAAAAACTTTAGTGAAATCTAAGTATATGATTTCAAAATTATATTTTCATCTAGTTGCTTCGTGACTACCTCATAGTAGTTAAAAAGACTAATTGGACAAGATATGCTATAACAAATCCATGCTATGCCTGCCACATAGCTGCATTCTCACTAAGATAATCTTGCACCACTGAACTATTGACTCCATTATTTTTCCCTGGCATAGAAATTAAACTTACAGGTTTGTAATTACTAACTGTGCCCTTCCAATCCCCCCTTCATGATAAAAAAATGCATTTGCATATCTCCATTTTGTAGGAACATACCCTGAATACAAGAGTAATGCACAATTACTCACATGCATGTAACATAAGGAAGGGGGGATTTATAATGTACACTTGTTGTACTACCAATTAACACATCTAATATAATTTTTCTGGCGTTTTCAATCTGGAGATGGACAAAGTGATGACAGTCGTTTCTGGCAATAATGTGCGATGGAGTTCCTGTTCGAATCGGATGATCAGTGGGCTACATCTATCCATCGAAAAATCCTGGCAGTCTATGAGGACCAGTTTCCTGGTCCTCACAGACTGCCAGAGTAATGTTCAAAGGAAGCTTCAATGGTTTTGGGAAGGTGATTTCGACATCCAGGACAAACCATGAGTCGGAAGACCAACATCTGTCACAAACAGTGAAAACAAAGAACTCACTGACCAGCTCATTCAAAATGACAGGTACATAAACACCAGACAAGTCACAGGCACTGCAAAACTGTCAAAGGGAAGTATTTTTACCATCATCAACAGACAGGGGTACATAAAAATCTGTTCTTAGTGGGTGTCTAAGCTGCTTACATGAGAGATGAAGGCCGCAAGGAAAGAGATCTGTGAAGATCTTCTTGGGAGGTTTTTTTTGCTGACAGTTCTGAGTGCTTTAAAGGGATCATCACATGTGATGAAACATGACTCTTCCATTATGACCCACAAACCAAATGACAATCCATGAAATTGGCACACCTGACATCACTGTAAACAAAAAGCCAAAACTTTAAAAATCATCAACAAAACTAATGACCACCTCTTCTTGAATAAAATTGGCACCATTTTTATTTATGTCTTGGAAAGTGGAACAACCATTAACAAAGAAAGATACTTCTTGTCCCAGGAAAAAAAGCTTAATTGGGCTCTGAAAACTAAAAGACCTGAACTGAATCGGCAGGACATCAAGTTTCATCAGGACAACACAGAGCTGCAAACAGCACAGATGACATTAGCATTAGCATTAGTAGAGGCATTTTATGCAAGAAAGCAAGCTTATGCAGCATCAGCCAAAAAAAAAAAAAACCACTTCCTTTGACATTGTCAAAGATCACCCAGGTAGGGTAGAACATAACTTAACCCACCCTATAGCATGACATGGAGCATCAGATTTTTTATTGTTTGGTAGACTGAAGGCATACCACCTGTGGAACCATTTCTGACACTAAACACTGGTATAAACATCAGCCTCCTGCTATTTATCAAAGTGCATGCAATGCCTGGAAAGAACACGAGAAAATGCAGCCAGTGAGGTGGTTCTTATATTGAGTGATATTTTCACAAAGTTGAAACCTTTATTTTATGAATTTCTTCCTAACTGGGGGGGGGGTATCCACCCGTGATGGGTATTGCTACCACGTACACAGGGTGGTTGTACGTGGTAGCAATGACTGACTACTCTCTGATACTCTCTGACTATAATATAGGTGTTCAGGATTGCAATTTTCTGGAGTTCCTTGTAGGTGTTCTCTGGGAGACCTATTGTTGCTAGGCTGTTATGTAGGGTCTTTGGCACCATACTGATGGTTAACACAATGATCGGGATGGTTGTTATTTGTTGCATATGCCACATCTTCTTGATCTCCTGTCTTGGGTTCGTGTACTTCCAGATTTTTTTTTCTCATGCGTTTTCTGGCCAGTGTTGGGCACTGCTATGTCAATCAGATAGGTAGTCTTTTCCTTCTTGTCAACAAGGGTTATGTACAGTTTGTTGTGCGGGATTGTTTTCTTAGTTATTATGGCGCTGTATCAGTACAGCTTGCGGGTTGGGGTCTCTAATACTATCTGGGGTTTGTATTTGTAATACAGTAAACTTTCTTTGATCAACTGCCATTTTCTTGCTAGCTTCTGATGTATTAACCTGGCTACCTGGTCATGTCTATGAGTGTACTCCGGCTGGGTGATCACCTTGCATCCCGTGGTGATGTGTTGGATCATTTCTGAGGCCGGCTGTCATCTGATACTCCAGGCTCCTTGGCAATGTATTTGCTATAGTTTCTGGTGTTGATTACCCAGTCTTGGATGGCAATAATGAATTCTTCAGTCTTGGGGAAGAGCGTCCCACTCGTGAGCCGAGCCATGCATTGGAAGCAATTTTATATATGTGGTCTTGATGGAGGTCATTGTAGTGAATGCCGTGGAGTGCCTTCTTTGTCCATCTTTCTAGCTTTGTTTGTGCCATCTAGATGGGAAGGGACTCCACACTTAGGTTGAGAGTTGAGTGGGGTATACCATTTTATCTTCCTTAAGGCATTGTAGAGTACTGCTGCATTTTTCTGGAAGTAATCCTTCAGGTTAGCTATCGCTGTTTTCAGTTGCTCGATGAGGTCTATCAGACCCCTTCCTCCCTCTTGCTGAGCTATTGTCAATCTCTCCATGCCTGACTTTTGGTAGTGTTGGCAGCTCTTGGTCATCATTGTCCTTGTCTTTCTCATGATATCCTCGAATCTATGATCCCTTCAGGATCATAGCACTGAGACTGTATAGGTGTTTATGACTTTAACTGTGTTCCCTTTTCAGCTTTCCTTTCAGCAGGCTTGAGTCGCTGGTAGTATTTTTCGGTCAGGCAGGCCTTGATTTCCTTGTGCTGTAACTGCTGAGCCTGCATCATTCCCAAGTATTTGTAAGTCTCTCCCTCTGTCATGGCTTCGATCTCTTTACCAGTCTGCAGTTCAGTTTCGGCCAACTAATATCCCCTGATGCAATCCATCGATCTTGCATTTGTCTAGACCAAATTCCATCCTGATATCATTGCTGAATTCTTTGGTGATCCAGAGTAGTTGCTTCTCTTTTACTGCATAGAGCTTAATGTCATCCATATACAACAGGTATTATTATTATTATTATTATTATTATTATTATTATTGCTCTTATATTATTTCTCCCTGATTGGGGGATTCCGCTCCATGATGGGTACTGCTACCAAGTAAACAGGGTGGTTCTAATGTCTGGTGTTACTGTTGGTCTAAGAACTCTCTGACTATCCTACAGGTGTTCAGGATGGTGATTTTCTGGAGTTTCTTGTAGGTGTTCTCTGGGAGACCCATTGCTGCTAGGCTGCTATGTAGGGTCTTTGGCACCATACCGGTGGTTGCCACAATGATCAAGATGGTCGTTACTTCTTGCATATGCCACATCTCCTTGACCTCATGTCTCAGGTTCGTGTACTTTCTAATTTTTTCCTCATGGGTTTTCTAGACATTGTTAGTGTTGGGCACCGCTATGTCAATCAGGTAGGTAGCCTTTACCACCTTGTCCACAAGGGTTATGTCCAGTCTGTTGTGTGGGATGGTCTTATCTGTTGTTATGGCACGGTCCCAGTACAGCTTGTGGGTTGGGGTCTCTAGTACTGCCTGGGGTTCATACTTGTAGTATGGTACACTTTCTTTGGTCAACTGGTATTTCCTCACTAGCTTCTGATGTATTATCCTGGTTACCTGGCCGTGACTTGTACTCAGTCTGGGTAATCACCTTGCATCCCCCCCCCGTTTTGGATTGTTTCCGAGGTCAGGTGGCATCATTGACATGTAATCTGACATTTTGGGCTCCATTGTGATGTATTTTCTATAGTTTCTGGTGTTGATTACCTGGCCTTGAATGGAGAGCATGAATCCTTCAGTCTTGCGGAAGGGCATCCCGCTTGTGAGCCATGCATTGGAAGCAATGTGATCTTGATGGAGGTTATTGTAGTGTCTTCTTTGCCCATCATTCTAGTTTTGTTTCTTGTGCCATCTGGGCAGGAGAGGGCTCCTCACTTAGGTTGAGTGGAGTATACCACTTATCTATCTTCCTTACGGCCTGGTGGAGTGGTGCTGTGTTGTTCTTGAAGTAATCCTTCAGGTTAACTATTGCTGTTTTCTGTTGCTCTATCAGGCCTCTTACTCCCTCTTTCTGAGCTATTGTTAGTTTCTCCACTGCTGACTTCGGGTAGTGTTGGCGGCTCTTGGTCATCATTGTCCCTGTCTTTCGCATGATATCCTCTAGCTCAGTGTTAGTCCAATCTATGACCCCAATGGAGTATGTTAGTACTGGAGCAGCATAGGTGTTTATGGCTTTAACTGTGTTCCCTCCATTCAATTTTGCTTTCAGCAGGCTTCTGAGTCTCTGATGATATTTTTAAGTCAGGCACTTCTTGATTGATTTCCTTGTGCTCTAACTGCTGAGCCTGCATCATCCCTAGGTATTTGTAGGTCTCTCCTCCTGTCATAGCTTCGATCTCTTTACCAGTCAGCAGCTGATAGTTTCGGATGACTAATTTTTCCTGGTGCAGTGTGTGGGTCTTACATTTGTCCAGACCAAATTCCATCCTGATGTCCTTGCTGAATTCTTCGGTGATTCAGAGTAGTTGCTGCATAGAGCTTGATGTCATCCATGTACATCAGGTGGGTGAGGATGTACAGGTTCTTTCTTCCTTCTTTGAGGTTATATCCATATTTGCTGCTGTTAAGCATGGTGGATAACAGGTTGAGTGCTAGACAGAACCACAGTGGGCTCAAAGCATCTCTCTGAAAGATTCCTCTTCTGATAGGGATTGGTCTGGTTGTGATGTTCTCAACCTTAATGGTAGTACTCCATTTTGTCATTGTTGCTCCTAGGAAGTTTGTCACTATTGGATTGACCTTGTAGATCTTCAGGGTCTCTATTAGCCAGCTATGAGGTACGGAGTCGAAGGCCTTGCAGTAATCGATGTAGGCCGTGTATAGGTTGCGGTACTTCTTGTAGGCTTGCTCCATAACTGCGGCATCTATGGTTAATTCCTTCTTGCATCCTATGCAATCATAGCAGTCACTAGGATTAATGGAAAAGAAACAAGGGACCAGCAGCAGAAGAACCGAAAACAGAAGGAACCGCTAGCTTGGGAAAGAAGACTTCAGCAGAAGATAGAAGAATTAAGAGTCAAGATAGGTCACCTTTCCAATCAATTTCTTACTTCTATTACCCTGTTGGTACTGGGTCAACTGACCTATCTTGACTCTTAATTCTTCTATCTTCTGCTGAAGTCTTCTTTCCCAAGCTAGCGGTTCCTTCTGTTTTCGGTTCTTCTGCTGCTGGTCCCTTGTTTCGTTTCCATTAATCCTAGTGACTGCTATGGCAGCACAGTATATAGCTGTATGGATAGCCTCCAGAATTGCACCATTGTTGTGAAGTTAATGTGGTATTATTTTCCAAATGAGGTGATCTGTTACTCTCCACAGGATTTTATTTGGACTGTTTGTTTGTTTGTTTGTTATTTGGTTTTTAGGAGCATTAGCAACTAAGGCCATATTGCTCCGGGATATGCGGTGGGCATTCCCCAACCTTTCCGCATCCTCCATATTTGGTGGTGACGGGCTCGAACCCTGGTCTAATCAAGAAGCATGTGCTACGCACTGCTGCTCCTTCCCACCTGGCAAGGGAGACGCCTTATTTGGACTCTGCTTAGGTATCACATGGGTTCTTGTGGTGTCCATTCCTTTGGATTCTATTAGGGCCTTCTTCCACTCGTCTTCTATTCTGGATATCACAACTTCATCTCTTTCCACTTCAGCTACTCTGGGTTGTATTTCTTCTTGATCTTTCTCCTCTGGTTCCGTAGTATGCTGTTCCTCCTCTGGTTCCATATTGACCATATTCTTTGTTCTTTGTAGTTGATCGCCCACATCCTGCTTGATTTTTCCCAATATGGCAGGGAGCTATTAGATTCTTTGTGATCATAGTCCTTCTTTGGTTTACTACTCGCTGTTCGGTGACCTGGAAATCCGGGAATTGTTCCAACCACGATATATAGTCGCGACCTGTACATTGTCATATCGGTCTCTAGCATGGTTATTTCATAGAATGCACACATGATGTACATATTCATTTCGATGCTCCACTTCATGTGCTAGTGTCTTCTTCCTTCCTGGGTGGTCACTAGCACAGTTGCGCAGGAAGCACTTCCAGTTGGTGGGGCTGGGTGGTCTTGCCCTTATTATTAATTATTATTATTATTATTATTATGGCTAAATACAACTGATTTTACTTTTGAATAAAATAAAATCTATCTATCTCTATACTGTGTATATACAGCCACTCCCCAATTTACGTAAGGGTTGTGTTCTGCTGAACTCTATGTTAGTTGAATTTTACATAAGTCGGAATTTCCCTAAATACTTATGCAGCACTTGCAACTATGCATGATGAATTTGATTGAAGCGAAAAAGAAATGTTCGATGAACATGAAAATAGAAATATTCATTCAATTTTTTTTTTATCTCATGCGCAGGAAAAATTACAAAAGTATATAAAATTATAAAAAGAGAGAGGAGACAGGCATAACGTCAGCAAGTTTTACCTTTCGAGCATCGTTGCCAAAATTAACCCTCCAGCTGATAAGTATGCCACTGCAAAAGTTGAGGGCTGTGTAGATTTAGAAAAAACCGCACAATCACCCCAGGTCTTTTTCACTTTCCACTTCCCTGAGTGTAGTACCACACAGTTGGTACGTTTCTCTTCATTTATTGCTACCCATATGCAGTACTTTGCATTTTTCAATGTTAAACTTTAGTTGCCACTTCTCAGCCCATTTGCAAACTTATCTAGATCCAGTTGGAGTAGCATACTGTCTTTACTGTCGTTAACAACCCTGCCAACCTTTGTATCATCTGCAAACTTGGACATTAAACCTAATATACCTTCATCAATATCATTGATAAATATACAAAACAACAATAGGCCCAACACCGAACCCTGGGGAACTCCATAAGTAACATTAGTCCATGAAGAGCAGCGCCCATTGATTACCACCCTCTGTCTTCTCCCATACAACCATCCTTTTATCCATTGTAGCAACTTACCCTTAATACCATCCTGCTCCAATTTGTACAGTAGTCTTCCATGTGCAACAGTATCAAAATCACATAAACCTGAATCTATGCGTATAACTTTCACCTTACTACAGCTTCTCTCTGTGATTCATAGTTTTCCAAGCCTTTGATCTCACAATGTCTTTGTATCACTGAAAATACCATACAAACTCTTTCTCTCTTTCACTTCCTATCTACCACTGTTTCCTTTCTACAATAACGTATACAGCTCAACCTAACTCATGGAACTGACAGAGTTAACTAGATATAGTTAACTCTGTCAGTTCCATGTGTATTCTAGCTATTAAACAGATTCAATATCCTGGGGACTTACTTTTCCTGGTCCTTCTCTTTATTGCCGTGAGTTGGGAACCCTCTGCTCCTGATCTTCTGCTCATGGCTTTCTTCCTTTGTCTTAGCTCACAGACCCTCCTGGCATTCCTCGCTGTAGGCACTAGGGGTCCTCCATTTTGGGAAGTCAGGTAGTCTATGGTCTGCATCCTTCCATTAGTTCTCTTATAAGGAAGAGGCTCATGCTTCTGATGCCTTCTTCCGACCACCCATCAGAATTTCTTCTCACTTTCTGGCAACTATCATCACTTCTCTGCACTATTACACCAAAGTACCTGCACTTCTACATAACTTTACTTTCCTTTAATCTTTTCCTTCACTTTTAACTTCTTCACCCAATGAACTGCTCTGAAACTTTTCTCACTCTTGTCACCCTCACTCCAAAATTTTTTCTCCCTTCCATGCGTACAGTAGTCTTCCATGCTCTCCTTGCATTTCTCCTTTTCTTTCCACCTCTCCCTCCTTTTTCTTGACCAATCATTTTCATTTTCTCCTTTCTAATTTGCTCAAGTCTCAATCTTTGTGCATGACATGTCCTGTATGGCCAGGCCATCCTTCCCCAGAATTACAAGTGTTGGTGGCAGAACTGTTTCCCTCAGTGGCTTTCCGTGACATTCACTTCTCTTAATCTCTTTGGTTCCGTGTTTTGCCAGCACTGGCAGCTTTTCCATTTAAAGTGCATTTCAGGGTCAGTTTCTTTGTTCCAACCCAAAACTTAAGGTACTTGACAATACCATGGTCACAGTCTCTTTTCTCTCCCGAAGTACAGCAATTTTGGTGACAGAGGTGTTTTTCCTCCACGATCATTTCTAAACTATCCATCCTTTTATCTTCACCATACCATGATTTATTCAAGTCACGCACTTATAGTTTTAAGAAACATTTCGGGGACAGTGCCTTTATTCCAACCCCAACTTATCCTATAGGCCATTACCTGCGTACAGAACAATTACAATTTTAAAGTAACAGAATGGTCTTCCACTGTCACTCTACAATTCTTCTGTTCTTACTCCGAACTGCCCCCATTGACAGTGCTAATCAGCACTCTACTTCAGAGGAACACCTGTGGGACCTTTGGATGCACATGCAATTAGCTTACCCTATTTGTTTTTGTATAATTTAATTCCAAAGACAAAATTTATTTTTCTTAGACTTGTAAGATGGGTATCTTACAGTTCCAGCAGCTCTAAATGCTTCCTAAAATGAGGCCTCCAGAACTGCATTCAGTACTCAAGCTGTGGCAAGATCATTGCCTTATACAATGGGATAATCACCTTATCTCTGTTAGCAAAATTCCTATATATCATTGAAAAAACCTCATGAGCTACACTGGCAGCCGTAGTACAACACAACTGGTGCATTACTCTGGGGTAGGACTTTGAATGCCGAGATTCCGAGATCCCGAATACTGGGATCCCGGTCATTTTTTTCCAGTATTCAAATTCCGGTATTGATACAAAAATACTGGTTTTTCGGTACTAATTTAAAAAATAATTATCCATGATTTATTCACATAAAGGTTATAAAATCAATAACAATAAATCATTAATACAGTCAGTCCTCGTATAACACGTGTTTACACTACATGAATTCGATCAGACACGATTTATAAATAGGGGAACGATATCTTACATAACACGAACCGAATTCGCTATGCACGATTCGCCTTTGTGTTTACAAGAAATGGCAGTCGAATGCGGAATCACCCCAACTGAAGGTTCTGAAAATGTATTTATGTTTTTTATATCAGTGAAGGGGAAACACATTTCACCATAATAACGTAAAAACCAACACAATTCCAGCTATCGGTATAATCACAAATGCAATTAGATCGAGTTTACTACCAATTTATAACAGATTCCACTAGCAGAAATGCAACTGGAAATTGTTTTTATTGTTTTATGGTAGTAACCCCTAGAAATGTGCTTTAGTAAAATGTGAGGTGTTAATAGTGTATCTCTGTCTTTACGCTGTTGTTTATTCAGTTGCTACAGGCGTGCCTTTTTTTTATGTATATCAAGCGTGCCTCCTCATTTTGCTTTATTCCCCAAAAATTAGGAAAATACTGTACTTAAAAGGTGTGAAAAGGAAGCGTCGTGGTGAAGACACTGCAGATTCAGAGAGAAAAAGAAAAGCAATATCGATTAACAGAGGCAGACTGGGTCAAAAATTCTTATCCGAGAAAATTTATAGTGGCCTCATACTATGGTTTATGGCCAAAATCACACCGGCCTCCGGCCCACCGGGGTTTCCCTGGTAAGGCTTATGGCTAGTCTGCCTCTGTCGATAGAGAAAAAAATATGAAATTGTGAAACGCTTTGAGCGAAAGGAAAGACCATGTGATACTGCACGTGCTGCAGATCTAAATGAGGCAATGCCGAGAATCTCAAAGAATGCAGAGAAAATAAAAACAACTTTCACTTTAATTACACTCAAAATGTAATTAAAATCCATTAGATTAAAACAAAGAATTGGAAGAAATGGAATGGCTGTCATCTGTTTGGATAGAAAATCAAACAAAAAACAAGTTTGCTTACGATAGAAGTAAAAGCATTAGCAATATTTTATTACGTAATAGTCATAATAAAATTTTATTACGACAATTTATTGTGTTTGGTAATGTTTTGGTTACAAATGTGTGTTCAATCTTGGGTGGTCGGCACCTAACCCTATTTTTCCCATAGGGCCTGTTGTTTATTAGCATTAGTAGAGGCATTTGATGCAAGAAAGCAAGCTTATGCAGCATCAGCTAATAAAAAAAAAAAAAAAACCCACTTCCACTTCACCCCTCTGTTCGTTCAAAATACCTGTCCAGCTGAGCCTTAAACTTATTTAGGCTATCAACCTCCACCACAAGGGATGGAAGTCTGTTCCACCAACCAACCACCAGCTGGCTAAAGGCAAATTTCCGCACGTCTATCCTACATCTGTCTTTCCTCGATTTGAATTTATGCCCTCTCAGGTGATTTTTCTGAGCTAGAGGAAGAATCCCATCAGCATTGAGCATGCTTAAACCATTCAAGGCTTTATACACCTCTATTAGATCACCTCGCTGGTGCCTAGTCTCCAGACACTGTAATTTGCAAAACTTAAGCCTTTCTTCGTAAGAGCACCCCTTTGTTCCATTCACTAATCTTGTTGCCCTTCTCTGTACTCATTCCAGCAGCTCTACATCCTTCTTGAAATGAGGCCTCCAGACCTGTATACAGTACTCTAGGTGTGGCCTGACCATTGCCTTATACAATGGAATAATCACCTCCTTATCCCTGCTGGAAAAATTCCTGTATATCATTGACAATACTCCATGAGCTACTCTTGCAGCCCGTCTGCACTGCTCAGAGAACTTCATATCTGCCTGCACAACCACCCCCAAGTCCCTTTCATTCTCTACCACTGTCAGTGTAGTACCACAGAGTTGATACGTTGCTCTGGGGTTGCTGTTTCCCATGTGTAGTACTTTACATTTGTCAATGTTAAACTTCATTTGCCACCTCTCAGCCCATCTGCTCAACCTTTCCAGATCCTGTTGCAGCAGCATAATTGTGTAGGTAATTGTGCAGGCAGATATGAAGTTTTCTGAGCAGTATAGATGGTCTGTAACAGTAGCTCATGGTGTCTTGTCAATGATATACAGGAATTTTTCTAGCAGGGATAAGGAGGTGATTATCCCCTTGTATGGTCAAGCCACACGTTGAGAACTGTATACAGGTCTGGAGGCCTCATCTTAAGATGTAGAGCTGCTGGAACGAGAACAGAGAAGGGCAACAAGATTAGTGAAAATGGAACAAAGGGTTGCTCTTACGAAGAAAGGCTTAAGTTTTGCAAATTACAGTGTCTGGAGACTAGGCACCTGCGAGGTAATCTGATTGAGGTGCATACGGCCTTGAATAGTTTGAGCATACCCAATGCTGATGGGATTCTTCCTCTTGCTCAGAATAATTGCCTGAGAGGGCATAAATTCAAATTGAGGAAAGACAGTTGTAGAATAGATGTGTGGAAATTTGCCTTTAGCCAGTGGGTGGTTGATTGCTAGAACAGACTTCCATCTGTCGTTGTAGAAGTTGATAGCTTAAATAGATTCATCATATTTGGAGCCTGTGGATGGGTGAAATGAGGTTTTGTTTTTTTTTTTATTTTGCTTATGCTATATAAGCTTGCTTTCTTGCATCATATGCCTTTACTAATGCCAATGCTATATTTGTCTAACAAATCATCAGATTGTGTGTGTGCTTAATATCATTAGTCCCTACATGAATAATAATATTCTCTTTAACCCCCTTAAAATCTGACAATCTGTGGTGATAACATTAATTGTTGCTCCTGGCAGACATACCCTGGTTCTAGTCCACCTATCCTTATTACAAAAAATACATCCCATTTTCCTGACAATGGAGTCTCCTGATAGAACTAAGTCCTTTTCAACCAGAGAAGTTTGTACTTGGTTATTCAGTTCTGAGGGCCTGAATTGGGAGTGCATGGCCTGGTAGGTTACTAAAGTCTTGAGTCGCTGACGAGCTCCCAGTTACATTATTCTTGAAGACAAGCACATGTTTTTTCAATGACTCAAATTCTTCTAGAAATGCACCAAATTTTAACTTTAGATCAGTACACTCCATACAATGGTAATAAAGAAAAGAATCGTGAGCTATGATTATCCATTAGGTCAACCTTGGAATACATGCCACAGGTTCTACAAACAATGGAATCACGATTCACCTGGAAATTGCCATCAGCTATTTCTGTATGAGTCATGATACCCCAGGGTCTCACATTCACCACAGGGGACTCACATCTGGTGAGTATGGGCTTGGCATACCTAGGGTCCTACGCTGGATATCATCATTCTTCTTTATCTTGATGATTCCTTTCTACTTCTTTTTCTCTCTCTCTCTCAAGGTAACTAGGGAATTTTTTTTGGCTGGTGCAGCATAAGCCTCAGGCTTCCTTGCACTATATGGCTAATAATAATAATTATAATAATAATAATCTGTTGCAGCAGCATAGTGTCAGTAGTGTCCTTGACAACCCTGCCAACCTTTGTATCATCTGCAAACTTGGACATTAAGCTTGATATACCATCATCAATATCATTTATAAATACAGAACACAATAAATGGACCCAACACTGAGCCCTGAGGGACTCCACTAATAACATTAGTCCACGATGAGCAGTGTCCATTGATTACCACTCTCTGTCTTCTCTCCCTCAACCACCCCTTTATCCATAGCAGCAATTTGCCTCCAATGTCACACTGCTCCAATTTGTGTAGCAGTCTTCCATGTGCAACAGTATCAAAAGCCTTTCTAAGATCCAAGTATATAATATCAAAGTTATTCCCTGCATCCAGTTCTTTTGTGACTGCATCATAGTATCCAATCAAGTTGGTCAGGCAAGACTTCCCCTTAACAAAACCATGCTGTGTCTGAGCTATAACTGAAGTCTTGTCTAAATGATCCTGGAGTGCTTCTTTAACCATTGCCTCCATTAATTTTCCTGGAACAGAAGTTAAGCTCACAGGTCTATAATTACTTGTGTCAGCCTTTGATCCTCCTTTGTGAATTGGGGTCACATTTGCACATTTCCAGTCTATGGGTACCTCCCCTGAGTCCAAGGAAGCTCTCATAATTATGGGTAAGGGTTTGCTTACTTCCTTTGCTGCCTCCTTTAATATAACTGGATAGATCCCATCCACCCCGGGTGCCTTTCTTGTGTTTATCTTCAACAGTTTCTCCTCCACTTTACTCCCAGTTATTTCAAGATTCTGTAGCTTACTGCTAGAGTTGAATACACCTCTGGCATTCCCCTTGCTGAATAACGCCTCGTGTGAATGTCGATGCAAAATATTCATTTAGTTTGTTAGCTATCTGAGCAGGATCATCAACAGTTGACCCATCAATATCAAGTGGACCAATCTGATTCATCCCCTTCCTTCTAGAGTTTACATAAGTAAAGAACTCTTTGTTTTTCTTTGCATCCCTTGCCAAGGATTTCTCGTAATCTGCCTTCGCCTGCCTAACGTCCTTTGTAACTTGGTTGCATATCAACTTGTATCTATCATAGGCTTCTGTGTCATGTGTTAATTTGTAAGTATCCCATGCATTTTTCTTCTCTGCCATATGCCTCATTAGTTCATCTGACATCCATTTTGGCCTAAACCTTGAACAATATTTCTTAGTTGGTATGTAAAGCCTAGTAGCTTCCAAGATAAGTTCTTTGAATGCTTCCCATTTTGAATTTGCTGTTGGTAACATCATCAGTTGGTCCCACTGTATAGAATTTAAATACTGTCTCAGTCCATCGTAGTCGCCTTTACGGAAGCAATAACCCTTCCCTTTACCCCTAATGGTAGTTACCTCTTTGAGTAAATCCCACTTCACCACACTGTGATCACTGCCACCTAGTGGTTCATTTATCTACAGATTCTTAATGCATGAAGAATCACTGCTGATAATCAAATCAAGAGTATTACTCCCTCTAGTTGCCTCCCGAACATGCTGATGTAGAAAACAATCATCCAATAAATCCACAAAAGCCCTGCTAGTGTGTGTGAGTGACCAGCCCACAAATTCCAGTCAATATCTGGGAAATTAAAATCTCCCATTATAAGACTCTCTGATTTACTGGCCCACTCTATTTCCCTGTACAGTTTCTTATTATACTCATCAGAGTCATTAGGCCTATAGCACACTCCTACTCTCAATTTTGATCTCCCAATGCTTATGTCACACCAAACTGACTCAACACTGCACTGTCCAGCGATGTCGACTGGCTTCACTTCCTTGGTTTTTATGTGTTTCTTAACTAATAGCATAACCCCTCCCCCCTTCCTATCCTGTCTATCCTTTCTGTAGACGTTGTACTCCCCAAATTGCAGTTCTGCATCACTTATATCTGTGTGACACCACGTCTCTGATATCCCAACAATATCTGCCTTTGATGTTTTGAGCAATACCTCAAATTCATCAAATTTATTTACTAAACTCCTAGCATTGGTATACACGCAAGTATACCTGCACCTGTTTCTATTCTTAGCTACCCTAACACAACCCATGTGTTTACTTGTACCGCAATGACTCCCAGCAGTCTCTGAAATACCATGCATCTTGTTTTTCAGGTTTCTGCCTCATTCTAATAGAAGCAGTGCAAGAATCTCTTTCACCTCTGCCAGTGGCTACTGTCAATCTATTTGTCTTTGTCTCCCCCCAAGCTAGCAGTTTTCCGACCCACCTAACACTGCCTCGATAGCATCAGCAAATATTCTTGCACCCTTTCTATTTAAGTGTATCCCATCCCTGTAGAAGCAATCGCTCCTGTTAACAAGTACAGTCCAGGCTGAAAAAAATTCTGCCCCTTGAGCCTTGCACAATCTTTCCAGGGCCGAATTGATCGACAAGGCTCTCATCATATACTCCCTCCTATCGTGTCTGGGCAGAATTGCAGACACTTTCAAATTCAACCCTAATTCTCGGCTTTTGTTCAACAGTGACCTGTACTTGTTACGTAATTCTGCCGGTCTCCTACTCTTAATATTATTAGTGCCAACGTGTACAACTATATCACCTTTTGTGCCCTTAAAAGATGATATTCGCTCTACGTCATCAACCTTTGCCCCTGGCAGACATACCCTGGTCCTGTTCCACCTATCAAATATCATTTATATTGCACGATTTTGCATTGCACGAGTGTTTCTAGGAACACAACTATCGTGCTATACGAGGACTGACTATACTGCTGAATTTGCAAATGAGGGATTGTTATACACAGTACAAATGCAATGGAAACCTGAAAACATCATGAAACTGTAAGACAAAATCTTACAACTATATTTCTTTTAGTAAGTGCAGTGTGTGTGGAAGTAAAGCACTTAAGGAATAACAAAAACATCATTATGGAAATATTTCCATTAGTGGCAGTAGGTCTGGTAGGGCAATTAAGGAATATGGTGAACAATGGTATGGCGGGTGTGGAAGGGTTATAATGAAAAGCTTCTGAACAATAGTTTAATCCATTTATTACACCGCTACTTGAGGATATGACACTTAGTGCATTTTGGGAAAGGGTGTCAAGTATGCAGCAGTTCAAAGGTATTGTGAACAGGTGATCTTGAGGTAAAAGATGAAAGCGTTTTGTTGTGCGGGAAAAATATTCTGTTTTTCCCACCAAAGGAAGAAGACTGAGTTAAAGACTAACACCGTGATTAGGTCAGGTTTAAATTAGATAGGGAGACATATGCAAATACATGCAAACCCCAAAGGGGTTTGCATGTATTTGCATATGTCTCCCTATGTATTTGCAAAGATTGAATTAGTTTAGTGTTTGAAGCTGTAGAGAGAGTTGAGATTATTAATTGGGAGAAATTTTATAAAAATGATAGCATATATTAACAGATTAAATGAGAAAAATGAATAGATTAGATGTAAATGAACATCAGTTATGTATTGTAAGTAGATTTGTATGATAAATGACTTTTGTTTTATATTTGTGTCATTGCTCTTGAGAAACTGACAGCTCACATATAATATATATATGATATATAATATATATACTCATGTGTCAAGGGAGGGGGGGGGGGTAGAATATCCCTCAGCTCCTGGAAATTCTCATTTTTTAATGCAGTCATGTAGCTTGTGGGGCTTAATGCTTGAGGAGAGTTGCTGTACGAAAATCATAACAATGGCCACTGACGGCGATACTAAAGTAGAGGGAAATAAAAATTAATAAATAATCCCCACCCACAACTTAGATTTGGTTTTCCCCACCAAGCTTAACCGTCAGTCCCTTTCTTTCATTAATACGGATACAGTGCCATAAAAAGTCAAAAAGGAAATATTTTTTATTTTTGATAAAAAAGAAATAAGATTTTTTGAAGATGAGGGAATAAGAAGGGGGTTAAACTGCAACTCATCTACTACTATCTCAGTACAAAGCACCAACCAGTACAGAATCCTATTCTGCCGCTAATTAAATATGTACCAAAATTAGATCCAGTTTAAACAATAACACTATTGAGTTTCTTAAGAGCTTACTTTATTCGGACAGGTAGTGTGGATGCTTATTTTTTTTTGTTTTTAGAATAACTGTATGTTTAATTTTTGCTAGAATATTTATTAAACATACAGTTATTCTAAAATGATCAATATGGCATTATGTTGGTCCACATGATGTACAATAATTTATTATAATAAAAGTTGATTTAAAATGTGAATTCAAGTAATTACTTGAATTCACGCATCAATTTATTGCACCTAATTGTCATCAAAATTTACTGCAAAAAAAAATTTTTTTTTTTGGAATAGCGGTATCCCAGTTTCATAAATTAAAAATACCAAAATACCAGTATTAAGATTTTGACCGGTATTGTGAGCCCTACTCTAGGGTTACTTTTGCATTTGTCAATGTTAAACTTCAACTTCATTTTTCAGCCCATCTGCTAACTTTTCTAGATCCTGTTACAGTAGCATATTGTCACTAATATCATTGACCATCCTCTGCCAACCTTTGTATCATCTGCAAACTTGGACATTAAGCCTGATATGCCTTCATCAATATCATTGATAAATATAGAAAACAACAATGAGTCCAACACCGAACCCTGGGGAACTCCACTAATAATATTAGTACACAAAGAGCACTGTCTAATGATTACCTCTGTTTGTTTGTTTGTTATTTGGTTTTTAGGAGCATTAGCAACTAAGGCCATATTGCTCCGGGAATATGCGGTGGTCATTCCCTGACCTTTCCGCATCCTCCGTATTTGGTGGTGACGGGATCGAACCCCGGTCTAATCAAGAAGCGTATGTTACGCACTGCTGCTCCTTCCCACATGGCTACGGAGGCGCCAATGATTACCTCTGTATTCTCCCACTCAACCATACCTTTATCTATAACAGCAACTTGTCCTTAATGCCACACTGCTCCAAATTGTGCAGCAGTCTTTTATGTGTAACAGTATCAAAATCTTTCTTGAAATCAAAGTATATGATATCAAAATTAATTTTTGCATCCAGTTTCTCTATGACCACATTGTAGTATCCAATCAAACTGGTAGACAAGATTAACAAACCCATGCTGCGTCTGAAGTATAACTTCACACTTGTAAGATGGATATCTTACAGTTCCACCAGCTCTAAACTTCCTAAAATGAGGTCTCCAGAACTGCATTCAGTACTCAAGATGTGGTGAGACCACTGCTTTATACAATGGGATAATCATCTTATCTCTGCTAGCAAAATTCCTATATATCATCAAAAAAACCTCATGAGCTGTATTGGCAGCTGTAGTACAACACAACTGGTACATTACTCTGGGGTTACTGCTACCCATATCCAGTATTTTGCATATGGGTAGCAGACCTATGGGTAATGCAGGACCATCTAGTCTTGTTTAGATGGTCCTGCATTACTTCTTTAACCAGTTACTCCATTATTTTCTCTGGAACAGATGTTAAACTAACAGGTCTGTGATTACTCATGTCCCTCTTTGATCCCCTTTGTGAACTGGGGATACATTCGCACATCTCCAGTCTGCAGGGACCTCTCCTGAATCCACAAATGCTCTCATAATAATGACTAAGGGTTTGCTTAGGGAAGAAACTCTTGGTCTCCTCTATAAAACAGTGTTAGTGCTCATTTTTATCTATCAAACTGCCATTTCATTCCATAGGTTGATAAACTTGCCATCATCAAGCTTTGAGATCAGAGGCAAAGACCTATGCTTCTTTAGTAACCATATGCTTGTTGGACTGTGTCCACTGCAGATCTCCAGGTTTGGCAAGCAACCCCCCCCCATCAATATCCCTATGGGTTTGCAGGTCCTTTACATTGTTCTTTCCTATCACATCACCTACTAACTTCCAAGGTGTAAAAATCAAAATTAACCAGGAATTTTTTTTACTTTTACAGACTACAGAATATGGGGTGAAATCATTAAAATTTGACAGAAAAGGTGAGATATTTGATAAGGGCCAAGTAACATAGAAATCCATAGTGTCCTTTGCCAATCTGAATAAAAAAAATGGTTTCAGCCTAATTCACATTCAATGTATGTTGTAACAAGATATGGATTGCTAAATCAGAAACTCCACAGCTTAAAAATTTCAAACACTCCTTACTGCACCTGTGGCTCTCAGAAGATTGTCCCACATCCTACTGCACTGTAATCAATACTCTCTCAGATATCCATAACCCACTCCTGGTTAGAGAAGGGCAAAACCTGGTACAAGACAAGGAAACCACCCAATGACTTGGGATCTCCTTAGCTGATGCAGTGTACAAAAGAAGGCATTGGATCATAACAGCTGGTAACTAGTAGAACCTTGCTGGCATTGGTGGCTCTCACCATGTTCCAGTATGGGATTCTTACCCCTTTTTATCTGTTTCCTACCCTTACTCTACCAATTCTTCTGTTTCATAAGAAGTTACTTATAAGCCAGACCATGTTGGGCTCACAGGAAAGATCTTAGGTCAACTGCACAATGGCTGCAGGGCAGGAGGCAAAGGGTTATGATTAATAGTTACTCTTCAGATCAGTCACATTATTATAGGATACTCAAAAGTTCAGTTCTAGGGCCACTGTTGTTTTTGATTTTCATAAATGATATTGAAGAAGGGATAGATGATGTGATATCAAAATCTGCATATGATATGAAGACTGGAAGAGTGATTAATGATCAGTGTTCCTTTGGGATGACATATATTTTTTTCTATTTTGTACACAGTGTAAGATGGATGCAAGTTTACTTTATGTGTCTGTATCAACTGAAATAGAAGGTAAACACTAAATAAATGATGCAGCAAACTAGTTATACTTCAGATAACAGGTCTCATATGGTCTAGCACAGTAAACCAAAAAGTTACAATGCATTTTCAGTAAAAAGTGTATGCAAGTGCCACAATTAAAAGGGATAAAAATTGTGCAATAATCCAGGGCTAAGAGGGAAAATTATATCCGATTTTATAGACTACGTTGGGGTTGCCATGCTTAATAATTCTTTATCACTAAATATAATATGCAGTAGTTGAAAATCAACAAATGAATGAAGCTGCATTTTTACATTATATATAAAATTACTGACAAAGTTATAGAAAATATCAAGTGTCAGCAACAATATATCTATTAATTATAAAGATTATTCACTGGAAAACAAATTTGCTTGATAGGCTGAAACATAACTGCTGTCATGGCAAGGGCAGTTCAGCTAAAAGTATTATTAGCAGTACTACAAGGCAGAATTGATCACAAAATATACATTTTACAAGTAATTGTTTTTCTCCCCTTTTTAGTATTATAAAAATAACACTTACCAGAAGGGCATGTATCTGTGGCCTATGACGTACAAAAAGCCGTGTTTCTTGCCTTGAAATTTGTAAAGCATGAGAAGCCTAAATAACAAAACATTTTTTAAAACAATGCTATATACATATTTTACTTCTTATTCAACACAAAACTGAAAAACTGCATTATATAATTACAAAACAGACTGATTTTGAAATTTTAGAGCAGGCCTCCAGAAACATGACTGCCATGGGTGAGTAATTTTTTATTTCTGGCAAGTACATTTTTAACTTTCCCCATATAATAAGTACCAAATAGTAAATATCCAAGCTCCATTTTAGGTTTTGATAGTAAGCACAAGGAAAATAGCTGCAATAAAGTTTTAGTTGTGTCAGAAAATGGATGACATTAGTTCAAAACATGCATCTAATTTTGCTTACAAAGTTATCGTCAGATACTTGGTCATCACTGCATCGCACCCCCCCCAAATACCACCACAGCAACATCAACTATTAAAATTATCACTTAACTACAGTCACCTGTTCTGTCCTTGTATCATGTTAAACAATGAGCATAAAACATTACTGAAGTTCAAAGCATGACACACATCAATGTATTCTTGAAATTTCAAATATTTTAAATGGAAATATTTTTATCAACTGCAGTTCAAGTATGGATTTAATCCTTCCTCTTTTTTTCCCTCAACCGATTAAGCCATAAAGATAAGGATAGTGAGATAAACATCAATGTATAAATCTCCCCCCCACCAAAAAGCTATTTTGACATTAATTGCAAATTATAAAGCAGCAATCACAGTGCATTACATATTGTACACAGTCTGCCAATTAAATAACAGGGCTGATTTTTTCTGTCCACACCATGAATGCTAAATTAAAAAAATAGCACCATTCAAACTTCTAAAATGTTCTCTTTTGATAGAGCATATGCGTGTGAACATCGCTTCTGCGTAAGTCATGGCAGGTGTAACAAGACGTTGGTTGTGCTATGTGTCAGAAATTTGAAGATGGAGCAATGTTCAGTAATTAAATTTTATTTTAAGTTGGATAAAAGTGCAATGAAAGCACTTTAAGACCTGAAAAAGGTTTACTGAGATGAATTTGTGTGTGTGGGTTCAAGTGGTTTGCATGCTATCTTTCAAATTTGCTTGAAAGATAGCATGCAAGTGAGTCAACTGAGGATGACTCCAGACTGTGACAGCTGGTTTCCATTTAAACTGAAACTTTGTCCACAATCTTGTGAACAAAGGCTGAAGAATCAGCACCCACATGATCACTGACACATTGAACATTAATAAAGAAACAGTTCACATTTTAAAAAATGATTAAGGGAAACAAAAGATTTGTTCACAATTTGTGCTTGAATATGGAGCAAAGGCAAAAAAGAATCAACTGCTGTCGCAATTTCCTTGAATCTGCTGAAGATGATATAGACATTCT
This sequence comes from Mastigoproctus giganteus, assembly GCF_048544385.1. Taxonomy (NCBI): domain Eukaryota; kingdom Metazoa; phylum Arthropoda; class Arachnida; order Uropygi; family Thelyphonidae; genus Mastigoproctus; species Mastigoproctus giganteus. The sequence goes on along the minus strand of NC_143583.1, from coordinate 113,283,466 downwards.
GAAGAGAATTGCAACAGGTGACAATATGACCTGCAGACAAAGATACAAAGCATGGAGTGGTGAGCTCACCCAGGAAGAAGATTTGACTCAAGAAATCTCACATCAAGATGATGCTGATCGTTTTCTTCGACATCAAAGAATACAGATGTTTGACACAAATGTGTTTGTGTCAATGATCTGTATGCGTGGTGCATTGTCATGGAACAGCAGCCAGCTGTTCCATGACAATGCACCACAAACACAGCCCTCGATGCGAAGCAGTTTTTGGTAAAGCAAGTGATCACAATTAACGAGCACCCTCCCAACTCGACTGATTCGGCAAGAGAGAACTTAACATATTGTTAAGTCTATAGCAGTAGATACTCTGGTGGGAAAGTGAATATAAGTGTCAGCACCAGTGTTTAATAATGTGAGATTCTGGCTGTCAAGAACTATTTCAATGAGTTTTCCTCATTTGTCTATCTGGGGAGATCCCCACATAGTGCGGTGCCCATTGAAATCTCCTAGCAGAATGAAAGGAGATGGAAGCTGCTTTATAAGGTCTTCCAGTTCTTTCGCAATGAATTCTTTGTTTGGGGAAAGGTATACAGAGACTACGGTTAAAGTAAAATTCAAAACAATACGTACTGCTACAGCCTCTAATGTAATCTGCAGCAGGATCTATCTTGTAGGAAATTTGTTATCAACAAGTATGGCTATGCCTCCTCTTGTTGAGTTAGTATTGCTTCTGTCTTGTTGATAGATACTATAATTTTTAATCACTGGAGTCACCTGCGGGGTTAGACTGGTTTCTTGCAAGCAGAGGTCTATTGGACTGTGTTGTTTGATTAGATCATAAATATCAAAAATATTGCTTCATACACCTCTATAGTTCCACTGCATTATTTAGTTTTAGAGACTGTGTATGGTTCTGTCTGCTTTTTATATCCAGCCTGCTTGTATCGTCCAACGTCCATATCATCTTCTGCATGTAAATCCAAGATTGTTTCATCCTGCGGGGCACCAGCATCAATGTCCATATTTCCTGAGCATGGTTGGTCTGCAATATTTGGGGCTGATGCTTTCAATTTAATAATTTCTGGCAGAGTATCAGTTGCAGTTGGTGGGACTGTTAGTGGAGTATTGCTAGCACAAGTCACTTTACATTGTTCTGTAGATGGCTGCTGTGGAGACGATAGCACTGATCAAGCCCAATCGGCAAGTGAGATGGATGGAGGTACTGTGACTGCCGTTTGTGTTGCAGCTGACTGGTATTTTTTGGCTGCCGCAGCATAGGTAATTTTTGGCATGCTGAGCATAACTTGCTTCCTAGCTTCTTGGTAGGTGACCTTTTGTTCAACTTTGTATTTCTGAATCTCTTTTCCTACCCTGCAGAGTTCACATGCTTTTGAGTATGCTGGATGCTGGTCTTTACAATTTGGGCATTGTGGCATTTCTGCACTGCAGTCCATTTGTGCATAAGCTTTGGAGCTGCAGTTTGGGCAGATGGTGTTTCCTCAATATACTGTTTGAGTGTCCAAATTTTTGACACTTGAAACATCTGATTGGGTTAGGAACATAGGGACATATTCAGCAATTAAGGTATCTGGCTTTGACAAATGATGGTAAGGTTGGTGTATAAATGTGAGAGTAACGTTCCTAGTGGGAACAAGTTTACCATATTTTTTAATCATTATCTGCTTTGCTTGAACTACTTTTTGATCTTGTAGCTTTTCCACTATCTCATCTTCAGTGACATTCATCAGGTCCCACTCTGCTATTTAATGTAGCATGAGGGGTGACCTGTACGGGTATTCCACCAAAAGTTGACAATTTCAGTAGAGCCTGAGAATGCTGGTGTTTCGACTAGCAGATGTCCAGATCGGAGTCTTTTCACCATTTTCGGTGAACCAGCCACACTTTCCAAACATTTCTGGATTAGAAATGGTGAAAGTGTACTCACAGGTTTGGCAGAAAGAGAATGTAATATGAGAAATATTGGATATTTCTGCTGATTCTCATTTTTGCGTAGTCTCTTAGATTGTGATTCGTCACGTTTGGGTTCATTTAGGTCATGACATGAGTGTCTAGGCTCAAGTGCTGGATGGTTGTCGTAATTCAGGGTTGCTCCTTTTAGCCATGGAGGATAACTTTTCCTCCAGTTTACCGGCCCCACCACATGGAGGCAGGAGCGGTGCCGCCAGTGACCAAGCGATTAGAGATTAGTAGTTAGTGTGTTATGTACTACATACAGGAAGAAGAAAGGTACCTTTCCTTTCTTTTTGAAAAGCTTACTTCTTTATTTAGAAGAGCACAAAATAAATAACTTAGTAAATAAACACTCGAAATTTCTCTGAAATCCATTAATTCTAGAGAAGGCACTTTGAGATTCGCTTTGTTCACTCGCTTGGCACTTGGGGCCAATAAGAAAGTGTAAAAAGGTGACACAGAAGAGGGGTACAAGTTTTCTTGTACATAAAACTTGTACTCAGGAGTACAAGTTTTGTGAACAAGTGGAGAAATAGCATCAGGACTAGGTGCTTTCCTGGCATCAAGACTGTTCAAAATTCTTTTGACATCCTTTTGATGGAAGGCCACAGGAGGCATTGAATGGAGTGTATTGGGAATGGTAGGATGTGATTTAACAAGATCATAAAAACACAAGTTAGAAGAAAAGTAGGAAGCTAGCAGAACAACTTTACCTTTAGCTGAGGTTGCATTAGAACTATCAGATTTTAATGGAGATGGGAGAACAGATGGGCAAAAGTTGCAGCCAGCAGCTTTGGCAAGAAATGAGAATGCTCAAGTAGCATTTGGATAAGAAGCAAGTTTTCTACTCTTAGCCTGTTCAAAGTCTAGTTTAGACTAATTAATAACATTAATAACTACATTACAATTGTTGTGAGCTTTAGTGTAGGCAGAACCTGGAGATTTGGATGCAAGTCAATTGCGGTATGCAGCATTCTTATCTGGAACAGCCTTAGCACACTGATTGGAAAACCAAGGGTTAGATAAAGGATGAGATTTTAAGGTGGAGTGTGGAATAAAGGATTTCATTTACACATTTGAGTGAACATTGACACTAGAAGGTTTAAACAATAATCCAACCAAGGAAGAAATCTCACAGATCATTCTGTTTTGCATTTTTGTAACACCAAACAACAAGAGGGTGAGAGTGGCCAAAACAGAGGCTCCACTGAAGAAGAGATGAGACCATCACCAACTTGTGATCTGAGATGCCTGGAAGCACATTCACCTCAACTATGTACTTGGACGGGTTGTTCGTGAGAAAAGATCAGGTTATGGCTGTTAGCAATGGGGTTAGCATTGTCTGGTAGTATTCTGGTAAGTAAATGAAGAATCTGTGTGAAGTCATTACAAACCTGACCAGCTGGTGTCTGTGTGACTAGAAAACTGAAGCCACCTGGTATTGTGAGCATTAAAATCACCAATTAAAATTACTTCACAGTTAGGAAAGTCAGACTAGAGAAAGTGGTGTTTTCAAAGAAGGGAAGTCAAACAGCTCCATTTGATTTGCACAACTGGGGAGATCAATAGAAGCAACAGATGAATTTGAAAGAATGGAGTACAGAGATTTTAAGCCAGAGAACAATAAAAAGAGATTCCAAATTATTATCTCTGATAGGGAATATCAGAGTGGACATATGCAGAAGCATCACCGCTGAAGTGAAAGGAATTGTACAGCAAATAATTAGGGCAACTGAGATGAGCAGTGGTTGAATCAACAAAATAATTACAATACTGTCAGAAAAAGCAAGTAGAGCTTGGCAGACTGTAAGTGAAAATGGACATCACTGAGATTGGAACTGAGACCATGTATATTTGTGAAATGAATGGAGGAAGTGGTTGGAAAGTTTAGATTTTTTCACAGATAAGTTTCTTCTATTAGTTTGATTATTTGTGGTGTAAAGATAAGGTGGGGAATGAAATGCTGTATGAAGTAATGAAATTTTTGGATGTGTTGTAAATACAGAAAGAATATATCCAGCTCCTTGACATAACATGGCCTGGAAAATGTCCCTCCCCCCCACACACACTATTTGGACTCCTCTCAGTCACTATCTGGCAGAGATTATACAATAGCCAATCCACGTCTCCTAGAGAGTTACCAACATATTCGGTCCAATAGACTATTTAGTAGATAGCATTTGAGAACACTGTTAAGAGCTGTACCTTCGTGATAGAAGGCACCCCCCCCCATCTCTTCCATAATGCTGAGTACAGCTCTGCATGATGGAAGAGATGGGGGGGGGGTTTGCTAGAGATTTTCCCTGGAGGCCAAACATGGGTTTTATCACATCAGGCTGCCAATAAGCAAATGGCGGTATTGCACCAGTTAATGAGCGTCACCTTCAAACTAGTACTGCCTGGTAACAAAGAGGTATGGTATTCCTCTGTGTGACATGGATGGCATATCTCGACCTCTGCTTACATTGATTCACTCACACCTGGTTGATCACCTGCAAATATACTAGGTGCAGTATTTCAGGAGGAGGACAAGAGGGGGGTTATAACCAGGGTTACTAACAGTTCCATCACCATGAAGGTGCAAGCAGAGGATGTAGTTGTCACAGAATGACTGGGCTTCAGCAAAATTTAGTCCACCTGACTCAAGTGTTGCCTGAATATCAGTTCCATCAGCATTTTAGATTTTAGGTAGCAACCCCTAGCTGGTCATATCTGAGAATGATTGAAACTTTTTCTAACTTCCTAACTATTGAGACAATTTTACAATAATTTTTGAAGTGAAATTTTGTTTTTTTGCAATACTTTATGCACTGGATTGCATAAATGCATGAAAGCACCAACCAGCACACTACTCTTGCAACTATTTTTGTTTAGTGGTTGCACAACACCTCACTGGTGATTCCCAATGTATCTATATATGTGTTTATATTATTTTTCTTTTATTATTTCAACACATATCATATAAGCAAAAATATATTCAAATATATAGTTTGAGATTTCAGAAGCTTAATGACAGAAAATTTGGAATAAACTTGAATATGGAAGTGGCTAATAAAGGCTTGTGCGTTTGCAAGTGCGCGCGCGCGCGCGCGCGCGCACGCACACGCACACACACACAAAAGTAAATTCCTATTAGGCGATACTTAGAATAGGGTTTTTCAAACTATGATCTTTGGAGCCCTTGGGCTCTGCCATAGTTATCTGGGGCTCCACAAGGAAATTTTAGATTAATATTTTTTTCGAAAACTATAAAATTGAATCAGAATATGCCGTGCATAAAAGTAAAATGTAAATCTGGCCTTTTCTGAGTGACCTTAGACTATCAATGTGCATGTTATAAATGTAAAGATCTGGTGCTAGTGACTGGCTGTTTCTATTTTTAGTGTATTTTTTAATTTTTTGTTAAGGCTCCAGAATGTTTTTTATTTCTGATATGGGGCTCCGCATGCCTAAAACGTTTGGGAACCAATTCTTTAGAACATGGTATCCTAGTACAATGCAGTTGTTCAATGGAGCCGTGAATGCTTCTTATTATGCGATGTCTTGTCAATGCTAATTTAATTTAGCATTAGTAGAGGCACATGATACAAGAAAGCAAGCTTAAACAGCATCAGCCAAAAAAAAAAAAAAAAACGCCCTTTCCATTTCACTGATCCATTTAATCTAAATGTTTGTCTAGTTCTGCCTTGAATTTATTTAAACTAGCAACTTCCACAACAACAGATGGAAGTTTGTTCCAGCAATTAACTACCTGCTGGCTAAAGGCAAACTTCCGCACATCTATTCTACAACTGTCTTTCCTCAGTTTGAATGTATCCCCCTCAGGTTTGTAATCTGAGCAAGAGGAAGAATCCCATCAGCTTATCCTGCTCAATCCATTCAAGGCCTTATACACCTCAATCAGATCGCCTCACAGGGGCCCTCTCCAGAAGCTGCAAATTGCAGAACTTAAGCCTTTCTTCATAAGAGCAACCCTTTGTTCCCTTCACCACTCTTGTTGCCCTTCTCTGTGTTCTAGCAACTCTACATACTTCCTAAAATGAGGATTACAGACCTGTACGCAGTACTCCAGGTGTGGCTTGACCATTGCCACATACAAAGGGATAATCACCTCCTTATCCCTGCTCGTAAAATTCCTGAATATCATTGACAAGACCCCATGACCTACTCTGGCAGCCTGTCTGCACTGCTCAGAAAACTTCATATCTAACTGCACAATTACCCCACAGTCTCTTTCATTCTCCACTACGCTGAGTGTAACACCACATAGGCCGACCAGGAGAGCCGGGTGGGTAAAGTGCCTGCCTGGCAACCTAAAGGTCGTGGGTTCGAATCCTGCCTCGGGCTTGGATCAAAGCACTGCAAAAACCTTGGGAGGTGCATTATGGCCACAGAAGCCGATGCGCCAACAACTACTAAAAAAAAAAAAAAAAAAAACACCACATAGTTGGTACATTTCTTTGGGGTTACTGCTACCCAGAGAAATGTACCCATCTACCCAACTTTTCCAAATCCTGTTGCTGCAGCATACTGTCATTACTGTTATTAACAACCCTGCCAAACTTTGTATCATCCACAAACTTTGACATTAAGCCTGATATACCTTCATCAATATCATTGATAAATATACAAAACAACAATGGGCTCAACACCGTACCCTGAGGGACACCACTAATAACATTAGTCCACATAGAGCAGTACCCATTGACCACCTCTCTGTGTTCTCCCACTCAACCATCCTTTTATCCATTATAGCAACTTGCCCTTAATGCCATACTGCTCCAATTTGTACAGTAGTCTTCCATGTGCAACAGTATCAAAAGCTTTCCTGAAATTCAAGTATATGATATAAAAATTATTTTTTGCATCCAGTTCCTTTGTGACCACATCATAGTATCCAATAAAATTGGTCAGACAAGACATCCTCTTGACAAACCCATGCTGTGTCTGAATTTTTGCTGCAGTCTTGTCTAAATGATCCTGCAATGCTTCTTTAACCAGTGACTCCATTATTTTCCCTGGAACAGAAGTCAAACTAACAGGTCTGTAATTACTTGTCACCCTTTGATTCCCCCTTTGTGAATTGGAGATACATTTGAACATCTCCAGTCCATGGGGCCTCCCCCCCCCCCGAGTCCAAGGATGCTCTCATAATTATGGCCAAGGGTTTGCTTATTTCCTTTGCTACCTCCTTTAATATAACTGGATAGATCCTATCCACCTCCAGGTGCTGTTGTCATGTTTAATTTTAACAATTTCTCCTCCACTTTACTCCCAGTTATTACCAAATCATTTAACTCCGTTAGAGTTTGATAAACATCTGGCCCTCTCCTCCTTGAATAACTCCTCGTGGGTGAATGTAGATGCAAAATACTCATTTAGTTCAACAGCTATCTGAGAATGATCATCTACAGTCAAACCATTGATATCAAGTGGACCAATCTGATTCATCCCCTTCCTTTTAGAGTTTATATAAGTAAAGAAGTGTTTGTTGTTTTTTTTTTGCATCCTTTGCAAAAGATTTTTCATAATTTGCCTTTGCTTGCCTAACCTCCTTTATGACTTGATTACAGACTAGCTTGTATCTACCACTGGCTTCTGTGTTGCCTGACAATTTATGTGCATTCCATGCATTTTTCTTCTCTGCCACAAGTCTCATTAGTTCATCTGACATCCATTTGGGCCCTGAACCTAGAGCAGTATTTCTTAGTTGCAACAAAAAGCCTAGTAGATTCCAAGATTACTACCTTTAATGCTTTCCATTTAGAATTTGCTGTTGGTAACATCATCACTATCTTGAATAACACCAGTAACAGATGGTCCCACTGTATAGAACCTAAAAAATCTCTGAGACCACCTTTACGAAAGCAAAAACCTTTCCCTTTACAGTAGTCTTCCATGTGCAACAGTATCAAAAGCTTTCCTGAAATTCAAGTATATGATATAAAAATTATTTTTTGCATCCAGTTCCTTTGTGATCATGAAGGGATGGTCACAAAGATGTAACTACCATCAGGGGATGGTAGTTACATCTTTAAGTAAATCCCACATCAGTACACTGTAATCACTACTACATAGTGGTTCCTTTATCTGAAAATTCTTAATGCATGTATAATCACTGCTGATAATCAGATCAAGAGTACTACTCCCTCTTTTTGCCTCTCTAAAATGCTGCTTAGAAAACAATCATCCAATAAATCCACAAAAGACTTTCTAGTGTGCGAGTGACCACCACACAAGTTCCAGTTTATATATGGGAAGTTAAAATCGCCCATTAAAAGACACTCTGATTTACTGGCCTACTATATTTCTCTGTATAATTGTTCATTATACTCATCAGCATCATTAGGCCTATAATAAACTCCTACCCTCATTTTTGCTTTCCCAGTTCTTATGTCACACCAAACTGACTCAACATTGCACTGTCCATCTATGTCAACTGGATGCACTTCCTTAGATTTTATGTGTTTTTTAACTAACAGCATAACTCCACCTCCCTTCCTATCCTGTCTATCCTTTCTGTACACATTGTACTCCGCAAATTCCAATTTTGCATCCCTTATATCTGAGTGACACCAAGTCTCTGATATCCCAACAATATCCGCCTCGGATGTCTTAACCAGCACTTCAAATTCATCAAATTTGTTTACTATATTCCTGGCATTGGTGTACTTGCAAGTATACATGTACCTGTTCTTACCTCTTAGTTACTCTAACACAGCCCATGTATTTACTTGTTTAATGACTCCCAGCAGTTCCTGAAATCCCCAGCAACTGGCTTTCTGGGCTGCTGCTCATTCCAATAGAAGCAGCGCAAGAATCATTTCCACCTCTGCCTGCGGCTACTGTTACCCTATTAGTCTATGAATCCCCCCCCCCAAGCTAGCAGTTTTCCGATCCACCTAACATTGCCTCGATAAAAATCAGCAAATATTCTTGTACCCTTTCTATTTAAAAATATCCCATCCCTGTAAAAGCAATCTCTCTGTTAACAAGCACAGACCATGCCGAGAAAAATTCTACCCCATGAGCTCTGCACAATTTCTCCAGGTCCGAATTGATTGACAAGGCTCTCATTATATACTTCCTCCTATCGTGTCTGGGCAGGATTGCAGACACTTTCAAATTTAACCCTAACTCGTGATTTTTTTCAGCATTGACCAGTACTTGCTTAGTAAATCCGAAGATCTCCTACACTTAATGCCATTAGTGCCAACATATACAACGATATCACCTTTTGTGTCTTTAAGAGATGATATCTGCTCTACAACGTCATCAAATTTTGCCACTGGCAGAAATACCTATTACACCTATCCCTTTTTCCCCAAACAAGGAACGTTGATTTAATAAAAGTTCCTTGTTTTAACAATTACAGTCCTCATTTTTTCCCAAATGTTAACATTCAACAACCACCATGGGTTGAATATGCTATGAAACTATGTTTTCTTTGTCAGTCAAACAACGTGTGGTGTATGATATTTACACTTAAACCAATGAGCCAAAACATTATGACCACCTACCTAATATGATGTTGGTCCTCCACGTGCAGCCAAAACAGCTCGTATCCAGCTAGGCATGGATGCTACAAGATTTCTAAATGTGTCTTGTAGTATCTGGTACCAACATATAACCAGCAGATCCTTTAACTCCTGCAAGGTCTGTGGTTGAGATGCTGCAGATCGGAGTTGCAGTTCCAACACAAACCACGGGTGCTCGATGGGATTGATGTCAGCGGAATTTGGAGGGTAGGTCAATACCTGGAAGTCTTCCTCGTGTTCCACGAACGAGTCTCGAACAATCTGGGTGGTGTGGCATGGTGCATTATCCTGCTGAAAGATGGCACTGTCAGAAGGGAAGACCGTTGCGTGAAAGGGTGTACCTGGTCAGAAATTACGTTTAGGTAGGTGGTAGACGTCAGAGTGCCTGGAACACGGATGACTGGACCCAGGGTATCCCAGCAGAACATTGCCCAAAGCATGACACCACCAGCTTGTTTTCGTCCCACGGTTCATCCAGGCACTATCACTTCCCCAGATAAATGACTCACACGTACCCGGCCATCCACATGGTGCAACAGGAAATGCGATTCATCAGACCAGATGACCTTCCTCCAATCACTCAAGGTCCAGTTTCGATGCTCACGTGCCCACTGTAGACACAGTTGCCGGTGAACTGTGGTTAGCATGGGCACTCGGAGTGGCCTGCAACTATGCAGCCCCATTTTCAGCAGAGCTCGACGTACTGTGTGTTGTGACATATTACTCCCATCATTAGCATTCCAATTACCAGCTAGTTGTGCCACAGTCGCCCTTCTGTTGCCACGTACCATTAGCATTAGTAGAGGCATTTGATGCAAGAAAACAAGCTTATGCAGCATCAGCCAAAAAAAAAAAAAAAAAAACCACTCCCACTTCACCCCTCTGTTCGTTCAAAATACCTGTCCAGCTGAGCCCTAAACTTATTTAGGCTATCAACTTCCACGACAAGGGATGGAAGTCTGTTCCACCAACCAACCACTCGCTGGCTAAAGGCAAATTTCCGCACGTCTATCCAACATCTGTCTTTCCTCAATTTGAATTTATGCCCTCTCAGGTGATTATTCTGAGCAAGAGGAAGAATCCCATCAGCATTGAGCATGCTCAAACCATTCAATGCTTTATACACCTCTATCAGATCACCTCACTAGTGCCTAGTCTCCAGACACTGTAATTTGCAAATCTTAAGCCTTTCTTCGTAAGAGCACCCCTTTGTTCCATTCACTAATCTTGTTGCCCTTCTCTGTACTCGTTCCAGCAGCTCTACATCCTTCTTGAAATGAGGCCTCCAGGCCTGTATACAGTACTCCAGGTGTGGCCTGACCATTGCCTTATACAAGGGAATAATCACCTCCTTATCCCTGCTAGAAAAATTCCTATATATCATTGACAATACACCATGAGCTACTCTTGCAGCCCGTCTGCACTGTTCAGAGAACTTCATATCTGCCTGCACAACCACCCCCAGGTCCCTTTGATTCTCTACCACTGTCAGTGCAATACCACAGAGTTGATACGTTGCTCTGGGGTTGCTGTTTCCCATGTGCAGTACTTTACATTTGTCAATGTTAAACTTCATTTGCCACCTCTCAGCCCATCTGCTCAACCTTTTCAGATCCTGTTGCAGCAGCATAGTGTCAGTAGTGTCCTTGACAACCCTGCCTACCTTTGTATCGTCTGCAAACTTCGACATTAAGCTTGATATACCATCATCAATATCATTTATGAATACAGAAAACAATAATGGACCCAACACTGAGCCCTGAGGGACTCCACTAATAACATTACTCCACGACGAGCAGTGTCCATTGATTATTACCACTCTCTGTCTTCTCCCCCTCAGCCACCCCTTTACCAACAGCAGCAATTTGCCTCCAATGTTACACTGCTCCAATTTGTGCAGCAGTCTTCCATGTGCAACAGTATCAAAAGCCCTTCTAAGATCCAAGTATATAATATCAAAGTTATTCCCTGCATCCAGTTCCTTTGTGACTGCATCATAGTATCCAATCAAATTGGTCAGGCAAGACTTCCCCTTAACAAAACCATGCTGTGTCCGAGCTATAACTGAAGTCTTGTCTAAATGATCCTGCAGTGCTTCTTTAACTAGTGCCTCCATTAATTTTCCTGGAACAGAAGTTAAAACTCACAGGTCTATAATTGCTTGTGTCAGCCTTTGATCCTCCTTTGTGAATTGGGGTCACATTTGCACATATCCAGTCTGTGGGTACCTCCCCTGAGTCCAAGGAAGCTCTCATAATTATGGCTAAGGGTTTGCTTACTTCCTTTGCTGCCTCCTTTAATATAACTGGATAGATCCCATCCACCCCAGGTGCCTTTCTTGTGTTTATCTTCAACAATTTCTCCTCCACTTTACTCTCAGTTATTACAAGATTCTCTAGCTTACTGCTAGAGTTGAATACACCTCTGGCTTTCCCCTCGCTAAATAACTCCTCATGTGTGAATGTTGAAGCAAAATATTCATTTAGTTTGTTAGCTACCTGAGCAGGATCATCAACAGTTGACCCATCAATATCAAGTGGACCAATCTGATTCATCCCCTTCCTTCTAGAGTTTACATAAGTAAAGAACTCTTTGCTGTTTTTCTTTGCATCCCTTGCCAAAGATTTCTCGTAATCTGCCTTCGCCTGCCTAACCTCCTTTGTAACTTGGTTACAGATCAACTTGTATCTATCATAGGCTTCTGCGTCATGTGTTAATTTGTATGTATCCCATGCATGTTTCTTCTCTGCCATATGCCTCATCAGTTCATCTGACATCCATTTAGGCCTAAACCTTGAACAATATTTCTTAGTTGGTATGTAAAGTCTAGTAGCTTCCAAGATAAGTTCTTTGAATGTTTCCCATTTTGCATTTACTGTTGGTAACATCATCAGTTGGTCCCACTGTATAGAATTTAAATACTGTCTCAGTCCATCGTAGTCGCCTTTACGAAAGCAATAACCCTTCCCTTTACCCCTAATGGTAGTTACCTCTTTGAGTAAATCCCACTTCACCACACTGTGATCACTGCCACCTAGTGGTTCATTTATCTACAGATTCTTAATGCATGAAGAATCACTGCTGATAATCAAATCAAGAGTATTACTCCCTCTAGTTGCCTCCCGAACATGCTGATGTAGAAAACAATCATCCAATAAATCCACAAAAGCCTTGCTAGTGTGTGAGTGACCAGCCCACAAATTCCAGTCAATATCTGGGAAATTAAAATCTCCCATTATAAGACTCTCTGATTTACTGGCCCACTCTATTTCCCTGTACAGTTTCTTATTATACTCATCAGAGTCATTAGGCCTATAGCACACTCCTACTCTCAATTTTGATCTCCCAATGCTTATGCCACACCAAACTGACTCGACACTGCACTGTCCAGCGATGTCCACTGGCTTCACTTCCTTGGATTTTATGTATTTCTTAACTAATAGCATAACCCCTCCTCCCTTCCTATCCAGTCTATCTTTTCTGTAGACGTTGTACTCCCCAAATTCCAGTTCTGCATTCCTTATATCTGTGTAATACCAGGTCTCTGATATCCCAACAATATCTGCCTTTGATGTTTTGAGCAATACCTCAAATTCATCAAATTTATTTACTAAACTCCTAGCATTGGTGTACACGCAAGTATACATGCACCTGTTTCTATTCTTAGCTACCCTAACACAACCCATGTGTTTACTTGTACCGCAATGACTCCCAGCAGTCTCTGAAATATCCTGAATCTTGTGTTTCAGGCTTCTGCTCATTCCAATAGAAGCAGTGCAAGAATCTCTTTCACCTCTGCCAGTGGCTACTGTTAATCTATTTGTCTTTGTATCCCCCCAAGCTAGCAGTTTTCCGACCCACCTAACACTGCCTCGATAGCATCAGCAAATATTCTTGCACCCTTTCTATTTAAGTGTATCCCATCCCTGTAGAAGCAATCCCTCCTGTTAACAAGTACAGTCCAGGCTGAAAAAAATTCTACCCCTTGAGCCTTGCACAATCTTTCCAGGGCCGAATTGATCGACAAGGCTCTCATCATATACTCCCTCCTATCGTGTCTGGGCAGAATTGCAGATACTTTCAAATTCAACCCTATTTCACGGCTTTTTTTCAACAGTGATCTGTACTTGTTAAGCAATTCTGCCGGTCTCCTACTCTTGATATCGTTAGTGCCCACGTGTACAACTATATCACCTTTTGTGCCCTTAAAAGATGATATCTGCTCTACAACCTCATCAACCTTTGCCCCTGGCAGACATACCCTGGTCCTGTTCCACCTATCCTTTTTACAAAGCATGTTCCCCGTTTCCCTGACAATAGAGTCACCAACAACTACTAGTTCCTTTGGGACCAGCGCATTCTGCCTTGGGGGTTGCCGCTGTGTTTCACGATGACCAAGTGCAAGCTCTGGCGTTGATGTGGGCAGCTGAGAGCTTGATGGGCCCCTCGATTTAGTTCCTTCGAGGGCATCCACCCTGTCCTTCAAGCTCTCATATAGGCCCATAAGAACGCTGAGTTGTTGCCTGATTTCGTGCACACACATCGTGCACACACAAAGACATCCCCCATGGCAATATCATGTCCCGTACCTGAATGCTCCACAAACATCATGCAAGCTGTGCATTTTAGAAGGCTGTGACTCAGAAGGCAACTGCCCCCCCTCAGTTCTCCTCTGAGCCACAGCACTTCCATTAGCTTGAGCCTTTTGTTTTGCTGCTCTGGTCTGAGTCATGATTACTTTTAATTTAAATAAAATTTCAATTTCAGTTTATAACCCTAACTTATCTCCCAACACAGCTATAACGGGATATATATTTTTAGCGTCAAGTATTAATCAATCAGTCAAGTATTAATTATCTCCGAGTTCCCTTTATATAACTTCCGTATCAAGTTATGTATTAATTAATTATGTTACGTTTGTAATCTAAGTCGGTATATGTATTTAGTTAAAAGTGCAATTTAAATGCCAACGAAGTTGAACAAGTTTAATAGATTTTACCGATCGCTGAAAATATTATAACGCATACTATACTAGCACTATCTAGGTCCGATATACAACGATCGTATGACAAAGACAAAGGCAGAAGTTACGAACGGTAATCTATGGACACTTAAGTATTAATTAACTTTCAAATCTCGCTGTCCCAATTCAGAATAAACCAACGATCCTTACTAGGTCTATAAGCTACTTACAAAAAATAATTTGATGTAAAAGATATTCAATAAGCGGCTAAATTTGGCTAAAAAAACTTCTCGTTCAGCAGAGTTGTAACTTGTAACACGTGGATTTGATACCCTTACCGATACTTTTATGCAATTACAAGGCCGAGTAAAGAATAAATACACCAGATTAATCAGAAATATCACAAAATAATGCTATACTACTAAATTTAAATCAAAAGTTTTAGAAAAACAATAATTTCAAATCAATAAATAAGAAAAATCCACTTAGCGGCTTTGAACACGTCTGGCCCGTACTAGCCTCGTCAGCAGACACCATCTGGGAGAGCCTTCACTCACCTCGAGCACTGATGAGCCGTGGTCATCCAACACCTTGCCGGCGGTTCATGAGTTTTCCCTCCTCAGACCACTTTCGGTAGGTACTAACCAGGGCTAACCGTGAGTGCCGTGCCGTTTCGGATATGCTCTGACCCAGTCGTCTGGCCATTACAATTTGGCCTTTGTCAAACTCACTTAAGTCCGCTGCCTTTCTCATCTGAAGAACAAGAGTAACACTGATTAACGGAGCTCAGTATCAGGTGTTTTTCATACCATGTCCCGTCCCATCCCGTGCACGCGGTGTAGTTCACCTGCAGTTGCTTCGATTTGCATAACGACTCACTGGTCATAATGTTTTGGCTCGTCAGTGTATACCTCAGGTATGGTGATAAGTAAGGTTAGTTTCAATTTTATTCCAGACTGACCCAATAACATTTTTTTGATATTGCCTGTAAGCATTTCTTGCAGCTCTTACTGATGAAAGGCACATTTTTGTGCTAGTTCTCTATTTGGAAATATTTCATTTTCATTTGTTTTGGAATTGTGTTTTACCTTCATCATCAAAATGGGGAAGAGAAAGCAATTTACACTGCCAGTTTGTTATTTGGTTTTTAGGAGCATTAGCAACTAAGGCCATACTGCTCTGGGGATATGTGGTGGTCATTCCCTAACCTTTCCGCATCCTCCATATTTGGTGGTCACGGGCTCAAACCCCGGTCTAATCAAGAAGTATGTGCTACGCACTGCTGCTCCTGCCCACCTGGCTATGGAGGCGCCTCACTGCCAGTAAAGACTGCTGTATTGGATCACATAAAATCTGGAATAAGCTAAACACAAGTGGCTAAGGATTACATATATGAATAAACCATTGAGGATGAAAAGTAAAGGAAGGACTGAATTCTGTGCTTGACTCTAAACAAGATGGACTTAAGCAATACACTTTCACAATGCTAATAACCCAACATTAGAAAATGCCATGAACCAGTGGTTTACCCAAGCTTGTTCTGAAGGTTTGCCTATTTCAGGCCCTATAATTAAGGCCAAAGCTGAAAAATTTCACAAAGCCATCAACACCACTGCAGTTTTCAAAGCTTCAAATAGCTGGTTATAAAACTTTAAAAAATGGCATGGTAATGTACAAGTTACATTAAATGGTGAAATGAAATCTGCTGTTAATTTGGCTGCTAGTTTCTTCCCAAAAGAACATTATTGAAAAGGAAGGTTATTGTCCATCACAAGTTTATAATTGTGATGAGAATGGCCTGTCACAAGACGTTATCTGACAGAACACTGACTAAGAAAAGTGACAATCATAAGAGCAAAGGTTTCAAAAAGATCAAGAAAAAGAGTCATCATGCTGTTTTGTGTGAATCAAACTGGCGATCACAAATTAAAACCGATCTGCACTAGTCAGTTTGAAAATCCAAAATGTATCCATCCCATCAATTGTGATGCTCTGCCCATATGCTATAAGCATGGCAAAATTTCTTGAATGGCTAACAATTTTTGAGGAATGGTTTCATGAAAAATTTGTTCCTGCAATCAAAAAAACAGTTGCATCAAAAAAAGCTCACACCAGAAACTATTTTTCCGCTTGACGATTGTTCTGGACAGATTTTTTTTAACTCAAACTTTGTAAAAATCACGTCTATTGAATACTTTCTCAGATGAACTTTTATTTAAGTCTAGTTATGAACCTGTAAGATCACAATCATTCATGGCGTTCAATTATTGTAAAATTGCTTTTCTTTTTATTTGATACAACAATCTTTCACTTTTCTGCAAATTATATAATTCTGACATTCATTACCCTGAAATCTGGGAGTTTGTGGCATGAAAAATTCCCAGAAAATCCTCTAGAGGTAAACCAATTCTTACCTCTTCATTAACCAGCCTGAAAATGGCTGAGAAACACTTTCCATTTAACATTATCTTCTTTGTTAATTCATTGAATTTAGACCCTGACTTATTAATTCACAATTAAACTCCTCGTACACATGCAACAAACCTAATTCAAATGATCAGGAGAAAAACACCAATGCATTGCACCCTTTCTCTCCCTCCACCCACTACCTTCTTCTTCTTTGTCCTCGCCTTCTTCCCACGTTCATATGGGGTCGGCATTCCCTTCCTTAATTCTCTTCCTCCATTCCTTTCTAACCAGAGCTTCCTCTCTCCTCCATCCTCTCTCTTTCAAATCCTCTTCCATCTCAGCTTAGGTCTCCCCCCTTCCCCTTCCCTATCACCTCCAGCTTTTCACACCTCTTCCCTACATCACTCCTCACTTCTTCGTTCCACATGACCAAGCCACCTCAACCTAGCTTCCTGTATTTTTTTACTCAGAGGCTCCACCTTAACCATACTTCTAATGTAGTCATTTCTTAACCTGTCCTTCCTCGTCACACCACACATCCATCTTAGCATCCTCATCTCCGCCACTTCCATCTTCTTCTCCTGGGCTCTTGTAATCACCCATGTCTCAGCACTGTACATCAGTGCGGGTCGAACCACAGTTTTATACACTTTTCCCTTCATTCTACAATTAATTTTCTTATCACACAGCACCCCACTCATCTTTCTCCAGTTCAGCCATCCACATTGCACTCTGTGCTGTATTTCTGCACTCAATCCTCCATCCCTCTCAACGATCAATCCCAGATACTTAAATTTCAAAACAGATGGTAGCTTTTCCTCCTGCAGTGTTTTAGAACTCTCAACTTCTCCATTCAATACCATATATTGTCTTTGTTCACTTATCCTTATGCCTCTATCTTCCAACATTTTCTTCCATTCCTCCAATTTCTTCTCTGCCTTTCCTTGGGATGATTCGCACAGTACAATATCATCCACAAACAGCATACTCCATGGTGCTCTACTCATCCATTACCAGATCAAACAGATATGGGCTAAGAGCTGATCCCTGGTGCAGTCCAACTTCTACAGAGAACCCCTCAGTCATACCTACACTGCTCTTAACCTGAGTCACCACTCCCTCATACATATCCTTCACATACTTTTCCGTACGTACTTTTAGCCTTACGTACTTTTCCGATGTACCCTTCTCCCTTATACATCTCCATACCTCTTGTCTGGGCACTCTATCATGCTTTTTCCAAGTCTATAAACACCATGTGCAACTCTACTTGCATCTCCCTGTATCTTTCCATCACCTGCCTTAAAGCAAAGACTGCATCTGTTGCTCCTCTTCCCGGCATGAAACCAAACTGTTCCTCTCCTATTTCCGTCTCCTGCCTTAACCTTTCTTCCACAATTCTTTCCCAGATCTTCATCGAATGAGATATTAACTTTATTCCCCTGTAGTTCCCACATTCCTACACATCACCCTTTCCTTTAAAGATTGGCATAAGTATACTTTCCCCTCCACTCATCAGGTATCCTCTCCTGCTGCCACAGTTTTTCCATCAATTCCCATCGGATATCGATCCCTTCTTCTTCCAAACTACTCCATACCTCTACTGGTATCTGATCAGCACCTACTGCTTTCCCTCTCTTCATTTTTCTGAGTGCGCTTTCCACTTCTTTCCTGCTTATGCCTTCCACTACTCTCACATTCATTACTCCATCCTCACATAGTGCTCTTGGGTTTTCCTCATTTAATAGCTTCTTAAAATAGTCTTTCCACCTTTCCTTAACCTTCTCCGGGTGGTGCTGTATAACCACTCCCCTCTCATCTTTTATGTTTTATTGATGAGAAGTCCTTCGATGCCTTATCTCTCGTCATGGCTATTCTCATCAGTTGCCTATCTCCCTCTTTCCTTTCCAGTTCCCCATAGGCCTCGTCCACTGCCCTCACCTTTGTATTGCCACAGCCCTTTATGCCTCCTTATTTGCTTCTTTATCTTCCTGGCTACCTGTTACATCCCATCCTCCCTCCATCCACTATAATCCTTTCTTTTTACATATTAATCATGTGTGGTATACTTACATTAAATGATAACTTACATTTTATTTTAATGTTTTTTTCTTATGCTTTTCTTGATACTATATTTTTATTATAAATTATTTTATTGTTACTTTGCTTATTTTATTATCATTGTCTATGTAAACCCTTATGGCTGTTGCTTGTCACTGTCTCCAATATGTCACATTCGTGCTTGGTCTCTACTGGAGTGTACTTTGACCAACCTGTCTTCGCCAAACCTGAGTCTCCTAGCTCAATTTGTATTGGCATGACTTACTGCTTTGTACTTCTGACTGATAGCAAATAAATAAATATATTTTCCCTAGTTCTGAAATGAATCCATATGAAGATACTGATAACACAAGGTGTCACAATGAGACTATCTTTTTGAAGAAAGTCTTACCATACAAGATGATTTTATAGACATTCAACCACATATGTGATGCAGAAATCCTAGCAAAAGTGACTGTTGGATAACCTCATTGAGATCACAAAGTTCAAGAAAAAAATACTGATGACGGATGAAAAACTGAAATGGAGAAATTCTGCAACTGTCAACAGAAATCTAGCTCATACCCCCCCCTCTCTCTCTCTCTAAAGTCCTCTACAATTGAGACCATAGACAATCTCAGCTGGGGAGAGCAGGGTTTTCCCACATAACATGCAAATTGGTCCTTGAACACATACTTCTAACAGACACAATACACTTATACAGATATAAGTTATTTATGGAAGCCATTAGAATGGCAATGTAATAGATCCAAACTAGTGGTCTGCATGGGCCAGGTAACAAGAAGGATGTTTGGGTCGGGTAACACGAATGATGTTCGGGCTCAGTTCAGGTACAAATAATCGTAATGAATTGTTTCCAAACATTTCGGACTATTTCCTACATATATGTTTTGTTGTGCATTTAAATTCTTAAAAGTTTTTTTAGAAAAAATGTGTATGTATTAGTTGTCTGTTGACACTTTTAATTGACCAATGAGGTGTACTCCACCAATATCTCCAAAATTCACAAAAATTTGTACTCTTTCGTGGAAATGACCTGGTCTGTATTTTTGCTCAGTAAAGTAGCCTTTACCCTTAAGTGGGCATAGTTGCAATTTACATAACATCAATGGAATATGAGTCATTATGCTTCCTGGCAATGGGTTCCTTTTTTTTAGTTGTATGTATACAGTATACAGGATTTATTAAAAGTGTGATACCGTTAATCCCTAGTTCTACTAAATCTGAGATTTTGGGTTGACCTATTTTCAATTCTAAGATCATTGACTTGTAACTGACCAATAATTTAGAAATACAGGTAAGGGAAATGCTTGCACATCATTCATACAGTGAGAATCAGTTATAATTTTTTAATTTAAGTAGAGGTGGATATCGATATTCGTTTTGGAATTATATTAAATATGGTATATTGAAAGTTTATTACAGTTTCTTTTTTATATAATTAATATCGATAATTATTTTGGATAATTATTATTGTTATATAATTATTAATATTGAATTTTGAATCTGAAAGTTTATTTTTTTATTATTATGAAACTTCAAAGTAATGTTAGCGATTTCATTTATATAAAAATTTTCAATCAGGGTGGAATGAAAATCGGTTCTTTGAAGAAAAAAAATTCAGGCTCAGGCCGGACCATCTAGACTTTGGGCTCTGGCTGGATAAAAATAAAAAATTTAGGTCCGTGCAGACCTCTAACCCAAACACCATGTTGTAATGAAGTTTATCTATATGTCACATATACATACAAATACTGTATATATATATTTATATACACATGCTGCCCTACCATTAAAATTCAGATAGCCCTCCACTGGTAAATGGTCACTCCAAGAACCATTTCAGACAACTATAAATATGTTCACAGGCCTTCAAGGAGACATAGTACAGTTGTGAATGCAAGATGCCGCAATTGATGCAGTTAACAGACTTCCAGCACAGAATGATAATAGGGTGTCACATTAAGAATTTGCTTGCAAAACATTTCAATGGCATTACAGATCCCTGGGTCAGCGGCTGGGGATGTGATCTGCAGTGGAAGCAGATGGTGCTGAAACCATCTTAAAAAGACCTGAAAAACCTCTACGGCTGATGGAATGTGATAGAGAGCACTGCAAAGAATTGTCCACTTGGAACATCAACACCACAGCACAAAAAAGGCCTTCAGTGAGACCAGTGGGACATGTGTCAACAACAGTACAGTGTGCAGGACACTGCATGACATGAGTTACCAGTTGTGCAACTGTCTATAGGCCATTAATCATCCCGACAAATGCCAAGTAGTTTAATGTAAGGACTGCCATTCTTGGACTATAGCCCAATGGAAAGTTGTGCTTTGGAGTAACAAATCACAGTATGTGGTTTACCAGTTTGACAGCTATGCAGTTCTCAGGCTATTGTTGTTTTGAACAAAACCATGAATGCTGAGGTCTATCTAGACATCCTGGATGTTGCAGCAGCATACTGGGGAAGGTTCATACTTGCATCAGTAGAACAATGCTTCATGTCATACTGCTTGCATTGTGATAGGCTGGTTTTGGGATATGTGTCAAAAAGTTGGACTCATCAGCCCAGGGCCCCTGACCTGAATTGTATAAGGAACCTCTGGAATGAACTGGATCACTGAGTGTGTGTGTAAAGAAAGCATGACCAAAAAACAGAGATGAACCGGTGGCCACTTTTAAGGGTTCTGTTCCACGAAGACTAGAGGCTGTCGTATAGATTTCATCACATATTATTAGCTTTCCTGTAAATACAAGTTTTTTGTAGATATGCAAGTGCTTGCTGAGATATTAATGGTAGGGCAGTGGTGTGTTTATTAATATTTATATATTTCTGCACACATATTTCTGATTATAATGATATATAAATAGAAATACATGTGTATATGCAATTTTTAAATTTTGCATCCCTAATGATTTTATCAATTGTAGAATGGAATGGACTAATAATTTCATATTTATAACTTTCTTTTTTTATTTTGAGCAGAATTAAAAGTTTTATTTCAGTAAAAATTATGTAAAAAAAAAATTATATTTCTCATTAAAAAAATAAAAAATTACATATGATAATTAATGCAATCCATTCACAAGCATAACTTTCCTAACAGTGAGGTGATTTTCCTTGGGGACTTTAATGTTCACAACTCCAGCTGGCTTCCATTTTCTAGTCACACCGACCCAGCTGGTCGAGATGCTGAGGCTTTCGCAATTACAAATGAACTTGCACAGATTGTTCATTTACCTATAGACAATCCTAACCATACAGCCAAAATGTTTGATCTTTTTCTCACAAACAACCCTTCTAAGTGCATGGTTGAAATGAGTGGTCATTTAGGCAACTCAGATCACAACTCGGTGATTGTCTCTTCACCAATGGAGCCTTTATCTCATGGCTATTCCCAACCTCATATTGTCTGGCATTACAAGAATGCAAAATGGGATGACCTGCGAGATTTCTTTTCTTTTCTTCGTTTCCTTGGTCGGATTACTGTTTCAAAACTTCTGATGTCAACATTTGCTCAGATCGTGTCAGTGAAATTATTCTTGTACGAATGGAATCCTTTATCCCACACTACACTTTAAAATCTCATCCTTTATCTAAATCTTGGTTTTCCAATAAATGTGATAAGGCTGTTCAAGAGAAGAATGTTGCATACCGTAATTGGCTTGTTTCCAATTCTTCAGTTTCATTTTCTGCCTACACCAAAGCTCGCAACAATTGTAAAGCAGTCATTAATCAGTCCAAACTAGATTCTGGACAGGCTAAGAGTAGAAAACTTGCTTCTTCACCTAACGGTAGCCGAGCATTCTGGTCTCTTGCCAAAGCTATTGGCCGCAACTTTTACCCATCTCTGCTCCCACCTCTGTCAAAACCAGATGGTTCTGTTGTCATTTCAGCCAAGGATAAAGATGACCTGTAAGCATTCCATTTTTCTTCTAACTCATGTATTAATGATCTTGGTAAAACACCTCCCACCATTCCCAACACGCTCCTTACAATGCCTCTTGTGGTATTCTGCCAAACGGATGTCAGAAGG
This sequence comes from Mastigoproctus giganteus, assembly GCF_048544385.1. NCBI lineage: Eukaryota > Metazoa > Arthropoda > Arachnida > Uropygi > Thelyphonidae > Mastigoproctus > Mastigoproctus giganteus. Next base: position 113,260,487 of record NC_143583.1, on the reverse strand, counting down.
ATGTTGATGAATCTTGATGCTAAGAAAGCTCCAGGTCCTGAAGGTATTTCTCCACTTGTTCTCAAAACCTGTGCTCCTGTTCTTTGCTGCCTTTTTTGACTTTCTTATTCCAAAGGTGTTTTTCCTTCTGCTTGGAAATTTGCTCATATCCAGCCAGTTCCTAAAAAGGGTGACAAAATCCCTCCCATCCAATTATCATCCCATTGCAATTACTTCTACTCTTTCTAAAGTAATAGAGAAATCAATTAACATCCAACTCTTAAACTACCTAGAAACCTTTCGTCTGATCAACGATTGCCAGTATGGATTCCGTCAGTGTTGATCCACTGCTGATATTCTGGCTTGTGGTGTTTTACCAAGATCATTTATGTTACCCACTTATGGACAAATTCAATGGAAAAGTTCCATGAAACAGAAGCAGTTGCTCTTGACATCTTAAAGGCTTTCGATCGTGTTTGGCATAAAGGTCTTCTAAACAAGCTTTCATCTTATGGTTTGCCAACTGTTTTTTGTAATTGGTTATCAAGTTTTCTCTCTGAACGCTCAATGAGGGTGATGATAGATGGCTCTCTGTCTTCTAACTTCTCCAGTAATGCTAGTGTCCCCCAAGATTCAGTACTTTCCCCCACTCTTTTCCTCTTGTATATTAATGACTTTCTTCCATTGAACAGAAATCCTATCCATAGTTTTGCTGATGATAGCACATTGCATTCCACTTTCCGTTTTGAGAAACCTTGCCCTGCTCAATCAGCTTCAACTTCTCGAACATCCGCTACCAATTTCTTAAATGCCGATCTCCAGGTAATTCTCCAGTGGGGCAAAGACAACTTAGTTGAAATCTAAAACTCAATCTTGTCTTATATCTCGCAAAAAGGATTCTTCTGCTCCTATGCTTATCTTTGGTGACACTCCGATTTCTAGGCAAGTTGATATATCTCTTTGGGGATTACCCTACCTTCTAATCTCTCTTGCACAAGCACATTACAAATATTGCTTCCTCTGCGTCTAAAAAACTTGGTTTTCTCTTTTGCTCTCTGCGTTACTTTTCTTCCAAACAGCTGTTCACTCTGTACAACTCGCAAATCTGCCCTACCATGGAATATTGTTCCCATAGCTGGAGTGGTTCCTCCCAAAACCACCCTCAGGGTTCTAGATTCCATCCAGAAGAGGGCAGTTAGGTTAATTAATGACTCATTAATTAACCTAATTAATTAATGGTTAATTAATGACTCATTAATTAACCTAACTCATGGAAAGACTCATCTCTCAGAGTCTTTCTACTTTTTGCCTCATAGATGTACTGTTTCCGCTGCATGCCTTTTCTACAGATACTTTCATGGGCACTGTTCTTCTGAATTGGCTTCTATAATTCCCACTCTCTCTCTTTCAAAACAGTCCGAACACTTGCCGCCACCAGCTGACATCCATTTACTGTGCAACTTCACAGTTTGAAGTTGCACAGTAAATTCATTTAACTGCTGTTTTCTGGAACAACCTTCCTTCATACGTATTTCCTGAAAATTACTGTCTACAGAAGTTCAAGTCTAATGTCAACAAATATCTTCTCTCGTCTTCTCAACCTCCAACCCAAGCATGGTACTAAGTACTATAGGTTCTAATACCTCTTTTGTTTGGGGTTTTCATTAAAAAAAAAAAAAAAAAAAAAGATTGTCAAGCATTACTCTAAGCAGAATTCTAAAAAATCTGAAAAATTTTTCAGAAATAAAAAATTAATTTTGCACCTGTCAAGTGCAATGCAACTGTGTTTGTTATGATTCGGGGCATGACCACTTTTGAGTTAAAATTTCTTTACAGAAATCACCATGAACATTACCATTCACAGTATAACCTGCTCACTCCTTTGCTCTTGTTATGCATGCTCAAAACACTTGGCTCAATGGAAACCTCACTGTTGAGTCAGTGCAGTCAGGTGATAAGTTTTGCTGAGTATGCCAAACATAGTTCATGTCTGGTATAGACTCAGCAAAATTACAGAGTTTCTATCTGATCCATGGAGGTTAAAATTGGACTCATCAGAGATTACAGATCTCACCACTCAATTGTCCAATTAGCATGTTCTTTAGGCCAGAAAATGCACTTCTGAATCTTGAATTTATTCAGTAGCAGCTTATGAGATTAATATGCTTTCAATATAAACTCCAGCACATAGGACAATGTTTAAAACAGCTAAGTCTCCATGTGATCATGGAAGCTTAAATGTTTTAAACATCCTAAAGTTCTAATCCATTTCAGGGCTGTTCCAGATTTTCTTTTGATATTTCCAGTCTCACCTTTCTTTTTAAGAATTCTAGGCACAGAAGACTGATTACAGCCAATCTTTTTCCAAAATATAGACTATAAAAGCTCTTTATTCAAGAGCAATAACTACACTTAACTATCTTGAGTTAACTGCTTGTATACCATATCACTGACGAATAGAAAGTATAATAGCAAGAAGTATCTATGAACACAGTTTTCAAATGAGCAGTGAGCATGATGCAATAGCATCATGCTCACTGCTCATTGAGCATGATGCAATAGCATATTAACGTGTTGAAATATCTTCAGATGACATAATTTCAAATGTATAGAAAATAACTAATAAAATAAACTTTAAGGTGTGATGTAACTTTTGTGCTCAATGCTGTATACCAGGGGTGGTCAACGAGTCGATCGCAGATTTAATTTCGGTTGATCACGACATATTTTAAATATACAGTCATCCCTCGATTTGTGCAATGTAAGTTTTGAGATGGTAGATCACGGCACATTTTGAAGCAAAAAATGTAGATAGCATCACAAATTAAGTAGGCCACTCCTGCTGTATACTAATGCCATCTTGCACTATGCATTCTCAACATTCTGGAAAGTTCTCAGTGACTATACTAGAAAAATCAGTAAATTGGTGATCACTAACCTCTTGTAATAATAAACAATATAATGTTTTTTACATATTTTATTTAGAAACATTAAAAAAAAGAAGAGTATGACACTTTGAAAAAAATCTGCACATGAAGTAAAATAGATGCCACCTTTAAACTCGGTGTACATGAATTACTAAAGCACATACATATAATAATTAGCCAAACTCAAAACTACTGTAGGCATATGTAATATGAGAAATTTTAATACATGCATTCCAAGACATCCTAAGGCACTAAAAACTTCAAGAAATAAAATAGTATGTGCTAAGTTAATCAAATTAAATAATTTATTGTATCTGATATTTCAAGATAATGTATCTGATATGTCAGTATGATTTGTCTAATTTTATTCTTATTTCACCAAATCAGAGATATGGTAATGCATGCTGATGTGTAATTAAGCAATGTTTGTTGTTTGTTTGTTATTTGGTTTTTAGGAGCATTACCAACTAAGGCCATATTGCTCCGGGATATGTGGTGGTCATTCCCTGACCTTTCTACATCCTCAGTATTTGGTGGTCATGGGCTCAAACCCCGGTCTAATCAAGAAGCGTGTGCTACGCCCTGCTGCTCCTGCCCACCTGACTACGGAGGCGCCGATTAAGCAATGAAAACAGTAATTTAATAGAGTATTTATACATTTTCAGCAGAGAATATATTAACACTTTAAACTTCTTTAAAATATCTGAAAGTATGTTTAAAAACATACATACCTCTTGAATGGCCAATGTCTTGTTCCCCATAACCAAACGGCACATAGCAATATGCTCCAGGAGTAACAATTGAAATGAGTGAAGAATAGGATGGCTATCAACCACTGAAAAAAGGCCATTTTATACTCCTAAGAACAATATGCAAGCACAATAAATAATATTTATGTTAATAATAATTAACAATTATTCCCTTATTCAACACATGACACATGGACAATGGTACTGACAGAATACAAACAGTCATACAGACTGCATTGGTGTGGTAGGAATGATCCTGTAAACTGCTGAATATAATATAAATAGAATATTCCAGTTGAATCATGTCTCTTTTATAATAGAACAGTCATCCTTTTCATTTTCTTTAAGCCCATTATTGTTCAGGCTTCTCTTGCAGAAGCTCTGATAAAGCAATGCCAATGAGAAACTTTCATCATGTATCCTCTGGAGCTCTATCAACTGATAATCTGTAGCTCCAACTTATAAGAGCCCAAGGAATTTCAGCATATGCAACTTGGCTGGCCACCTGTGGAAGTCCCTCATACAGAAATATGTCCAAAATCAGAAACAGTACACAAAGAAATCTATTCTCAAAAGAAAGCTTCTTGGCAAACCCTTGTCTTCACTGATGAACACTGACTCACAGGGTCAGAGTGTTCATCAGTGAAGGGAGATGTCATTTACAGCTCACAGGGAGATGTCATTTACAAAACTGTCTGAAACTCATCTGTGAAGAGATTCAGAGAACTCTATCCACATTTTCATTCCTCAGTGAGTAGAGAATTCACTCCTGGGAATCCTCTAACAAATAATAGCTCAAACCAATCCAGAAACCTTCTCACCAGATGCAGAGGAGCAATCCAAGATTAAACAAAAAACAATTAGTGATGTCATTTCCACACTCAAGGAAAGGAAATGACCAGGACAAATTTATAAGGATTTGATCTAATTGAAGTAGAAGCCATAAAAAGACTCTGCCTCAAGAAACTCTCCACTTTAACTGGACTTATTAATTCTTGCTTGTCTGAAGGAATCTTTCTGTATCCCAGGAATACTGTCTCACTTAAACACACTGTCTGATGAAAAATCCCAACAAACTCCCCATCTAACCACAAATATATAGACCCATTGTTCATCTTGGATAAGGTAGGGTGGGCAGGTGCCCCAATTTTGAATAAGGTGTCACCAAATAGTCCTGTTTTTTTTCTAGCAGAGCCATTTCATTTAGAAATTACATTAAAATTTTAAGTTATACATACATTTCGTAATTGGTACTTCTTTCTATTCCATTTTATTGGTCAAGTTGACTATATAACAGGAAAATCATTGACAATGCTACAACTAAAATGCAATCTCTTGTATCTGAGATATTCAGTGTTAAAAGTATTAAAAGAAAGCAATCTTAATAAAATTACGTTTACTAATTCACCATGTCCCCAATAGTCATAAGTTAGCACACCAGGTACCACAAATCTGTGATACATGGCAGCCACGTGTTTGTGATTCACAAATGCACCATGCAATATAATGTGTCACACTACTGGTTCAGAAGGTGTATTGAAGTGGGTTTTTTTTTTTTTTTTTTTTTGTTAATACTCTAGAGCAGATGTTCCCAACCTTTATAAGCCTGCGTACTGGTCAACCATATTGGTATCTTATGATGTACTAGTGTGTTAATTAATGAGTACATAAGTCTGTTTTGAAAAGTCACATAAATAATTAGGTAAGCAAAACCTAGCTATTCTTACTAAAAACAAAAAAACATATTTATTAATTAAGAATATACAATTTATAAATTACCTGTGAAAATCACTACAACTGCAAACATTATTTTTAATGTTCACTAACCAACTTCTGAAGGAAGACTGACCGTATAAAATAAGAAGGAAAAAAAGGGGGGGGGGGAGATAAAGAGATAAAGTTATATGGATTAAGAAGTACAAGAAAGAAAAGAAGTATATTTTCCAAGAAGAAAGACTGAAATACTCACATAGATATGAACTGTGAAAAATAAAAAGAAGTTTGGCTTTAGTAAGATATTAACATTTAAAAAGTTTACTCTCCCATGAGGGAAATTGCGGGTAGTTTCATTCACAGCCAGCATACTGGTAGCTCACATCTTGCGTACTGGTGGTTGGGAACCTCTGCTCTAGGGTAAAGTCTTTGAAAAAGTGCATGCCTCCAGAATTGCCAATCACTATGCAGTTCACTATTTGCCATCTGAATAGCAATTTAGCTTCAAAAAGAGCAAAAATATAGTTTTTTAAATCACTTCAGTCCTAGATATTGTGAAGCATCTTACCAACAAGTATGTTTGAAGATTTTATCAATTTCCAGGGCACAGTTGATTCCACTTGGTAGCCTAGTATTATCAGAAGCATCAAACAGCCCGACTGTCCATCTCAACAGAATTCACAATTACTTCTCCAACCAATTTCTCATTGCTAAAATCAAATTCCACCAAGTTTCTAGAAGGATAGTTTCAGGTTGCTCCAAGAGCTCTGTGTGCTAAAACTATTCATCAAAACCATGGGCCTGCACCACAGTTTTGATGGTCTAATTTTCTTACTTATCTTCTTCTGACTATTCATCCTCTCCTTGTGGAAAAATGTTACAATTCCTTAAAACAGACTCTTTTTGGCCCATACCTTTTTTTGTAGATGTCTCCTTCTGCAACAGCCTTGAACTTCTTTGTTTAACCATTAATGCTCATGCTGCCTGGGTTCCAGTTTACAGTTTGAAATCCTCCCCCTGTTTTTTGTGTGTCTGTTTGCATATGACTGACCCCTACACATTGGAGGATGGGATCTACTGGCTCTGGCCATATCCCTTCTGGACTTGGTCAAGCTAGTAACGTAGCTTTAGATTCTGACTGACCCTAACCTCTTAGGGTGATTTTTGCTGGCCCAAATGATGCATCCACAGGTAGATGTAGAGTGAGATCTTATTTGTTCTGTATTATGTGTGTGTATATGTGTGCATGTGTCTTTCTGTGGCTAAACCCTCATTCATCATATGTAGGATTCTGCCAGCTTTGGCTATGCCCTTCTGGTCTTAGGAAACTAGGAGAAGCTCTCTGCCCTCTCCCTCCTCTCCATTTCTTCTGCATCTGTTTTCTCCCCCAATCATTATCTCCTCCTAATTTCTCTGTTGATCCTTAATTATTTAGAAGTAGAATTCAGCAGGAAGTCCCCCTCACTTCCTTCCCTTCATTTCCACTGCTTTATTTCCTCCCCCAACTCAATATATCCCCCCTCTTTCTGTTTCTACAAGTTGGACTGAAGATAGCCTCTTGCCCCCAGGGAGATATAAGGATGAGAAACAGCAAGAAGCTTCCTTGCATCTCTTTTTCCTGGTTCCTAAGAGGACCAATCAAAACAACAATAACAATACATACCACCACCAATATATGATACCCAGACACCACATGACATCCTCTATGGCAGCCTAGTGCGTTGAACTGCTATTTGTTGAATCACTGATATTGTACCACAGGACACAGAGTGAACAAAGTGTTGAAAAGTAACATGAGAAATACTGATCATTAAAAACTGTGCACTATACCTGGAGTGACGTGGACAGAGGATTATGCTGTAAAGCATACCTTTTCAGTTCATCCACCTGATGAACAATGGGATTGTGATTCACCGATTATATTGGCCAAGGAAGATGTTCAAAGTCTTACTTGTATTCTTCAACACACTCTTTAAAGCTGGCATGGTAAATGGCTGCACTGTGATCTTGAAAGCAACTTGTCCACAAAGTAAACAGACAATACCAGTATGCTTGATTTGCAATAAGATTCAAATATGTTCTGACATTTGCAATGCAATCCTGGGGGGGGGGGGGTTCAAGTGAGCAAAGGTATGCTGCTAAACCATGTCCCCACACCATTACATCTCCATGTATTAAAAGTACACAAGACAATCCCAGTGCCTCGAGTGATTTTCTCCACATGTGTACTCTTCCAAGAGTAGTGAAAAGTGAAAATCGGTACTCACTAAACCATAACTGTTGGTAATCCTGGGTATAACCTCCATGCACAAGTATATGGTGGGTGACCACCCAGGTGTAAACCAACGTAAGCAGGTGTTGAGGTGTGGCGCCCACACCACATGGAGGAACGCCGCCCCTCTATGTTACCAGGCAGTACTAGGTGGTAGATGACTCTCATCAACCGGTGCAATACTACCACTTTGCTTATTGGAGGCTTGAAGTGGTGGAACCCATGTTTAGTCTCTAGAGCTAAGTTCCGGTCAACCCTTCCCCATCTCTTCCATCATGCAATATGATTGATGACTTTGAGGTTATGATGAACATCATGGCGAGATCCAATATTCCTTACATTTCAAGGGTACAGCTCTAAAATGTTGTTCGCAGGCCGGCCACTAGTTAGTACACTGGACCAAACCTATTGGTGACTCTCTAGGAGGCTTCCGGATCAGCTAGTGTATAATCTTGCTACCTCTACTCTGCCAGATAGTGACTGGAGGGAGTCCGAGTAGTGTGTATGCAGGGAGCATTGTTGAGGCCACGTTATGTCAAGGATCTGGGTATATTCTTACCATGTGTGCGCCATATCAAAAAAGTTCATTACTTCATACAGGATGTCCCACCCACTTTTTCTTACTATTGAATACACCATGAATTGTCAAACTAATAGGGCAAGCTTATCTGCGAAAAGATCTAAACCTCCCAAGCACTTCCTAATTCATTTCACAAATATACGTGGTCTCAATTCTAATCTCAACGATGTCCATTTCCACTTGCAGTCTGACAAATCCCATTTCATTTTTCTGACAGAATCTCAGTTATCGGTTGATTCAGCTACTGCCCATCTCAGATGCCCAAATTATTCGCTGTATGATTCCTTTTGCCTCAAAGGTGGTTGTTGTTTGTTTGTTTGTTATTTGGTTTTTAGGAGTATTCCGTTTTCTAGTCACACCGAACCAGCTGGTCGAGATGCAGAGGCTTTTGCAATTACTAATGACCTTGCACAGATTGTTCATTTACCTACAAGAATACAGGACAATCCTAATCATACAGCCAATACGCTCGATCTTTTTCTCACAAACAACCCTTCTAAGTACACGGTCGAAGTCAGAGGTCCTTTAGGCACTTCAGATCACAACTTGGTGATTGTCTCTTCTCCGATGGAACCTTTATTTCATGGCTATTCCCAACCTCGTGTTGTTTGGTATTAAAAGAATGCAAAATGGGATGACCTGCGACATTTATTTTCTTCTTTTCCTTGGTAGGACTACTGTTTCAAAACTTCTGATGTCAACGTTTGCTCAGATGTGTCGGTGAAATTATTCTTGCAGGAATGGAATCCTTTATCCCAATACTCCACTTTAAAATCTCATCCTTTATCTAAACCTTGGTTTTCCAATAAATGTGCTAAGGCTGTTCAAGAGAAGAATGTTGCATATCATAATTGGCTTGTTTCTAATTCTTCAGTTTCATTTTCTGCCTACACCAAAGCTCACAACAATTGTAAAGCAGTTATTAATCAGTCCAAAGTAGAGTTTGAACAGTCTAAGAGTAGAAAACTTGCTCCTTGCCCTAATGGTATCCGAGCATTCTGGTCTCTTGCCAAAGCTATTGGCTGCAACTTTTACCCATCTCTGCTCCCACCTCTGTTCAAACCAGATGGCTCTGTTGTCAGTTCAGCCAAGGATAAAGCTGACGTGACAGCATCCCATTTATCTTCCAACTCATGTATTAATGATCTTGGTAAAACATCTCCCATCATTCCCAACACGCTCCAGTCAATGCCTCCTGTGGTCTTCAGTCAAAAGGATGTCAGAAGGATTTTGAGGAATCTTGATGCTAAGAAAGCTCCAGGTCCCGATGGTATTTCTCCACTTGTTCTCAAAACCTGTGCTCCCGAACTTACTCCTATTCTTTGCCGCCTTTTTTCACTTTCTTATTCCAAAGGTGTTTTTTCCTTCTGCTCGGAAATTTGCTCATATCCAGCCAGTTCCTAAAAATGGTGACAAATCCCTCCCATCCAATTATCGTCCCATTGCAATTACTTCTATTCTTTCTAAAGTAATGGAGAAATCAATTAAACGCCAACTCTTAAACTACCTAGAAACCTTCGGTCTGATCAACGATCGGCAGTATGGATTCCGTCAGTGTTAATTCCACTGGTGATATTCTTCTTATATTACACATTTATGGACAAATTCAATGGAAAAGTTCGGGAAAAAACACAAGTACAGTCGGTCCTCGTATAACACGTGTTTACATTACACGAATTCGATCATACACGATTTATAAATAGGGGAACGTTATCTTATATAACACGAACCGAATTCGCTTATGCACGATTCGCCTTTGTGTTTACAAGAAATGGCAGTCGAACGCGGAATCACCCCAACAGAACGCAACACGATAGGAATGAAGAAGATTCTGAAAATGTATTTATGTGTTTTATATCAGTGAAGGGGAAACACATTTCACCATAATAACGTAAAAACCAACACAATTCCAGCTATCGGTATAATCGCAAATGCAATTAGATGGAGTTTACTACCAGTTTATAACAGATTCCACTAGCAGAAACAAAACTGGAAATTGTTTTTATTGTTTTATGGTAGTAACCCCCAGAAATGTGCTTTAGTAAAATATGGGGTGTTAATAGTGTATCTCGGCCTTTACGGTGTTGTTTATTCAGTTGCTACCAGCGCGCAGCTTTGTTTATGTGTATCAAGCGTGCCTCCTCATTTTGTAATTGTGCTTTATTCCCTAAAAATTAGTAAAATACTTAAAAGGTGTGAAAAGGAAGCGTCCTGGTGAAGACACTGCAGATTCAGAGAAAAAAAAAAAAAAAAAAAAGCAATATCGATAAACAAAGGCGGACTGGGTCAAAAATTCTTACCCGGGAAAATTTATAGTGGCCTCATACTACGGTTTATGGCCAAAATCACACCGGCCTCTGGCCCACCGGGATTTCCCGGGTAAGGCTTATGGCCAGTCCGCCTCTGTCGATAGAGAAAAAAATATGAAATTGTGAAACGCTTTGACCGAAATGAAAGACCGTGTGATATTACACGTGCTGCAGACCTAAATGAGGCAACGCCGAGAATTACAAAGAATGCGGAGAAAATAAAAACAACTTTCATAGCGGGAACAACTCAAAGTGTAATTAAAATCCATTAGATTAAGACACAAGAATTGGAAGGGATGGAACGGCTGTCACCTGTTTGGATAGAAAATGGAGGCCTCATTTCAAGAAGGATGTAGAGCTGCTGGAACGAGTACAGAGAAGGGCAACAAGATTAGTGAATGGAACAAAGGGGTGCTCTTACGAAGAAAGGCTTAAGTTTTGCAAATTACAGTGTCTGGAGACTAGGCACCAACGAGGTGATCTGATAGAGGTGTATAAAGCCTTGAATGGTTTAAGCATGCTCAATGCTGATGGGATTCTTCCTCTAGCTCAGAAAAATCACCTGAGAGGGCATAAATTCAAATTGAGGAAAGACAGATGTAGGATAGACGTGCGGAAATTTGCCTTTAGCCAGCGGGTGGTTGGTTGGTGGAACAGACTGCCATCCCTTGTGGTGGAGGTTGATAGCCTAAATAAGTTTAAGGCTCAGCTGGACAGGTATTTTGAACGAACAGAGGGGTGAAGTGGAAGTGGGTTTTTTTTTTTTTTTTTTTTTGGCTGATTCTGCATAAGCTTGCTTTCTTGCATCAAATGCCTCTACTAATGCTAAATGCTAATGCTAAAAATCAAACAAAAAACAAGTTTGCTTACGATAGAAGCAAAAGCATTAGCAATATTTTATTACGTAATAGTCGTAATAAAATACGTAAGGATTTTATTACGACTTACGTATTATAATTTATACTTACGTATTATAAAATACGTAAGTATTTTATTACGACTATTTTATTTTAAATAATTTTTTTACGTATAAAATACGTATTTTATTCGTAAAAAATACTTTTTTAGTATTAAAAAATACTAAAAATACTTTATTATAATATAATAAAAAATAAATATTTTTTATTATATAATTTATTATATTATAATAAATAAATAAATTATTTATTATATTATAATAAAAAATATATTGTATTTTTTATTACGTATTTTAATCGTTATAAAATACGTAAGTATTTTATAACGATTAAAATTACTCGATTATTTATTGTGTTTGGTAATGTTTTGGTTCCAAATGTGTGTTCAATCTTGGGTGGTCGGCACCTAACCCTACTTTTCTCATAGGGCCTGTTGTTTATATTGCACGATTTTGCATTGCACGAGAGTTTCTAGGAACACAACTATCGTGCTATACGAGGACAGACTGTAGTTGCTCTTGACATCTCAAAGGCTTTTGATCGTGTTTGGCATAAAGGTCTTCTAAACAAACTTTCATCTTATGGTTTGCCATCTGTTTTTTGTAATTGGTTATCCAGTTTTCTCTCTGATTGCTCACTGAGGTTGATGGTAGATGGCTCTCTGTCTTCTAACTTCTCCACTAATGCTGGTGTCCCCCAAGGTTCAGTTCTTTCCCCCACTCTTTTCCTCTTGAATATCAATGACCTTCTTCCATTGACTGAAACTCAGTCTTGTCTTATATCTCGCAAAAAGGATTCTTCTGCTTCTGCTTATCTTTAGTGACAATCCGATTTCTAGGCAAAATGATCTCTCTCTTTTGGGGATTACCCTGACTTCTAATCTCTCTTGGCACAAGCACATTACAAATATTGCTTCCTCTGCATCTAAAAAACTTGGTTTTCTCTTTTGCTCTCGGCGTTACTTTTCTTCCAAACAGCTGCTCACTCTGTATAAACTGAAAATCCGCCCTGCCATGGAATATTGTGAATGGAATCAAGAACAATTGTGAATGGAATCAAGAACAATTCCCTCTTCTGAATGGAATCAAGAATATTGTTCTTGATTCCATTCAGAAGAGGGCAGTTTGGTTAATTAATGATTCATCTCTAACAGAGTCTCTCCACTCGCTCTCTCATAGACGTACTGTTTCTGCTGCATGCCTCTTCTACAGATACTTCCATGGGCACTGTTCTTCTGAACTGGCTTCTATAATTTCCGCTCTCTCTTTCAAAACAGTCCGAACACGTGCCACCACCAGCCAGCATCCATTTCCTGTCCAACTTCAAACTCACAGAACCAACTTTTCATCTTCCTTGTTTATTCATTCAACTGCCGTTTTCTGGAACAACCTTCCTTCATACGTATTTCCTGAAAATTACAGTCTACGGAAGTTCAAGTCTAATGTCAACAAATATCTTCTTTCATCTTCTCACCCTCCAACCCAAGCACAGTACTAAGTACTATAGGTTCTAATACCTCTCATGTTTGGGGTTTACATAAAAAAAACAAATAAATAAAATAAAATAAGACCTGTATCCATTCTTTGTATCCATTTACAGAATGCAGGATCCCATGCAGTGTTCTCACATAAAATGCAGGTGTTAATTGTTCTGCTATTTGGTGAAATTAAACTTAATAATCCACTCAGATGTAGATGTATCTCTTTACAGTTGTTTTCTCGGAATTCTCCCCCCCTTGTTAAAGACTAAAATGGGGGACTGGTTTTTGGACACTAAACAACAGCAGTCATCCTCTCTGCTGCAGCACCTAGTAAATGTATACCAACAATCGTATATCTTTGGAAGTCCTTGAAAACCTGTTCTTTCCAGATTACTGGTGAACTGATAGCAGTCAGTGAAGAATATGACTGCTATTCACCAATAAATGATTTAAAACCAGCAAAACATAAAATTCCATGAAAATCCATCCAGTGGCAGTCAAGTTATTACAAGCAGATGAACAGATAAAAGACAGTAATTGCCAGATTTCTATTGGTCTGACTTAAACAGAATTTGGGATTACTCTACATCATTTTAACAGAGCTAAGTAAAAAATTTCATAAAAATCCATTCACTGGGAATCCAACTATTACATGTAGCTGATAGACAAAGAAATAACTGCTGAATTTCTAGTGGCATGATTTTAATAAAGTTTGGAATCACTCAACAAAGTTTTTTAAAATAGGTAAATATAAAATTTTATGAAAATCCATTCATTAGGAGTCAAGTTATTGTATGCAGATGGAGAGACAGACAAACAAGGTGAAGACAACAGACACATTACACATATATGTTAACATGCTTAAAATGAAAAATAATCTCCAAAAGGTGGGGAAGGGAGAACCTGCTTACAATTTCCCACTTTTAGTGCTGTTTGGGGACAGCCTTTTCAAAGGTTCATAACGAGAGTTTATTGTACGCACGCACACAGTGATCACTGAATTGTGACCTACCCCCATTTGTAATGGACTATGCCAAATAGCTCAAATTATAAAGACCTGAACAGCTTCGTATGCTAGAGCAGTGGTAATCTGCATCTGTTCGTCCAAGTCAAAGTGATAAAGTTATAGGACATAGTAAAGATATCACGGAGTTTCAAAAGGGCACAATTGGGAGCGCTTGCATATCAAAAACGGCATGTCTTGCCAGTTCCTTATGGCCCACTCTGGTTAAGGTGAACAAAGAACGATACGAAGAAGGTCAAACCACCACCCGCTGATAGAACCATAAAGGATTATGCAAGGTGGATGGTTCATGGTGAGTGAAAGGTGCAGCACTTCATATGGGGTCAACAGCAAGTCAATGTGTGACAGTTGTCATCACAATACAGTATGGAGAATGCAAGAACACTATCCTAAAACACGATCTGAGCAAATGTCAACATTTGCTCAGATCGTGTCAGTGAAATTAATCTTGTAGGAATGGAATCCTTTATTCCACATTCCGCTTTAAAATCTCGTCCTTTATCTAAACCTTGGTTTTCCAATAAATGTGCTAAAGCTGTTCAAGAGAAGAATGTTGAATATCATAATTGGCTTGTTTCCAATTCTTCAGTTTCATTTTCTGCCTACACCAAAGCTCGCAAAAATTGTAAAGCAGTTATTAATCAACCCAAACTAGATTTCGAACGGGCTAAGAGCAGAAAACTTGCTTCTTGTCCTAATGGTAACCGAGCATTCTGGTCTCTTGCAAAAGCTATTGGCCGCAACTTTTACCCATCTCTGCTCCCACCTCTGTCAAACTAGATGGTCCTGTTGTCACTTCAGCCAAGGATAAAGCTGACTGCTAGCATCCCATTTTTCTTCCAACTCATGTATTAATGATCTTGGTAAAACACCTTCCACCATCCCCAGCCTGCTCCATTCAATGCCTCCTGGGGTCTTCCATCAAAAGGATGTCAGAAGGATTTTGACGAATCTTGATGCTAAGAAAGCTCCAAGTCCTGATGGTATTTCTCCACTTGTTCTCAAAACCTGTGCTTCTGAATCTACTCCTGTTCTTTGCTGCCTTTTTTCACTTTCTTATTCCAAAGGTGTTTTTCCTTCTGCTTGGAAATTTGCTCATATCCAGCCAGTTCCTAAAAAGGGTGACAAGTCCCTCCCATCCAATTATTGTCCCATTGCAATTACTTCTACTCTTTTTAAAGTAATGGAGAAATCAATTAACCACCAACTCTTAAACTACCTAGAAACCTTCCATCTGATCAACGATCGCCAGTGTGGATTCCATCAGTGTCAATCCACTGGTGATATTGACACTGACGGAATCCACACTGGCGATCTTCAGTGTCAATCCACTGGTGATATTCTGGCTTATGTTACCCATTTATGGACAAATTCAATGGAAAGGTTGGTGAAACGCAAGCAGTTGCTCTTGACATCTCAAAGGCTTTCGATCGTGTTTGGCATAATGGTCTTCTAAACAAGCTTCCATCTTATGGTTTGCCAACTGTTTTTTGTAATTGGGTATCCAGCTTTCTCTCTCACTGCTCACTGAGGGTGATATTAGATGGCTCACTGTTGTCTAACTTCTCCACTAATGCTGGTGTTTGCCAAGATTCAGTTCTTTCCCCCCACTCTTTTCCTCTTGTATATTAATGACCTTCTTCCATTGACCAGAAATCCTATCCATAGTTTTGCTGATGATAACACATTGCATTCCACTTTCCATTTTGAAAAACCTTGCCCTGCTCAATCAGCTTCAACTTCTCGAATATCCGCTACGGATTCCTTAAATGCTGATCTCCAGGTAATTCTCCAGTGGGGCAAAGACAACTTAGTTGATTTCAATCTTTCTAAAACTCAGTCTTGTCTTATATCTCGCAAAAAGAATTCTTCTGCTCCTATGCTTATCTTTGGTGACACTCCGATTTCTAGGTAAAATGATATATCTTTTTTGGGGATTACCCTGACTTTTAATCTCTCTCTCTCTTGGCACAAGCACATTACAAATACAGTAAACCCCCGCTATTTGAGGGGGTTACATTCCTGAGAAATGTCATGAATACCGAAAACGCAAATACTGAGTTATGGCTCCCATAGTAATAAAGGGGTTCCATTCCAAAGTATGAAATATAAGAAAAACTAGTCTAAAATTTTGTCTATGTATGTATTATCTGTACCTTCATAATATGATTATGTATATGACTTCATAATATGACAGTACATAGTGAAATGCAAGCATATGGCATCGAAATGAAAATAAGAAACAATTTAATATTAATTGTAATATTTATTAGAAATTTCAAACCAGCGTCTTTGCTAGCTAAAAAACTTATCCCGCCAGTGCTATCACCAGTTTCGCTAAAGTGTTAATAAAGGAATTTTGCCTTTTCACGAATGATGAGTGAACTTAACGGAATTTTATTTTGAGTTCGCTCTTCTATCCACAGATTTAAAGCCTTTTCCATTTTTTCTAATTTAACATCACGAGTTACAGAGCAAATTTTTGAAGAAATTAGTGCGTTTTCACGGACACTACGGCAGATTTTTTCTTCCGATTTTTGATTGATCGTATCGTTGACTCATTGATTTTATAATGTTTTGCCACTGAGGAGACACTTTCACCATTAGATATTTTATCTGATAACTTAATTTTATTCGCTAATGTCATCACCTTCTTTTGATATTTTCACATTTCTCTTATTATTCATAGCCATATTTTTTTTTTTGGCAGTTGTTGGCGCATAGGCTTCTGTGGCCATAATGCACCTCCCAAGTTTTTTGCAGTACTTTGATCCAAGCCCGAGGCGGGAATCAAACCGCGACCTTTGGGTTGCCAGGCAGGCAATTTACCCACCCGGCTAGTCCGGTCGGCCCATATTTTTGTAGGGGTTAGAAAGAACTTGTCCACAATAAAGTCACTTTCTTCCGTTAACAGACTCGAAAAAGTGTTTTACACTGCAAAATGGTAGATCTATCATTTTTCTAAGCATATCAATTTATAAACATATAAATTTAAAGCAAACGACGAAACCTTCCATGACAAGCGCACAACACATACTGAACAAGGATTAGCGAGAAACATCCACGCTCGCCTCTCTCCCCCCCCACCCACTGAGCGCTGATTTGACCGGGAAAGATAATTTTAGCCATGCCCATTTTTTTTTTTTTTTATGGCGGAAAATATTCACGGCACTTTAAAATTCACATTTTTTAGGTTTCATTTTATATTAAATCGGCGATTGCGAATATGCGAAACCGCGAATACAGATACCGCGAGTAGCGGGGGTTTACTGTATTGCTTCCTCTGCATCTAAAAAACTTGGTTTTCTCTTTTGCTCTCGCCGTTACTTTTCTTCCAAACAGCTGTTCACTCTGTAAAAATTGCAAATCTGCCCTGCCATGGAATATTGTTCCCACATCTGGGGCAGTGCCCCCAAAACCACCCTCAGGCTTCTAGATTCCATTTAGAAGAGGGCAGTTAGGTTAATTAATGACCCCTTTCTAATAGTCTCTACGCTCCCTGTCTCATAGACGTACTGTTTCTGCTGCATGCCTTTTCTACAGATACTTCCATGGGCACTGTTCCTCTGAATTGGCTTCTATAATTCCTGCTCTCTCTTTCAAAACAGTCCGAACACGTGCTGCCACTAGCCAACATCCATTTACTGTCTAACTTCAAAATCACAGAACCAACTTTTCATCTTCCTCGTTTATTCATTCAACTGTCGTTTTCTGGAACAACCTTCCTTCATAGTATTTCCTGAAAATTATAGTCTACAGAAGTTCAAGTCTAATGTCAACAAATATCTTTTTTTGTCTTCTCAACCTCCACCCCCAAGCATGCTACTAAGTACTATAGGTTCTAATACCTCTCATGTTTGGGGTTTTCATAAAAAAAAAAAAAAAGAAAGAAAAAAAGAAATTTTTGCTGTATAGCTAAGATGTTTATCTTTCTAAAAGGTCATTTTATAATGTAAATTGAATTGGGTGCCAAATTCAAATCATCAAATGCACTACACTTTCATCATTATCACATCTTCTGTTTTGTGATATTTTTCTAAAGCACATTTTCTGGACCATAAAACAATGAAAACAATTTGCACTTTTCAGTTTATTGTGCTTTTGTTAGTGCAAACAATTATAAACAGGTAGTAAACTCAATTTTATTGCTTTTGTGAAAATACCGATAGCTGGAATTGTGTGGATTTTTACGTTATTAGATTGAAATGTGTTTCCCCCTTCACTGCAATCTAAAATCATGTAAAAAACAAATAAATTTTCAGAATCTTCTCTTCTTTCTTTTCTTTTTTAAGCTTCGTAAACTTGTTATTCCCTGCAAATTGCGTTAGTTGCAATCTCTCTTGCACGTATCTTGTTAGTTAGTGAGTGCCATTTAAAAATGTTTATGCATGCTATCATGAAAATTATAAGGGAAAGACAAGAGATTATCTTGGAAACAAACGCCTCTTGAAGCATTTCTGAAGATGACTCCTTATGCAACAAACCAATAATGAGTGCTGACCCAATAATGGGTGATCAACGAGTGTGCATTTAGTCGATGATGAAGAATAAACATTCTTTAACATTTTTTAAGTCATAAATAATTTCTTTAAATTATAATTTACTTGATTTTACAGGCTATGTTTTCATTTCTTTGGATAAATCAATCATTGTTTAAACATAAACTAATTAGCTAATTAATTTCATTGTTGAGAACGTAACCCTTGTTTTTAACATTGTCTATGAGAATAAATTCCCGCTTTACGAGCGCACCCTAGGAACGAATTAACTTGTAAATTCAGGAATTACCTGTAATGCGCTGTATCATGAGTGGTTTGAGAAACACAGTGAAGGTATCACTAACCTTGGTTGACCTCCAAATTCGCCTGACCTCAATACAATTGAACACCTGTGGGTTGTTTTGGAATGGGAAGTGAGGCATACATGCAACACCATGGAAAGCCTTGTAGGCAAAATGGCTGCAGATCCCTACAGACATCTAGAGGACAAGGGACAAGGTATTCTTGTATTGATTGCGGCCTCCAGGGTTACCCCTATATACCGCTGTAGCATCTGTAGGTTATTTATAGCCGGCAAGTGTGTGTAAGTGTGTGTGTGTGTAAGTATATATGTGTGTTGTGATGGTTGTTGTTTGCCGGCCCTGGAGTCTTAGCAGCCGGGAGGCAGGGAGCAAGCTACCTGCGTCCCAACTCCCGTCCCTAGCCACGTGGAGGCGCTCCAGGAACTATCTAAATTACACTTAGTGGGATTCCAACAAGTGGAATCCCGGTTATAGTAAATAATGAATAGGGAGGATAAAGTAGGAGAAAAGAAAGTAGAAGAAGAAATGAGAGCAAAACACTCTCTCAGGAAAAGAAGAAACAGGAAAGAGGAAAACACTAGTTGGAAAATCTAACAAGCGAGAGAGCTTGAAGAGGTAAAATTTTGAAGCCTGAAGGCTTGTACATTTGAAAGAAAGATTCCCCAAGCCGGGAAGGAAGCCCAACTTGCACCGACAAGGGGAAAAAGAAAAGTCTCAAGGAAAGAACATAGGTAATGTACAAGTGGCTATTAGATAGCCACTTAAAAAAAAAAAGAATAAATTAAGATAAATAATAAATACTTATGTCACCGATATGAAACATAGCAGTAAACATATTAACAAATTACACTGCATAAGCAGAGAGTAAAATATACAATATTTACAAAGTAATTAAAATCTTGGCTGAAAATTAGTCAACCAAGAAATTAACAGAAATAGTCATCCAGAAGAAATTTAGAAACATATATACAAAACACAAAGAGACAAACAGAACTCACCCAAGGCAAATATATGCCAAAGGCAAAACCAATAAATACTGTACAAATAAATTAGTTAACCGAATCAAAAGCAATTCTAAATTTAAATCTAAGTATAACAGATCAAAATAATAAGTTAAGTATTAAACAATAATTAATTAATATGCAGAGAAGATGTCTCTGCACAAGTAATCTAATCTATAAACATATGTACATAACCAGCAAGTGCAAAGCTGCTACCACAAGCTGCGAAAAACAAAATTTGTTTCAAATAACAAGACACGTAGAATTAACAATAATGCATAGGTAAGCATTAAAAAAAAAAAAAAAAAGGATGTCAATTGCCAACAAAGCAATTGGATCTGAGAGGGCGGGGAGAGGTCCATCCCACCCCTCAGAACCAAAACCCATTTACAACAAAAAATGCTAGACTAAGAACTATATGGTACTAGCAAAAACCCAACTGTTTGCAGCTGCAATCAGGCAGGAAAGAAAAATACAACAAATAATCAGCCCCGCAGGAAAACAAAATTAAATCAAAACACAAGCAGCAAGAAAAGCAGCCAGCAGTAAGACAGGCTAGAGAGGAAAATCATCTCACTCAACCAGAACAGCCAACTGAAGGTTGGATCTGAGGGAGCAGGGAGAGGTCCATCCCACTCCTCAGAGCCAAACAGACAACGCAAGAAGAGAAAAACTGTCTCTTCAACATAATGAGCTAACTACACAAGTAATGTACAATATAAACATTTAAGATTAACTGCTGATTTAAAACACAATAAAATCAGTTACTCTCAATTCTGAGAGCAAACAACAAATCAAACAAAAGCACCATGATATTAACAAGATAATTACAGTATTTACAAAATACATACAATTTAACACAGAAAATAATTTCAGGCAACCCGGACAGAGTTCGAAGTGGGAGAGGGGAGGTCCATCTCTCCCACTCGGCCAGGCAAAAACCTGAAACAAGTCTCCAGAAAAAGACGCAAAAACTCTGCGTCCAAAACACAAGACAATTTAGGCAAGGAAGAAACTCCTCTCGAAAAAAAAAAAAAAAAAAAAAAAAAATCAATACAGTAATATATATAAATATTAAGAACAAATAACGAAATCAAGGGTTATTCCTTGATAAAGCCGCTCTTCTCCGGAAGACACAATTAGCAAAAGAAGAGAAGGCAGAAAGAGAGTCCGCCGACCCAACCAGGCGCCAAAAATCATCTAAATTATATACATTTGTACAGATAGACAATTGTTGTCTTAAATCCACATATAAATTACAATGTAGGACAATATGTTCAACCGTCTCCTCAGAGCCACAAGAGCAGAGAGGAGAGGGGACGAGTCCAAATCTATATAAACGAGAATTAATTCCATGTCCCGTGATTAAGAAAGTGGGAAATAACCCAAGTTGAAGCCAGTTAAAGTTTTTATCTTTAATAAAAACACGAGGAAAGAAAGCGTATGTGATTCTGCCGAGAGAGGAATCATCCCAAGAGTGTTGCCACTCTTCCAAAGCAAGATTGGAAAGTCTGGCCAGATCAACATTTGTAGAGTTCTCATAATTATTAGCAAAATCTCCCACCGAGGCAGGAGAGAGAGATTTCCTATGGTAAGACAAGAAATGCAATATAATTTCCAGGTAGATAGGGAGACGACCATTAATAACAAGCAGGGCATCAGTAGAAACAGTTCTACATGCCCTGCAAGTATAGAGAAGGAAGGACCGCTGCGCCTGCAGAAGGTATTTTTGGACCAGTGAATTAAGAATTCTGAAGCCCCAAGCGCCAGCACCATAGCAGACGATGGGGATGAAGATACACTTGTAGTAAAGACCAAGAGAAGACGACTTAAGATTCCAGAGGGAACGGGCAAGACGCAACAGCCAGCTGGTAAGAGAACGGATTTTCTGCCGAAGGTACTTACAATGGGGAATGAAAGATAAACGATCATCAATCACCACCCCAAGGTATTTATATTCACTTACCAATTTAACAGCCTGGTCAGAATTTTAACCACAGGGGGACGATTACGATTCAATAGGCCTTTCAGAAGAACCTGTTTAGTTTTAGGGACTGAAATGGAGAGTTTATGGAGGGAACACCACATGTGAAGATCATCCAAGATGTGGTTTGCTTTAATTTCCAATTCTAGACGAGAATTCCCAGGTACAAGCAAGGCAAGATCGTTGGCGTAGGCAATGTTGACAATATCATCATGAGGGACATTTAGCCATCCATCAAGGACCACGTTCCAGCAAACAGGGCCAAGAACGGATCCCTGAGGACAACCCCTAGACATCTAGAGGAGTCAATATCTAGGTGAATGGCAGCTGTTATCCATGCACACAGTGGCCCGACACAGTATTAGGTAGGTGGTCATAATTCAGTGATCGCTGAGTGTATATACTTCTTTATTTTCTTTTTTTATTTTTTGTGCAGCACCTGTGAGAAACAGCATGACCACTCAACAAAAAGTTCCATGAATGGCGACACAGCACCTGATAGGTGCTTTCATGTAAAATTTAACTTTAAAAACTACTCCAGTAAAACTAGAGAAAGTTTGTCATTAACCTTGAATCAACAATTTTTGCACAGATTCTTTTTTCAAGGGAAATGACAAGTCCTTTTTTACCACTTCAGGGCATAAATCACAATACCCCTTTCTTTAGTGAGTTTTTGAAAAATATGTACACCACTTGAAGTGAGTTTTTTTGGAAGAATTTGTTAGTTTGTAAAAACTGAAAAATTACATACATAAATGCTTTTAAATATTATTTTTTTACTCTTTTTGCTTTATAGCCCAACGTTAGAAATTACTATCAAAGATAAAATCAAAATTTCGTAAAAAAATTAAATTTTTTTAAAATACTAAAAAAAATTAAATTCTCTGTTACTTTCTTTTATGATGTAGTCATCCTCAACCTTTATATATGTTTATTTGATTGAGCTTCATTAATTGATGGAACCAAATTCCAGAGAATTTCTTCAGCTTGTTTACATTCAAATCACCTCAAATCTTGTTGGATGTTTGCCTCCTCATACACTGATTTTTGAAATTATCTTAATTATAAAAATGACTATCACTTGTAAATGCAATTAATAGGCCTGTAGTTTCAAGACAATCTTTCATCTCCCAAGGTGAGAAAAAAGCTTCCGGGTTTAAAGCAGTCAAAGATCGATTAATAATGCTGATGGACGCAAATGCATCTAGGGATATAAAGCTAAAACCAATTCTTCTTTACCATTCTGAAAGGCCTTGAGATATGAAGTGATTGTCAAACCTAATTTGCCAGTAATGTGGAAATTGAACAGAAAAGCCTGAGTAACAATGGACTTGTTACTGATTGGCTTATCAACTTTTGTACTGCTGTCCAACATTATTGCAAATGAAATAGTTTCAAACCCAAGGCACTTTTGCTTCTGGACAATGCTCCATGCCATCCTTCAAACATGGATTCCTGTCGAAGTGATGTTTCTCCAGACAAACAACTTAGCTGCTGCAACCAGGGCATTATAGCAGCCTTTAAAGCCTACTATCTGAGATGCACTTTTAGTCAATTTCTTGAGGCTAATGATGGTCAACAATGGTCAATCAAAGACTTCTGGAAAAATTACACTGCGAAAGCAATCAACAGTATCAGAGGCCTGGGATGAAGTGACAGATCAGCATTTTAATGGTATTTGGTGACAAGTGTGG
The DNA here is from genome assembly GCF_048544385.1 of Mastigoproctus giganteus. Taxonomy (NCBI): domain Eukaryota; kingdom Metazoa; phylum Arthropoda; class Arachnida; order Uropygi; family Thelyphonidae; genus Mastigoproctus; species Mastigoproctus giganteus. The sequence continues at coordinate 113,237,057 of NC_143583.1, read as the reverse complement.
GCCAATGATGTTAAAGAACGTGATGGAGTAGAAAATGAAATTCCTGTAATTAGCACAGAAGTTGATGAAAAGATAGGGTGAGACACCAATGAACGAGGAACTCCAAGAGTTAATGGAGCAACAAGTAAATGACAAAGAAAATGAAAAAGAAAATTCAGAAAATTACAAAGAGGTTCTTCCGCCAGAAAGATGTTAACAACAGAGATCTTCTCCAATTGTTTAAATTAAGTGACTTTGAAGAAGCCTTAAGTGAGCAACAGTGTAGATCAGTGGTTTTTTTTTTTTTTTTTTCATAATAGATTTTAAGTTTACTGTTTTACTTGACTTTTGGAAAGTTTTCTTTTATACTGTATTTCGTAACATGATATGCAATTTTCATTTCAAATAAATTTATTTTGAACTTTTAAGTGTAGGAACATACCTGTATTCCTGCTACAGTATTTCTACCTCCAATAACAAGTTTTCTTATAACAAACTAAAGTTCTGGAACACATCTACTTTGTTAACTGAAGTATTACTGTACTGATCTTAAACTCATTATTTCTTTCCCAACCAGAGACAATAATTTATTTGATGAGATTTTTAATAATACAGTTGATGTCTGTGATCTACCTTCATCTATCTATATTTGTTATGTTTTTTTGGTTTTTAGGAGCATTAGCAACTAAGGCCATATTGCTCCAGGATATGCAGTGGTCATTCCCTGACCTTTCCGCATCCTCCGTATTTGGTGGTGACAGGCTCGAACCCCGGTCTAATCAAGAAGCGTGTGCGTAGCACACGCTTCTTGATTAGAAAACCTTGGCAACCGACATGCAAATTTTCTAGATTTAAGTATTACTCTAAATAGTCCTCCTCTTCGTCATTATTTTGGAACTATTCGACAAAAGAAGCGAATTTAATTTTAATATTATCTATTTAACAAATTGGAACTCAAACATTTCGATTAAGGTTCATAAAAATATAATCTACACACAAATTATCCGTTTAGCTAATATTAGTAGCAATCAATCACTTTTCGCTGGTGCTTTGAATGATCTCTATACCAAACTTCGCAATAATGACATTTCTATTAATTTTTTAAATTTTATTATAAAAAATCTCTCTGATTTCATTAAAGAAAAATTCGGTTTCACCATGTTCCACCTTGATTAGGGTTAATTCGATACCTGTATAGTTGTATATTTGAATGGTGGTATTTCCACTGCTTGGAAAGTGATCACACATAATGACTTCTATTAGAACGATGTTCGTGTTCTTTCACTTCCTAAGTTTTTCTTTTCATTTTTCGTAATTTAATATCAGTATTTATTTATGTCCAATCTTATTTTCTCTATTTTATTTTGACCACAGAGGGCTCCCATAGTTCTTCTCTTTTGAGCAACTCCACCATCGTTGTCATAGTTTTCCCTCTGTTTACATTCCATTCTTATTAATCATATTCGCATAATTGTATCTTATTAATCATGATCGCAAATTTGTATCTTCATTTCTTGATTATATTTCACTCAACTTATTTCTGCCAAATATCATAGGTATTTAATTTTTCTCCTCTTCATATTTTTTATTATATTTCATGTCTTTCACTCAAAATATACACTACAAGCTAGCGGTATTAATTTCCACTTCTACTAACACTCTCACAGCCAAGGCCCTCTCTATGAGGTTGGGTACTTACACACCCAGCTTGCCTAGTATCCTTTAAACTCTTTTCCTTCTCTTTACATCTTTCTACTTTCTGATCTTCGTTTTTTCCGTCCGTTGAACTATTAGTGTAATACGAGGGTGATTCGGACATTCTCACTTTTCTTATTCTCACTATCTTCGCCTCTATATTTTTAACTTCTTTTCCCACCCCTACCTTGCATTGCTTCCTTTTTCTATACCGCTACCTTGTTATTCATTATTATTTAACTTACATACTTTTGATTTAAACTTACGTTCTTACACACTTTCTACTTAATTTATTAAATTAAACACACTGCGTTTGCGTTCTTACATACTATCAACTCAAGTTACTTAATTTATTAATCTAAATACACTGCATTGGGGCTACCTCACTCATGTTTCTGGAGATTTAAAAAAATTTTTAAAAAATTTTTAAAAATAATTTTTATATCCATTTCATTTCTATAGCGTCTCCATCAGCATGAGTTTGCATAGAAACACAGTGTTTGGTACATGATCAGGTGTAGCCCCCTGATGAAATACCTGATCTATGTACCAATTTTTATTTTTATTTTTAATTCTTTAATTTTTATTTCTATTACCCTCCCCTCTTTTTCTTTCAGCTTTTGTACATATGATTGGCCTGTTAATTCGGCATTAATTCAGATTTAATTCTACTTAATTTTTTTTTTATTTTTTATATAGGTTCTTAACATTCTTTTTCTTTTTTCTTCAACTAGGCTCGGCATTTTGTGTTTAATAACTTCTCCATCTATATTTATTTTTATTTTTATTTTATTTTATTTTACTTTCATTGGTGACACTTATATATATATATATATATATATTTCACGCATATATACACTGTATGCAGAGTTCCCTCTAATTTTTTTCCCCTCAGTACATGGAATGAATATCGCTTTGTGTGTGCTTACCTGTATGCTGACCAACTGTTGCACAGTTGGTCAGCATACAAAAATAATTAATAATTACAATCATTAACTATAATAATTATGTGTGATTTTACATGTGAATTGGAAAAAAATAAACAATTTAATAACAGATAATTACAAATATTAGATAAAATAGATTTTACAAATATAAAATTAGCTTTATGAAAACCAATCTTGACAGTTTTAACAAATATTATAAACTACAGGGTGAATGTTTGGTACATAATCCTTATACACCTCCCTCATACATCTTTTAATGACAGTATGACAATGGAATTGTCATATCTCTTATCCATGAGTATTTGAAGATACATTTTTCCTGAAAAATAGTTTCTTTGAATTGTATTGTTGTGGTTCTCTTGATTTTCCTGCACACATAGTTCCTAGTAGTTACAAGGCATAATTTGTATTCCAGTAATAGAAATTGTGTGAACCTCCTGGTAGGCTGGAACCCAGGTGCAGCCATGTTCAGCTGTATTCCAGAATGTAGTGCATGCTCAAAAAATTTGTGTGTGACGCTTCCAAAACCACTGTGCAGGAATGCAGCTAAGAAGGAACCCTGACTGTATGCCAAAAAGTGCCAGACAGCCCCAAGAGTTAGGAATAATTAATCACATTTGCCATCAACACGTCAGGAATAGGCATAAGAGCAATTATGTTTACACTATAGAAGTAAGCAGAGCAACAAAATACAATAGGTGCTCAAGTCATTCAGCTTAATGACTTCCAACAGGGAGTTGCCACAAGATGCCACATCACCAATCAATTTGTTCATGCAATTTCAATAAAAGTGCAAAAACCTAGATCAGGCATTCCCAACTGGTGTGTCACAAAAATTTAACATATCCTCCCTCTCCCCGGAGTTTTACTTATAAATAGTTCCCGGTATCATGACATATAGCTATGAGCTATAAGCTACCAGCACAACTCAGTGCAGAATAGAAATCATATGGCTTTTGCTATATTTCCTAGTGCCAGGAATTGCCAATTTAACTTGGCCAGGTGGCACCTGTGCAATGAATCTTAAAAATATACTTTAATCTGATTTGCCAATTGTGCTTGATCAAAACAACAGTTCAGTTTAATGAATTAAATAAATATGTGATACAATATCCAAAAGATAAACATACTGATATCCACCTGTAATACCTATATACATACAATACTGGAAATGAAATTTTTATTAAATGTACAATCCTTCAAATTAATTTTTTTTTTCTTTTACTATTTATAACTTGTGTATAGTGTGGCTTTATTCATACATTTTTTTTTTTATTTTTAACTCCTTTGGAAGGAAATATGGCATTTTATTATATATATATTTATTTACTAAATAATTGGAAAAACAATTACTCAGGACCATGAGTTTGAACCTCGTTAAGTTTGAATGCAAAAAAGTCCCCACCTCTTTTAATTTTAAAAACATCAACCCAAAAATAATATGAAGACATTTACCAAATCCAAAAATTTGTATTCCATTGCATGTCCACATCTTTGAATTTTTCACAATTGGGCCAAATGAAATTGACTCCATATTATTACATTTTCCAGCCAAACAGTTTCAACTATGTGTTTAACTAACGACACATGTTTGATTACAATCTATTTATCAATAAAATATATTTAATATAAGCTGCAGCTCTAAATTAAAAACAAGACCACACTAGTATTAAAGCTCAAAACTCTTACTTTTAAGCTTTTCAATTTGCATCAAAGCTTTATCAGTGTATTTCTGAGCTTTATCCATATATCCTGCTTGCATAGAATGTAAAACAGTAACCTAGTTAAAAGATAGAAATAGAAATTAGTTTATAAATATAGAAGCTTTAGAAACAAGCAACAAATAAACAAAAAAAAAAAAAAAAAACCACCATAGTAATATTATTATAATGGCTAATAGGCACAGGACAAACAGTGAACATGGTTCTAACTTTAATATTTCCACACTGTTCTTTAATCCTAATCAGACACATAATACGAATTGTAATGAGCATCATAATTAATACGTAATATATAACTTATAATTAAAAACTATAAGAGGAAAACTCACCTTATGTAGGACCAGAATTCTCTTAACCCTCACAATCGAAGGATTGTGTTGTTTTTGTTTGTTTGTTATTTGGTTTTTAGGAGCATTAGCAACTAATGCTCCTAAAAACCATATTGCTCCGGGGATATGCGGTGGTCATTCCCTGACCTTTCCACATACTCCGTATTTGGTGGTCACGGGCTCAAACCCCAGTCTAATCAAGAAGCGTGTGCCATGCACTGCTGATCCTGCCCACCTGGCTACGGAGGCGCCGAAGGATTGTGCGATCATATGATTATATGAATAGATGTCCCATTCTTAATTAAAAACTAAATTAAAATTATATAAATAGATATATATTAAAAGGTTGTCTTGTATTCAATTCTCATCCCCAAAATAACACATCAAGAAAAGCCAGGGAAAGCCAACAGCCATCAACATCCCCCAAAAACCCAACCAATGTCACATGCTAACATGAGAACTGAAAATAATTGTCGAGTTAATCCTTAAGAAACATAAAATAAATGTACATAGAATTAAAATATCTAAAAACATAAAATTGTCTAAACTTCTTATAAGGGATCAAACTTATTTGGGCAGATTCCGTGCTCACAAGAAGTAAAGTGTTTTTTGCAAATGATGTCCACCTTTTTGTATACATAAACTTATTGAATCCCTGATACGAGATTATTTATACTAACCAATGTGTGAATCACATGCCGATCAGGCTAGCCAGGTGGGTAAAGTGCCTGCCTGGCAACCCAAAGGTCGCAGGTTAAAATCCCGCCTCAGGCTTGGATCACAGTAAAATGCAAAAACTTTGGGAGGCGCATTATGGCCATAGAAGCTGATGCACCAACAACTAACAAGAAAAAAAAAAAAAAAAGAAAAAGTTCACACATGCATGTAACAGTCCATGAGTCCAAAATAGCGTAAGGCCTACAAACATTAATGGAATTTGCATTTAACCTCATTTCCAGCATTTCAGCAATTAATAACTTAATATATTCTTGCTGTGTATTTAAAACTTTTGCTTCATTAAAAAGGAACACATGGCTATCACTGATAGCATGGAAGGCAAGTTCCAAAGCACATGTCCTTCTAGCCTTAACAGATGCCGCATGTTATTGTATCCTCATTGAAAGGTAATTTTGTGTTGAACCAACGTACGAGGAATTGCATTCACCGCAATTAATATTATAAACTACATTGTGTGCATCCATGGTTGAAACGGAGCTGACCACTCTAAACATTAAAACATCATGGAGTTTACTTGTCGGTTGGGCAATAATCTTAAATTCAGTGTTCTTCAAAATATTAATGAATTGTTTATGCCAGTACTGTATATATGGAACCTTAATAAAATGTTTCTGCTTATATCTGTTATTCATTATACCAGTCTCAAGTTTATGTTTTGCTTGTCATCTTATCTTCATAATAGTACCAAATGTACAACCCCTATTTAGAAATCTTATTGCAAATTCCATAAGTTCATCTAGTAATAACTCCTGCGTAGAGCTATATTTGTATGCGTTGTAAAACTGATTAAAAATAATGCTTAGTTTTTAAATGTAAATGGATGATAGCTAGAACAGTATAAGAATTTGCCAGTATTTGTCAGTTTCCTATAAATTTTAAAACGTATATTCTCATCAACTCTAGTTAAAGAAAAATTTAGTAAATTTATAGCTTTTTTTCTGTAGATTTTCTCCTATTTCTAAAGTAAAATTAAGTCTGGTATGTATCTTATTTAATAAATTCAAAACATTATTTACTATACATCTTTTGTAATTATTAAGATATCATCCAAGTATCTACCATAAAATGTTAGATTTGGGAGAAACGGTGTTAAATATAACTGTTCAATTTTATTAAGGTAAAGTTCGGCAACTAGTCAGCTCAGGCTAAGACCCATCAGTAATCCAAATATTTGTTTATAAATTTTAGATTGAAAATGAATATAATTGGCTTGAACAAGAAATTTAATTAGGTAAAATATTTCATTTTTTGGTAAATTAGACTTATTTAAAATTACTGAATCATCGTTAATTAGCTCCCACATTGTGTCAAATGCATACTTGACATGTACATTCGTGTACAAAGAAACTACATCTAGAGAGAATAATTTATCACCTTTATTTAACTTTTTCTCTTTTAACTGATTAAACAATATATCCAAATTCTTTAAACTAAATATTAGTGTCGAATGTAAAGGTTTGATACACACAGGATAACAATACTGACCACAGTGTTGTTAATTTATCTTCATATGATTTATCTGCACCGCAAATAAATCTTAGGGGTCTTAATTACAATTTACCTCCTAGACTACTCCCCATAAAACAAACAGTTATTGAATTTGAATATGGGTTAAGAAATGCAAAAAATGAGGAGGGACTAATACAGCAGATTAATGGGGTTATTAATCAATCTAAGGGACCCTTATATACCTAGGCTATCTAAAGAAGAGGGGATTGGGCTACGGAAATTAAGACAGAATAACAATATTATCATACAGAAAGCAGACAAAGAAAATATGGTAATTGTTTTAAATAAAAGTGATTACATAGACAGACTCAAATATTGTATCAGATAGTTCCACTTACCAATATTATAGAAAAAACAATGTTCAATGACTTAATTAAACAATTTAATAGAATGTTAACTGAATACAGGAAAAAAGATTATATTTCGATGGCACTGTTAAAAAATCTAAAGGCTAGAACTAATAATGTACCCACTCTTTTTGGACAGGTGAAGTTGACAAAACGAGACATCCAATTAGACCCATTGTCTCTTATAGAAATTCACTTTTTCATCACTCGTGATATATTTATATGAGATTATCAAACTTTTACGTTCGACACTAATATTTAGTTTAAAGAATTCGGATATGTTATTTAATCGTTAAAAGAGAAAAAGTTAAATAAAGATGATAAATTATTCTTTGTACATGAATGTACATGTTGAGTATGCATTCGACACAATGTGGGAACTAATTAATGATGATTCAGTAATTTTATATGTCTAATTTACCAAAAAAATGAAATATTTTACCTAATTAAATTTCTTGTTCAAGCTAATTATATTCATTTTCAATCTAAAATTTATAAAAAAAATTTGGATTACTGATGTGTCTTAGCCCGAGCGGACTAGTTATTGAAATTTACCTTAATAAAATCAAACAGTTATATTTAACACCGTTTCTCCCAAATCTAACATTTTATGGTAGATACTTGGATGACATCTTAAAAATTACAAAGGATGTATAGTTAATAATGTTTTGAATTTATTAAATAAGATACTATATAATATTGGTGTAAATACACCATAACTTACCCATAAGTAGTGTAAAGGCATCGTTTGATTTTATCTCATATTGTGGCATACCTTCACAACAAGGTACCAGGTATTGCACTATTTCAAATAAACAAAGCTTCTCTAATAGAGGAGACTACTGTTATTTATTCTCAGTGGGCACCACCCCCCAGATGGCACCATTTCGGGGCTCACTCATCATTGGGCAGGCAGGTACCCTAGTAATGCAAACATGCCATCACGGTTGCGAAGTTAATTCCACAATTTGAGAGATGCCATATGGTGTCAGTAATAACAGTATTTTGAGTAATATTTTTGAGTAAATTTTTCAGTAATATTATAAGCAGTGTTATAAGTAGTAATATTATAAGTTAGTATAAATAATTTCATATCAAGGATTCAATAAGTTTATCTATACAAAAGGGTGGACATCATTCGCAAAAAACACTTTACTTCTTGTGAGCATGGAATCTACCTGAATAAGTTTGGTCCCTTATAAGAAGTTTAGACAATTTTACATTTTTGGATATTTTAATTCAATCTACATTTATTTTATGTTTCTTAAGGATTAATTCGACAATTGTTTTCAGTTCTCATATTTGGTTGTGTTTTTGTAAAAGGCATGGCCATTGGCTTTCCCTGGCTTTTCTTGTGTAGTTAAACTTATGAATGGGGATGAGAACTTATGAATGGGGATGAGAAGTGAATACATGACAACCTTTTAATACATATCTATTTATATAATTTTAATGTAGTTTTTAATTAAGCATGGGACATCTATTGGTATAATCATATAATCACATAATCCTTCAACTGTGAGGGTTGAGAGAATTCCAGTCCTACATAAAAGTATGAGTTTTCCTCTTATAGCTTTTAATAATAACTTTAGTAGGACATATTGAGCTTTATCGCTCTTACAATCATAAGTAGTAATGTATAATATAATTATGTGAAGCAAGCTTCATATAATTATTTTACATGAGGGACGAAAGACAGAAAAGGGGATTATTATTATTATTTTTTTTATTAATTGTTTTGGGTTTAGTAATATATGGTTAAGTAACTCTTCTAAAATACTTATGGGGGGTTTTTTTGTGGTGCTAGTTGCCTTCTTTCCTTTATTGTGTATATTACATATGTGTTAATGTATTAAAAAAAATAAGCTAATTACTCTTTTCCTGCTTTGTCATTGTTTTTAGGAATTTTCAATGTATGAGTTACTTTGGTCACTGCATGTCAATTGCTATGGTGTTCTGCTTTATATGGTTTTCATTGTGTATTATGTCTGCACAAGTGTGGGTTCACTGGCCAATTTGCATGATGTGCGAGCTGAAAAATCTGGAATAACTGACAGGAAAGGTGGACTGTACTCTCTCTCTCTCTCTCTCTCTGGCTAACTACAGTCCTGAATGAACAGGCCTTTATGAATTCCTTCAATCTCTGACAGGATTCAAATTGAAACCTCTCCAATTGTCACTATACTGTTAAAAAAAAAAAAAAACTTTTTTTCTGCAATTTGAAAGCAACTGGAATGATCTCTTTATATACTAAGCCTGATTTGCTCATGATATGTCAGTAATCTTTTTAAATCCAGCCAGCCATCTTTTAGGTTTATGTTTTCATTTTTAATGCTGCTCTGTGTACTAAACAGTTTTAACTGTGATGATGGAATCTACTATTATTTCATGAAGTTATATGTTTGGCTAACTTATATCTTTTCAATTAAACCATATCTCCTAATTTCTGGGTCAAAAAAAAAAATTGTACATGCCAAGCTACCCATATGAAAAATCAAATACAATAACTAGTGTCATAATCTGCTATTGTAAATGCTCACTGCATATGTCATAAGATGAGAAGTGAAGCTAATGCCTACTATACATTAGTCACCTCATAACATTTGTATGTCTACTTTGCTAAAACACAGTTATCCTTGTATTCAAGGTACCTAAATTTGCCAGTTGGTCACCACCTTCCATTTGATATAGTCGGCACCTTTAGGTCTATAAGGCTCTAAGAAGTAACAGTAAAATGGATGACGGTAAAATTTTCAATGTTAAAAATGATTCCAGAACTAGGGGCCATAAACTGAAATATACGGGAAGAGGTTTAGACCGGATAGCAGTAAGTTTTCTTTTAGCCAGTGTGCTGCTGATTACTGCAACAAGTTATGTTTGTGAGTAGTTGAGGCTGACAGCATGGAGAAATTCAAAGGTCAACTAGATAGTTACCTATATATTTATTATTTACTTATCTACTTTTTATATCTTTCTTTATATATATATATATATATATATATTAAAGTAATAGATAAGTTAGTGGCAACAGAACGCTATACTAGCCATTACTGGTCCTTAGTTCAAACCTGGAAAGGATACATATAAATAGAATAAAGTAGAGAAAATAATATAATATAATAGATAAATCATAAAGGTAGAAGATAACATAGATAAGTATGGTATGTTAATTATAGGAGATAGTTATAATTAACATACCATACTTATCTATGTTATCTTCTACCTTTATGATTTATCTATTATATTATATTATTTTCTCTACTTTATTCTATTTATATGTATCCTTTCCAGGTTTGAACTAAGGACCAGTAATGGCTAGTATAGCGTTCTGTTGCCACTAACTTATCTATTACTTGCTTTTAACATATTAAGACTGATGTAATGTTTTATCATGTTATTTTTGATGGCATTAATCAGCTCTTCTCCTTTTAGTATTTCCAGTATTTCTCTCGCTCCTAGATTCTATTGTTTAGTTATTTATAAATTCTGTTCACGTATTCTATTTGCTCGCTATATATATATATATATATATATATATATAAGTCTGATAAAGTTTGCATAGATAGAGGTGAGAAATACACAAAAGAATGTTAATATCCTAAAAGTTATGAATTCAGGCAATTATGGGCTGAACTGCAAAGCCATTTAAAGGTGGGAGAACTGTAAAGTAAAACGATTAATACCAAATGGTTAAACATAAACTAAAATAAAAATAAATTACCACCTTTTATTTTTTATTTTTTTTTTAAATTTAAAAAAAATTATTTTTTTATTTATTTATTTATTTTTAATTTTATTTGTTTAATCATTTGGTATTAATCATTTCTTTACAGTTAAAACTTGGGATGGTGAAATCTGAGAAATTTCGCCATCCCAATTGCTGAGAACAGCTTTTCATAATAGAAGAAGCCTTACAGCCTCTCTCTCCCACAGCCAAACAATAACCAATAACTAAAACTGCCCATGTCTCCCACCATGCCCAGATGATGTCATTTTAATCTGACAGGGTAACCAGCACCCTGAAAGGTACAAATTGATGACTGGGCCACCCCCCCCAGGGTTACCCTAAAAGTTATGATGAATTCAGGCAATTATGGGCTGAACTGCAAAGCCAATTAAAGGTGGGAGAACTGTAAAGTAAAACGATTAATACCAAATGGTTAAACATAAAATAAAATAAAAATAAATTACCACCTTTTATTTTTTATTATTTTATTATTTTTTTAAATTTAAAAAAATTTATTTATTTATTTATTTTTATTGAAGAAATGTTTTGTTTAATCATTTGGTATTAGTCATTTTACTTTACAGTTCCAACTTGGGATGGTGAAATCTGAGAAATTTCACCATCCCAATTGCTGAGAACAGCTTTTCATAATAGAAGAAGCCTTACAGCCTCTCTCTCCCACAGCCAAACAATAACCAATAACTAAAACTGCCCGTGCCTCCCACCATGCCCAGATGATGTCATTTTAATCTGACAGGGTAACCAGCACCCTGAAAGATACCTAGATTGGACATAACCAAAATTGATGACTGGGCCACCCCCGGGGTTACCCTGCCAGAGACCTGGGGTCCTGACACTCACACACACTGAGTAAATATAAAGGTGAGGGAGATGTACAGGCAGGCAGCTGGGGATGCAACTCAGCTAAATAATATTAGTAAGCTTGTTGCAAGGGGATGCAATGTAAAATGAATGAATGCAAAAGAATTGAGTGAAAGTGCTGTGATAGAGTGAAATTGAAATTGTGGTGTAAGATAAAGAATATGAAGTTATGGTGACAGAGAGAGTGATCCAGTAAGGAAGCAAAAGAAAGAGAGCGAATGAAAATTTTGGTAAAAAAGAGTGAATGAAGGTATGAATGTAACTGAGAATATGAGAAAGCATTGTTTAAATATATAGCTTTAGAATATACACACCAGCACAAATGAATTTAGCTACTAATAACATCAATATCATTGCATATCTCCTTACCAATCAAAACATGTGACCTGAGACTGCACCTAAATTTTTTTTTTTTTTTTTTTTTTTTTTATGAGAACCCCAAACACGAGAGGTATTAGAACCTATAGTACTTAGTACCGTGCTTGGGTTGGAGGTTGAGAAGACGAAAGAAGATATTTGTTGATATTGGACTTGAACTTCTGTAGATTGTAATTTTCAGGAAATACGTATGAAGGAAGGTTGTTCCAGAAAACAGCAGTTGAATGAATAAATGAGGAAGATGAAAAGTTGGTTCTGTGAGTTTGAAGTTGGACAGTAAATGGATGTTGGCTGGTGGCGGCACGTGTTCGGACTGTTTTGAAAGAGAGAGCGGGAATTATAGAAGCCAATTCAGAAGAACAGTGCCCATGGAAGTATCTGTAGAAGAGGCATGCAGCAGAAACAGTGCGTCTATGAGAAAGCGAGTGCAGAGACTCTGTTAGAGATGAATCGTTAATTAACCTAACTGCCCTCTTCTGAATGGAATCAAGAAGCCTGAGAGAGGTTTTGGGGGCACCACCCCAGATGTGGGAACAATATTCCATGGCAGGGCGGATTTGCGATTTATACAGAGTGAGCAGCTGTTTGGAAGAAAAGTAACGCCTAGAGCGAAAGAGAAAACCAAGTTTTTTAGATGAAGAGGAAGCAATATTTGTAATGTGCTTGTGCCAAGAGAGATTAGAAGTCAGGGTAATCCCCAAAAGAGATATATCATTTTGCCTAGAAATCGGAGTGTCACTAAAGATAAGCATAGGAGCAGAAGAATCCTTTTTGCGAGATATAAGACAAGACTGAGTTTTAGAAGGGTTGAAATCAACTAAGTTGTCTTTGCCCCACTGGAGAATTACCTGAAGATTGGCATTTAAGGAATTGGCAGCAGATTTTCGAGAACTTGAAGCTGATTGAGCTGGACAAGGTTTCTCAAAATGGAAAGTTGAATGCAATGTGCTATCATCGGCAAAACTATGGATAGGATTTCCAGTCAATGGAAGAAGGTCATTGATATTCAAGAGGAAAAGAGTGGGGGAAAGAACTGAACCTTGGGGGACACCGGCATTAGTGGAGAAATTAGAAGACAGACAGCCATCTACCATCACCCTCAGTGAGCGATCAGAGAGAAAACTGGATAACCAATTACTAAAAACAGTTGGCAAACCATAAGATGGAAGCTGAATAGTAATAGTAATGAGGTGCCTGAGGATGCAGTGCAGAGAAAATGGAACTGAATATGTGATAAGTGAAACAAATGCTTGAAAGAATGAATGGAAGCATGGGTGTAAGTGAGAATGTATGGGGGGGGACATATAATTGAACCAAAAAAAAAGTATGATATAAAATGTAAGAAAAAAGCATAAAATCAGAATGAATGCATGAAGTGTGAATGAAAGGTATGAGTGAAACAAAATGAATCTTTCCTACCCCCCCATGACTGGTGGGCAAGTGGGCCATTTATGGTCCCATGCCACCTAGGCAGACACCATGGTGTGGCTACCTAGTCAGCATGGTGTGGGATAGTGTCCAAAAATGGAACTCCAACATTTTCCTATGATCTTTTGTTCCTACTGCTTGTGGTGGTTGTTATCTCACTTCTCCACCCTGGGTGGCACCATCTTCCCTTTGCCTGTTGGGTAATCCCCACTGCCAACTATCAACTCTTACACCCAGGTCAGGATGGGCAACCTGACCTGGCATGTCTCCCCTTTCATCCAAGTGGGTGCCTTCACTACTGGCCCCTCTTTCTCTCTACCACTTTAATCCCCTAACACTTGCCATCTCCCCACTATTCCTTTCTAAGTATCACTTTTTTTTTTTCTTTTTCTTTTTTTTACTGGACTCTTCCAGTCTGTAGCCTTGGCTACCACAGGGTTCGCCCCGCCAGTGCTTTAAACCCCCTACTACCCGGCTTGCCTGTTCATGGCACTGTACAGTAAACTAGAGGTTTATGTGTGTAAACACAGGCCCCTAGGCTAAGAGGTGGAATGAACAACACAAACCATAAATCAGGCCTGATCAGAGTTTGTATTCATTACATTGCTTGATGCAGAGTTTGGGGGGGGAATCCCCCAGAGCCGCATTACAATTAACACTATATACACCTTGTAAATTATTCCTTAAGAACAGTTTTTTTTAATCTACCAATTTGAAAGTATTTTTTTTCTCTGACTGAAGTGAAACAAATGCTTGAAAAAATGAATGGAAGCATGGGCGTAAGTGAGAATGTATGGGGGGGGGACATATAATTGAACCAAAAAAAAAGTATGATATAAAATGTAAGAAAAAAGCATAAAATCAGAATGAATGCATGAAGTGTGAATGAAAGGTATGAGTGCAACAAAATGAATCTTAAGCACATTCATTGATACTCTCTCTCTCTCTCTCTCTCTCTCTCTCTCTCTGAGATTGGACAAGTACATATAGCAGCATAACGAAAGACTTACAGGATGTTATTTGCACATTTGGAAATTACATGTTTAGCATAGCTAACTAATCTCTATTTTGGTTTCGGTGTTTTGGTGTTAAATATACTATATTCCTACTGTAAGCTCACAAGTAATATTACTTGTGAGCTTACAGTAGGAGTTATGCATGCACAAACTCTTGGTGATTCAGTCTCAATTACAGCACTCAAGTTATATATACTGTACAATGATACCATACTATAAACTGTAGAATGGTGAATTTTCATTATAGCCCAATAATTTTCATTTCAAAGATGTTTGACTGTAGTTGGTTTCAGTAGGCTTTTTAAAGCAGACAATTTTTACAAATCACAGAACTCAATTCAGACTTCAAATTTCATTGTAAGTGCATTTCAAATCATCCATACTAAAAGATATACATACAAAACCCCATATCATCAGTGAATGACTTCCAAATATGTGACATTTCAAATAATCCAATATCAAATTAATGAGAATATACTTTAGCAGCAAGACAAATGGCACCCATCAATAAAACAGCCAGCTAAACTAATAAAAAAACATAAAAAGAAAAAATTAACACCAAAACTTGTCAGTCTCCAGTTTTGCCTTATTTCTTTTGGGATGTCTTTCCAGTGCGACATATTTTTTCCTTAATTCCGGCTGACGAAGCAGTTTCATAGCACTATAATACTTTGTCAATGAACCAGAACTAATCAAGCATGTAACCTATTCAGTTTTAATTAATTTAAGCTATTTAGCCACTACAGATTATCCCAAAAGCATAAATAATATGCTTAAAATTATAATTTCCAATCAGTCGGTAAATATATAATTTTCAACACATACAGAAAAATGTTAATTTATAAAATTATTATCTTGTATATCAATGTGGCCTTCATTTCATATATTAGTAATTCTCCAAGCACTGTTGTGCTAAAGCATCTAAGACATAAATATAGATGATTTTATTACATATCAGAGCATAATTTTCTGCCAAATGTTTTCCTAACAATAATAACCTACCTCCAAATTAAGAATAAAAAAAAATTTTTAACTGTTAAAATAATACTTAATACAACATTCACATTATCTACATTTATCTACATGATAATATTTAATAATGACATATTTCTAAAAATCATGTTAATCAGCATCTAAAAATTCTCAAAATATCTAAAAAATAATAACCGATTCACATAAGAATTATAATGTGCAACCTTTTTAAATGTACACTCATGCTCGCTGAATGCTGGGGATGCATCCTATGAATGCCAACAGTCATTCAACTGTTGGCTTCATAGTGAATACGGAGAATTAGACATTAGAGGGGATTAGCATTAGTAGAGGCACATGATGCAAGAAGGAAAGCTTATAACAGCATCAGCCAAAAAAAAAAAAAAAAAAAACCCATTAGTGGATTAGTGAAGTGGAGTAGGATTACAGAGACTTGAATACTGTTTTTAAATAATTTATTTAGTATATTGTAAAGTTTATTTTGATATAAGTTTTTTTTTCCAGTAAGTTTGATTTTTATAATATTATACATATAATTTTTTGAAAGTTACTTTCATTGATATTTAATAAATTTTACAATGGTTATTACAAGGTCTGCCTTGAACACTTCGTCAGAGGGCATCTTGACATACAGAAATAGCTGATGGTGATTTCCGGGTGAGTTGTGATTCATAGCTCATGTGGTGATTCTTTTCTTTGTCACCATTGTACAGAGCGTACCGATTTTAAGTTAAAATTTGGTACACTGCTAGAACAATTTGAGTCACTGAAAAACGGGTGCTTGCCCTTGAGAATAATGTAACTGGGAGCTTGTCAGGGACTCAAGACTCTAGTAACCTACCAAGTGATGCATTTCCGATTCGGGCCTCAGAATAGAATAACAAAATGCAAACTACTCTGGTTCAAAAGGACTTATTTCTATTAGGAGACTTCATTGTCGGGGAAACAGGAAATATTTTTTGTAATAAGGATAGGTGGACTAGAACCAGGGTATGTCTGCCAGGAAAAAAAAGGATCACGCCAAAGAATTAGGTCACAATGTCTATATGTCTGCAATTCTGCCCTGACATGATAGGAGGGATCATATGTTGAAAGCCTTGAAAGACTCGAAGGACTTTGCAAGGCTTTTGGGGGGAAAATTTTTATCAGTTTGGCCTGCACTTGTAGGCAGAAGGAATCTGTTTTGTAAATACGGGATACATTTAAACAAAGGTGGTGCAAGGGTTTTTCCCAGTATTATTGAGGATACATTAAAGGTTCAGGGAAACTGCTAGTTTGGGGGAGAACAAGAGTAATATAGATACGCATTTATCTGATAACATTGGTCAAAGTAATGCTTGCACATACCTCAAAAGTTCTTGTTTGTTACTGTAACAGAACATATTAGCAAGATGTTCTGAGGGCAGGAACGTTTCAAATGAATGGGTAGCTAATGCCAGGGAAGCAAGCTTAAATAACTTTAAGGGGTGTGTCAGGGTAGTTAACTATACAAGAACACTAAGTTTTAATTGTTTATACAGTAATGTCAGAAGTGTCGTCAATAAAATGAGTGAATTCGAACTGCTGGTTAGGACAAGTAACACTGACATAATAGGGCTTACAGCCAAGTGGTACCACCTGGAGATAGGAGATGTTGTTGTTGTTATTTGGTTTTTAGGAGCATTAGCAACTAAGGCCATATTGCTCCGGTGCGGTGGTCATTCCCTGACTTTTCCGCATGCTCCGTATTTGGTGGTGACGGGCTCGAACCCCGGTCTAATCAAGAAGCGTGTGCTACCACTGCTGCTCCTTCCCACCTGGCTACGGAGGCGCCTGATAGGAGATGATAAGTTTCAGTACAGTATGTATAATGTATTTAAGAAGGATGGTACAGATAGAACGAGTGGTGGGGTCATGCTTCTTATCAAATGCAGCCTGAGCATGACAAAAACTTTCTCGGATTCAGACATTTCACATGCTACTATAGAATCTGTATGGTGTAAGATAGTTGGAAGCAAAGGTATAATGTTGTTATTTGGTTTTTTAGGAGCATTAGCAACTAAGGCCATGTTGCTCCGGGGATATGTGGTGGTCATTTCCTGACCTTTCCGCATCCTCCGTATCTGGTGGTCACAGGTTCGAACCCCGGTTTAATCAAGAAGCGTGTGGTATGCACTGCTGCTCCTGCCCACCTGGCTACGCAGGCACCCAAAGGTATAATGAGAGTGGGAGTAATCTACAGGCCAGGTTATTGTGAATATTATGATGATAGCCTCTACATGCAAATGGAATGGGCAAGTAAGCATGAATGTCTTATTATGGGCAATTTTAATTTGTCTGTAATTGACTGGAGCAAATGGGAAGGAAACTCTACATGAGGGAGAAAAATTTTTAAATCAACTAGATGATTTTTATTTGTACCAACATGTCAGGGAAAGTACTAGGGAAAAGGATAATCTAGACCCACGAACCAGATGACATAATAGGGCTGACAGCACAGGAACCAGTAGCAGGAAGTATGGTAATCATGGAGTTCTACAGTGGACAGTGGAGAGAGAGAGAGAGAGAGAGAGAGAGAGAGAGAGAGAGAGCGAGCAGTAGTTAAAGGCAAAGAAATATGTTATAATTTCAGAAAAGGAAATTACTATGCCTTAAGATACTACATGGCTTCTATTAACTGGGTAGACATCACACAGAGAACGAATACAATTGAATTATGGTACACTTTAAAAAATTAATCACAGAAGCCTTGCATGCGTATATACCATTAAAAAATACTTCACAAGGAAGATCCCAAATTGGTCGAATAATAAAGTTGCCAGATTACTTGAGCAGAAAAAGATGGCATGGAAAAATTACAGAGCAATAAAAAGTAAATAAGTCTATAACAGCTACAAAGTGATCTGTAATAGTGCCACAGAAAAGGTTAGGCTGGCAAAGGCAGATTATGAGAAATCGCTGGCAAAAAAGAGTAAAGAGTGGGGATAAGGAGTTCTTTACATATATAAATGCAAAGAAGATAAGGGCAAACCAGATCAGACCCTTATAATGGATAGTATTAGTTACTGCATGATGTTGCAGATGAACTACAGTTACTTTGCATCTATATTTACAGAAGAAAAACCCTCTGTGTCAAACAGAAATTATGGGAGAGAAGTTTAAAAATATGTAATTAATGATATTGAAATTTCACATGATTATTTAATGAAAAAACTTTTGAGCCTATAGGCCAGTAAGACTCCTGAGATTGTGGCATATACCCTATAATCTTAAGGGAGGCAGCAAGTAACTGCATTGAACCACTGAGGCTATTATGACAGCATCACTGTCATAATTAGCCTCAATAGTTCAATTGGCAATTGAACCATTGAGGAAAAGTGCCAATTTATCTCCAATACATAAGGCCAATTCTTAAGAGTGAAGCGGGAAATTACCAACTGGTCAGTTTAACTTCAGCAGTAGGGAAAATCATGGAGGCAATGATCAAGGGTGGAATTCAGGATCATTTAGATAGAAATGGAATTCTGAAAGATACTCAGTGTGGTTTTGTAAAGGGCAAATCGTGTTTAACAAATCTGGTTAGCTATTTTGACAGGGTCATTCAGGAGCTGGATTTAGGGAATAATTTCAACATTGTTTATTAGGATTTCAGCAAAGCATTTGACTCAGTCCCACTGAGCAGTTACTTTATAAGCTGGAACAGGTTAGTACTGCATGGAAAATCCTTTGGTGGATAGCAGGATAGCTTCAGGGCAGGAGATAGAGGGTTGTGATAAATGGTTATTCCTCAGATTGGTTTGATGAAAGAAGTGGGGTTCCCCGAGGATCGGTATTAGGACCACTGTTTGTTTTTGATTTTCACAAATGACATCGATGAAAGGATAGAGGACGAGATGTCTAAATTTGCAGATGATGTAAAGATTGGTAGAGTAGTTAATGATCACCACCAAGCAGTTTCTTCAGAGTGATCTAGATATACTTCAGGGATGGTCAGAAAAATGGCAGCTATGCTTTAATCCAACAAAGTGGAACTTGAGGAACAGTAACCCCAAAATAACTTATACACTTGGTGGAGTTTAACTAAAGCTAGTAGTAGAAGAGAGGGACTTGAGTGTTACGATACAGTCAGAAATGAAGTTCTCTGAGCATTGTAGACAGGTTGCAAGGAAGGCCCATGGTGAGGATAGACTTCAAATATGTGGGTTGCAGAGCTTGGAAACTAGGAACCTTAGAGGAGACTTGATTGAGGTGTTTAAGGCTCTGAGAGGCATAAGTAAAATGAATGAGGATGAAGTTTTCACGGTTATAAATGATTCTAGAACTAGGAGCCATAAATTCAAGTTATGGGATAAGATGTTTAGACTGGATTGCAGGAAGTTTTATTTTAGCCAGTGAGTTATAAATTACTGGAATAAGTTACCAACATGGGTGGTAGTGGCTGACAGTTTGGGGCAATTCAAAGGTCAGCTGGATAGTTACCTACAGGAGGAGGGAAGCGCATAGGTTGTCTACTTCCCTTTCCTTTATTAATTATTTATTTTTTTAAATTTTCTTCTTATTATTTTATTTATTTATTTTTTTTTTTTTTTGGATGGTGCAGCATAAGTCAAAGGCTTCCTTGTACCATGTGGCCATTGCTAATACTAATACTAAATTAACTTCATGTGTAGGATGCATACATGTTTTAAATGAAGTAGGTAAATAGTGATTTATCACCTGTTATGCTGACTGGTGCATATAATTCAAAATTCAACAGTTGATTTAAATTTTCTTCCCTGTTGAAAGCAAACCAGCTTTAAACAAGGAATGGGAATAGTAATCAAATTAAATATTGCTTTACACTTAAGAACACAGTTTTATATACTTTGATTTTTCTAGGCTAGGGTACTCCTATTTGCATGTGCATTTTTTTTATGATTAATTCTGACAATTTTTCAGAATTAAATAAATTACTAATCTTTCGTTATTTACAGCCTTAGCCATTTCTGTGCATTGATTTTTGGTGAATGGTAATTAAATGAATAAGCTTTATCAAATATCAAATTTATCATATCTGTTAATGTTTGGTGGGAGATAATAATAGTAAACAATCACTTACTAAATATACTAAGACACACATATGTTCCTTAGGCATCCACTGAAACATATCCCCAGGATTGGCTGGTATTACTTCTGTAATAATATATTGATTTCTTTATACAACAAAACTAAAACTTTATTATTACCTCAATTTCAATCACACTTACTTAAAAATTTTGGCCTTTATCTAAATTAGATAAAGGCCAAAATCTGGTTGTCATTGCAATAATGACAACCAGACAGCAAAAAAATTCACCAAATAATTTAATAATTCATATATGGTTACCAAACAATTAGGATATTTCATAATGCCCTCAGTTTCACGAGGACTTCATTCAACTATAACGTTTCTAAATATTGAAACTGTAAATAGAGGGGAAACAAAGTTAATCTTTTCTTCTCTCTACTTACCTATTGGAGTCACATCATCCACTAGTACTACAATTATGAGATAGAAGAAACAAAGTATCGATAAACATGAACTAAGTATCAATATCAAATATAAAGATGCACTATAAACTTTTCACTAGGACAATCACATGGAGAAATATTTAAAATGTATTCTGTCATATATTAATGTACTCTAGGCCAGCTTTTTAAAATTTTTTTTAGCAGTGGAATCTTGCAAATCTAAATCTACCACAGACCCCTAATATCTTTAAACAGTAACAATTAACAATAAATTAAAAATAGTAATAGCCATATACTAATTAAATAAAAATCAATGATAAAAAAATTTAACTGTACATTTGCAGAACTCTGGGATCCCTTTGTGGAACCCCAGGGTCTCATGGAACACACCTTTCAAAACCACTGCACTAGACAGTTCTGAAACTCGATATTTCTTAATTCACATTAAAATATTATAAGCATATTTCAAAATCACCATCTGAGACTTTTTTGCCTCTTTCATTAAAATACAAAAACTGAGATTGCAAAATCATCACCTCCCTCCCCCCCTACCCCCATTAAAATAAATATCACAGAACCCTAAGATTCTAAATAACACACTATGGAAATCTAGAATCTAGACAACTAAACTGAGAAAGATGAAATTTCATTCAAGCATAAAAACAGTATGTCAATGCATTCTGGAAAGCAGTTCAGCATTAAATATAAAATAAATAGAAAGTAAAAACCAGGGAAAACTTTTCATAAGTTAAAGTGTTCATGCTTAAACAAGGATTGTACAGCAAAACTGAATTTGTTTATCAATTTGTACCTAGAAAAATATATAAAATGACAGTCCTGACAAGTCAAAAGGTAAATAATATGGAAAGCAACCTGAAAGATTCCATTAACTTTTTTTTTTTTTTTTCAATGAAATCCCCAAACACGAGAGGTAAGAACCCATAGTACTTAGTACCGTGCCTGGGTTGGAGGTTCAGAAGAAGAGAGAAGATATTTCTTCACATTAGACTTGAACTTCTGTAGACTGTAATTTTCAAGAAAGACATATGAAGGAAGGTTGTTCCAGAAAATGGCAGTTGAATGAATAAACGAGGAAGATGAAAAGTTGGCTCTGTGAGTTTGAAGTTAGACAGTAAATGGATGTTGGCTGGTGGCGGCACGTGTTCGGACTGTTTTGAAAGAGAGAGCGGGAATTATAGAAGCCAATTCAGAAGAACAGTCTCCATGGAAGTATCTGTATAAAGGGCATGCAGCAGAAACAGTACGTCTATGAGACAGCAAGTGAAGAGAGACTGTTAGAGATGAGTCATTAATAAACCTAACTGCCCTCTTCTGAATGTAATCTAGAAGTCTGAGAGAAGTTTGGGGGACACCGCCCCAGATGTGGGAACAAATTTCCGTGGTAGGGCGGATTTGCGATTTGTAGAGTAAACAGCTGTTTGGAAGAAAAGTAACGGCGAGAGCGATAGAGAAAACCAAGTTTTTTAGATGCAGAGGAAGCAATATTTGTAATGTGCTTGTGCCAAGAGAGATTAGAAGTCAGAGTAATCCCCAAAAGAGATATATAAACTTGCCTAGAAATCGGAGTGTTACCAAAGATAAGCATAGGAGCAGAAGAATCCTTTTGCGAGATATAAGAAAATACTGAATTTTAGATTTCAACTAAGTTGTCTTTGCCCACTGGAGAATTTACTGGAGATTGGCATTTAAGGAATTGGTAGTGGATATTCGAGAAGTTGAAGATGATTGAGCAGAGAAAGGTTTCTCAAAATGGAAAGTGGAATGCAATGAGCTATCATCGGCAAAACTATGGATAGGGTTTCCAGTCAATGGAAGAAGGTCATTAATATACAAGAGGAAAAGAGTGTGGGAAAGAACTGAACCTTGGGGGACACCAGCATTAGTGGAGAAGTTAGAAGTCAGAGAGCCATCTACCATCACCTTAAGTGAGTGATCAGAAAGAAAACTGGATAACCAATTACAAAAAACAGTTGGCAAACCATAAGATGGAGGCTTGTTTAGAAGACCTTAATGCCAAACACGACTTAAAGCCTTTGAGATGTCAAGAGCAACTGCTTGTGTTTCATCGAACTTTTCCTTTGAATTTGTCCATAAATGGGTAACTTAAGCCAGAATATCACCATTGGATCGACACTGACATAATCCATACTGGCGATCATTGAAAGTTCCTGGACCAAACTAAATTTTAATTTAAAATATGACAAGTTAACTACATTCAATAAGTTCCGAAGAGATAAAATTACAAAGTTTTCTTATATTAATAAATTATTAGATTCTATACAGGTTTCCTTACAGAGGTCACCTGATACTTCTGACAGTGAATAGGGTGTTACCATGCATGGTATTGACAGCTTCATATTATTACTACTATGGTGTAAACTGTTGTTGCTGTTGTTGTTATTTGGTTTTTAGGAGCATTAGCAACTAAGGCCATATTGCTCTGGGTTATATGCGGTGGTCATTCCCTGACCTTTCCACATACTTCATATTTGGGGGATCACTGGCTCGAACCCGGGTCTAATCAAGAAGCGTGTGCTACGAACTGCTGCTCCTGCTCAACTGGCTACGGAGGCACCTGGTGTAAACTATGTTACAATTAATTGTCAAGGAAATATTATTCCCACAGAGAACAAACCATTTCTGCATAACATAAGACAAGAAATTGTTGTTTTTGGTGCATAAACCACTTTGGTCATTAGCATACCAGATAGATCGGGGGTTTTTTTTTTTTTTTTTTTTTTTGTTTATTAGTCTATTATTTTGGGTGTGTTCCTGGACCAATGTGCATATATACTGTGCAGCTGAAAAAAACAAAAACCAAACAATGTCATCAGTGGTAGTATTCACTGTATGCTAAGGGTCCTCCATGATAGTATAGTGGACTACTTGTCATTTGCTTTGAGAGGTCTGGGTTTGAGTTTCATTGAAGACTGGAAGAAGTTTTAAAGTCCTCTTCAATCAAGGCTGTAGTTAGCCAATATCAAGTGGAGAGAGCGGGGTTCACCTGTCAGTTATACCAGATTTTTCAGCTCGAATCACATGCAAATTGGCCAACCAACACATCTCTACAGGCATAATCCATTCATATGACTATGGGTCATGTCAGGGGATTGTTAAAATAATAATTATTACTTATTACATGCTTAGGTGTACTTGTTTGCAAGAGGACCAGATGATTTGACCCAGGAGCGTAGGCATCTCCCCCACCTCACTCTCATTACATAATACTATAAAGGTATACTATTAAATTAAATCTTTCTCTCCAAAAGTTAAGACAAATATTATAACTAATACTGCATATAAAATTTGAAATTTTATCACCGAAATGTAAATATCAAATTACTCAAACCCATTTCATTCAAAGCTGCAAAATATTGGACTCTTCAATATTAAATTAACAATGTTTTCCTGTAGCTGCCTTTCTGAGTGGGCTCATCACATGCCAATTATTCTTTAATAAAATAAGGTTCAAAAAATTGAGACATAAATACTCAAATTTTTGGTGAATACTGTAATAACTGAATCACTAAAGTGGATTAAATTAAATTCTTCTGGATCCTGCCTCAAAAATAATAACTTAAAAAAATGAAAGTTTTCTTAAGTCATTCAGAAAAAATTTATAATGGCATATAAATTTTCATACAGATCACTTTATTTATAATGGGAGAATATTAGTAAGAAAGACTATTCTAAACACTTGACTGAATAACCTCATTTACAATTAGCTTTCCTATTCCACCAAATCCCTTCCCAATTACATAGTTGATTTTTACTCTATAAAACAGTCTAAACAGGCCCTTAACACATTCACTGCCGATCACGTGCCAGCGCGTGATGTCACAGCAGTATTGAAGAGCCAATCATGCACAGGCGCGGAATGTGGCATCATTACCCAGTAGCCAATCACGCATGGGATTTGTCAGAAGTTAGTATGAAGTTCTCAACTTCAGTTAGCATTGTGTTTCTGCTGTGAATAGTTGTTTCGGCGTCAAGTAAAGGGTCTAAACTATATGTAGTTGTATGTGGTGTTGAACATTTTGTTACGTGACGTGCAGAAAAGCCTTGTAATATGAGTTGTGCAGATGATAGTTTAGCAGGCCCATTGCACCCAAAAAGAAGAAAAGTGCAATATAAAAAATCCCTTACAGATGAAGAAATTGCAAAAATGTTGGAAGAGTTATCTGATGTATATCTCAGTGACGTCAGTTACGACGATGACGAAGATTTTATCCCTCCAAAGGACGCTTTGGATTCGGAAAGTGTATATGAAGAAGATATTGTGGAAGAGGTTACACTTCCACAGCAGGATTCCGGTGAGTTGGAAAACGTCATGTGGGAAAAGGACATAACATCGATGAAACAGTTTCATTTTACAAAATCCGAGTCTTTGCTGCAACCCGTGTCAGGTGATAATCCTATAGATTACTTTCGTCATTTATTGACCGACAATATCTTGGATGAAATAATTACACAAACAAATGTTTATGCTCGTGAAATACTTCTTACCTGAGAAAATAAAGAACATTCTCGAATAAATGTATGGAAGGACACCACTAGAGATGAAATGCTGGTATTTTTTGGATTGATTTTACATATGGGAACCATTCGACTGAACCGCATACAAGATTATTGGAAAACAGATAAACTGTTCAGATTAGATGTGTTCGCAGATAACATGAGCAGGAATCGTTTCTTATTATTACTGCAGGCCTTGTATTTTGCAAAAAATCCAGAAAAGAAAGAGGTATGTCCACGGGATCACCTATATAAAATTCGAAAAATGGTGAATCTGTTCAATGCACGAATGTCGGAAATATATTATCCAGGACGTGAGATTAGCTTAGATGAGTCTATGATATTGTGGCGTGGAAGGCTTGTTTTTGGCGTTTGTTTTGAATGTACATGCCAGTACATTCAAAACAAACGCCATAAGTATGGCATCAAGTTATATATGATCACAATGCCTACTGGCATGGTTATCAAATTTCAAGTATATACCAGTATTTTGGATGATTCTGGTGGAAAAGGACACAAACAAAAAGTCATCATGAATTTACTTGATGGGATGTTAGATGTCGGGCATAGCATATTCATGGACAATTATTACAATAGCTATGAACTCGCTAAGTGTCTCGCTGACAGAAACCCATTGTACTGGGACAATCAGAAGTAATAGGAAAACATTTCCGAAACAGGTTCAAGGAAAAAAAACCGAAGAAAGGGGAAACTTTATCATGGTGTGCCCATGGTGTAATGATTGCTAAGTGGAAGGACAGAAGAGATGTCAGTTACATATCTACAGAATACCAAAATGATATGGTGGAAATGCAGAACAAACGAGGCGAACTGAAATCAAAACCACTGCCTATAATTGAATATAATAGGTTTATGTCAGGCATTGACAAGTAAGATCAAATGCTTGCCTATTATCCTTGCGAAAGGAAAACCATTAGGTGGCCTACAAAAATATTTATGCATATTTTGCAACTAATAATGATGAATGCACACCATATCTATACTAAATATTCACATAACAAGATGCAACTTTATGTTGTTGTTGTGGGGGTTTTATAGCACATAAGCTGCTTTGGCTATAATGTGCCATGCAACTTTATGACTTCCGTTTCTCAGTGATCAGATCTTTATTGAAACTGCCATCTGATCTCCCTCATACTGTGCATGATGTACCTGAACTGGAACATGTGCTCAAACTGCGGGAAGAAAGAAAAGGTGGAAAGATATTGAGGAAGCAATGCAAACGTTGCTATTCCGAAGGGAAACATAAGGATACAATCTATATCTGCAGTATTTGTGAAGGATCACCCGGATATTGCTTAGATTGTGCGAACATTATACATAAGTAACATTCTTACACATTGTATTTGTAATCTGTATTGGTTTGGTATGAAATAATACGTATTTCTTAATGTTACCATGTTTTTTGTTTTATTATTTACATACTATATTACAGTCTGTCCTCGTATAGCACGATAGTTGCGTTCCTAGAAAACCTCGTGCAATGCAAAATCGTGCAATATAAACAACAGGCCCTATGGGAAAAGTAGGGTTAGGTGCCGACCACCCAAGATTGAACACATATTTGGAACCAAAACATTACCAAACACAATAAATAAGTGGGGAATTTTAATCGTTATAAAATACTTACGTATTTTATAACGATTAAAATACGTACTAAAAAATATTTATTTTTTTATTATTTATTATATTATAATAAAGTATTTTTAGTATTTTTTAATACTAAAAATATTTTTTACGAATAAAATACGTATTTTATTCATAAAAAATTTATGTTAAATAAAATAGTCGTAATAAAATATTGCTAATGCTTTTGCTTCTATCGTAAGCAAACTTGTTTTTTGTTTGATTTTCTATCCAAACAGATGACAGCAGTTCCATCTCTTCCAATTCTTGTGTCTTAATCTAATGGATTTTAATTACACTTTGAGTTGTTCCCGCTATGAAAGTTGTTTTTATTTTCTCCGCATTCTTTGTAATTCTCGGCGTTGCCTCATTTATGTCTGTAGCACGTGCTTTCATTTCGCTCAAAGCGTTTCACAATTTCATATTTTTTCTCTATCGACAGAGGCGGACTGGCCATAAGCCTTACCCGGGAAATCCCGGTGGGCCCGAGGCCGGTGTGATTTTGGCCATAAACCACTATAAATTTTCCCGGGTAAGAATTTTTGACACAGTCCGCCTCTGTTTATCGATATTGCTTTTTTTTTTCCCTCTGAATCTGCAGTGTCTTCGCCAGGACGCTTCCTTTTCACACCTTTTAAGTATTTTACTAATTTTTAGGGAATAAAGCACAATTACAAACGAGGTGGCACGCTTGATACACATAAACAAAGCTGCGCGCGTGTAGCAACTGAATAAACAACACCGTAAAGGCCAAGATACACTATTAACACCTCGCATTTTACTAAAGCACATTTCTAGGGGTTACTACCTAAAACAATAAAAACAATTTCCAGTTGCTTTCTGCTAGTGGAATCTGTTATAAACTGGTAGTAAATTCCATCTAATTGCATTTGCGATTATATCGATAGCTGGAATTGTGTTGGTTTTTACGTTATTATGGTGAAATGTGTTTCCCCTTCACTGATATAAACACATAAATACATTTTCAGAAACTTCTTCATTCCTATCGTGTTGCGTTCAGTTGGGGTGATTCCGCGTTCGACTGCCATTTCTTGTAAACACAAAGGCGAAATCGTGTATGAGCGAATTCGGTTCGTGTTATATAAGATAACGTTCCCCTATTTATAAATCGTGTATGATCGAATTCGTGTAATGTAAACACGTGTTATACGAGGACCGACTGTATTATGTTTTTGTGTCATGCGCCAGCACGTGATGCGGCATTTACAGCCAAATTTGACCTCCAGTTCCTATCACGCACTGGCGCGTGAATCTCAAAATCTTTTCAAAACTGCTTATACGACACTTGAATATTGATATGGTATACCTAACAATCCCTTATTACCAATTTTCAAGCTTTTTCATTATGGAAACACAGTCGGCTTCTGGCGACAGTCTCCTCCTTCTATGCTGCGCTATTAACGATAGCATGCTGACTCATGACTGGCAGCGAACGTGTTAAGTAAATTTCAGGAAATAAGAATATTAAATTAGCATTCTCTTCCGATGAACTTAAATGATACAGGAATACCTCGCATAACGCAGTTAATTCGTGCTTAAAAAATACCGCGCTAGGCGAAACCATGCTGATCGAGGTATTATTAATATGTATTTTAATGTAATGCATTCTGACAACTTGATTATAACTCGAGTTGCAAACATATGTGTTTGTTTACTATAAATTGATGTACACGAAATTCTTGAAAAAAAGAAACTAAAATGATAAAGATGAAAAATACTAGTAAATACAGTACAAATGATTTTTATTGCAGTATGTACATACAAAAAGAATATAAGTGAAGTATGTACTGTATTTTTATTTTGAAAAATAACTGATCAGCTTAGTTTGCACAGTTTTTTTTTCTTCTTTTTATTGCATACATCTCTTTATAACATCGAAATTTTGCAACGCCTGCCTTACTTTCATACCTCGTTCAATGTTTGGATCTAGAAGAACACTCGGCACCATTACATTTCTTCTTTCCACTCATAGTTGCGTACAAAGGTGTAACATTTTTAAAAAATAATCTTTAATAAAAATACACAGCGCAGCGAAAAATATTTGTACAGCTTACGCACAATCAATGACCTCACCGCTCGGAATCTAGAGTGTTTACTAATCTATAAACGCTAGCAGAGTCCGTATATAATGGGAGTTTTGACAACAGTCAGCAGGGCCTTGAATCCATAATGCATTGGCCTACGTGCTGACATTAAAATGCATATCAAATGTATTGGTGTGTAACGCAGTTAATTTTTTTTCAATTTGCGCTATAGCAAAACCCACGCTGTTCAAACCCGTGCTATGCGAGGTATTCCTGTACTATTAAGTTTGGACATCCTGTATCTTCTTGACATTATGTGTCGTCTTTTCGCATAGTAGATCTCATTCTATGCCATTAAGAACAGTGAACATATTCATGCTTCCATAATGGATGCTACTTCTTTTTACATTAAATTGTCACACATACGCAAGAGGAGATCTCATTACTCTTGCGTATGTGTGACAAACGCAAGAGGAGATCTCATTACTGAAAAGCAGAGTACTTCCTTAAAATTAGTCAGCTCAGACGTTAGCCATTATGGTAATCTTCCCATAGTGAAAAACATGTTCAAAACTGTTCAAAGTCTATGTGATTTTTATTTTTAAAACAGTAGCAAGTAACGCTACATGTATGAAATTTGGCAGAGAGGTAGTAGCATTATTGGTAAACTGCAGTGTCAGTAACAACACTGTAACACAAATGAATGTGGGAAAATTTAAGATAGTATTAAATAACATCTTTTCTCTGTTAGAACAAAACTGCTGTTATTAAAAAAAATTATTTGTTCTTCTTATCCAATACAGTTTCAGAATAAAATTATAAAGTGCACCAATTTAAATTATTTCATCTTTTTTTCCTCAAAAATACTGAATGGTGCACTGTGATTGCTGTTGTAAATTTTTTTTTTTCTGTACCCAGAAAATTAACAAAGAATCGTGGTAATTGTGATGATGATGCAGCTTGGGAGATGTAGCTGATAAATCCAATAGATCAATGTTTACAGAGACAATTACTGGGATGATGTCACCAACCTCTCCAGAGATTGTTGGTCTCTGCAAGTATATATGACTTAACGGATCACTTAATGAATGGAAAAATGAGTGTTACATCACTCTCATTCTTCCATCTCTTCACGTTACCTGCAGATGATGTAAAATTACAAACACATTCCATAATATGAACAAATTAATGAAATGGCATCCATATAACAGGTATTATAAGTGAATAGTGAATTTTAATTTTATTAACACAAAAATAACATAACAATAGCAAAGGATTAAACAAAAGGCATTCCAATATCACAGAACAACTATACCAGAATAGCTATGTAAAACAGCTCTAGAGTAGTTGTTTGTTTGTTATTTGGAGCATTACCAACTAAGGCCATATTGCTCCGGGATATGCGGTGGTCATTCCCTGACCTTTCCGCATCCTCCGTATTTGGTGGTGACGGGCTCGAACCCCGGTCTAATCAAGAAGCGTGTGCTATGCACTGCTGCTCCTTCCCACCTGGCTACAGAGGCACCTCTAGAGTAGTGATTTTCAAACTTGAATAATAACACCTAATATAACTTACCTTCGTCCGCATGAAGAGATGTAATTGTTTGGATACCCTGCTGTAACTGTTTAAGGCAAGGCTTAACACTTTTAACCTAATGTTAAAATATATGAAATTCAGCATTAAAATAAATTTCATAAATATAAAAAATAGAAGCAAAACATTCTCATCTATTAAACATATGAAAAACAGAATAACAGACTTTTTCATTAACTTTTATTTTCCTAAAAAAAAAAAAGTCAAATATTTGTTTTGCAAACAAATATGTTATTCAAAAAAAAATCACAAACAATATTTTCAGAATCAAGCGTGTTACTGATTGACTTTAAAATAAATGCTTAAGCGGCAAAGCAACAGGCATCAATATATTTCTACATGACAGTATAGTGGTTTCATTTCTTGTCACAATTTCGGAGAAATATGGGAGAATTCGGAGAATTTTAATCTCATCAGAAACTAGAGAAATTCTTACAGGTCTCTTCAATTAGGGCTGTAATTCCATATCCGGCAGAGGAGTAGGGTTTCTCAGTGAGTTATTCCAGGT
Source organism: Mastigoproctus giganteus (assembly GCF_048544385.1). Taxonomy (NCBI): domain Eukaryota; kingdom Metazoa; phylum Arthropoda; class Arachnida; order Uropygi; family Thelyphonidae; genus Mastigoproctus; species Mastigoproctus giganteus. The sequence goes on along the minus strand of NC_143583.1, from coordinate 113,205,569 downwards.
TTATCAGTCCACATATGAAAACACACTTGTAGTGACAACACACTGGTGCAATATGGACTAAGATACACTGCTTAAAACAAACAGCAACCATATCAAAATATAGTTTTTATAAACTGAGCAGTCTATAGTTGGCTTGCCTGTTTGTGGAATGAAAAAAAAAGACCCAAAATTTTCAGGAGGGAAGAAACTATGCAACTCTCACCTGAAATTAACTAACTGCAACAAGTGGAAAAAACCCATAAAAGTTTCCACCCAAGTATTTTGTAACCACTATGTTAAATCCTAGGGCTATCACACATGTACCTATTACCTACTGACTTTCAAAAGTTTTATCCACTATATCCACCTGCCATACAACCTGTAACAATAAAAAATTAAGACAATATGAAAAATTAGAAGAAACAAGGAACTTAGTCTTCTAGACAACTTAATCAAACAATTAAAAAAAAAAAAAAAAAAAGGAAAAAAAATTGTAAACAACATTGAAAAAATAATGAAATAGCATTATATTAAAATTTACATACTTTATCCTACATAGAAGATAAATTAAAGTTTCAGACTCTGCACACTAGTACATCTTCAGTGCAATTAACAATTAAACTTAAAACAAATGGATATAAAATATAAACTGCTTTCAAAGCAGAAAACAATACAATAATCAACTTATGTAATAGAAATTGCTGTTGGATGGCAAGTTTTATGACACAGAAGTCTATAGAAAAATTTCTTGTGGTAATCTTAACTGGAACTCCACCAAAAATCTTATCAGTTAATTTTTGCCAACAACATAAATAAACTGTTTTGAAAATATATATTGGAAATACAGTGAACTTAAGTACATTCTTTGAAACAATGTTTTTCGTTAAGGTCATCCCTTGATGGCTTCAAGGAATTAAAAATGAATGAGCTTAGAGATTAACAAGGAGTGGGAGTGGAGAGGGAATCCCTCTAGATATGTTACTTAAAAAATGTTAGGTGAAGCAAGAAGCATACTGAGAGTAAATCATTAAAGACATAGTGGACATACAGAATTTCTGAGATGAACACTGGATCTGCCAGCTAGGCTAAGTTCTGTTTCACAAGGCAAGAGCAAACACAGCAGTGGCATTTTGAAAATTTACAACTTTTATAAATATTGAAGACCAGATATATATACTAGATCTGAATTCAATCAAATGCACTGTGTGGAACAGAGTAGTGGAATGAAGAAACTCACAAAAATCCTCACAAAAATTTGGTAGATTTAAAGCAGTTTCTGTCAACTGTGTGAGATTCTATCAGCAAAAAATACTCTGGAAATTTTTTTTTTTTTTTTTTTTTTTAATTTCTTGTCATATCTGAAACCATTATTCAAAGCAAAAAGAAGTTATGTGAAACTGTAATTGCTATTTCTGTTAATTGTTTGTTAAAAAGTTTGTTCAATGTTTCCTTTAAATTATTTTAATCACTGCAAGATGCAATTCATAATATTTAAAAAAAATAAATAAAAGATCTAACTCAACTTTTTATAGGAAGTTGTTTCGCCTGACACTTACATCAAATTAATCCAATTAATACATTAGAGCAAACTAAGTTTATGACACAATATTATGGTTTAAATTTGTTAATATATACAGGTTTCTTAAAAATAATCCTGTATTCAATTTCCATAATCTACTCACTGCCAAAAGGAACAGCAAAGTGAAGTCGATGTACATCAAGCCACTAAAAAACTAAACCACCCAGCAATAATGGACAGAAAATTGAAGCCCATTGTCAAATTTAGTAAAATATTTTAGACTAAACTTCTTAATAAGAGACAAAGTTATGTCACTTTACTCACAAAAAGTAAAGTGCCACTTAACAATCTCCACTCTCTTTTATACTTATAATAAGGTTCAATTTAGTGTACCGTGACGAGATTATTTTTATTAAACAATGTAAATGATGTTATTTACACATGCGCATAAAGGCCCACGAGCCTGAAACTGTGTATGCTTTACGTACATTTGTTTGGTTAAAGAAGCACTGCAGGATCATCTAGACAAGACTTCAGTTATAGTTCAGACACAGCATGGTTTTGTTAAGGGAAAGTCTTGCCTGACCAATTTGATTGGATAATATGGTGCAGTCACAAAAGAACTGGATGCAGAGAATAGCTTTGATATTATATACTTGGATCTTAGAAAGGCTTTTGATACTGTTGCACATGGAAGACTGCTGCACAAATTGGAGCAGTGTGGCATTGGAGGCAAATTGCTGCTATGGATAAAAGGGTGGTTGAGGGGGAGAAGACAGAGAGTGGTAATCAATGGATACTGCTCATCGTGGACTAATGTTATTAGTGGAGTCCCTCAGGGTTCAGTATTGGGTCCTTTATTGTTTTCTGTATTTATAAAAGATATTGATGATGGTATATCAGGCTTAATGTCCAAGTTTGCAGACGATACAAAGGTTGGCAGGGTTGTCAAGGACACTACTGACACTATGCTACTGCAACAGGATCTGGAAAGGTTGAGCAGATGGGCTGAGAGGTGGCAAATGAAGTTTAACATTGACAAATGTAAAGTACTACATATGGGAAACAGCAACCCCAGAGCAACATATCAACTCTGTGGTACTATACTGACAGTGGTAGAGAATGAAAGGGACCTGGGGATGGTTGTGCAGGCAGATATGAAGTTTTCTGAGCAGTGCAGATGGGCTGCAAGAGTAGCTCATGGTGTATTGTCAATGATATATAGGAATTTTTCTAGCAGGGATAAGGAGGTGATTATTCCCTTGTATAAGGCAATGGTCAAACCACACCTAGAGTACTGTATACAGGTCTGGAGGCCTCATTTCAAGAAGGATGTAGAGATGCTGGAACGAGTACAGAGAAGGGCAACAAGATTAGTGAATGGAACAAAGGATTGCTCTTACGAAGAAAGGCTTAAGTTTTGCAAATTACAGTGTCTGGAGACTAAGCACCGGCGAGGTGATCTGATAGAGGTGTATAAAGCCTTGAATGGTTTGAGCATGCTCAATGCTGATGGGATTCTTCCTCTTGCTCAGAATAGTCACCTGAGAGGGCATAAATTCAAATTGAGAAAGGACAGATGTAGGATAGACGTGAGGAAATTTGCCTTTAGCCAGCGGGTGGTTGGTTGGTGGAATAGACTTCCATCCCTTGTCGTGGAAGTTGATAGCCTAAATAAGTTTAAGGCTCAGCTGGACAGGTATTTCGAACGAACAGAGGGGTGAAGTGGAAGTGGTTATTTTTTATTTATTTATTTTTATTTTTTTTTTTGGCTGATGCTGCATAAGCTTGCTTTCTTGCATCAAATGCCTCTACTAATGCTAATGCTAATTTATAGCATTGGGGTTTAACTTCATTTCAAGTGTTTTGGCTATTAAGAGTTTTGTATATTCATATCGTGTATTAATTATTCTTGCCTTATTAAAAAGAAACATATGGTTCTCACGGATGGCATGAAAGGAAAGTTCAGACACACCTGTCCTTTTTGCCTTAATGAATGCCTGGTGGTGTTGTATTCGCATTGTAAGATAATTTTGGGTAGAACCAATATAAAAAGAGTTGCATTTCCCACACGCAATGTTATAGACTATGTTGGTATGTTCCATATTAACAACTGTAGTTTTCTTCTTCATCTTCAATACTGTGTGGAATTTACTTATGGGTTGCGCAACAATTTTATTCTTGTTTTTAAAAATAGTAATGAATTGTTTATACCATTGTTGTACATAAGGAACTTTAATAAAATATTTTTGTGTAATGTTTTTATTATTAAGTGAAACCGTTTCTGATTTTTGTTTTGCCTGTCGTTGAATATTCTCTATTGTACCTAATGTATATCCCCTGTTCAAAAATCTTGTAGAGAGTTCCTTAAGTATCATTAAGTTCATTATTAAGAGATTCGTGTGTAGAACTATATTTGTAAGCATTATAGAATTGAATAAAAATGATACTTCTTTTATAAGTAAAAGGGTGATAACTTGAATTATGTAAAAATTTTTCTGTGTTTGTTGGTTTGCAGTATATTTTAAAATGTATACTATCATTGACCGTAGTTAACATAAAATTAAGAAAATTTATAGCTTTCTCTCCATGTTTTTCATCTTCTAAAGTGAACCTAAGTCTCGTATGAACTTTGTTAAATGAATCCATGAGATTAATTACAATATCTGGCGAAGGTAAAGAAAGCCAACACGAGAACGACGAGAAACGTCGGATAACTTATGTTGAAAATTAGTTTCCTGATACGACTCTCTAGCGCTGCTCGCTCGGTAAACAGACAGTGGGTGTTATCGGTCTGGAGCAAAGTTGAGAACGATATATTGATTGACAGGTAGGCATGGCAAACGATGTGCTGATTGGTGTGCAAAGACAACACACGATAACATCAGTTTAGTATCACTTTAGTATCACTCAGCACTAATGGTAACTTGTCCTAATAACGCTTTCCATAACGGTGAAAAAAGGTCGGGTTACTTCCACTTGAATCCCATGGGAGCTTGAACCCCTCCCGAAGTGGAGGGGTTACCTAAACTTTTTTCTTTAGAATCATGGGTAGACTAGTGCATAAATTGTTTATTAATAAAATATAAATTTTTTATTAAAGACACTCATGTGGATACACATGTATCATAACGTCAATAGCTATTCACTATATATATATATAAAGAATCTTTCTTTTCCAATTACTCATAACGTTTAAGGTTAGATCATGAAATATAAAGAAACCCTTTCTATTATTTCTAAACCTACTATTTAAGGTCAGGTTACAAAATATAACGAAAAATAAAGAAACCTTTTCGTTTTTTCGTAACCAAACCTAAATCAACAATATAGTAAAAACACTCATGAACTCCAAAATTCTGCTTTTAATGATGAGAAAAAAAACAATGAAGAACACAAAAATGAACAGAAAGAAACTTTCATTAATTTAGTTTTCATTAAAAAATCAACCAACGTTTTATTTTCCTTCCAAATTTCTTCCATCCTTAAAAGATTCATCGCTACTATTACCTGTTTACCATTCATCACAAAACTATTATGCACTGTTCTTTACTCATAAATACACATTATAATGCTAACCAATAACTACACAGTAGCTTGTCATCTGTCGTGCCCACCACCAATCATTTCATTGTTTGCCATGCCTACCTATCAATCAATATATCCTTCTCAATTTCGGCTCCAGACTGATAACACCTACTGTCTGTTTACCGAGCGAGCAGCGCTAGAGTCCGGTGTCGGGAAACTAATTTTCTGCGTAAGTTATCCAGCATTTCTCGTCATTCTCGTATTGGCTTTCTTTACCTTAGCCCAATATCTTTATGAGAAATGACCAGGTTATCATCAAGGTAACAATTGTAAAACGTTAGGTTTGGAATATACGGATTCAAATGTAATTGTTCAATATTGTTAAGGTAAATTTCTGCGATAAGGCCACTTAGGCTTAATCCCATCGGGAGTCCAAAAATTTGACTATAGATATTCAATTGAAGTTCAATGTAATTGGCTTGAATGAGAAATCTGATTAAATAAAATATTTCAATTTTTGTTAACTTGGTTTTATTCAATATTATGGAATCACTGTTAATCAAATCCCATAATTTATCAAGCAAATAATTAACATCTACATTAGTGTATAATGAGACAACATCTAGGGAAAACAATTTATCATCTTTATCTAATTTTTTGTCTTTTAATTTATTAAAAAGTGAATCTGAATTTTTTATACTGAATTTTAAAATAAGACGTAAAGGTTTTATAACATCATATAAATATGATGCAAGGGATGCAAAGGCCGAATTTTTGTAGGAGACAATAGGTCTAATCGGGTATCCCATTTTGTGCAACTTAATGTGTCCAAACAGTGTAGGTACATTATTGGTTCGAGTTTTTAGATTCTTTAGGGTTGCCACTTAAGTGTTAAAGTGTTATTGTATTGTTTTATTACGTTGTCAAACATACTTCTATTTTCCAGTTGATATGTTGAATTATCGGATATGATATTATTAAATTTCTCAATATAATCCTTTCTATTTAAGACGACAACAGTGTCCTCCCCTTTATCCACTCTTTGTATTACAATTTTATCATTTTTTCTTAATTTTTGTAAACCAATCGTTTCTTCTTTTGATAGTTTAGGTATACTTGGGTCCTTAGAATTATTGTTAATCTGCTGTATTAATCCTTCTTTGTTCTTACTATTTCTTAATCCATACTCAAATTCAATTACTGTTTCTTTTTTAGGATGTCGAGTAGGATTAAGCCTACGTGGCCTTGTCATGGAAATTTACCTTTACAGAGTGAGCAGCTGTTTGAATGAGAAGTAATGCCGAGAGCGAAAGAGAAAACCAAGTTTTTTTGGTGCAGAGGAAGCAATATTTGTAATGTGCTTGTGCCAAGAGAGATTAGAAGTTAGAGTAATCCCCAAAAGAGATATATCATTTTGCCTAGAAATCGGAGTGTCACCAAAGATAAGCATAGAAGCAGAAGAATCCTTTTTGCGAGATATAAGACAAGACTGAGCTTTAGAAGGATTGAAATCAACTAAGTTGTCTTTGCCCCACTGGAGAATTATCTAAAGATCGCATTTAAGGAATTGGTAGCAGATTTTCGAGAAGTTGAAGCTGATTGAGCAGGGCAGGGTTTCTCAAAATGGAAAGTGGAATGCAATGTGCTATCATCGGCAAAACTATGGATAGGATTTCCAGTCAATGGAAGACGTTCATTAATATACAAGAGGAAAAGAGTGGGGGTGAAAGAACTGAACCTTGGGAGACAATGGCATTAGTGGAGAAGTTAGATGACAAAGAGACATCTACCATCACCCTCAGTGACTGATCAGAGAGAAAACTGGATAACCAATTACAAAAAACAGATGGCAAACCATAAGATGAAAGTTTGTTTAGAAGACCTTTATACAAACACAATCAAAAGCCTTTGAGATGTCAAGAGCAATTACTTGTGTTTCACCAAACCTTTCCATTAAATCAGTCCATAAATGGGTAACATAAGCCAGAATATCACCAGTGGATCGGCACTGATGGAATCCATACTGGCGATCGTTGATCAGACGGAAGGTTTCTAGTTAGTTTAAGAGTTGGCAGTTAATCAATTTTTCCATTACTTTAGAAAGAGTAGAAGTAATTGCAATGAGATGATAATTGGATGGGAGGGATTTGTCACCATTTTTAGGAACTGGCTGGATACAAGTAAATTTCCAAGCAGAAAGAAAAACACCTTCGGAATAAGAAAGTGAAAAAAAAAGGTGGCAAAGAATAGGAGTAGGTTCAGGAGCACAGGTTTTGAGAACAAGTGAAGAAATACCATCGGGACCTGGAGCATTCTTAGCATCAAGATTCGTCAAAATCCTTCTGACATCCTTTTTCAGAGAAGGCCACAGGAGGCATTGAATGGAGCGTGTTGGGAATGGTGGGAGGTGTTTTACTAAGATCATTAATACATGAGTTGAAAGAAAAATGGGATGCTAGCAGGTCAGCTTTATCCTTGGCTGAAGTGACAACAGAGCCATCTGGTTTGGACAGAGGTGGGAGCAGAGATGGGTTAAAGTTGCGGCCAATAGCTTTGGCAAGAGACCAGAATGCTCGGCTACCATTAGGAGAAGAAGCAAGTTTTCTATTCTTAGCCTGTTCAAAATCTAGTTTGGACTGATTAATAACTGCTTTACAATTGTTGCGAGCTTTGGTGTAGGCAGAAAATGAAACTGAAGAATTAGAAACAAGCCAATTATAATATGCAACATTCTTCTCCTGAATGGCCTTAGCACATTTATTGGAAATCAAGGTTTAGATGAAGGACGAGATTTTAAAGTGGAGTGTGGGATAAAGGACTCCATTCCTGCAAGAATAATTTCACTGACATGATCTGAGCAAACATTGACATCAGAACTTTTGAAACAGTAATCCGGCCAAGGAAAAGAAGAAAAGAAATCTCACAGGTCATCCCATTTTGCATTCTTGTAATACCAAACAACACTAGGTTGGGAATAGCTATGAGATAAAGGCTCCATTGGAGAAGAGACAATCACCAAGTTGTGATCTGAAGTGCCTAAAGGACCTCTCACTTGAACCATGTACTTAGAAGGGTTGTTTGTGAGAAAAAGATCAAGTGTGTTGTCTGTATGATAAGGTTTGTCCAGTATTCTTGTAGGTAAATGAACAATCTGTGCAAGGTCATTAGTAATTTCAAAAGCCTCAGCATCTCGACCAGCTGGGTCGGTGTGGGTAGAAAACGGAAGCCAGCTGGAGTTGTGAACATTAAAATCACCAAGGAAAATTACCTCACTGTTAGGAAAGTTGGAATGGAGAAAGTCAAGTTGCAAAGAGAGGAAGTCAAAGAGCTCCAAGTGATTAGTGGAGTTGGGAGAACAGTAGGGACAACAGATGAATTTGACTCAATGAGGTAGAGAGATTTTAAGCCAGGGAAGATCAAAGAGAGGAGATTCCAAATTGCCAAGTCTCTGACAGGGAATATCACAATGGACATATGCACAAGAACCATACAGCGAATAATTTGGGCATCTGAGATAAGCAGTAGTTAAATCAACCGATAACTGAGATTCTGTTATAAAAAGTACATGGGGTTTGGCAGACTGCAAGTGGAAATGGACAATGTTGAAATTAGAATTGAGACCACATATATTTGTGCAATTGTGAAATGAATTAGGAAGTGTTTGGGAGGTTTAGATCTTTTCGCAGATAAGCTTGCTCTATTAGTTTGACAATTCATGGTGTATTCAATAGTAAGAAAAAGTGAGTGGGACATCCTGTATGAAGTAATGAACTTTTTTTATATGGCGTACACATGGTAAGAATATACCCAGATCCTTGACATAACGTGGCCTCAACAATGCTCCCTGCATACACACTACTCTGACTCCCTCCAGTCACTATCTGGCAGAGTAGAGGTAGCAAGATTATACACTAGCTATTCCGGAAGCCTCCTAGAGAGTCACCAATAGGTTTGGTCCAGTACACTGGACCAACTTCACAAAGGGGGACCGAAGGGTGACACGAGTAATTACAGACCAGTTAGTTTAACTTCTGTTCCGGGTAAAATAATGGAATCGCTGGTTAAAGATGCATTGTAGGATCATCTAGACAAGACTGCAGCAATAATTCAGACACAGCATGGTTTTGTTAAGGGAAAGTCTTGTCTGACAAATTTGATAGGATATTATGATGTGGTTACAAAGGAACTGGATGCAAAAAATAATTTTGATATCATATATTTGGATTTCAGGAAAGCTTTTGACACTGTTGCGCATGGAAGACTATTGTACAAATTGGAGCAGAATGGTATTAAGGGTAAGTTGCTACAATGGATAAAAGGATGGTTAAGTGCGAGAAGACAGAGGGTGGTAATCAATGGGTGCTGCTCTTCTTGGACTAATGTTATTAGTGGAGTCCCACAGGATTCGGTGTTGGGTCCACTGTTGTTTTGTATATTTATCAATGATATTGATGAAGGTATATCAGGCTTAATGTCGAAGTTTGCAGATGATAGAAAGGTTGGCAGGGTTGTTAATGACAGTAATGGCAGTGTGCTACTGCAACAGCATCTAGATAATTTGGGCAGATGGGCTAAGAAGTGGCAACTGAAGTTTATCCTTGACAAATGCAAAGTACTGCATATGGGTAGAAGTAACCCCAGAGAAACGTACCAACTGTGTGGTATACACTTAAGGTGGTAGAAAATGAAAAAGACCTGGGAGTAATTGTGCAGGCAGATATGAAGTTTTCTGAGCAATGCAGACAGGCTGCCAGGGCAGGTCATGGGATTTTGTCAATGATATATAGGAATTTTGCTAGCAGGGAAAAGGAGGTGATTATCCCTCTGTATAAGGCAATGGTCAGGCCAAGCCTTGAGTACTGTGTACAGGTCTGGAGGCCTCATTTTAGGAAGGATGTAGATTTACTTGAGTGTGTACAGAGAAGGACAACAAGATTGGTGAGGGGAATGAAGGGATTCTCTTATCAAGAGAGGCTTAAGTTCTGCAAATTGCAGTGGCTGGAGACTAGGCACCTGCACAGCGATCTGATTGAGGTGTATAAGGCCTTGAATGGGTTCAGCACGATGAATTCTGATGGGATCCTTCCACTTGTTCAGATTACGAACTTAAGGGGACATAAATTCAAATTAAGAAAGGACAGAAGTAGAATAGATGTGCGGAAATTTGCCTTTAGCCAGCGGGTGGTTACTTCTGGAACAAACTTCCATCTGTCGTTGTGGAAGTTGATAGGTTGAATAAATTTAAGGAGGAACTGGACAGGAATTTGGAGGGAATGGTGTGATTTTTTTTTTTTTTTTTTTTTTTTTTTTTTGGCTGATGCTGCATAAACTCATACACTTGCTTTCTTGCATCACATGCCACTACTACTACTACTACTAACCGAAAGTCATGCCACTGGAGATTGAGATTGGGGTGCCTGTAATCTCACATTGGCAGCATCCTCTATATTTTCTCCCAATTGCTAACAGCTCCAACACAGCAATCCAGAAGGGTACCCAAGCACAGGGGAACCCCATCCGGTAGAACAAACTCCAGCACAGGACCAAGCATCAACCACCATACTGTTTCAACCACACCAGTCAACTAGAATTGCAGCAAGGACTGCTTTGACAACCTGTGCAGGATCCACATCTTTCTTATTTAAGCAAGTAAATTCAAGCACTGCCTTCCCTTAAGGGCAGCTATCAACTTTTATGCAATCAGTGGGAGTGCACTAAATCATGTGATTTACTATATGAGCTCATTTAACTGGAAGCCTCTGTCTAATTCACTCTTGCACACACAAATATGACAGTAGTGTCTTTTCGGCATCTCTAGGGCTGTAAGGCCATACTTTAGTCCTTTTAAGGTGAGAATTGATTGCATATACAGTAAACCCCTGCTATTCGTGGTATCTGTATTCGCGGTTTCGCGGTCGCTGATTTAATATAAAATGAAACCTTAAAAAATGTGAATTTTAAAGTGCCGTGAACATTTTCCGCCATAAAAAAAACATGGGCGTGGCTAAAATTATCTTCCCCGGTCAAAACAGCACTCAAGTGGGTGGGGGGAGAGGGATGACAAAATTGCGAGCGTGAATATTTCTCGCTAATCCTTTTTCAGTATGTGTTATGCGCTTGTCATGGAAGGTTTCGTCGTTTGCTTTTAATTTATATGCTTATAAATTGAATAAATTTATCAATTTATTAATTGATATGCTTACAAAAGTGATAAATCTACCATTTTGCAGTGTAAAACAGACTTTTTCGAGTGTGTTAACGGAAGAAAGTGACTTTATTTGGACAAGTTCTTTCTAACCCGTACAAAAATATGGCTACGAATAACAAGGGAAACGTGAAAAGATCAAAGAAGGTGATGACATTAGCGAATAAAATTGAGTTATTAGATAAAATTTCTAATGGTGAAAATGTCTCCTCAGTGGCAAAACATTATAAAATCAATGAGTCAACGGTACGATCAATCAAGAAATCAGAAGAAAAAATCCGTCATAGTATCCGTGAAAATACGCTAATTGCTTCAAAAATTTGTCTGTAACTCGTGATGTTAAATTAGAAAAAATGGAAAAGGCTTTAAATCTGTGGATAGAAGACTGAACTCAAAATAAAATTCCGTTAAGTTCACTCATCATTCATGAAAAGGCAAAACTCCTTTATCAACACTTTAACGAAACTTGATAGCACTGGCGGGATAAGTTTTTTAGCTAGCAAAGGCGCTGGTTTGAAATTTCTAATAAATATTACATTTAATATTAAATTGTTTCTTACTTTCATTTTGATGCCATATATGCTTGCATTTTACTATGTGCTGTCTATGTACATAATCATATTATGAAGCTACATATAATACATACATAGACAAATTTTAGACTAGTTTTTCTTATATATTTCATACTTTGGAATGTAACCCCTTTATTACTATGGGAGACATAACTCAGTATTCGCGTTTTCGGTATTCGTGGCATTTCTCAGGAACGTAACCCCTGCGAATAGCGGGGGTTTACTGTATACTTTATTTCCTGGGGTATCAGTTCAAACAGCATGCAAACCTGGAGCATGTGTAACTTACAGCCATAAAAATTCGATTCTTTTCTGTTCTACTCTGTAAATTGAAATAACCTGTAATTGAGTAACCAGTGATTTATGTAACAGACAGCCAACTATGACCTCACCCCCCCAACTTCCCCACACAACCAAATTCTACCTTTAAAATCTGTTTCATATTCTGACTATCATGTTTAAATAACATGTTTTGGTGTTGCTTTTGTTAGTGATGGAACATAAAGAAACAACCATATACCACATTTCTCCTACTCAATTCTACCTTTAGATATACATCTCAATATAGGAGTAACTGTTCATCAAAAATTAGCTGTACACAAGTTAAAACATCTATGTCACTGATTTGAAGATAATGGATAGATATTCCCCCTTTTCCCCACCTCTACCTCCCAATATAATAAGTAAATTCTAATAAGTTTTTTTTTTTTTTTTTTTTAAGGAAATTACTTTGTTACATATTCATTCATTTCCTTACATCCTCAGAAGAAGAAACAAGGCAGCTTCTGAAACATCAGGCCATTCCTTCCCACCACAATTATTATTTTCTGTGTAAAAACTTTAATCTCGAAATAAATTCATTTACACATACCTATTCAATTTAGTGGTCTCTTTTCAGTCATTATTTTTAAAAATGCATTCAAAACAATACCAAGGCATTGTAATGTAGTGTAGAGTACAGGCAGATCAATTTTAAATTGATGTCTACCCATACCCTATAAAAGCAATGTGGTTAACAAACAACATGAGGTCAACTGTTCTTGTGTGTTCCTATAAATTTAGCACAAGCAAATTAAATATTTACTGTGTAAGAAATGGTCTGTTACTTCAGTGTGTTCATAAACCCTTCTATGATAAACTGCTGGGAAATGTCAGAAGATGGTTGAATGGAAAAATCAAATGGGGAGAAAAACACCATTTTGAGGACTGCCACTTTTGCCTTTTGCAATACAGCCAGTAATTCATTTTGATGAATGCCAATTCCTAAGCCTCCTCAACCATGGACTTCACATCAAGATTTGTCATTTTGTGATGATAAACAAATGAAAGTATCTGACAAGGCTGAAGAATATACAGGGTGAGCATAAAGTCTTTCCCTGATTTAGAAAAATTATAACTTAAAAATTATGCTGGATAGAAACTTGCACCTTGTGTCATAACGAAGGCCAATGCTTAGTTTTTTGCACTGTACAGTTGCACAATCTAGGTAAGGCTGCAATCGCCAGTATCGATTACGATGTATCTATTGCAGCAATAGCAGTGCTATCTAGATCATCCACAGATTGTGCAACTGTACAGTGCAAAAAACTCTAAGCATTGGCCTTCGTTATAACACAAGGTGCAAGTTTCTATCTAGCATAGTTTTTAAGTTATAATTTTTATTAATCAGGGAAAGACTTTATGCTCGCCCTGTATATCAACTGAAGAGAGGTAACCTCATTTGATTAGTCAAATAAAACTAAATGACCTGATTTGAGACATATCCTTCTAATAGTCAAGTTGAACTCTTGGATTTGTATAAATCAATATATATTTATATATACACACAAATATTGCAGCTGCAAAAAGGATTTAATAAAATTTTTCTATGATATGCGATCTCATTTTCTCCAGTGATCCAGTAATAATGACTTAACTAGTGCCCTAGATCACAAGCATAACCACGAAGTTCAGAGGCTTTTTAAATAGACTCATCAAAACTTTTAAAGGCTATGCTGTGGCATAATGGAAATATTTACCACCTGTATTAATCGGAATTGCTATTCTTTTGAAAGACACCTATAAAAATACGTAATTCCTCCTCCTAAAAAAATTAACTAATCAAAGAGAAGCAAACTTCATTTCAGCTGGATATGCAACTTGCTTTCATAAAATCTTGTGTGAGTGGAAAGTAAGAGATTCCATTTACATTGTCATCCAGCAAGATGTATATTCCTGGACCAAAGGACAATACCACTAGTTAATAGGGGAATGACTTTGCTTCCCTGCTTCATATCAAATTAGGTTTAATGAAAAAGTTCTGCAAAAGTGTCAGACAAAAAATGTAGTTTCTAATACTTGAAACAAATATGTCATGGGCTTAATAATGTGAAGATAAGAGGAAATATTCATTCATCCACAAATAAAGGTGTTAGTGAAAGAGTTATTTAGATGATTTCCTCAATACATGCAAAAAAGCAGCATGAAATGACTTCAAGGCACTCCAAAACTTTTTAGGAAATCAAAGCTCAGCAAACTATGAGGTTGTTGTTGTTATTTGGTTTTTAGGAGCATTAGCAACTAAGGCCATATTGCTCTGGGGATATGCAGTGGTCATTCCCTGACCTTTCCGCATCCTCCGTATTTGGTGGCTCATGGGCTCGAACTCCAGTCTAATCAAGAAGCATGTGCTACGCACTGCTGCTCCTGCCCACCTGGCTACTGGAGGTGCACAAACTATGAGGAGCTTGCTGATAAACTCCTGTAAGTGTTTAACAATGAACTGGGTTGTTATGTAGTTTAAAAACTAACTTTCTGCATTCACATCTTAAATCTTCACCTCCTCTCACACAGTTAAAGTAAAATTTTAACAATTTGACAAGACCACATTCATGTTCAACACTACAAAATACATATAGGGATAACATAACTGGTTATGAGAAAAACCAAGAAAGTTTAAATCTGCGCAGTGTTATCCACAATTTAAGAAAACGTAGCATAAACATTGGCTCTAAATTCAATTCCAGTGGTAAAAATGTCAATGCCATGCCATGTTAACTATTGCATGAATTGAAACAGTGAACTAAAGGTAGACCAATTGATTTGCAGTAGCAGTGAAAAGGATATTTTGTCTACAATTTGAATGAGGAACATAACATGGTATTGATGAGAGGAGCATTAGAAAATACCACAGAAACTCTATGAAGGTGGGAGGAAGGGGTACTTTATGGGACCACACCAACTTCATTTTCATTATAGAAAAATATCTTTTTTTTTTTTTCTGATACAAGCTTTGTTTTTAACCTAAAACAGAAAAAAGGACTAATGTCCAGGTTTCATTTGCAAGTATATTCTTTACCTAGCTTTTATTTTTAAGTTTATCCTACCTACCTTTGTCATATTCACATGGTTAAGCAGTGAACATGGAGAAAGGCCTTGCATTAAAAGCATGTTTGCTAATTACTGCTGGATGCTTATAAGGGAAACTATTGGTTGGGCACAAAGTGGAAATTATTCTAAATTTTGTAATCTGTTGTTGCAGAATAACATCATCAAAAATATGTTTCTTTATAAGTTTTGGATATTTCCAACTATATAATTAATATTACGTAAGGCAATAAACTTACCTGTCCTGCAGTAAGATAATGACATACTTGTAGAACCAAAAAAAACACTTTTAATGCTTCCTTTTGAGCACTGCTTCCTTGCCACGCTTCCACTAACTGACCAGCTAAAGTTAGTACCTGATGAACTTCTTGAAGCTTTCTGTCAATCATAAGCAACTAAAAAGAGAATTTTTATTAATTTTCTAATTTTTTTGGTAGGTATTTTGTTAAGTATATGAAAATAAAGTAATCATGAAGAAACACTTTGTATTGTCTAAGGCAGGTCTGGTTATTAACTTATTCTTGTACTCAAATTACTTTATACAGCTTCATGCTTGCTCACTTCTAAAGTGAGTTTACGCCAACAGATCAAAATCTTCACAACTGTCATAGATTGTGTTGGGTATATTTTAAGAATTTAAGCAATTTAATTCTGCAAATTAACCAAATGATAAATATACTGGGTTAGTTAGATATTCAGTTACAGATACATAACTTAGTCTGTGCCTGACAATCTTTTGCCAAATTGTAGTACAAATTTGCCCTGGCAATCATATAGTAAGCAATTCTTCAAGCACATCCTTAACAGAATTAGTTTGGCAAGTAATACACTGGTAATGTTATTTTACACAAGTTAATAAAAGGTTATTAGTCTTAATTTCTTTTTGAGTAATTTGTCTCTCTCATGTTGCTTCACTAAAAAGTATCATTACACAAGAGTTTCACTAAAAAGTATCATTACACAAGAGTTTATCCCAGGTGAATGGAAGATAACCTTCCATCCATTTCTAGAAATTTTTTGGCTCTCCCAACTACACAACAATAAACAATACCTCTTCTCTAACAAAACACTGAAAAGATATCTTCAAGCGTTACGTGTGTAATAGTTTAGCAAGAACGATTCATTTTGTGTGTAACTTTTGCTATCTTGAGTGGAATACCCATCTAAATGCAGCCACTGCTTTTGTATTTTCAAATTCACAAAGTTGCATAAACAAACTCACTGTAATTAATATGTGTCACCACTAAAATCAAAATATACTTATTGACAATAAAATTTCAGGCTCAAATGCATCAGTTCATATATTTTAGCCTCTCTTTTTTTTTTTTTTTTTAAACGGCTACCTTCTTTTTTATCCCTCTCCAATTTTTGAAATCAGATTTTTGTTTTATTCTTTCTGTTCTGAAATGGGAAAAAAAATTCCTGGTGCATATTAGCAATGCAATACCACACATGCAAAGCCTAAACTCATTAGTACTCATATCCAAACAAGTACAGTGTTTGAATAAGACCAATGTATCAGGTTTTGTGAGAGTAAGAGAGAATGACCATTTACTAGCATGTAAAGAATTATAATTAATACAAATAACAGTAGCAATGGATTTACATTAAATAAAACTATGATAAATCACTACCTGAGATGCAAAAGAAGACTGTAAAAAAGGAGTTTGGCTCATATGGTAAATATGATCAAAACAAATTTTTAGTGCAAAAAAAGAAGCCAACTTATATACCCAGGAATACATAGCATTTTTGCTAATTATTTTATTATTTCTAGACAAATAAGTGCCCATTCCACTAAAAACAGAATGTAAGAAATGAACAGCATTCACAAACCTCCAAAATAATGGGTTATTTTGGAGGTTTGTGAATGCTGTGTTTGTGAATGGGGTTATTTAGTATCAGAAGCTACATGATACAATTAAATACCATCAATTAAAATTATCAGCAAATTTTATATTTTATCTATTTCCTCCAAATACTACTTAACAATTTTTTTTTTTTTTTTTTGTATGTTTTGATTTTGGCTAAAAAAGCAAAAACAAAAAAAAAAAAAAACAGGTTTCTGCAAAAAGCAAGTTGTTTTTATATTAAAATACAGCCATAGGATTGTTTGCCAATACTGTATACATTTAAGTAGCTGCAACTGAACATCATGTTACATTAGCCAGGGGTTAACATTATAAAACACATTTAAGGATATCTTATAACTAAATAATAAAAAAAATGAATAATAATTATACTATATACTGAAAATAAAAAAATAAAAAACACAGTAGATAAAAAATAAAAATATACAATAAATTGATATGCAAAAAAAAAAAAAAAAAAAAAAAGTTAGCTGTCCATATCAAAAGGCTATAGGAATTGTCCATTTGAACATTAGCATTAGTAGGGCATATGATGCAAGAAAGCAAGCTTATACAGCATCAGCCAAAAAAAAAAAAAAAAAACACCCTTCCCATTTCACTCATCCATTCATTCCAAATATTTGTCTGGTTCTGACTTGAACTTGTTTAAGTTGCTGAACTCCAATACAACAAATGGAAGTTTGTTCCAACTATCAACCACCTGCTAACTAATGGCGAATTTCCACACATCTATTCTACAATAGTCTTTCCTCAATTTGAATTTATGCCCCCTCAGGTTCGCAATCCGAGCAAGAGGAAGAATCCCATCAGCATTGAACCTAATCAAACCATTCAAGGCCTTATACACCTCAGTCAGATCACCTCACAGGATCCTAGTCTCCAGATGCTGCAATTTGCAGAACCTTTCTTGGTAAGAGCACCTCTTCGTTCACCTACCTTGTTGCCCTTCTATGTACTCGTTCCAGCAGTTCTACATCCTTCCTAAAATGAGGCCTCCAGACCTGTATACAGTATTCAAGGTGTGAACTAACCATTGCCTTATACAAGGAGACCATTACCCCCTTATCCCTGCTAGCAAAATTTCTGTATATCATTGACAAGACACCATGAGCTACTCTTCCAGCCTTTTTGCACTGTTCAGAAAACTTCATATCTGACTGCACAATTATCCCAGATCCTTTTCATTATACACTACCCTGAGTGTAATACCACCCAGTTGATACGGTACTCTGAGGTTCCTGCTACCCATATGCAGTACTTCATATTTGTTAATATGTTAAACTTCAGTTGCCACCTCTCAGCCCACCTGCTCAACTCTTCCAGATCCTGTTGCAGTAGCATGCTATCATCACTGTCATTAACAACCCTGTCAACCTTCGTATGGAAGGTTGACAGGGTTGTTGACAGGTTCTGCAAACTTAGACAATAACTCTGATATACCTTCATCAATATCATTGATAAATACCAAAAACAACACCGAACCCTGGAGGGCTCCACTAATAACATTAGTCCATGAAGAGCAGTGTCCACTGATAACCATTCTCTCTCTTCTCCCACTCAACCATCCTTTTATCCATTGTAGCAACTTGCCCTTAATGCCATGTTGCTCCAATTTGTACAGTAATCTTCCATGTGCCACGGTATCAAAAGATTTCCTAAAATCCGAGTATATGATATCAAAATCATTCTTTGCATCCAATTCCTTTGTCACCACACCATAGTATCCAATTAAGTTTGTCAGACAAGACTTCCCCTTAACAAACCCATGCTGTGTCTGAACTATAACTGCTGTCTTGTCTAGATGATCCTACATTGCTTCCTTAACCAGTAACTCCATTATTTTCCCTGGAACAGAAGTCAAACTAACAGGTCTGTAATTACTCATGTCATCCTTTGTGAATTGGGGTCATATTTGCACATCTTGGTCTCTGGGGGAGGTCCATGAGGATCTCCCCAGATCCCAGGAAGCTGTCATCAACTTAGATCTGAGAATCAGAAGGATCCATCAACCATACTGCATATAGACCAATTGTTGCATGGATTGTCCAACAAACTGGGATGTAAGTCATCAGGTCACAGATTATGCCTGTGGTTGCCTTGGCAACTATCACAGAGTATTCTTTCCTGTATGATCAATCTTGACCAAATTTCTTGAGATCAACATCTAGAACCTAGATGCATGATAGCATCTGCTGAGAGAGAAAACAGTTCAACAGGTAAAGGAGTGTTTGAAGAGGACATAGCTGTAGAGTAGCCCAGAGTTAAGTCACTGGAATCCTTCAGGCACAGAATTACAAAACGAGGGAGAGAAGATGAGACCAGTGAGAAGATAAGTGTTACGTCTTCTTCCTTCAATAAGCCAGGAAGCCTCAGGATGTTGACCATGTTGGGCATAACTGTAGTCTGAAGCTGAGGTAAATTTAGCTTGTGGCACACAGAGTTGAGAATCCAATCTCAGAAGAGAACATTGGTTTGATGATGAAAGTAGCTGCAGATGCCCAGATATCTGCTGCATACAGAAGTGTGGATACAGTAGCCATCTAAGTCAAGCCATCTATGTTGCTCTTGTTGTAGCATGTTTAAATGTTTGTTAAAAATGAAGCTTTGGATCAAACACGACCCCTGGATCAGAGTGACTCAGAACAATGGGGCTGGAGGCACATAAAGGACTGGCTAAATTATTGTTGGATGTAGCTTTAACAAAAAGGGCGTGGTTTTAGACTCAGGATCGATGTGCTTCAAACTGCTTCAAGCAAAGTGAACATTGATGAGAGAGTGGAAGTTAGTGCTTCTGTTACTTGGGGTTCTTAATTTGCTTTGATTGGTGCAAGGATCTTTAAGTTATTGGCATAAACAAAGATATGCAGTCACTGAGTTATCAGTGAAGCAATGAAGGCAGCAAAGAAGAAGCCTGATAGTACTGCCCCTTGTGGAACTCCAATTTTTTATTGGAGTTCCACAAGGTTCTTTAGCAGCTGTAGGAGAGATGGAACATTCATATCATCAAATTCTGGCTCAATGTCCAAATAGGTGAATGCCAATTTTTCCATGTTTTCAAATGCAGTGAGGATTCTGTCAGTGGTTATTAGAAGGTTTGTCACTGTTGACCTGTTAGTGTTATAGTAAATTTGTAGGAGGTGGTCGTGATTATGCTGAAAAATGTCATTTTTCAACATAATCGCACATTTTTCACCAATAGAATTCCCTATCCCTAATTGCTGTCATTAACCACTCTACTAACCTCTGTATCTTTTTCCTTTTTATTTTGGTTTGGTTTTGTATTGGAGTTATTGGTGCAACAGCTTGTTTGTTTGTTTGTTATTTGGTTTTTAGGAGCATTAGCAACTAAGGCCATATTGCTCTGGGAATATGCGGTGGTCATTCCCTGACCTTTCTGCATCCTCCATATTTGGTGGTGACAGGATCGAACCCCAGTCTAATCAAGAAGCGTGTGTTACGCACTGCTGCTCCTTCCCACCTGGCTATGGAGGCACCGGTAAAACAGCATCTACAGATATAATACACCAGACTTATGAGAAGAAACTGATACATACAGTGCATTTTTTTTTTTGTTTATCAAGATGGAACTACTGTACCTAAAGTCTATACTGTTTAAGGTTTATACATCCTGCATTATTATCATTATTATTATTATTATTGGATTTAGTGACAATATTTGATCACGTGGAAATGACAAAAGACATCCAAGATTGTTTCAATCACTTATGATATTTTCGGGTATGAAGTTTCCATAGCTATTTAACAACGTTCTGAAAGCTGTATACCAGGCTTTGTCAAACTTGAGGCAACTGATCATCAAATGTTAGCAGTTTAAGTGATATGGCAGACGTGGCATTAAGGAGAGTCTTCATATCTCAGTAAGTATGAATGGTTAATGAAGGTATGCCCGATCTGTAGGCTAGCAAGAATGACCTCTTCTCATCTGCTTGGTCTCAATTTTGAGACCCATTGCTGAAGCATTTTTTGCAACTGCCATAATTTATTACTGACTTAGGCCTGCCATTTTTTGTGCTACTGTTTCAAGCCACTAGAACATAAAATTGGTTTATATTCAGTATAGGGTATTATATAGGATGTATTAATCATTGCAACTGCTTCTTTTGCTGCTTTATTTGCTGGCTCATTTCCTATGTGTCTAGGACCGAACAAAATCTGATACCAAATTTTAGTTTTGTTAGTTCAGCCAACCAGAACCTGCTGAAGAACAGGGTGTGTAGTGGTCTGTATTTCTTACGGCTTTGAAAGAACTGAGCGATTTGGTGAAAATTATACATTTGCAACAGACTTTTCCCAGAGATGGTTTAAAGCTAGTAGAATAGCTTGCAATTTGCCAGTGTAGATAATTTCAGAGTTTCTGCACTAAATCCCAACTGATGGAAAGCATTACAGATGATTTTCTCATATACTCTATTACATGCCTTTTCCACATTTTCTAGTAATGTTTAAGCAAAACAATTTTTAAAAAATGATGTGACACTTCACATAACCCCCTTGATCCATGGTGTGTAAAACATTTGTCATGTTTGCTAGTAGAAACAAAAAAATAATTTTTTTATCTTGCTTTCATCCACTTTGTGTCGTGCAATTGTCCAAATGAAAAAATTTTTCAACCATACCTCTGCAACTCATGGCCCCCAAGAAGCAGCTCAGATTCAACAAATGCTGATATCATCCAAGTTTTCTTATTTTTGCTATACCAAACAGATATGTTTTGACATTTTAAACATCACAGATTTATTGATTTTTCTAGAACAGAAAGATGCTTGTCAAAGCATCTTTCTGTACCATTCAAATTAATGCAAACAAGGACTGTGGTATGATCTATTGATAGTTTGATTCCTATGCACGTTGCACTCTTGAATTTTAATGTGCTATCAGGAGTTAATTTAAACGAGTTGTGTAATGTATACAGTGCATCCTAACTAGTTTAAGACACATTTCAGGTGCATTCAATTTCTTAAGTGATTAAATTGAATGTTTTTCTTTTTCTATTATTAATAGAAGTGAAAAGTCAATAACTAATTATCTTATTACTCATTATTTACTAATTGATTAACTAATAATATATAAAAGTAATTGTTTTACTTCACCGCACATACCTCACAAACTAATAATAATGTGTTTTGTAATACTTTGTAATCACAGACCATGAAATGCAACGCATATTTCAAGGTCTGTAATGTAATTAAATAAACAGCAACTGTACCTCAAATTGCAGTACGCTGATACTACTATTACACAATAAACTTTATTTGTTTCTTCATGGATTTTAATAAGTGAAATATAATACATTTCATGTTTAGGCTGTAATTTAATAAACAAATAGTAATAATTCATGGTGTACATAATTAGTAAACATTAGTAAAATAATGAGCTTTTCAAAGAGTAAAATTTCTGCACACTTGCCATATTACCCATTCATTCTTCCACAATCAGCACAAGGCAACAAACATAGTATCCAGAGGTTCAGCTACAATATATATGGTACATAGATAGTCTACATGATATATATATATATATATATGAGAAAAAAAAAAAGGATCCAAATACAAAATTTCATGGAAATCTATCCACTGGGAGTCAAGTTATTACATGCAAGCAGATGGACAGACAGACAGACAGACAGACAGACAGACGTGGTGAAGATGATAGGTGCTTATACACATATAGTATGAATGTAGGTAAAAAGAGTCCTGTTTTGTGCTCATTATATCCATTGTGCACTTTGGGCCATACCAAATTTAACCACTCCAGAATGGTTGTATTGTTCACATCTTTTGCTTCACCAGTAACTTTTCTAAAACATGTAAAAGGTAAACTGCAGTCATTATCAATCCACTGCAGGATGGAAGTGTCCTCAACGATCCACGATGAGGGAAATTGACCATAATCTGCCATGCTGATCCAGTGTGGATTGGCAGATTGACCATATTTAGCAGTCAGAAGCTTGAACCCTGGTCTACTCAAAGAGCTTGTGAACTCCCACTGAACTTCCACTCCTGACCACTCAGCTAGAGGTGATGCAACATAAGCTGATCTATCCACCAATGGAAAAGAAAAAGTTCTCAATTCAAATTTGTAAAAAGGTTCAACTTTGTTCATTAAAAATTGACTTCTTACTGAGATATTTACACTCCTTTGCTGTTTAAACCAATAAAGGGGTTTAAAAGAACTTTATCAGCATCAGAATCAGCATTGGGTTTACATATACATTTCATCTTGCTACAAATCTTTTCAAAGACTCAATAATTTTGTTTTGAATAATTATTTAAGTTAAATTCATGAGCAACAATGCATTTCTTCTCCCTGTTTTCTATTTATCTAATAGCTTTCATTTTATTCTCAATGCTTGAAACTTTGTTTGCTGTATAT
Source organism: Mastigoproctus giganteus (assembly GCF_048544385.1). Classification (NCBI taxonomy): domain Eukaryota; kingdom Metazoa; phylum Arthropoda; class Arachnida; order Uropygi; family Thelyphonidae; genus Mastigoproctus; species Mastigoproctus giganteus. The sequence continues at coordinate 113,182,136 of NC_143583.1, read as the reverse complement.
TGTAAAAGTACTGTACTTTATGGTGTAAAAATCTGTCTTAATTTTTGTAACAGAATGCCAGCTGACCCAAATTCAAAATGAAAACGGTGCTCTTGAGCAGACAAATACATGTATGGTGCTAATAAATACTTAAAACTTTACTTTGAGTTCTTGAAAAGTAAACTCTCAAGACTGTCAATTTCTTATAGCAAATGTGCTATATGAGGAACTGTAAACAATTCCTCATATAGCACATTTCAGGAATGGTTCTGTTACATAATCATTTAACCATTCCTTGTTATTGTTACATAATCATTTCTTCTCCCATGTACACATGTGACATAAATAACAGCGATGTGACATTGTCACCTATGCCTGCAGGTTTTGGTTTCATTACCTTCTACATAAGGAAGCTACATATACTCATTGCTTCTGTTCACAGTTTACTCTGCAGTGTAATAAAATGTCACAATGTAAACTTTTAAAAGAAAGAGTAGAAGTAGAAATAATCAAATTACAAGTACACAGTGGCTCTTAATGCACATTTTACTGTAATGCACCACTATGGGAAATGTGCAAAATGACTAAAAATGGGAGTCAACTTATATTGCTAGACAACTTCGCTGGAAAGTTTGGTTCTATAGCAAAGGCAATTTCTATTTTCCAAGTAAAATAGCATATTTTATATTGAGATTTTTCTTAACTGACTCAATTGTGTCATTACAGCAATGTTGGAACAGAAATTTCTCTGATTGAGTTTGACTGTACATTAAACAAATCATACATTTTAAAAGATTTTTCCCTATGTATATCACAATGAGATGTTCATTTTGAATAAAGGCAATCCATGGTCAGCCATCTTGCATGAGCAACTGGCACAGAATATTAGTCAGTAACTGTACAAATCTAGCTGATTTTTTTCAGGTTAAAGGAAGACTAAAACTGTTGAATGTTCCAAAGGGCTGAGACAGCAGCTTTCAGAAGTGATCCCATTAAAAAATAGCAATTATGAGTTCAGAGCTGCACTGCCTAAATGTTGAAGCATGAAATAGTAGATTATCAGAGCTGCTGTGACATTTGCTGATCTGTTTAGAAATGCCTGTACTTCAAACATTGTCAAGGGTCAATAAAATGGAGGAGACAGGTTTGTAATTTGCTTCACTTAACTCTTGCGTTATCTTGTCAAAAGGATGGTGTAAAGAATGATACTCACCTCAGTGATTCAACATGGAAAGGATATCCTCTTCAAATTTACTGTTTTAATATAAAAATAATGAACTTTACATCTAATGCATAGCACTGTATATATTTTGTATATTAAAATTATATATATTTTTTTTCCCTTCACATAAGAAAGATTTCCAATTTATATCATTTGTCAGTTTAATACCTATCTGTATAGTTGAATATATATTTACATATATTTTATTGTTCACCTGTTGGTTTAATGTAACATACTGCATAATCCAAAGCTCATTGTTGCTTTTCAGATAAACGTGTCTCTGATTTTCGCCACAAATGTTTTCAGCGCCATAAGCAACATGTTCTCATGAGAGAGAGAGAGAGAGAGAGAGAGAGAGAGAGAGAGAGTAGATGGGGAGAACAGAAATTTAGGGCAATAAAAAAGGAAGGTGTACTAAACCTTTGTATTTAAGTTAGAAATATTAGAGTTTGCAAGGAATCTTTATTTCCTTGAAGAAGAAGTTTGTGATGTTTAGTTTCAGTTTAGTTTGATGTTCACAAAAAACAATATAAGTTATACCATTTTGAAGAACTCTTTGTTAATGGCAAATCTGTGTTTACAAAGAGTTCTTCCAAAATGTATAATTTCAGAGGATTAAGGAAGTAAGAACTTTCTTATTTACATGCATGTTTATCAATTTATGTTTGTGAAATTCAAAATGCATGAAATGGAACCAAAGAATCAGAAAAATGGCCATTTAAGCAAAACCAGAATCAATGAAGAGTGATGTTTTTATTTCAGAGTCTATTACTCATTTCTAATATCCAGCAAGAAATATCAACTAGATTAAAAGGATTGAATGAACTATTTTTGGTATATGTGCTCAGCAGACATAGAATGCTAATTGCCTTGAACAAAAAGATAACGTCTAGCAAGCAAATAAATATGCTATTTACTTGCATGTAATGCTTAATGTTATAGGTTTAACTAAGTTTTGTGACCACCACGATTTCGGCTGGTATGTTGCAGTAGCTGTTAATAACTGAATGTACACTGTAGACCCAATGTAATGTAGCCCGATATAACGCAGTCAAAGGCAAGGCCCCAATTCTACCACACCCCTCTTTTTCACATGCTTCAAATTTGATCGATTCGCAATTTGTTCTAGTGCATTTACTAGTTCACTGAAAATTCTGAGTTGCTGATTTTTTACAGGTATCAAGAAGTGATTAGCACAATTGCTATCTGATGTCCTATGAATCAACTTTGTAATACCACTTTTAATTTCTTTTGTTGTTTCAGTCAACTTAATGCTTTGTTTGCCTTTGTATTGGACAAATACAGCTCAGGCTGGAGGCACCCATGATTTTAGTGATGTGAATAAAATCAAAGCTGTCCTGGAAAGATGCAACAGTGGCAAAGTTTACATGTGCTGTTTGGAAATTGGATGTAAGCTTACTCTATGTGACATTAGTGTGTTTCCAAATGTTTGTTTTCTTTTCTTTCCTTTCCTTTAAAAAAAAAAAAAATTAATGTCCATGGAAAGTTCTCAAAAGAAAAAAAGAAAAGCATGGTCAATTCAAGAAAAGCTAACTGCTCTGGACTTACTAAAATGGGAAAATATGCAAGTAGAGGTGTGTCAACATCCAAAATGTGGGGGAATCCACTCTCAGAGGATGGATAAAAGGTGAAATCAACCTATGGCAAGCAACAAGTAACTTTGATGCCAGAGAAGGTCTTCAGCGAAAGCAGCTTAGGGCAGCAAGTGACAGCCCACTGGATAAGGCCATGTTCACATGGTTCAGACAAGAACATGCAGAAGGAACACCTATACGGTGCCGTATCTAGGTATGGTTGAACTGGGCAGCTGCCCGGGGGCCCAAATTCAAATGACATTTTAATTTTTTTTAAATAATATAAAAAATTTGTTTCTTAATATAATACTTTAATTAGACAAAAAAAATAATAAATACTGGCTTATTACAGTAAATTAATTTATTTTATAATAGGATATTAAAATAAATTAATTTTTGCCTATTTTTAATGCAACAAACCCCTCAATAATGCAGATTCACATTCAAAAATTTGTGCACTATAAAAATTTGGATTTAACATTTATTTCTTGAGATACTTAGCCATTCATGATACTTCAGGGAAATGACTAACAGATTCTATACTAAAAATGTAAGAAACAAACAACATTGACCTAAGTACCTGCCATGGGCAAGGGTATGATAACAGTAGCAACATTAAAAGGTAAATGTAATGGTGTACAAGCAAGAATTTTACAAGAAAATAGAAGAGCTCTTTTAAATTCCATTCAAATGTGTGTCATTCATAAGTTAAATTTATATGTATTTTGTATTGTACTGTATATATACATGTCGAGGGTGGCACCCAGATTAATGTCCATCTCCACCTGTATCTGTATTCAAGTAGTACTTCTACAAATGGGCTTGCAGTGTTGTGTGTATGTGATGCGTTGTAAAAAAAAAAAAAAACCAGACCTCTTTGCCACCAGGGAGCAGGCGCTATCTGAATGCCTGAAATCTGAGGGCCTGGGTCTGCTGCTTTGTCAGTGCAACTTGCACTAAAAATCCTGCACCCACTAGAGGTAATGCAATACTGGTGGATGCAAGCAATTGAGCTCCCAGGCTGCCCAAACCTGGAAGCCACCACAAAAAAAAATCCAGCACTCAGTATCAGACAAACATGACTAACACGTATCGCTAGAAAATAAAACAGGACAAAAAAAAAAAAACTAATATCTATATTGTATTAAAATAGCCAACTGTTTTCTTTTTTGAAAGACTATTCTACAATACTCTTCAAAGCTTAAATAATATTTCTTGGATTGCATATAAATATTCAAAACTTCTATCAAAATTAGAAAATTGATCTCTTAATATATATACCTGTATTCATCATAATAATAGTGGACACTCACATAGAATATGCTCCCAACTCTACCAATATCACACTCACAATATGGTTGGGATTCTAAACCAAACTGATATAACTTTTGTCTTAGAGAACCATGAACAGTTAACATAAAAGATAGGAGGGAGTATATGATGAGAGCCTTGTCAATCAATTCAGCCCTGAAGAGACTGTGCAAGGCTCAAGGGGTAGAATTTTTTTCAGCCTGGTCTGTGCTTGTTGACAGGAAAGACTGCTACAGGAATGGGGGTACACTAAAATAGAAAGAGCGCAATAATATTTGCTGATGTTATCGAGGCAATGTTAGGTGGGTAGGAAAACTGCTAGCTTGGGGGTATACACAGACTAAAAGGTTAACAGTGGCCACAGGCAGAGGCAAAAGTGATTCTTGCACTGCTTCTATTAGAATGAGCAGCAGCCTGGAAAGCAAGGCAATGGGGATTTCCAGGACTGCTGGGAATTATAGTGGGACAAATAAATACATGGGCTGTGTTAGGGTAACTAAGAGTAGAAACAGGCGAATGTATACTTGCATGTACACCAATGCTAGAAGTATAATTAATAAATTTGATGAGCTCGAAGTGCTAGTCAAGACATCAAAGGCAGATATTGTTGGGATATTAGAGAAGTGGTGTCACACAGACATAAGCAGTGCAGAATTGGAATTTGGGGAGTACAATGTGTGTACAGAACGGATAGACAGGAAGAGAGGATGGCTTATGCTGCTAGTTTAAAGAAACACACAAAATCTAAGGAAGTGCATCCAATTGATGTTGGTGGACAATGCAATGTTGAGTCTGTTTGGGGTGACATAAGCACTGGGAAAGGAAAAATGAGAGTAGGTGTGTGTTATAGGCCTAATGATTCTGATGAGTATAATGAGCAATTGTGCAGAGAAATAGAGTTGGGCCAGTAAATCAGAATGTCATATAATGGAGGATTTTAGCTTTCCAGATATTGACTGGAACTTGTGAATTGGTCACTCGCACACTAGCAAGACATTTCTGAATTTATTGGATGACTGTTTTCTACAGCAACATGTTCAAGAGGCAACCAGAGGGAGTAATACTCTTGATCTGATTATCAGCAGTAATTATTCAGGCATTAAGAATTTGAAGATAAAGGAACCACTGGGTAACAGTGATCACAATGTACTGATGTCGGAATTACTTAAAGATGTAACTACCATCAAGGCTAAAGGGAAGGGCTTTTGCTTTCATCAAGGTAACTACAGGGGTCTCAGACTGATGATGCTACCAAAGTTGAATTCTCAATGGGAAGCCTTCAGGGACTTAATTTTGGAGGCTACTAGGCTTTTCATTCCAATTAAGAAATACTGTTCATGGTTTGGGCCTAAATAGATGTTAGATGAACTAATGAGGCTTGTGGCAGGGAAGAAAAATGTATGGGATGCATATAAAGTATCAGGTGACACAGAAACTTATGGCAAATATAAACTAGTCTGTAATCAAGTAAAAAAGGAGGTTAAGCAAGCAAAGGCAGATTACGAGAAATCCTTGGCAAAGGATGCAAAGAAAAACAGCAAAGAGTTCTTTACTTATGTAAACTCTAGAAGGAAAGGGATGAAACAGATTGGACCACTTAACATAGATGGGTTGACTATTGATGATCATACTCAGGTAGCTGATAAACTGAATGAGTATTTTGCATCAACGTTCACACACGAGTTATTCAATGAGGGGAGTGCCAGAAGTTTATCAAACTCTAAGAGGGAGCTAAGTGATTTTGTAATAACTGGGAGCAAAGTGGAGGAGAAATTGTTGAAGTTAAACATAAAAAAGGCACCTGGGGTGGACAGGATCTATCCAGTTATATTAAAGGAGGCAGCAAAGGAAGTAAGCAAACCCTAAGCCATAATTATGAGAGCTTCCTTGGACTCAGAGGAGGTCCCCATGGACTGGAGGTGTGCAAATGTATCACCAATTCACAAAGGGGGTTCAAAAAGGTGACAAGTAACTATAGACCTGTTAGTTTAACTTGTGTTCCGGGAAAAATAATGGAATCGATGGTTAAAGAAGCATTGCAGGATCATATAGACAAGTCTACAGTAATAGTTAAGACACAGCATGGGTTTGTTAAAGGGAAGTCTTGTCTGACCAATTTTATTGGATACTATGATGTGGTCACAAAGGAACTGAATGACAAAAATAATTTTGATATCAGATACTTGGATTTCAGGAAAGTTTTTGATACTGTTGCAAATGAAAGACTGCTTTACAAATTGGAGAGGTATGGCATTAAAGGAAATTTACTACAATGGATAAAGGGATGGTTGAGTGGGAAATGACAGAGAGTGGTAATGAATGGACACTGCTCTTCATGGACAAATGTTATTAATGGATTGTCCAGGGTTCGGTGTTGGGCCCATTGTTGTTTTGTATATTTATCAATGATATTGATGAAGGTATATCAGGTTTAATGTCCAAGTCTGTAGATGATACAAAGGTTGGCAGGGTGGTTAACGACAGTAAAGACAGTATGCTACTCCAACCGGATCTAGATAAGTTAGGCAAATGGGCTTCTGAAAAGTGGCAACTGAAATTTAACATTAACAAATGCAAAGTGCTGCGTATGGGTAGCAATAATCGAAGAGAAATATACCAACTGTGTAGTACTACATTCAAGGAAGTGGAAAAGACCTGGGGGTAATTGTGCAGTCAAATATGAAGTTCGCTGAGCAGTGCAGATGGGCTGTCAGGGTAGGTCATGGAGTCTTGTCAAATGATATATAGGAATTTTATTAGCAGGGACAGGGATGTGATTATTCCGTTATACAAGGCAATGGTCAGGCCACACCTAGAGTACCGTATACAGGTCTGGTGACCTTATTTTAGGAAGAATGTAGAGTTGCTAGAACGAGTACAAAGAAGGGCAACAGGATTGGTGAGGGGAACAAAGGGGTGCTCTTACCAAGAAAGGCTTAAGTTCTGCAAATTGCACCACCTGGAGAGTAGGCACCTGCAAGGTGATCTGACTGAGGTGTATAAAGCATTGAATGGGTTGAGCAAGCTGAGTGCTGATGGGATTCTTCCTCTTGCTCAGATTAATAACCTGAGAGGGCAGAGATTCAAATTGAGTAAAGACAGTTGTAGAATAGGTGTGCGGAAATTTGCCTTTAGCCAGTGGGTAGTTGATTGATGGAACAGACTTCCATCTTTTGTTGTGGAAATTGATAGTCTAAATAAATTTAAGGCTGAGCTGGACAGACATTTTGAATAAATGGTGGGGTGAAATGGGAGGGGGGGGTTTTGTTTTTTTTGGCTGATGCTGCATAAGCTTGCTTTCTTGCATCATATGCCTCTACTAATGCTAATGCTTAAAGAGGTCTCGATATTATAATAAAACCACTTAGTCAACTTGTTTTCATAATTAAAATTAACTAGTGGAATGAAGAATCAAGTCACAGCACCAGTATCACTATTATTCCATCTTTGCTGCCAAATATAAATTAATTTCTTAAGAATATTTCTTTTTTCTTTCTTAATATCTATCATTAAATCATTGGTAATGCCCAAAAATGTAACAGGTTTAACCTTTCTTAAAAAATATCCAAAGGCTCTGAATACTACCACCAAATTTAGAGGAAGTGCCCCAGCTAAAACCTGCAGTGCGTTAGTTGATACTATTTTACATGTTCTCACTACTGTCATATAATTTAATATAATTTAAATTTATTTGTATCTGATGCAGTACATTCTTCAACAAAAGCAGAATTATTTTTTGGAAATTACAAAGATTATATATGATCCTTGAGATCATGTAAAATAGTATCCATTAATCACAACCCTCCATTAATCGCAATCCCCCCTGCTCTCTACCCTGCAGCCACCCAGTTCCATCTTAGAATCTTACCAGTAATCCCAAACTGTTCAAGCTTATACAGTAACTTCTCATGAGGGATCAACTCAAATGGTTTGCTAAGATCTAAATAAACTATGTAGAAATTATTCCCTAAATCCAGTTCAGTGACCATGACTAGTTGTTCTTTCATGTTAGATGCACTGCAGATATGTGATTCAGCTTTTATGAGCACACCTACAGCTGATCTGTTTTTCCAAAAGTCATACTGATGATCTGGCAGGAGATTCTGTGACTCAAGGAACCAAGTGAACCTTGTATCAACCATCCTTTTTGAAAATTTTACATTGCCAATTATGGTTACGTCTGGAGAGAGGAGTTTTTAAAGAGTCAAAATTATTAAAACATTAACGAACAACAATTGGCCAAGAAAGAATTAATGGATTGGCCATTATGTCAATAGAACAAGATGTACTAAAAGATATAAAAACATCAGATGTCATAGACAAATTTATATCATGTAAATATCGTAAGGTAATGATGGGAAAACTTTTAAGTTTATATAAATAATGTACTAGTCGTTAAATTTTATATAAATAATTATGACTTGAATAATTTTTTGGTGTTTCCTATATTTTTTAATTTTTATGAATTCCATCATTAATTTTGCGACGGGGCCCCAGATAAATATTTCACCAGGGACCGACAAAAGTCTAGGTAAGGTACTGTGCCTTTCCTGGTGAAATTAACAGGAGTCAAGCTAAAAAATGATACAGACAACCAGTGTGGAATACATGCATATGAGAAAGAATTCAAAGTTAGCAAGGTCTGGCTCAGCTGATGGAAAAAGAGGCACGAAATTCACCAAGTTGCAATTTCGAGTGAAATTCAATCTGCAAATACCAAGATTACTGATGACCAACCATAATAATCAAAATTTATCATACAAGAAGGCAGCTATGTTCCAGAACAAATTCAAAATTGCAACAACGAAACAGAACTTTATTATCGATAAGCACTAGCTTGTAAATTCAACGAACAAAAGCCACATGGATTTAAAGTAACGAAGGAGAGGGTGACACTGCTGTTTTATGTCAGTAAAACCAGCAAATACACACACAAAGTCAAGCCATTGTGTGTAAGAAAATCGAGGGTGCCAAGGTGTGTCCACCACAAAAACATTCAGGAGTAACCGTTTTCGTATTGCTATAGTAAGAATGCATGGATGACAGCAGAGATTTTCAAAGAATGATTTAAAAAAAACCTTTTGTGTCATCGATGCATACTCAATTTTTAGCATTGGCATTAGTAGCGAGGCATGTGATGCAAGAAAGCAAGCTCATACAGCATCAGCCAAAAAAAAAAAAAAAACACTTTGCATTTCACCCATCCATTCGCTCCAAAAGTTTGTTACTTCTTCTTTGAATTTATTTAAGCTGTCAACTTCTACAATGACAGATGGAAGTCTGTACAAGCAATTATCTACTCGCCGGCTAAAGGCAAACTTCCACACCACCTATTCTACAACTGTCTTTCCCCAATTTGAGTTTATGCCCCCTTAGGTTCGCAATCCGAGCAAGAGGAAGAATCCCATCAGCATTGAACCTAATCAAACCATTCAAGGCCTTATACACCTCAGATCACCTCACAGGATCCTAGTCTCCAGATGCTGCAATTTGCAGAACCTTTCTTGGTAAGAGCACTCTTTGTTCCCTTCACCAACCTTGTTGCCCTTCTATGTACTTGTTCTAGCAACTCTACATCCTTCCTAAAATGAAGCCTCCAGACCTGTATGCAGTACAGGTCTAGAGATTTGTATAAAGCATTCTTCAGGTGTGGCCTGACCAATGCCTTACACAAAGGGATAATCATCTCCCTATCCCTGCTAGCAAAATTCCTGCATATCACTGACAAGACCACATGACCTGCTCTAGCAGCCTGTCTGCAGTGCTCAGAAAATTTTATATCTGACTGCACAATTACCCCAGGTCTTTTTCATTCTCCACTACCCTGAGTTTAGTACCACACAGTTGGTGCATTTCTCTAAGGTTACTGCTACCCATATGCAGTAATTTGCATTTGTCAACGTTAAACTTCAGTTGCCACTTTTCAGCTGATCTGCCCAACTTTTCTAGATCCTGTTGTAGTAGTATACTGTCATTACTATCATTAAGAACTCTGCCAACCTTTGAATCATCTGTAATCTTGACATTAGGCGTGATATCCCTTTATCATTATCACTGATAAATATACACAACAATGGACACCGGGGCACTCCACTAATAACATTAGTCCACGAAGAGCAGTTTCCATTGATTACTACACTCTGTCTTCTCCCACTCAACTATCTTTTAACCACTGTAGCAACTTGCCCTTAATGCTGTACTGCTTCAATTTGTACAGTAGTCTTACAGTATATGTGCTACAGTATATGTGCAACAGTATCAAAAGCTTTCCTGAAATCCAAGTATATGATATCAAAATTATTTTATGAATCCAGTTCCTTTGTGACCATGTTATAGTATACAATCAAATTGGTCAAACAAAGACTTCCCCTTGACAAACCCATGCTGTGTCTGAATTATTACTGCAGTCTTGTCTAGATGATCCAGCAAGGCTTCTTTAACAAGCGACTCCATTATTTTCCCCAGAACAGAAGTGAAACAAACAGGTTTGTAATTACTTCTGTCACCCTTTGATCCACCTTTGTGAAAGAGGAATACATTTGCACATCTCCAGTCTGTGGGGACTCCCATGAGTCCAAGCATGCTCTCATAATTATGACTAAGGGTATGCTTACGTCCTTTGCCACCTCCTTTAATATAACTGGATAGTCCCATCCAACCCAGGTGCCTTTAACTTCAATGATTTCTCCTTCACTTTGATCTCAGTTATTACAGTCATTTAACCACTGTTAGAGTTTAATAAAATTTCTGTCCTCCACTTCCCTACAGAATTCCTCATGTGAATGTAGATGCAAAATACTCAGTTCAGTTTCTCAACTATCTGAGCAGGATCATCAACAGTCAAACCTTTGATATCAAATGGGCCAATCCAATTCATCTCCTTCCTTCTAGAGTTTATAAAAGTTATGTTATTTGGTTTTTAGGAGCATTAGCAACTAAGGCCATATTGCTCCGGGGTTATGTGGCAGTCATTCCCTGACCTTTCCGCATCCTCCGTATTTGGTGGTTATAGGCTCGAACCCCCAGTCTAATCAAGAAGCGTGTGCTACGCACTGCTGCTCCTGCCCACCTGGCTACGGAGGAGCCAGTTTACATAAGTAAAGAAGTAAAGAAGTCTCTGCAGTTTTTCTCCGTCTCCTTTGCCAAATATTTCTCGTAATCTGCCTTCGCTTGCCTAACCTCCTTTGTGACTTGATTACTGACTAGGTTATATCTACCATAGGCTTCTTTGTCACCTGATACTTTATATGCATCTTTCTTTTCTGCCATGAGTGTCATTAATTCACCTGACATCCATTTAGGCCTAAACCTTGAAAAGTATTTTTTAGTTGGTATGAAAAGCCATTTCAAAAGCTTCCAGATGAATTCCTTGAATGCTTTCATTTAGAATTTGCTGTTGGTAACATCATCAGCTGGTCTCACTATATTCAATTTAAAAAATCTCTGAGACCACTATAGTCACCTTTATGAAAGCACACCCTTCTCTTTACCACTGATGGTAGTTACATCTTTGAGTAAATCCCACATCAGAACACTGATCACTGCTAACTAGTGGTTCCTTTATCTATAAATTCTTAATGCATGAATAATCACTACAGATAATCAAATCAAGAGTATTACTCCCTCTTGTTGCCTCTCAAACATGTAGAAAACAATCATACAGTAAATTCACAAAAGACTTGCTAGTATGAGAGTGACCAATCAACAAGTTGCAGTCAATATCTGGAAAGTTAAAATCCCACATTATAAGACAACTTGATTTACAGCCTACTCTATTTCTCTGTACAATTATTTGTTGTACCCATCAGAGTGATTAGGCCTATAACACACTCCTACCCTCATTTTTGCCTTCCCAGTGCTTATTTCACACCAAACTGACTCGTCATTACACTGTCCACCCATGTCAACTGGATGCACTTCCTTAGATTTTGTGTGTTTCTTTACTAACAGCATAATCCCTCCTCCCTTCCTATCCTGTTTGGCCACATTGTATTCCCCAAATTCCAATTCTGCAATACTTATATCTGTGTGACACCACATCTCTGATATATCCCAACAATATCTGCCTTTGATGTTTTGAAGAGTACTTCAAATTCATCAAATTTATTTTACTTTTCTAGGTGTTAGATGACTCTCATCCACCGCTGCAATACCACCATTTTGCTTATTGGAGGCTTGAAGTGGTGGAACCCATGTTTAGTCTCCAGAGTTAAGTTCCGGTCAACCCTTCCCCATCTCTTCCATCATGCAGTATGATCGATGACTTTTGAAGTTATGATGAACTTCGTGGCGAAATCCAATCTTCCTTACATTTCGAGGTTACAGCTCTAAAACTGTGTTTTCAGGCCGGCCGTTAGTTAGTACAATGGGCCGAACATATTGGTAACTCTCTAGGAGGCTTCCGGATCAGCTAGTGTTAAATCTTTCCACCTCTACTCTGCCAGATAGTGACTGGAGTGAGTCCGAGTAGTGTGTATGTGGGGGGGGGGGCATTGTCGAGGTCAACATTATGTCAAGGATCTGGGTATATTCTTACCATGTGTATGCATATCCAAAAATTTCATTACTTCATACAGCATGTCACACCCACTTTTTCTTACTATTGAATACACCATGAATTGTCAAACTAATAGAGTAAGCTTATGTGCGAAAAGATCTAAACCTCCCAAACACTTCCTAATTCATTTCACAAATATACGTCGTCTCAATTCTAATCTCAACGATGTCCATTTCCACTTGCAGTCTGCCAAACCCCATTTTATTTTTCTGACAGAATCTCAGCTATCGGTTGATTCAACTACTGCTCATCTCAGTTGCCCAAATTATTCGCTGTATGATTCCTTTTGCCTCAAAGGTGGTACTTGTGTATACAGTAATACCCCGACTTACGCTACCCCGACTTACGCGGTTCTTGATTTTTTTTCGTTTGGCAACGCTGCCGCCCACTATCTTCAAGGACGTTTTTCATATGTTATCGATATACGGTGCGACGGCGGAGAATGAGAGCGAAAGATGAACAAAATTCAACTTTGCTGCTTTTATTTTTTTTATATCAGTTTAGGGGAAACACATTTCACCATAATAACGTAAAAACCAACACAATTCCAGCTATCGGTATAATCGCAAATGCAATTAGATCGAGTTTACTACCAGTTTATAACAGATTTCACTAGCAGAAACGCAACTGGATTTTTATTGTTTTATGGTAGTAACCCCTAGAAATGTGAGGTGTTAATAGTGTATCTCTGCCTTTATGGTGTTGTTTATTCAGTTGCTACATGCGCGCAGCTTTGTTTATGTGTATCAAGCGTGCCTCCTCGTTTTGTAATTGTGCTTTATTCCCTAAAAATGAGTAAAATACTTAATTAAAAGGTGTGAAAAGGAAGCGTCCTGGTGAAGACACTGCAGATTCAGAGAGAAAAAGAAAAGCAATTATCGATAAACAGAGGCGGACTGGATCAAAAATTCTTACCCGGGAAAATTTATAGTGGCCTCATACTATGGTTTATGGCCAAAATCACACTGGCCCACCGGGGTTTCCCCGGTAAGGCTTATGGCCAGTCCGCCTCTGTCGATAGAGAAAAAATATGAAATTGTAAAACGCTTTGAGTGAAATGAAAGACAATGTGATATTGCACGTGCTACAGGCCTAAATGAAGCAACGGCAAAAAGCACATGACAATTGCAAACTTGACAGGTTGAAAACTGAAAAGGGCTCAATTTTAAAGGGCTTAAAAATTTTAGAAAACATAGACTCCAACGAAGAACGCGTTATAGCTACAAAGCAAGGAATAAAAAAATTATTAGCTTGCTACGACGAAATTCTGCGTGAAAAAAAGAAGGCGCTGTGTCGTCAGACGAATTTGTTAGATTTTATGAAGCCATCGACATCGAAATAACTTTTTTACGTAAGTCATTTGCTTTTTTAATACATATTTTGTATTAATATGTATAAAGAACTGCAATTTTATTAATATTTTTCTTCTAAACTAGTGTTTTTGTTAGTCCTTGGTCCCAATTAAGCAAAATTTATATGTATTTATATGCAAAGTTGTACCCCGACTTACGCGAATTCGACTTACGCGATTTTCGTCGGACCCACCTATCGCGTAACTTCGGGGTATTACTGTATGTCCGCTCTGACATTCCCTGTCAGAGACTTGGTAATTTGGAATCTTCTCTTTTCGATCTTCTCTGGCTTAAAATCTCTACCTCATTGTGTCAAATTCATCTGTTGTCTCTACCATTCTCCCAACTCCACTAATCACATGGAGCTCCTTGGCTTCCTCTCTTTGCAACTTGACTTTCTCCAGTCCAACTTTCCCAATAGTGAGGTAATTTTCCTTGGTGATTTTAATGTTCACAACTCCAACTGGCTTCCGTTTTCTAGTCACACTGACCCAGCTGGTCGAGATGCTGAGGCTTTTGCAATTACTAATGATCTTGCACAGATTGTTCATTTACCTACAAGAATACTGGACAATCCTAACCATACAGCCAACATGCTTGATCTTTTTCTCACAAACAACCCTTCTAAGTACATGGTCAAAGTGAGATTGTTTGTTGTTTGTAGCATTAGCAACTAAGGCCATATTGCTCCGGGATATGCGGTGGTCATTCCTTGAAATTTCCGGAACCTCTGTATTTGGTGGTGACGGGCTCGAACCCCAGCCTAATCAAGAAGCGTCTGCTATGCACTGCTGCTCCTTCCCACCTGGCTACGGAGGCGCCATCAAAGTGAGAGGTCCTTTAGGCACCTCAGATCACAACTTGTTGATTGTCTCTTCTCCAATGGAGCCTTTATCACATGACTATTCCCAACCTCATATTGTTTGGCATTACAAGAATGCAAAATGGGATGACCTGCGAGATTTCTTTTCGTCTTTTCCTTGGTCGGATTACTGTTTCAAAACTTCTGATGTCAATGTTTACTCAGATCATGTCAGTGAAATTATTCTTGCAGGAATGGAATGGAATCCTTTATTCCAAACTCCACTTTAAAATCTCGTCCTTTATCTAAACCTTGATTTTCCAATAAATGTGCTAAGGCTGTTAAAGAGAAGAACACTGCATATTGTAATTGCCTTGTTTCTAATTCTTCAGTTTCATTTTTGGCCACACCAAAGCTCACAACAATTGTAAAGCAGTTTTAATCAGTCAAAACTAGAGTTCGAACAGGCTAAGAGTAGAAAACTTGCTTCTTCTCCTAATGGTAGCTGAGCATTCTGGTCTCTTGCCAAAGCTATTGGCCACAACTTTTGCCCATCTCTGCTTCCACCTCTGTCCAAACCAGATGGTTCTGTTGTCACTTCAGCCAAGGATAAAGCTGACCTGCTAGCATCCCATTTTTCTTCCAGCTCATGTATTAATGAACTTGGTAAAACACCTCCCACCATTCCCAACACACTCCATTCAATGCCTCCTGTGGTCTTCCATCAAAAGGATATCAGAAGGATTTTGATGAATCTTGATGCTAAGAAAGCTCCAGGTCCTGATGGTATTTCTCCACTTGTTCTCAAAACCTGTGCTTCTGAACCTACTCCTGTTCTTTGCTGCCTTTTTTTCAATTTCTTTCTTATTCCAAAGGTGTTTTTCTTCAGCTTGAAAATTTGCTCATATCCAGCCAGTTCCTAAAAAGGGTGACAAATCCCTCCTCCAATTATCATCCCATTGTGGTTACTTCTACTCTTTCCAAAGTAATGGAGAAATGAATTAACTGCCAACTCTTACACTACCTAGAAACCTTCCGTCTGATCAACGATTGCCAGTATGGATTCCATCAGTGTCAGTCCACTGTTGATATTCTGGCTTATGTTACCCATTTATGGACAAATTCAATGGAAAAGTTAGGTGAAACACAAACAATTGCTCTTGACAACTCAAAGGCTTTTGATTGTGTTTGGCATAAAGGTCTTCTAAACAATTCCATCTTATGGTTTGCCAACTGTTTTTTGTAAATGGTTATCCAGTTTTCTCTCTGATCGCTCATCGAGGGTGATGGTAGATGGCTCTATGTCTTCTAACTTCTCCACTAATGCTGTCGTCTCCAAAGGTTCAGTTCTTTCCCCCACTCTTTTCCTCTTGTATATTAACGACCTTCTTCCATTGACTGGAAATCCTATCCATAGTTTTGCTGATGATAGCACATTGCATTCCACTTTCCATTTTGAGAAACCTTTCCCTGCTCAATCAGCTTCAACTTCTCGAAAATCTGCTACCAATTCCTTAAATGCCGATCTCTAGGTAATTCTCCAGTGGGACAAAGACAACTTAGTTGATTTCAATCCTTCTAAAACTCAGTCTTGTCTTATATCTCGCAAAAAGGATTCTTCTGTTCCTATGCTTATCTTTAGTGACACTCCAATTTCTAGCCAAAATGATATATCTCTTTTGGGGTTTACCCTAACTTCTAATCTCTCTTGGCACAAGCACATTACAAATACTGCTTCCTCTGCATCTAAAAAACTTGGTTTTCTCTTTTGCTCTCGGCGTTACTTTTCTTCCAAACAGCTGTTCACTCTTTACAAATCACAAATCCTCCCTACCAGGGAATATTGTTCCCGCATCTGGGGTGGTGCCCCCAAATCCTCTCTTAGTCTTCTGTTCAGAATAGGGCAGTTAGGTTAATTAATGATTCATCTCTAACAGAGTCTCTCCAATCGTTGTCTGAGAGACATATTGTTTCTGCTGCATGCCCTTTCTACAGATACTTCCACGGGCACTGTTCTTCTGAATTGGCTTCTATAATTCCTGCTCTCTCTTTCAAAACAGTCTGAACACGTGCCACCACCAGGCAACATCCATTTACTGTCCAACTTCAAACTCACAGAACCAACTTTTCATCTTCCTCGTTTATTCATTCAACTGCAGTTTTCTGGAACAACCTTCCTTCATACATATTTCCTGAAAATTAGTCTACAGAAGTTCAAGTCCAATGTCAACAAATATCTTCTTTTGTCTTCTCAATCTCTAACCCAAGCATGGTACTAAGTACTATAGGTTCTAATACCTCTTGTGTTTGGGGTTTACATAAAAAAAAAAAAAAAACCTATACTCCTCGCATTGGTGTAGATGCAAGTATACATGTTTGTTTGTTTGTTATTTGGTTTTTAGGAGCATTAGCAACCAAGGCCATATTGCTCCGGGGATATGCGGTGGTCATTCCCTGACCTTTCCGCATCCTCCGTATTTGGTGGTCACGAGCTCAAACCCCGGTCTAATCAAGAAGCACAAGTATACATGTAACTGTTCTTACTCTTTGTTACCTTAACACAGTCTATGTGTATTTACTTGTTCCATGATGATTCCCAGCAGTTCTTAAAATCCCCAGCACCTTGCTTTCCAGGCTGCTGACTGTTCCAATAGAAGCAGTGCAAGAATGATTTCCACATCTCCCTGCGGCTACTGTTAATCTTTTAGTCTGTGAATCCGCCAAGCTAGCAGTTTTCTGACCCACCTAACACTGCCTCAATAACATCAGTAAATATTCTTGCACCCTTTCTATTTAAGTGCATCTCATCCCTGTATAAGCAGTCTCTCCTGTTAACAAGCAGAGACGATGCTGAAAAAAATGCTACCCCATGAGTCTTGCACAATCTCTCCAGGGCCGAATTGATTGACAGGGTTCTCATAATATACTCCCTCCTATCGTGTGTGGGCAGAATTGTAGACACTTTCAAATTTAACCCTAACATTTTTTCAACAATCTCCTAATCTTAATGTCAACATGTACAACAATATCACCTTTTGTGCCTTTAAAAGATGATATCTGTTCAACAACGTCATCAACTTTTGTCTGTATCAGACTTACCCTGGTCCTATTCCACCTATCCTTTTTGCACAATATATTTCCTGTCTCCCTGACAATAGAGTCACCAACAATAACTAGCTCCTGTGGGACTAGCACGTTCTGCCTTGAACACTGCCGATGAGTTGCCTGATGCATAAGAGTGAGCTCTGGCATTGAGTTGAGCAGCTGAGAGCGTGATCCCCCCATTTTAATTCTTTCATGGGTATATACCCTACTCTTCAAACTCTCATACATGCCCATCAGAACACCAAGTTGGAGCCTAATTTCTTAACACTCTGCACCTAGCACACACAAAGACATCCTCCTTGGCTAGATCATGTTCTGTTCCAGAAAGGTCTGGAAAAATTTCACAAATCGCACTTTTTTTTAGGCTGTGATGCATTGGAGAATCACCCCCTTTGGTTCTCTCCCGAGCCACAGCACTCCAGCTACTTTGTGCCCATTGCTTTGCTGCTCTAGTCTGGGCCATGATTTCTGTTTGAATACAATTAATTGATTAACAGTGAAAATTAATATGATTAATAAATTTAATTAATTAATTGACAATACTACACTAATCTAATAGATTCCCTGAATGCAGTGATACATATTATGATATCTAGTTTTATGTTATACCTTAGGCTAATAAGTTTGGAATATGTGCTATGCTATACTGTAACGATTTCAATGTTAAATTTGTTATATTCTTAACTAAACACCAAAGATATATGCTCAAAAAGTGATTTGGAGTTATAAGGGTCGTCGAAAAAGGTGTCAGTGATTTCCCTTTTGATTACCTTCAGAAATATTTGATTGATTGCTGTGATCGTAGCAGCAAACAGTGTGGTAACCCACTGGTTTTATTTGACACCTCAACAATGACCTTGGCGGTATGCGTAGGAGTCGTGCACAAAATGACTCCTACGCATACCGCCTCAGTCAGTGTCAGTAAGATGGCAGTGTAACAGAAAGCGCAGTGTGTGTGTGTGTTGTGGTACACTGAATTTAAATCTGTCATAACAGTGCAACGTCACAACATACACTGCACTTTCTGTTGCACAGCCATCTTACTGACACTGACTGAGGTGGTGCACATAGGAGTCATTCTGTGTGCACACACACAGCGCAGCCAAGCTCATTGTTGAGGTGTCAAATAAAACTTAATGAGTTATCACACTGTTTGCTGCTACGATCACAGCAATAGATCAAATATTTCTGAAGGTAATTAAAAGAGAAATCACAGACACCTTTTTCGATGACCCTGTATATAATAAAATTATCCAACTAACCCCAACCTAATGGATTCGAACTTTAGAGCTACCTATTTTATATCAAAATATAAAATAGGTAGCTTTATAGCCTGACTAAGACTATAAAGCTACTTATAAAGTATGATTTAATATGGCAATTAAATCAATAAAACAGCAAAAATCTTCAAAAACATATCAGTTTCCTGGAGCTGTAAATTCCATGACTTGCACTTGGATACTCTCATCTCCCAGTCCCATTTAAGAAAAACATGGAACCTAAAGCACTTTTGCTGCTGGACAACTGTCTTGCCCACCCTTCTGCAGAAAACCTCATAAAGTCATGACAGTAAAATAAAGATAATAAGCTATTTGCCAAAGGATACAACCTCAAAGATCCAACCTTTGGATCAAGACATTATAGCGACCTTCAGGATGTACAGGAAAAATTTAATCAAATAAATAATTGATAAGGAAGCATCCATAACAGAATTCCTGAAGAAGCTCATACTGGCTAGCATTTCTGACTTGGCAGAGTAGGCATGGGGAACCATATTTGAATAAATGTACAAGGCATAATATGTTATGGGTTGAAATTAACTGTATAATATCGGTGTAAATCCACCATAGTTCACCCATAAATCCAACTACATAAGTAGTGCAATGGGCATCATTCGACTTTATCACATATTGCGGCTATGCAGACATGCCATCTCGGTTGCAAACTTAATTCAAGTTCGCAACTGAGATGCAATGTCTGCGTTATCAGGGTACCTGCCCGCCCACCGAATAGTGAGCCAACAAACTCCAAAATGTGTCTGGGTGGTGGCGCCGACTGAGAACAAATAACAGTAGTCTCCTCTACTAGAGAAGCATTATTTATTGGAAGCAGCGCAATACCTGGCATCTCGTTGCGAAGGTAGCCACAATATGAGACAAAATCAAACGATGCCACCACACCACTCATGTCTAAATTTATGGGCAAACTATGATGTATTTGCACCAATATTAGCATTTAGCATTAGTAGAGGCATTTGATGCAAGAAAGCAAGCTTATTCAGCATCAGCCAAAAAAAAAAAAAAAAACCCACTTCCACTTCACCCCTCTGTTCGTTCAAAATACCTGTCCAGCTGAGCCTTAAACTTATTTAGGCTATCAACCTCCACCACAAGGGATGGCAGTCTGTTCCACCAACCAACCACCCGCTGGCTAAAGGCAAATTTCCGCACGTCTATCCTACATCTGTCTTTCCTCAATTTGAATTTATGCCCTCTCAGGTGATTTTTCTGAGCTAGAGGAAGAATCCCATCAGCATTGAGCATGCTTAAACCATTCAAGGCTTTATACACCTCTATCAGATCACCTCGCTGGTGCCTAGTCTCCAGACACTGTAATTTGCAAAACTTAAGCCTTTCCTCGTAAGAGCACCCCTTTGTTCCATTCACTAATCTTGTTGCCCTTCTCTGTACTCGTTCCAGCAGCTCTACATCCTTCTTGAAATGAGGCCTCCAGACCTGTATACAGTACTCTAGGTGTGGCCTGACCATTGCCTTATACAATGGAATAATCACCTCCTTATCCCTGCTGGAAAAATTCACCATCTACTATTGAGAAGTGTCAGGAATGAAGTTTACATAAAGCATTTGCAATTGGACCTGACTCAGAGGAACAATAAAAAGATCGGGAAGAGTTTGAGAGGTTGAGGGGGTGTTGACAAGGCAAATGCAGTTTATCAGGAAATGGTTACACAGTCTGGCAGTTGTGACATTTATGACTGGATTGATGATGACTGTCCTACTTACGAAATGCTCAAGTGACCAGATGATTTCGGCAAATGCTCAGCCTCAAGGCCCTAACTGGAGCCACATCTTGTGATAGCTGTGACAAAGAGGAAGATGACACACCACTTCTTCTGCCCCCTAAAGTAACTTTAGCAGCCATGGAACTGCACTTCAGTGGCTAGAATCAGAGAATTCATATTCTTCGTTCGAATCAATTATTTGAAATTGCAAAAAAGAAGAAACAGGAGATAATGAAGCAGATAAACTTTAGTTTCATTTATTAAAAAACTACAATGTATTCAGGTACTATGTAGACTTCATCAAGTACTCACATCAGATAGTAATTTCAATGTCAAAATGCGTGTTTCTTCAGGTGTTTATTTTTTATTTTATTATTATTTTTTTAATTGATAATGATAGAGCATAGATATTCTTGAATTTTACATGTATGGGCTTGGTGTGAATTTTCGTTCTTAGCAATAAAATCACAAAAAATTTGAGTGAAAGCTATTTCTAGCAAAAAAAAAAAAAAAAAAATATGTATATGATTGCTACATTTTTTTTTTATCTATTTTCACTCATGCCAAGTGTAATGATCATTATTTGTACAGTAAGTCCTTGTATAGCACGATAGCATTAGCATTAGTAGAGGCATTTGATGCAAGAAAGCAAGCTTATGCAGCATCAGCCAAAAAAAAAAAAAAAAAAAAAACCCACTTCCACTTCACCCCTCTGTTCGTTCAAAATACCTGTCCAGCTGAGCCTTAAACTTATTTAGGCTATCAACCTCCACCACAAGGGATGAAAGTCTGTTCCACCTACCAACCACCCGCTGGCTAAAGGCAAATTTCCACACGTCTATCCTACATCTGTCTTTCCTCAATTTGAATTTATGCCCTCTCAGGTGATTCTTCCGAGCCAGAGGAAGAATCCCATCAGCATTGAGCATGCTTAAACCATTCAAGGCTTTATACACCTCTATCAGATCACCTCGCTGGTGCCTAGTCTCCAGACACTGTAATTTGCAAAACTTAAGCCTTTCTTCGTAAGAGCACCCCTTTGTACCATTCACTAATCTTGTTGCCCTTCTCTGTACTCGTTCCAGCAGCTCTACATCCTTCTTGAAATGAGGCCTCCAGACCTGTATACAGTACTCTAGGTGTGGCCTGACCATTGCCTTATACAATGGAATAATCACCTCCTTATCCCTGCTGGAAAAATTCCTGTATATCATTGACAATACTCCATGAGCTACTCTTGCAGCCCGTCTGCACTGCTCAGAGAACTTCACATCTGCCTGCACAACCACCCCCAAGTCCCTTTCATTCTCTACCACTGTCAGTGTAGTACCACAGAGTTGATACGTTGCTCTGGGGTTGCTGTTTCCCATATGTAGTACTTTACATTTGTCAATGTTAAACTTCATTTGCCACCTCTCAGCCCATCTGCTCAACCTTTCCAGATCCTGTTGCAGCAGCATAGTGTGATTAGTGTCCTTGACAACCTTGCCAACCTTTGTATCATCTGCAAACTTAGACATTAAGCTTGATATACCATCATCAATATCATTTATAAATACAGAAAACAATAATGGACCCAACACTGAGCCCTGAGGAACTCCACTAATAACATTAGTCCACGATGAGCAGTGTCCGTTGATTATCACTCTCTGTCTTCTCCCCCTCAACCACCCCTTTATCCATAGCAGCAATTTGCCTCCAATGTCACACTGCTCCAATTTGTGTAGCAGTCTTCCATGTGCAACAGTATCAAAAGCCTTTCTAAGATCCAAGTATATAATATCAAAGTTATTCCCTGCATCCAGTTCTTTTGTGACTGCATCATAGTATCCAATCAAATTGGTCAGGCAAGACTTACCCTTAACAAAACCATGCTGTGTCCTAGCTATAACTGAAGTCTTGTCTAGATGATCCTGCAGTGCTTCTTTAACCAGTGCCTCCATTAATTTTCCGGGAACAGAAGTTAAGCTCACAGGTGTATAATTACTTGTGTCAACCTTTGATCCTCCTTTGTGAATTGGGGTCACATTTGCACATTTCCAGTCTATGGGTACCTCCTCTGAGTCCAAGGAAGCTCTCATAATTATGGCTAAGGGTTTGCTTACTTCCTTTGCTGCCTCCTTTAATATAACTGGATAGATCCCATCCACCCCGGGTGCCTTTCTTGTGTTTATCTTCAACAATTTCTCCTCCACTTTACTGCCAGTTATTTCAAGATTCTGTAGCTTACTGCTAGAGTTGAATACACCTCTGGCATTCCCCTCGCTGAATAACTCCTCATGTGTGAATGTCGATTCAAAATATTCATTTAGTTTGTTAGCTACCTGAGCAGGATCATCAACAGTTGACCCATCAATATCAAGTGGACCAATCTGATTCATCCCCTTCCTTCTCGAGTTTACATAAGTAAAGAACTCTTTGCTGTTTTTCTTTGCATCCCTTGCCAAGGATTTCTCGTAATCTGCCTTCGCCTGCCTAACCTCCTTTGTAACTTGGTTGCATATCAACGTGTATCTATCATAGGCTTCTGTGTCATGTGTTAATTTGTAAGTATCCCATGCATTTTTCTTCTCTGCCATATGTCTCATTAGTTCATTTATTCAAGGTTTAGGCCTCCATTTAGGCCTAAACCTTGAACAATATTTCTTAGTTGGTATGTAAAGCCTAGTAGCTTCCAAGATAAGTTCTTTGAATGCTTCCCATTTTGAATTTGTTGTTGGTAACATCATCAGTTGGTCCCACTGTATAGAATTTAAATACTGTCTCAGTCCATTGTAGTCCCCTTTACGGAAGCAATAACCCTTCCCTTTACCCCTAATGGTAGTTACCTCTTTGAGTAAATCCCACTTCAGCACACTGTGATCACTGCCACCTAGTGGTTCATTTATCTGCAGATTCTTAATGCATGAAGAATCACTGCTGATAATCAAATCAAGAGTATTGCTCCCTCTAGTTGCGATAGTTGCGTTTCGTGCAATGCAAAATCATGCAATATAAACAACAGGCCCTATGGGAAAAATGGGGTTGGGTGCCGACCACCCAAGATTGAACACACATTTGTAACCAAAACATTACCAAACACAATAAATAATCGTAATAAAATACTTACGCATTTTATTACGACTATTATGTAATAAAATATTGCTAATGCTTTTGCTTCTATCGTAAGCAAACTTGTTTTTTGTTTGATTTTCTATCCAAACAGATGACAGCCGTTCCATCTCTTCCAATTCTTTGTGTCTTAATCTAATGGATTTTAATTACACTCTGAGTTGTTCCTGCTATGAAAGTTGTTTTTATTTTCTCTGCATTCTTTCTAATTCTCGGCGTTGCCTCATTTAGGTCTGTAGCACATGTAATATCACATGGTCTTTCATTTCGCTCAAAGTGTTTCACAATTTCATATTTTTTCTCTATCGACAGAGGCGGACTGGCCATAATAAGCCTTTCCGGGGAAACCCCGGTAAGGCTTATTATGGTGGGCCGGAGGCCGGTGTGATTCTGGCCATAAACCATAGTATGAGGCCACTATAAATTTTCCCGGGTAAGAATGTTTGACCCAGTCCGCCTCCGTTTATCGATATTGCTTTTCTTTTTCTCTCTGAATCTGCAGTATCTTCACCAGGACGCTTCCTTTTCACACCTTTTAAGTATTTTACTCATTTTTAGGGAACAAAGCATAATTACAAAACGAGGAGGCACGCTTGATACACATAAACAAAGCTGCGCGCGCGTGTAGCAACTGAATAAACAACACCGTAAAGGCCGAGATACACTATTAACACCTCACATTTTACTAAAGCACATTTCTAGGGGTTACTACCATAAAACAATAAAAACAATTTCCAGTTGCATTTCTGCTAGTAACTTTAGCAATAAACTGGTAGTAAACTCGATCTAATTGCATTTGCGATTATACCGATAGCTGGAATTATGTTGGTTTTTATGTTATTATGATGAAATGTGTTTCCCCTTCACTGATATAAAAAACATAAATACATTTTCAGAATCTTCTCTTCATTCCTATCGTGTTGCGTTCAGTTGGGGTGATTTGCGTTCGACTGCCATTTCTTGTAAACACAAAGGCGAATTGTGCATAAGCGAATTCGGTTCGTGTTATATAAGATATTGTTCCCCTATTTATAAATCGTGTATGATCGAATTCGTGTAGTGTAAACACGTGTTATACGAGGACTGACTGTAGTTACATTCTTTAGGTTGGTGGTTTCTAACAGTCAAACATCAGTAAGTTTACATCCAAATATGTAAATTCAATAAAACATGGACTCACCTATAATGTGGTCCAAAATTTTTGACCCCATTGCTGGAATAAAAAATTGGGTCTAAAACATATGTACCAATTTCTATGCAGAATTTGCCTTGGATTGTAAATCTTTTTTCAGACACTTGACTAAAGAACCTTTTATTTAAATGAAGTGTAATTTGTCACTATCTTTTAAATGCTAACAATGCTGAAAGAACTGTTGTTGTTGTTATTTGGTTTTTAGGAGAATTAGCAACTAAGGCCATATTGCTCCGGGGATATGGGGTGGTCATTCCCTGACCTTTCCGCATCCTCCGTATTTGGTGGTGATGGGCTCAAACCCCAGTCTAATCAAGAAGCATGTGCTACGCACTGCTGCTGCTCCTTCCCACCTGGCTACAGAGGCGCCGCTGAAAAAAACTGTATTATCCAAAGGAATACTAGAACATGAAACTTTGCATTTCAAGTCTGTGCATATGAGAAACAGTTATAATGACAGCTGAATCAATTGTATTTTAGAAATACTTAATTGCTGTTCTTCTATGTTGTTTAAATCTTTTTGTTTTCAGGAGATAAGATCACAATCAAAACAGTGTGGACTGGGTCTCTAGATAAACACAGGTAAGTTGACAGAACTCGTGTTCTGTGATTACCCACAATACTATGCACAAGAAACCACAATCATAATAGAAGAGACATATAAAACTGTTTATTTTGAATCATATGTATATAAAGTTGAATACGAGAAAAAGATTCTGGAGGTATTCATTATTTCCACTGGAAAGGATTATTTCCTGTGAGAGGAAGTTTACTTCAGTTTATTGATTTTATTTCAAGTTATTCTGCTATTTGCATTTGTTGTAATAGTCAAAGAAAATTAAATATTAGAAGAAAAAAGTTATAATTTTTTTAACTCAAATAGTGAGTTTTTTCTTTAATTTTTTTGAAACTGATAAGGTCAGCCATTTTTTTTTATGGAAGTGGTTCTGTGCTGCTGCTTTTTTCTTTAATTCTTTTTTTTTCTTGTTGTCATAGATTGTTTAGCCAATGATAGCATATATATATATATGAAAGCCAATAGAGGTTTGAGGCATAGCAGTTAGAATCTGTAGTAATATGATTAGTAATATCATTTAGACTGGTATTTGATGATTTAGGTGTTAAGAAAAATATTTTTTAATAAAATTGAAATTCATTATGGAGTCTCCATTTTATATTCTATCTGTGGTAATATTAGTCATTTGAAGTTTACAAATAACTGGATAGTTGTCAATACTGACTGGGTTATCTAAAAACTGATTACTGGATGTTTGGAAATAGTGCTGGAAAGCAGAATGGCAGGTCAACAGCAGTGGCTATTATACTGCAGAGGTGGCTATAAAAACACAAGCATTCTCTGGAGTTTGTAAAAACAGCACCACCACATGCAGCAGCTGTGATATTTTTATTTTGTTGATAGATAATGTAGTTCTTAAGTGCTGGAGTCAACTGCAAAGTTAGATCAGTTTCTTGCAAATGGATGTTTGCTGGACTATGCTGTACTATATACTGTTGTATGTATGACTGTTTTAAGTCAGAGATATAATCATTATTGCTATGTAGTCCTCAACAATTTCATTGCATAATGTGCTACATTATTTTGTTTTAGTAGTTGAATATGATTTCATCTGTTCTAAGTCCAATATACACAGTATTTATTGCAGGAGAGTTTCTTCATTTCCTTGTTTTTTGTAAAAACAAGTCAGCAAGTCCATTTCATCTATTGCATAAATATCTTAGATTGGCTCATCCTGACTGGTGTTGTTTTCGAAGTCCATATCCACTGAACAGGACTGTGATTTCTTGATTGGAACTGCTCTTTTCAGTTTGCAGCTTTTAGATACAGTTTGTGAAATCATCATCGAGTGTTATCAGCAAGAGCTATCAACTGTTATTCCCTAAGGGACTGCTGTAAAGATGAGAGTTTTTTCAGGCCCAATTGGCAATAGACACAGCTTCGGGGGAATGAGATTTCCATTGCTATTGATTATTATTTCTAGGTTGCTGCTGCATAAGTGTCATTTGGCAAGTCAAGCATAATTTTATCCTTAGCTTCTTTATATATTCTACCTTATGCTTTTTAACCTTTTTTTTTCCTATTTTCCAGACTTTGTAGGCTTTAAAGTAAGCTTGGACAATGGACAATGCACCATTTCTGCAGTACAATCTCTTTGTGTGCAGGCTTGGACCTGCAATTAGGACAAACTATACCTTACATATCATTTGCAAGTGATAAAATGTTTGGCACTTATAGTATCTGATGGGATCAGATACTATAAGTGCCAAATGTGGCAATGGAGGTAACTGGTTTTTACACCAAACGGTAAGACTGACATGCCAAATGTAAGGATATTTCTCATGGGAATAAGTTCATCTTTCCTGATCCTGGTTCACTTTGCTTGAATAACTTTTCGCCTTGCATTTCCAGAACTAGCTCATTTTCCATAACATTGATCAAACCCCCTCTGTGATGATTCCTTTTGCATAGCATGTGGGGGATAACCTGTACGGGTGTTCAGCAAAAGGTCAAGAACTAAAATACTGTTTCAATAAGTTAGAATACATGTGACTTATGGACATAGTAGTTCTACCTCAATAAATGTGTCTCCAGATCCCAGTTCTCTGGCCATTTTGCATGAACCTACTGCATTTCCTGAACATTTCTAAATAAGAAAAGGGGGGAACAGTAATCATAGATTTATCTGAAAGAGAGTATAAAATAAGAAACATAGGATATTCTTGTTGATGTACATCCCATACAGTCTTTTTTGACTGTGAAGAGTCATGGTCAAGTCAGAGTATGATCACTAGGTTCATGTTGTATTTATTTCATTGCTTCTGTTAATCCCACTAGTGAGAGCTTTCCTTCCAGGTTTTCAGTCCCATCATGTGGAAGCAGAAGCAGTGACCAAATGAGTAAAAAATAAATAAAATTATAAAAATAGCAGTACATTCATAGTTACTCATAGAAAAAGAAGCATGCTGCTGGAAAGTGGCAGTACATTGCTAACAGCCAGGACACTACAAGCAAAAATTAGTACTTGTGCTAGAAAAACAAAACACTAAATATTGCACTAGAAAATTGCCTGGTCATTAACTCACTTGAAAATCAGGGCTACCACCCTGGGTAACTTACCATTTCCATAAACTCTTTAGACATTCATTGCTATTTGTACTTTTTTGCCATATCTTTTTAAAGGCATGGAACCATGTGCAGTGTTTAGAATTATTACCTGAAACATTTTCATTTAGCATGTGTTCCTTGAAAATTTTAGATGTTCTTAGTGGATTAAATTCAAGTGATTTCTAAGGGCAATTAAAATCACATTTGAAAGGGTGATTTTAACATTTCCTTTACTTGTCATTTCCTAGGATACTTCTCAGAGCAAAATTAAAGTCAACTGCCAACTAGTGTTATCTTAACTTGAACAATTTTAATGACAAATAAATCTTCGATAATGAACAAGGCAAGAACACTGATTCTCCTGGTGGTTTCCCTAAGAAGTTTATTCTCATATTCTTTTTCTTAAGTTTATGTACAAAGCAAGAAAAAAGACACTTAAACATTTTTTAGTTAATATATTAATTACCATTCCTTTGCTAAGAAGAAACAGGATTCGTGTATACTGAGCTCCAGAAAGATGTGCATAATCTGCACCTTTTCCAAGCAAACTACAGGCCGAAATGTAGTCTCTTTCACAGGCACTGAAGTGCTGAAAATTATTAAAAGTATTAGATACTAGATACTTAAAATAACCAAGGAAAATAAGTTATATAAACTTATAAATATTAAAAAGACAAGAAAGTTGCAGCACTGATTTTAATAATTATATAATTATTAAAATCAGTAAAATCATTTAGAATTTACTAGGTGCCTGGGACAAATGGGATTTAGCAAATTATATTAAAAGAAGAAACAAAAGAGGTAAGCCAACCTTTAGTCTTAATTATAAGGGCATCCTTCGATCCAGGGAAGGCCCTCTCTGCAAATCAGAGATGTACAAATGTTTCCTCTATTCACAAAGGTGGGGGGGGGGAAATCAGATGATGAAGTGAGTAATTACAAACCTGTATGCTTGGCTTCTGTTCCAGTAAAAATAATGGAGACACTGGTTAAAGAAGTAATGCAGGGCCATCTAGACAACAATGTAGTCATACTGCAGTCAGAGAATAGATTAGTTAAAGGGCAATCTTGTCTGACCAATCTGATTGGACATTTTGATACAGTAACAAAGGAACTGTAAGCAAAAAATAATTTTGACATCATAATTTAGATTTCTGAAAATCTGTATATCGTTACATATAAAAGACTACTGTACAAACTGGAACAGGTAGCATTAAGAGAAAGTTACTGATATGGATAAAGGGGTGGTTGAATGAAAGAAGACAAGAGTGATTAGGTTATCAACTCTGCACTGCTCTTCTTGGACTATATTTATCAGCGGAGCCCCCCAGGCCTCAGTGCTGGGTCCACTGTTGTTTTCAATGTTTATTAATGATACTGATGAAGGCACATAAGGCTTATTGTCTATGTTTGCAGATGATACAAAGGTCAACAGGGTGATTAATGACGGTAATAATCATGGTAGTAAGTATTAGTTGTATGGTTTTATGGCATCAGCCAGAGTATGCTACTGCAACAACCTCTAGAAAAATTAGGCAGATGGGCTGAGAAGTGATAACCGAAGTTTAACATTGACAAATGCAAAGTACCGCACGTGTTACAAAAAAAAAAAAAAGGGTAATTATTCAGTCTGACTTGGCTAGCATTAGTAGAGGCATTTGATGCAAGAAAGCAAGCTTATGCAGCATCAGCCAAAAAAAAAAAAGAAAGTAACATAAATAAAAATAACCACTTCCACTTCACCCCTCTGTTCGTTCGAAATACCTGTCCAGCTGAGCCTTAAACTTATTTAGGCTATCAACTTCCACGACAAGGGATGGAAGTCTGTTCCACCTACCAACCACCCGCTGGCTAAAGGCAAATTTCCGCACATCTATCCTACATCTGTCTTTCCTCAATTTGAATTTATGCCCTCTCAGGTGATTATTCTGAGCAAGAGGAAGAATCCCATCAGCATTGAGCATGCTCAAACCATTCAAGGCTTTGTACACCTCTATCAGATCACCTCGCTGGTGCCTAGTTTCCAGACACTGTAATTCGCAAAACTTAAACCTTTCTTCGTAAGAGCAACCCTTTGTCCCATTCACCAATCTAGTTGCCCTTCTCTGTACTCGTTCCAGCAGCTCTACATCCTTCTTGAAATGAGGCCTCCAGGCCTGTATACAGTACTCTAGGTGTGGCCTGACCATTGCTTTATACAAGGGAATAATCACCTCCTTATCCCTGCTAGAAAAATTCCTATATATCATTGACAATACACCATGAGCTACTCTTGCAGCCCGTCTGCACTGCTCAGAGAACTTCATATCTGCCTGCACAACCACCCCCAGGTCCCTTTCATTCTCTACCACTGTCAGTGTAGTACCACAGAGTTGATATGTTGCTCTGGGGTTGCTGTTTCCCATATGTAGTACTTTACATTTGTCAATGTTAAACTTCATTTGCCACCTCGAAGCCCATTTGCTCAACCTTTCCAAATCCTGTTGCAGTAGCATAGTGTCAGTAGTGTCCTTGACAACCCTGCCAACCTTCGTATCGTCTGCAAACTTGGACATTAAGCCTGATATACCATCATCAATATCATTTATAAATATAGAAAACAATAAAGGACCCAATACTGAACCCTGAGGGACTCCACTAATAACTTAGTCCACGATGAGCAGTGTCCATTGATTACCACACTCTGTCTTCTCCCCCTCAACCACCTCTTTATCCATAGCAGCAATTTGCCTCCAATGCCACACTGCTCCAATTTGTGCAGCAGTCTTCCATGTGCAACAGTATCAAAAGCCTTTCTAAGATCCAAGTATATAATATCAAAGTTATTCCCTGCATCCAGTTCTTTTGTGACTGCATCATAGTATCCAATCAAATTGGTCAGGCAAGACTTACCCTTAACAAAACCATGCTGTGTCCTAGCTATAACTGAAGTCTTGTCTAGATGATCCTGCAGTGCTTCTTTAACCAGTGCCTCCATTAATTTTCCAGGAACAGAAGTTAAACTCACAGGTCTATAATTACTTGTGTCAGCCTTTGATCCCCCTTTGTGAATTGGGGTCACATTTGCACATCTCCAGTCCGTGGGTACCTCCAGTGAGTCCAAGGAAGCTCTCATAATTATGGCTAAGGGGTTGCTTACTTCCTTTGCTGCCTCCTTTAATATAACTGGATAGATCCCATCCACCCCAGGTGCCTTTCTTGTGTTTATCTTCAACAATTTCTCCTCCACTTTGCTCTCAGTTATTACAAGATTCTCTAGCTTACTGCTAGAGTTGAATACACCTCTGGCATTCCCCTCGCTGAATAACTCCTCATGTGTGAATGTCGATGCAAAATATTCATTTAGTTTGTTAGCTACCTGAGCAGGGTCATCAACAGCTGACCCATCGATCTCAAGTGGACCAATCTGATTCATCCCCTTCCTTCTAGAGTTTACATAAGTAAAGAACTCTTTGCTGTTTTTCTTCGCATCCCTTGCCAAGGATCTCTCGTAATCTGCCTTCGCCTGCCTAACCTCCTTTGTAACTTGGTTACAGATCAACTTGTATCTATCATAGGCATCTGTGTCATGTGTTAATTTGTATGTATCCCATGCATTTTTCTTCTCTGCCATATGCCTCATTAGTTCAGCTGACATCCATTTAGGCCTAAACCTTGAACAATATTTCTTAGTTGGTATGTAAAGCCTAGTAGCTTCCAAGATAAGTTCTTTGAATGCTTCCCATTTTGAATTTGCTGTTGGCAATATCATCAGTTGATCCCACTGTATAGAATTTAAATACTGTCTCAGTCCATTGTAGTCGCCTTTACGAAAGCAATACCCCTTCCCTTTACCCCTAATGGTAGTTACCTCTTTGAGTAACTCCCACTTCAGCACACTGTGATCACTGCCACCTACTGGTTCATTTATCTGCAGATTCTTAATGCATGAAGAATCACTACTGATAATCAAATCAAGAGTATTACTCCCTCTAGTTGCCTCCCGAACATGCTGATGTAGAAAACAATCATCCAATAAATCCAAAAAAGCCCTGCTAGTGTGTGAGTGACCAGCCCCCAAATTCCAGTCAATATCTGGGAAATTAAAATCTCCCATTATAAGACTCTCTGATTTACTGGCCCACTCTATTTCTCCGAACAGTTTCTTATTATACTCATCAGAGTCATTAGGCCTATAGCACACTCCTACTCTCAATTTTGATCTCCCAATGCTTATGTAACACCAAACTGACTCGACACTGCACTGTCCAGCGATGTCGACTGGCTTCACTTCCTTGGATTTTATGTGTTTTTTAACTAATAGCATAACCCCTCCTCCCTTCCTATCCTGTCTATCCTTTCTGTAGACATTGTACTCCCCAAATTCCAGTTCTGCATTCCTTATATCTGTGTGACACCACGTCTCTGAAATCCCCACAATATCTGCCTTTGATGTTTTGAGCAATTCATCAAATTTATTTACTAAACTCCTAGCATTGGTATACACGCAAGTATACATGCACCTGTTCTTTTTCTTAGCTACTCTAACACAACCCATGTGTTTACTTGAACCCCAATGATTCCCAGCAGTCTCTGAAATATCCTGCATCTTATTTTCCAGGCTGCGGCTCATTCCAATAGAAGCAGTGCAAGAATCACTTTCACCTCTGCCAGTGGCTACTGTTAATCTATTAGTCCTTGTATCCCCCCAATCTAGCAGTTTTCCGACCCGCCTAACACTCGATAGCATCAGCAAACATTCTTGCACCCTTTCTATTTAAGTGTATCCCATCCCTGTAGACTTGAAGTCCCCCTGAGCAGTAGTACAGAAGCGCTGCTAGAACAACTCATACGGTTTTGTCAATAATACAGACATTTTGTCATTGTATAAGGTGATAGCCAGGTGAAAACTTGAGTACTGTATACAAGTCTAAAAGTCTCCTTTTAGGAAGGGACTCTGTTGGAATGATGCAGAGAAGAGCAACGATATCAATGAAGGGAATAAAATGGTACCCTTACCAAGAAAGACTTCAGTTCTACAAATTGCAGTATCTGGAAACTAGGCACATGCAAGGTCTGGTTCAGGTGTTTAAGGCTTAAATGAATTGAGTAAGCTAAATGCTGATGGCATATTAACCGTTGCTCCAAACAATGCACATGGGGGGGGAATTTAAATTGAGAAAGGTTGGATGCAGAAAAGTTGCACAGAAATTTGTTTTCGGCAAGGGCAAAGTTAATTGTTGGAACAAATTTCTATCTATTGTTGAAGACCCCAGGGGCTCACATCTGGTGAATATGGATTTGCAACCACCCAGGGTCCTGAGCTGATCACCATTCTTCTCTTTCTTGGTGATTCCCTTCTGTTTCTCTCTCTCTCTCTCTCTCTCTCTCAGGGTAACTCAGAAATTTTTTTTTGGCTGGTGTAGCAAAAGCCTCAGGCTTCCTTGCCACCATATGGCTAATAATAATAATAAGTGAGTAGTTTGAATAAATTTAAGAACTAGAAAAATTATTATAAGTGATGCAGGAAGTGTTAGTTTTTTTTTTTTTTGGCTAATGATGTATAAGCTTGCTTCTTTGCATCATTTGCCACTACTAATATTAATAATACAGCTAGGTCGCAATTAATGCAAGTTCGAATAATGTGATATTCAATTTAGTGTGAATTGTATAATGATACCAGGTCATGTTTAATGCGAACCAAAATTCAGTTAATGCGAGATTAGACGATTAGCCTCGATTATTCTCGAATTAGACGCTGCTACACTTGTTTATCTTTGCGTGTGCACGTGCCACTGCCTGCCGTAATATACATTAGTTTTCATGATCTGTTTTAATCGTTTTAAGAAGTGCCCTTAACAAAATGGACAAAAGGAAGATTCCTTCAGATAAAACCACTACGAGCGAAAAAAAAAAGAAGAGGCTTGTTATTAGATTACAGCAAAAAAATTGATGTGATTGAACATGGTCATAGCAACTCTAAAACAGGATATGTCGGAATGCCTGAATCTGTGGTACAGAATATTATAAAACATGCAGTAGAAATAAAAGAAGAATGTAAAGTTGCATCAGCTTTTTGTGGTTTGCAAACATCTACAAGGAATAGAAGTATTACTATGATAGAAATGGAGTGTCTTAATTATGGATTGAGGATTGCAATCAAAAATGCACTCCCCTTAGCAGAGCAGCCATTCAGACAAAAGCATTAAATTTGTTTAAGAGAGTGAAAGAAAAAAATAATGAAGTAGAAGAAACATTTAGTGCGAGTGTTGGCTGGTTTGATTAATTTAAAAATCGAGCTCATCTGCATAATGTTAAAATTACTAGTGAGGCTGCCAGTGCAGATGAGGACACAGCATCTAAATATCTTGATATTTTAAAAAAAATAAATTGAAGATGGTAGATACACTAATCAACAAATATTTAACATGGATGAAACTGGTTTATTCTGGAAAAAGGATGCCTTCCAGAACTTACATTTCTAAGAAAGAAAAAACTCAACCTGGATTTAAAGTGTCTAAAGATCACCTAACACTTTTATTGGGAGGCAATGCTCAAGACAATTTTAAATTGAAACTGATGCTTGTTTATCGGTCTCCAAATCCTCACGCTCTAAAAGGCTACAACCATAAATCACTTCCAGTTATCTGGCGATCAAATAAGAAAGCATGGGTGATCCAAGCTGTATTCACCGACTGGTTTTCAAGCTATTTTTGTCCAGCTGTTGAAAAATATTGCAAGGAAAGCAACATCGCATTAAAGCAACATCACATCCAGGTAATCCAACTACAATGTAAAAATCATTTTTTTGCAGCCAAACACAATATCTTTGTTGCAGCTTATGGATCAAGGGACCATCGCAACATTTAAGGCCTACTACATAAGAAAAACATTTGAACAGACAATTGCTAAAACTACAGGAGACAATGCAATTTCTTTAGCAGAGTTCTGGAAAAATTATAACGTCAGACATGCAATAGAAAATATTCAGCATGCTTGGCAACAAATAACATGTGTGGAAGGGCATTTTTCCTCATTGTGCAAATAGTAGTGGTTTCAAAGAAAAAACTGTTATAGAAGAAATAAGTATTGGAAGAGAACTTGGATTTGATGAACTAGAAAATGACGATGTTTGGGAACTGCTCAATTCACACTTCGAAGAATTGACTAATGATGATCTCCTACTTTTAGATCAAAAAAGAGCATTTGAAGAAGCCGACAATGATGCCAAAGAATGAGATAATGTGCAAGTGAATCACTCTCAAGGAATAATTCGAAGATATCTTTCGAGCTGTAGAAGTCATGAAGCAAAAATTATGAATGCTGACCCTAACCTCGATCGAAGCATGCAAATTCGCTAAGATGTGGATAAAGCACTCTGCATCTATCAGCATATATACGAAGATTTAAAGAAAGAGAAAACGGTTCAGTCTACGCTGCTAAAATATTTCGAAAGACAATACAGATGTTTTCATCAGTGTAAACTTACCTTTAGAAATGATATTTAGAATTTTTTTGTTTTTATTTTGCTTTCTATAATTACAGTACTCTATGACTTTGTTAATAATAAATTTAAATTATAAGTATATCATTTTTATCCTTTACTGTAATATTTCGTTAATACACATATAAAAACTTATGTTTAGAATTTTTTCATTACCTATTTCTGTCAAGCTGGAACCAATTACCATATTTTACACATAATTATAACTTTGAATAATGCAACTACTTCATTGGATTCATTAGTTGCACTAATCACGACCTAGCTGTATAGTAAAAAAATTTTCACTGTTATTTTTGGTCAAATGTCTCTCCCTCCCTCCCTTGTGAATCATTTTAGTTATTTCAGTAAAGGAGCTTCAAATATCACTGCTGTTAGAATGAAGCCAAAATAAAAGCTGATGTCACAGAATCAAGTGCGGGTTCAGATCAAAAATAATTGTTAATTTTGCTCTATAATATGAAAATGTTCATATTATAGAGCAGTTCATATTACAGAGGAGTTGTACTAAAAATAACGACTGTTGGCTCAATCACACAGTTAAGATTATTATTTTTTTTTTTATAAAAAAAAAAAAAAATTCCAAAAATAAATAATCCTTTCTTATAACGTGTAATTTCTTTCTATGTCTGTGAACATTAATCAAGAATATTACACTAAAACAAAGAGAAATTACTGAATTCTCTTTCAATGGAAACTGAAAGTGCAATGAATGGTTGTTTTATATGGCATAGGCCTTCTTGGATATTTATTACCATGTCTCATGACACTGTGAAAATGATCTGGGTGTAGCAATGTTCGTGCATTCTTCTCAGAAAAAATTAGTTATGCATTGCACTGAACCTCAAATATTACTGGTCAGAACAAAACTGCTTTCAAGTTTCACTGTTAGAGTACTGAATAAACTGTCACCTATTTAAAAAAAAAATATTTCACTCCATATGTGATCACTACTATGTGCTCTATTGCCATAGTTACCTCAGTACAGGTCATTGACTAATGGACTACACAATAAGCAGATAACCTTACATATATATAAAGAATTATTAGGAACACAAAAGAAAGAACAGGGCAGTTAAAACCATAATAAAATTGGAATAAAAGTTGTTTTTATTAACTGCTAGTTCCAGAGCAAAGAGAATGTGTTATTTTTTAATTTTTCACTCAATTTTCTCTATATATGACAGACTGTTTCTTAGAAAGTATGACATATTAAAATGACATAAAATTAAACATTTTTACATTAAAATAACTCATATAAATAGGAAATGCACTCCTGTGAGATTAAATAGGAAATGCAATCCTATTCATCCATAAGTTAACATATTCGTGGTTTATTTTTGCTATCTATTTCCAGGAAAAACAATAGAAAGGCACAGATAATATAATGCAACAAGCACAAAGGCTTCTGGGGGCCCCTCAGCAACTTGATATTTATCTGAATAGGACCTGTCAGAAATTCTACCAAGGACTATTCCACTCCTAAGTAAACTAATGTCTGTGCAGTATTCAGCTAGCTTGAGATGTGGTGGAACAGTAAGCATTTTGCACTCTGGTCACCATTTGTAACTGCAAAATTATTTGTTGGTAAAATACAAGACTCAAACATTAGCAACTAGAAACTCCAGACTAAATGGATATCCAGTGTAACCAAAAATTTTTCTTCAAGTATTTTTTCACACAATAACAAATAGAAATGTGGAGAAATATGAAGTTATCCAGCTCTGAAATTAAGTTGCTCTCCACCAGGATTTTTACTTTCAATTCATACTCTTAAGTTTTTCAATATTATCCATGCTGTAGGTGCATTCTTAGTAGCTTTGTCAGCATTTGTACAAATTGTTGTTTGTTTGTTTGTTTGATTTTGTGGCACACATTATAGCTTTGGCCATATTATGCCATATTAATGTTTATTGTTTCTGACAAGTATATTAAAGTGAAAAATAAAGAACTGTATTTAATATTGTTCATTGATCATTTTACTGAGTATATTCAGAGAAGATGGTACAGGTTAATTTCTTTCAGGATGGAGAGCTCTATCAGGATTTCCTTTTTTGGCTCTATCAGGATTTCCTTTGACAATAATGCTTCCTTTAGCATTATTGTCAAAGGATGTTTCAAGATTGGCAGTTATTTGTGCCCATGAGCAGAAAATGCTATTTATATAAGAGATAGTCTAGAAGGATGTATTTTATGTGAATAAAATATTACAGCTTGGAAACAATGGAAGACAAATTCATTTCCTGCTCTTAGGAAGTTACCATAAGTGAAATTGTGTGTCTGAGTTGAAGCATGCTATACTTCAAGACAATTTTTCCAGATACCAAAAACCCAGGGTAAAGGAAAGATTTCATGGTCTGAAGTTTGTTGTCTAGCCTCTGCCAGTCTTGCTGCCAATTGTTGTTTGTTGTTGTTTGGTTTTTAGGAGCATTAGCAACTAAGGCCATATTGCTCCGGAATATGCGGTGGTCATTCCTTGACCTTTCCGCATCCTCCATATTTGGTGGTGATGGGCTCGAACCCCGGTCTAATCAAGAAGCGTGTGGTACGCACTGCTGCTCCTTCCCACCTGGCTACGGAGGCGCCCTTGCTGCCAATGCAGTATGTTTTTGTTCCAGATTATTTGTGCATAACCTTTCTAGGGAATATCCAGTTCATATTCAGGTGTTTTTTTTTTATTATTATTATTATTAGCTATATGGTGCAAGGAAGTCTGAGGCTTATGCTGCACCAGCCAGAGAGAGAAGAGAAATAGAAGGAAATCACCAAGAAAGAGGATGATGATGATATCCAGCTCAGGATCCTGGGTGTGTTGTGATAGAAGTCTTGGCTGCTTGGTCTGCCAGTTCATTACCAGGGATTCCTATGTGCCTGGAACTAAGCAAATCTGCATTACCATTTCTTTAGTATTAGTAATAGAGTGCAAGGAAGTTAGAGGCTTTTTTGTACTGGCTAAAAAAAAAATAAAAACATCACTTCAACTATAGCTTTAGTATTAGTGAACATGTGAACATTTTCTAGATCACTTAGAAAATGTTCACATGCTTCAGAACACAAATTGTAAATTGGAAGGTGCATAAAGCTCCCAAGGCAATACAGACAGCTGTACGGTGAACTGAGTAGAGCCACTCAGTGTTCGCACTATAAAGTGCTGCCCCAGTTGGCCACTGAGAGAACCCTAAAGAAGTTTGTTTTGACAAGTTATCCTCAACTGTTTAACGTGCTCCAAAAGAGTAAGCTCTTTTTTTTTTATATTAAAGATGAGTACTAGAATACAAACACTATTCTGAAGTGGGATAGACTCGATTTAATTGTAGAGCTATCTTTACATTGCATTTGCAACAGAGAGAGAGAAATTTGCAGACTATTACTTTTTATCCAGATACCGACTACGATTGATAGCATGGTCACCTATGCAAAGAACAATCTCAACGGTACTTGCCACGATGAACAGGATGCCACTAAGGAGTGATCCCTGTAGGACACCATCTTCTCGGATAAAAACATCTGACAGTGATGTTTTATGCACTCTTAAGAAGTTCTGTACAAATATAGGGAGGTGTCTGTGCAATTCTTGGTTATACAGGGTGGCCACTGAAAGACTGAAGGGTTTGAAAAAGTCATAAGTTGTTCATTTTTATTCTTTTTTATTTTCTTTTTTTTTACAGGTTATAGAGCATCCCTTGGATATTAAAATGGCTACGTATGATGTCCAGCAACGAGTAAAACTCATTGGGTTTTTCTATTCCAGTGAAAGATCAATTATTGAAACTCAGAGAAAATACCGGCAACATTTTAAAGTCCTCCTAGCGATAACATGATTCGGAACCTAATCGCCCGGTTTGAAAGAACTGGATCAGTCGGTGATCTTCCGGGAAGAGGTCCTAAGTGCACTGTGCGCACTGACGCAACGGTGGAAGCTGTACGGCAGAGTGTCCTTGAGGATCCATCTGCCTCTACCTGGGGTTGTCGCTCTGCTCAACTAGACATCGCCAGAACATCACTTCAGAAGATTCTGAAAGGGTGGTCAGTCTTTCAGTGGCCACATTTTAATCTCCAAGGGATGTTCTATAATCTGTAAAAAAAAGAAAATAAAAAAGATTAAAAATGAACAAGTTATGACTTTTTCAAACCCTTCAGTCTTTTAGTGGCCACCCTATATAATTCTCTTACTACCCCATATCTATCTCCAGGTAGTGTCATAAGCATTGGTGATATAAAATGTACGTGATGTTCAGATCTGGGAAAGGCATTGTGCATGGAGTCTTCTAATTTAATAAGAATATTCAGTGTTCATTTGGAGTATCATATTCTTTTGCCTTATGAAAAAGAATATGATACTCCAGGTACCATATTAGTCATCGATTTAGCAATTGGTAAAGGCAACAGGCCTATAATGGGTTGGGATGCCAAACCTTTAGCAGCTTTCTAGAAAGGCAAAAAAAAAAAAAAAATGCATGGCACTAGTTTTCAGGGAAAGAGTTTTCTTGATATAAATTTGTAGAACAGGTTAAGGAGAAACTGTGAGGTAAGTCTAATTGTTTAACCATTAACTATTTAAAAAGTTAATGTTTTATTAGTACCTATGGAAATCTGCTGTAAAAAAAGTTTAGGTAAGACCTTTGCTGAGGTTTCAGCAAAAAGTCTCACCTAAAACATTTGCACATTATTCAGGACTACATATTCTTGCCTTTCCATTCCATGATTTGGAGAATGGGAAGGGGTTTTTTTTTTTTTTTTTTGGCTGATGTTGAGGCATATGATGCTTGCTTTCTTGCATCATACACCTCAACTAATGCTAATGATTTAGAGAAAGACAGCTTGGTATTTTTTGATTATTTTCCTAATAGCACTCCATATTTTCTACGATAGGGGTGTACAATTAATCACTGAAGCAAAACACACATCAAGGAGACCTTTTTGCTGGAGCATCTGATATACCTTGCTTTGGATTAAGCTTTTTGTACTGTATTCAATTGGTGGCAATTGGATTATAAGAGAATTGTTCTATGTCGTGTTTCTTTCTGTCCTATATCATGTTTCTTTCTGTTCTATGTCGTGTTTCTTTCTGTCCTATGTCGTGTTTCTTTCTGTTCTATGTCGTGTTTCTTTCTTACATTATGTTTTATGATATATTGATATTTTTGAAGATGCTTTTGGATTAGCTACACCAGCTCCATCTGGTGTAGCTCACTGTTCAATCACCCAAGGATCTACTACAAGTTTTTTGATATGTTTCCCAGTCAGCTTTTCAAGAATCCACCTTGAATTTCTGAGAGGGTATTGTGGGCTGGTATTTAGCAACTTAAGCACTATTTGAAAGTGATCTCTGTGAAGTAGGTACATTTTTAACTTTACCACTAAAAAGATTGTTTCCCCTGATTTTTTCACTAATGTATACATAACTTGCAGTAAGTTCAATTTTCCGAAATTGTAATATTTCTAGGGTTTAGATCAATTTGGATAAAATGTATACTTTTACAATCACAGTGTGCAACATAATTACTCCAAATGTGGCACAGAAACTTACAAAAAAAAACTTACACTGTCTCACTGCACAAACAATTTTTGCAGATCCCTCAATTTTCATAATGTCATTATAATGAAAACTTGACTCACATAGAAAACTGTTCAAGAACATAGTACTTCCTCACCAGAATCTTATTAATGTTTTATTGCTAAGTTATATATATTTTTTATTATAGAAGGAGGAGACAAAGACCTCTGAAATGTCTGGTTTCTTTAATGTATAATTAGTTATTAAATTAGTCAAAATTATTAAAAAATAACATGGTGTAGTGTGTTTATTTATCACATCATATTGGTGTCACTGTAGCAAAGAAACAAACATAGTGAACTTCTGTAAATTTCATTGACTAAACTAATGGCTGTGAATTATTTTAATTTGTTATCTTTCTTCAGCATTAGTAACACTGTGCAAGCAAAACCAAAGACTTTCTGAACTGGTTAGAACACCTGGGGGGGGGGGGGATCACTTTAACTAAGC
This sequence comes from Mastigoproctus giganteus, assembly GCF_048544385.1. Taxonomy (NCBI): domain Eukaryota; kingdom Metazoa; phylum Arthropoda; class Arachnida; order Uropygi; family Thelyphonidae; genus Mastigoproctus; species Mastigoproctus giganteus. Next base: position 113,140,277 of record NC_143583.1, on the reverse strand, counting down.
TTGTTTATTTGAAAAAGAACTCTGGGGGCATGACTGACATGAAAGAAACTGCCCAAGTAGGTACATTACAAATTATTCATCGCTTCCAAATGATAAAATCTATTTACTTTTGGTTTGAAGTTTGTACATAAATGTGCAGACTCCAAACCTGCCACAGCTAAGAACACTCCTAAAATTCCGATGTGGCATCTCTGCATGCATCACTATTGTACCACACAAGTTCTTTTCTAAGTACTCAAACTATATGCATGGAGGCAACTTATTCCAGTGATTAACAACTCACTGGCTCAACAAAAACTTTCTATAATCCAGTCTATACTTTTCTTAGCTTGAATCTACATTTCCTAGTTCCAGTGTCACTTAATACAATGAATGACCTTCATTCATTTTGTTTCCACCTCTCAGATATTTATAAAACTCAATCACCTTTAAGGTACCTACTTAGAGGAGAAATGATTTAAATATGTGGGGATGCATAATTTTTCAGCCCCACATATTTAAATCATTCAAAGTCTCTTGTCACATGATTGCCCTTTAGCTAATCTCATAAGGCATACTGTCTATCTTCAGATCTTTTCAAGAAGACTAATATTTTTGGTAGGTGTAGCCTCCATACCTGAACATAGTACTCCAAAGGTAATTCTCACAATTGCTTTATAAAGCAGAAATAAAACTTCCCTCATCATTACAAGCAATTATTCAATAAATGGTTTTCCTTATTATCTATCTGCACAGCACCAAGAATTTCATATCTGCCTGTATTATGTCCCCCTAAAACACTTTCTTCTACTTGTTTTAATTCAGCCCTTCCAAGTGTGTAAGTTATTTTGGAGTGGTTATTTTCCAACTATAAAACTTTCATTTTGTAGTATTAAAATGAAGTTTCCAATTAAACAACCATTTACAAAGCCAACCCAAGTCATCCTGAAGAAAGACTACTTGGTGCTCATCATTAGCCACCTCCCAAATTTCACATCTGCAAATTCTGACATCATACACTATATCTTTCTTTAATGTCATTTTAGAAAATTAGAAACAAGAGCAGTCCAAGAGCCAACTCTTAGGGAACCCACTTCTAACCTTACCAGGCTCTGAAGAGTAACTAATAATTACAACCCTTTGTCTCCTGTTATGTGGCCATCCCATAATCCATCTAAGAATACTGGCTCTGATTCCATTATGTTCCAGCTCGTATCATGCATTCAAGACCAAGTCAAATGTTTTTCTGAAATCCAAATAAACAATTTCAAAGCAATTTCCTGCTTCCAACTCCTGTGACACCAGTGGCAATTACAAATTGCATTTTGATTTTTTAAACTTTCTAGTTTCAAACCTATAATCGTTATTATATGTAATGTTTTTAAACTTTAAACTATTCATAATTTCTCTTGTCACATTCTAGTAAAGGCACAAGAAAAGAAATGCCTAACAAAACATTCACTGAGCTACTAGTACAAATGTTTTGCAAACTAATCGGCAACTCCAACCATATAATCAGTCATACAGTTAATCTACTTACAAGTCATCATTGAGTGGCCCTGTCATAATAGTTTATCAGGTTAGCTAAATAGGATTTTCTCATGCTGATCAGCCATGAGAAAAACCATTCTTATACATTATCTGTATCATATAATTGCCTCCATGATATTTCTTATTACTGAAGTCAAAACAGTTACCCATTCCATTCTTGGAACCACCTTTGTGGATTGTGATACATAGGTCCCCCCAAACCAAGGGAATCACCCTTGAGTCTAATGAAGTCCTCATAATTAACCTTTATATTTAATGAACAATATATACAAATGTATATACAGTCCATTCTGGTTATTTGGGACACATCAGGACTAGTGCATTTTGGCCCAATTAGGCAACTGCCCCAATTATCCAAAGTTTCACGTAAATAGTTAAAAATACAATGTACCCCCCCTTTATAATTTATTCACTGTACAATCAAATCACGTTACGATGAACTCAACATAGTAAGGTACCGTTCACTATACAATGTGCAGTAAGCGCCGGTCATTGTGATCACGTTTGTGAATTGAATTTTAATTCTATCAAACAGCAATTCTAATTAGCAAAAATAGGAGGAATATTATCCACAGGCTATAAAAGCAAAGATATATTAAGCACAAATTTACCCTTTATTACCTTACCAATTAAAAAATACGTGAAAATCGGAATAATTAATACGTACTGTAATATGTACATATGAACTAGTTGACATTTCTGTTCACTGGCATTTGTGGGTGGGGGTTAAAATTTAAAACAGTAAAAAGATAAGCAATCAATAAGAAAGAACACGGCACACACAAATTGCAAGTAACACAATACGCGCAAGTGAGAACCGAGTAACGAGTTACAAAGCTTTAAAAATAGGAATGAAGAGAAGATCTTAAAATTAATTTTTTTTATATGATTGAAGATTTCATGGAGGTGTCAACACATTTCACCATAATAACCCACAGAATTCCAGCTGTCAGTATTATGGCAAATTCGGTAAGATCGAGTTTACTGTCCATTTATGATAGATTTCACTAACAGAAAAGCCCAATAAACAGGTGACTGCTAATTGTTTTTATCGTTTTATGGTTGTGACGTCCAGAATTTCGACCAAACCACATGGTACCGTCGGAGACAATCGTAGGGTAATCTCCAGTGCTGCGGTCTCCTGCCCCGATTAAAAGGCATGCTGTCCCAATTAAGCGAAGTAAACCCTGGCTATTTTCTCGACTGGTTTCTGATTTTTAAGATTTTCCCAAAATAAACGGCTGCCCCGATTAACTGGTAGCCCAAATAACCAGAATCCACTGTATTACAAATGTATATATTAAATGAATGTATTAGGACATAATGATTGAAGGAGCAGTAATTGAAAAGGTGGAGTCATATACTTATCTGGGACAAGTTATTAGCTGTAATAATGATAAATGGCTGGAAGTCAAGAGAAGAATAAATTTTGGATGGATAGCATTCAGGAAATGTAGTGACATACTGAAGAGCAATATCCCAGTTTGTCTGAAACGTAAAATAATGAACCAATGTATACACCCCCACCATGACTTACGGAAGTGAAACTTGGGCACTCACCAAAAGAATGGAAGAGAAGCTGAGAACAACACAGCAAAGAATGGAACGAATTACATTGGGAATCAGACTGTTAGATAAGAAGAGAAACACATGGATTAGGCAGCAAACTCAAGTAAAGGACATTCTTATCAAAACTAAAGAACTAAAATGGTCTTGGGCAGGACACATAGCTCGAAGAAATGACAACAGATGGACTAAGAAAATAACAGAATGGTACCCAAGAGGAGCTAGAAGAAAACCTGGAAAACAACGACGGAGATGGATAGATGAAATTCATGAGTTAGTGGGTTGTTGTTGTTGTTTGGCTTTTAGGAGCATTAGCAACTAAGGCCATATTGCTCCGGGAATATGCGGTGGTCATTCCCTGACCTTTCCGCATCCTCCGTATTTGGTGGTGGTGACGGTAAACCTTGGTCTAATCAAGAAGTGTGTGCTACGCACTGCTGCTCCTTCCCACCCGGCTACGGAGGTGCCTGAGTTTGTGGGTAGTAAATGGATGGTCATTCACAAAACAGAAGGAACTGGAAAGTTGCTGGAGAGGCCTTCATCCTGCAATGGATTGAAAATGGCTGATGATGATATACAAATGTAAATTTTTTTTGATACTTTGAAGACAAAAAACAATTGTTTTTACAACAATAAAACTTTACTTTAATTGTTCAAAATGCCTTCCACCAGCATTAATGCATGAGTGGCATCTATCTTCAACAGATCTACATACTGAAATGCACAAATCAGGTGAAATGTTTTTTGCTTCTTGTTGAATTTTTTAAATTCCTTCATCATTCTAAAAAACCTTGTGTGGTTTAAACCTAGCTCTTGTGAACACCGTCTTTTTGATTTTCTTGGGGTGCACAACACAGCATTTCTTACAGCTTCAACATTTTCATTATTTCTTAATGTCCTCTTCCTGCCACATGCTAACTTATTGATATTCTGAATGGTTCCGTGCTCCTCAAATTTATCCCGCAAACGAGTAATTGTTAAACATGTGGGGAAATTTGTTACATATCATGATTTCCAAGCCCGCTGAACTTCAATGACATTTTCATATTTCCAACACCATTTTATAATTGCCTTTCTTTCTTCAAAACTTAATTGGGTACTCTCCATCATTTTAGAGGTACCTAAAAGATAAAACAAAAATTAAATTATTATAAAAAAATTGTCTATTTTTAAGCTACAAAATGAGTTTAAGAAAATTAAATCGGCATATATTGTTCATTAAATATAAATTTTGTATATATACATATATATATAGCCTTTCACGACTACTAACTTATATATATATATAAATATATAGTATGTAGAAAATGTGAAGAAGAAGATTTTTGTTTAAACCTATTGAATCTACAGTATACACCAGAAGTGAACTTGACTAAATGGATAAGGAATGTAGCGATATATGGTAGGATGAGGCGCCCAGGTAAGATATGAAATATGCTGGCACGCTGCCATCTTGGTCATTTGGTCAGTTTCGGTCTTACAAGGTAACGGTAAGTTCCTTTCTTTTGCCTATTCCTACATTCCGATATCATTACTTTAGTTTTTTTTAAATTCTTTTTACTTGCTTCTGTAAGGTCATCCATGATCTGTAGGCCCTACGTAATATAATTACATTTATTGGCACAATTTATTAGACCTTATTCTTGCTGCAAAATTTAAAATTTTAAAATTTCGTTCTTAACACATGTACCATGACATACAGAACATGTTAGAAACAGAAGCAAGAACATTGCCATCTTTCTCATAATTTCGGTGGATGGCCTCTGATGAAGACACTGAAATTGTGAAAAACACTGCAATGTAATCTTATTTTGGTCGCCTTTTCATTTCTTATTTTTAATTTCTTGCCAACTATCTGTCTCTCTCTTTTTCATATCTTACCTTGTTGCCTCATCCTACCATATATCGCTACATTCCTTATCCATTTAGTCGAGTTCACTTCTGGTGTATACCGTAGATTCAACAGATTTAAACAAAAATCTTCTTCTTCACACTTTCTACATACTATATATTTATATATATACACATTATGGCTGCAGGGTACGTTTTGCTAATGCAGTGTCCCTGATCCATAATCAATGTTATCTACCTTTTTGTACTGTTACGCTCCACCCTCCATGATTACTTAGCTTCTTAATACTATTATTCTTTTATTACACACACACACATATATATATATAATCCAATTAATCCAAAAATTAAATAGAGACAGAAAAATTAATAAAAATATATATTAAAAATAAATAAGAAAAAATAGTAAAAAAGCTAACATTAGTTTAGCAGCAGAAAAGCACAATCCACTACATGTTGCTTATAATAAGCTAGATTAAAATAGGATATTTGCCAGTAGCACGGCAAACCAGTAGAGTGAAAATGAACCAAATAAAATAACAAAAACAGAAAAATATATGGGGGGGGGGTAAAGAAGGAAAGGGTAGTGTTGAAGCAACGTTCCTAAAATAATTTAGAAAATTAAGCCAATTAAAAGAAATTTAGCGGTGCCCCCTAGTAGGTACCCGTTTCCGAATTATGTGAAATCTCACTAAGGTGGAAACACGGACTAACAACATTACATGACCAAATAAACTGAAAATAATTAATAAAATAGAATAAACTGACCATTATGCCCCATCTCGACAGAGGACCACGAAGGCAATAATAGTCAGGGAATCACTGCATTTCGAATGCTAAACAAATCCATGCAACGACGGAATGATACTAAGATCGAACTGCCGATGCAATGGATTTACATAGTGGTGGTCCTTATGCAGCAAAAAATAATAAAGCAGAAAGCCTAGTACTCGCATGGCCAAACCACACCACTGACAAAATAATAATTGAACTGAAAATATATAGAAACAAATTAGGCTATAGATGGCGGTACGAACGCAGCGTTAGCACATCGTCACACTATCCTCATGTAAATATAATCCAATTAATCCAAAAATTAAATAGAGAGATAAAAATTAATATGCAAGCACTAGGCTTTCTGCTTTATTATTTTTTGCTGCATAAGGACCACCGATATGCAAATCTATTGCATCGGCAGTTCGATCTTAATATCATTTCGTTGTTGCATGGATTTGTTTAGCTTTCGAAATGCAGTGATTCCCTGACTATTATTGGCCTCGTGGTCCTCTGTCGAGATGGGACATAATGGTCAGTCTATTCTATTTTATTTAATTTTATTAATTATTTTCAGTTTATTTGGTCATGTAATGTTGGTAGTCCACGTTTCCACCTTAGTGAGATTTCACATAATTCGGAAATGGGTGCCTACTAGGGGGCACCGCTAAATTTCTTTTAATTGGCTTAATTTTCTAAATTATTTTAGGAACGTTGCTTCAACACTACCCTTTCCTTCTTTATCCCCCCCCCCTATATTTTTCTGTTATTGTTATTTTATCTGGTTCATTTTCACTCTACTGGTTTGCCATGCTACTGACAAATATACTATTTTAATCTAGCTTATTTATATATATATATTACTCAGGTTCACTAGCACAGTTTCTCCTTACTGTGAAGCAGATTAACTCTGAAATTCAATGTTAAATACCCATTCAATTTGCCAGTTGAGATGTCAATAACTTCCCTACAACTGTTATATAAGTCCCAATCTGATATACTTATCTCTTATTTGTATTCACATGTGTGTAGACATATATGAATAAAAATAAGAGAAGAGTATACCTCCTTGTCCCCTTTCTTTGCTCTTCAGCCCCCTTATGCTGAACATTTTTCATGCTCAGCTTTGCAAGCTTTTTTCTGTGGTATGATTACAAATTATATTTTCGCTTTTACATTTACATGGAATTTTTTCTTAGACTATAAACAATCTCAAAGTAAGGAAGAAACAAAAAAAATAAAATGAAACAATGCAAAAATAAAAAGGATCATGTTTTTGTTGAATATAACTGTGCTGTTTAAGCTTCAGTTAAGAACAAATTTGAAATATAAAATACTTACCGCTAACTGAAAAAGGAGACGACAATGCCAAAACACAGACTGTTGCGAAATTTCCACAGCCTTCCTTAATATTGGTTTTGCCATATGCATCTGATTCTAAAATAAAGTTAATTCAGTTTATATGTATTAACTTTTCAAAATTTTCTGATATTATGGTAAAAAGGCAAAGTTTCTGTTTGATGGCATGTACATATTACTAGTATACTATACAAACAAAAAGCTTTGCATTTTGTCCTGTAATCATAAGAAAACAGTAGTATCAATTTTAATTTGCCAATATAACATGTCAGTGATTCCCATGGTTGAGAATCACTGACATGTTATAGTGGCACCACGACTCAATGAATGAATCATGGTGCCTAAGGATCTCAATGGATATGCTGGGAGATTGTAACATAGCATAATAAATTAAAAAACAAAAGTCTCACATAAAGAAGGAAACTAAGTTCATTATGACCATAAGTAGCCATGGAAGGGGTGGAAATTTTAGTTCACTCAGAAGAGGGTCGGTAGAAGGTTGAGAATGCTGACGTGCTATATAGTTATTTTTCTGAACAAAAAACTGAGATTATCAGTGAATGAATTTAACCTATGAGCTGGGCTACACTTCATTTGTGAAGATCAATTATAGACAAGACAGCAGGATAGCTCGTAATTTCCATACATTAATAAGCTGTTTATTTATTTATTTTTTATTTTTTTGCATAAAATTTTAATATAATCTTTTGATTCAAGGTAATTGATAATGAAAAAAAGACCTAGGGGTTAACTGTACAGTCTGACATGAAGAACTCTGAATGGTGGAAGCAGGCTGTCAGAAGAGCTCATGGATTCTGCCAGTGATATAAAGGAACTCTGCCAACAAGGACAAAAAGGTGAAAAAGGTTAGCTGCAGAACAGTTGTGAAGGAACTTGTCTTCCAGAAAATAACTGACTGGTAAAATAAACTTCTGCCTGGTGGTGAGGTCATGGTAAATCTGAATAAATTCATTCAGATTTAACTCTTAAATAATCTTAACTTTTAATTTGCTTTTTTTTCTCATAATAAAAGGTGTTATGCTTATGTATTTTGTAGTGCTGAATACAGATATGATCTTAATTTTGTTATCATGTCTGGTTCTTGAGAAAATTTGACATTTCTGTTTTACTACTTCATTAACAAGCTTTAATAAAATGTGAAATTTTATGAGCTTAAAATGTTTTTAGCCCTGATTTCCACTTGTGTGATGCCCCATTACAAAAGTCCAACAATAACTGGCAAGCATGTTTGGATTCCACTTTCCTTCACACCCATTATTTTGCAGAAGTTAGTACAACACATCATATTTTGCTGATATTTGATTCTCTAAAATGTTTGGGCAGAGTGCCTTGAAAGCATTCGATACTGCTCTTTGTATACATTGAGGGTATCATCAAAAGAAGTCTTTCATTAAGATCTTGATTAGTGGACCACCAAACGTTCCCTCTTTTCTCTTCACATTAATAACACCATGAAATTTATTTTCAAGTATCAGAAACTGCCCTTCTCTGTCCAGAACTTCTACAGGATTTTTCATTAAGTCAAATTTGATGTGAAGAGGAGCAGTAAAATCTTTTCCTGACCAACCAGTGATAAGATTGTGAATATTCTGTCTAGAAACGTATACCATTAAGATAACGCTGTTGACAACACACAGCAGACACTTGTTTATCCGAGAGCAGCTGGGAAATAAATTTTTGAAGATAACTCACAAGAGGAATGAAAAACTTCAGTGACCAAAACATAAATTTATTTACATGCATATTCATAATTAATAAAGTATGCTACAGTATACACTACAGAAAATCTGCAACCACAATTAATTTATCCTTAATTATTAAAATACCACGTGCAGTTTGTTTACCAACATTGTACCCTATCATTAAAGTTAACACTTGAGCATGTTTTTCAAGCTTATTAATGAGATCAAGGTTTCGCTCAACAGAAAGAACGAACCATTTCTGTTTAAACGTAATACACAGACAGACACACAAACTGAAAGAAGAACCATACAGCACAAAAACTGAAAGATTACTGATATATAATTAAAGCAAGGTAGTAAAGTAGAAAGTAAAGATAAGAATAACATTTTAGAAATTCAAGGAATTTATCTTTAAGATCACCATAAAATATAGAGAAACAAGTAACACCTGTGATGTATTTCACATATTTCTTCTTTTTTATCCAACTTAAGACTTCTGAAGGGCACAAATACTTTAGTTCAGTTGTCGGCAATCTTTTTTGAGTGAAGAGTCATTTTTGATCTAATTAAAAAAAAATAATCCAGAGCTGCACCTCAGCTCAAGCTGGGAGGAGGGGAGAGGAGGGAGTTTTTTAAGAAATGGAATAGTGGGAAAGAGTTTTATTGAAAAAAAAAATTATTATTATTTATTTTTTTATGAAAACCCCAAACATGAGAGGTATTAGAACCTATAGTACCTAGTACCGTGAGTGAGTTGGAGGTTGAGAAGACGAAAGAAGACATTTGTTGACATTAGACTTGAACTTCTGAAGACTGTAATTTTCAGGAAATATGTATGAAGAGAGGTTGTTCCAGAAAACGGCAGTTCAATGAATAACTGAGAAAGGTGAAAAGTTGGTTCTGTGAGTTTGAAGTTGGACAGTAAATGGATGTTAGTGGCATGGGTTTTGAATGTTTTAAAAGACAGAGTAGGAATTATAGAAGCCAATTCAGAAGAACAGTGCCCATGGAAGTGTCTGTAGAAGAGGCATGCAGCAGAAACAGTAAATCTACGAGACAGTGAGTAGAGAGAGACTGTGAGAGAGGGGTCATTAAATAACCTAACTATCCTCTTCTGAATGGAATCTAGAAGCTTGAGAGAGGTTTTGGGGGCACTGCTCCAGATGTGAGAACAATATTCCATGGTAGGGAGGATTTGCGATTTGTACAGAGTGAGCAGCTGTTTGGAAGAAAAGTAACGCCGAGAGCGAAAGAGAAAACCAAGTTTTTTAGATGCTGAGGAATCAATATTTTTAATTTGCTTGTGCCAAGAGAGATTAGACGTCAGGGTAATCCCCAAAAGAGATATATCATTTTGCTTAGAAATTGGAGTGTCACCAAAGATAAGCATAGGAGCAGAAGAATCCTTTTTGCGAGATATAAGACAAGACTGAGTTTTAGAAGGATTGAAATCAACTAAGTTGTCTTTGCCCCACTGGAGAATTGCCTGGAGATTGGCATTTAAGGAATTGATAGCAGATTTTCGAGAAGTTGAAACTGATTGAGCAGGACAAGGTTTCTCAAAATGGAAGGTGGAATGCAATGTGCTATCATCAGCAAAACTATGGATAGGATTTACAGTCAATGGAAGGTCATTAATATACAAGAGGAAAAAGAGTGAGGGAAAGAACAGAACCTTTGGAGACAACAGCATTAGTGGAGAAGTTAGAAGACAGAGAGCCATCTACCATCACCCTCGGTGAGCGATCAGAGAGAAAACTGGATAACCAATTACGAAAAAAACAGTTGGCAAACCATAAGATATAAGCTTGTTTAGAAGACCTTTATGTCAAACACAATCAAAAGCCTATGAGTTGTCAAGAGCAATTGCTTGTGTTTCACATAACTTTTCCATTGAATTTATCCATAAATGGGTAACATAAGCCAGAATATCAACAGTGGATCGACACTGATGGAATCCATACTGGCGATCGTTGATCAGACAGAAGGTTTCTAGGTAGTTTAAGAGTTGGTGGTTAATTCATTTCTCCATTACTTTGGAAAGAGTAGAAGTAACCACAATGGGATGATAATTGGAGGAGGGATTTGTCACCCTTTTTAGGAACTGGCTGGATATGAGCAAATGTCCAAGCTGAAGAAAAACACCTTTGGAATAAGAAAGAAATTGAAAAAAGGCAGCAAAGAACAGGAGTAAATTCAGGAGCACAGGTTTTGAGAATAAGTGAAGAAATACCATCAGGACCTGGAGCTTTGTTAGCATCAAGATTCATCAAAATTCTACTGACAGAAGACAACAGGAGGCATTGAATGGAGTGTGTTGGGAATGGTGGGAGGTGTTTTACCAAGATCATTAATAAGTGAGTTGGAAAAAAAATGGGATGCTAGCAGGTCAGCTTTATCCTTGGCTGAAGTGACAATAGAACCATCTGGTTTGGACAGAGGTGGGAGCAGAGATGGGCAAAGTTGTGGCCAATAGCTTTGGCAAGAGACCAGAATGCTCGGCTACCATTAGGGCAAGAAGCAAGTTTTCTACTTTTAGCCTGTTCAAACTCTAGTTTGGACTGATTAATAACTGCTTTACAATTGTTGCGAGCTTTGGTTTAGGCAGAAAATGAAACTGCAGAATTAGAAACAAGCCAATTACGATATGCAATATTCTTCTCTTGAAACAGCCTTAGCACATTTATTAGAAAATCAAGGTTTAGATAAAGGATGAGATATTAAAATTTGGTGTGGAATAAAGGATTCCCTTCCTGCAAGAATAATTTCCCTGACACGACCTGAGCAAACATTAACATCAGAAGTTTTGAAACAGAAAACCGATCAAGGAAAAGAAGAAAAGAAATCTCGCAGGTCATCCCATTTTGCATTCTTGTAATGCCAAACAATACAAGTTGGGAATAGCCATGAGATAAACGCTCTATTGAAGAAGAGATAATCACCAAGTTGTGATCTGAGGTGCCTAAAGGACCACTTACTTGGACCGTGTACTTAGAAGTTTTGTTTGTGAGAAAAAGATCGTGTGTTGGCTGTATGGTTAGGATTGTCCGATATACTTGTAGGTAAATGAACAATCTGTGCAAAATCATTAGTAACTGCAAAAGCATCAGCATCTTGACCAGCTGGGTCGGTGTGACTAGAAAACGGAAGCCAGCTGGAGTTGTGAACATTAAAATCACCAAGGAAAAAGACTGTAGAAAGTCAGTTGCAAAGAGAGAAAGTCAAAGAGCTCCACGTGATTAGTGGAGTTGAGAGAACAGTAGAGACAACATATGAATTTGACACAATGAGGTAGAGAGATTTTAAGCCAGAGAAGATCGAAAAGAGGAGATTCCAAATTACAAAGTCTCTGACAGGGAATATCGGAACGGACATATGCACAAGTACCACCTTTGAGGCGAAAGGAATCATACAGCAAATAATTTGCCGAGATGAGCAGTAGTTGAATCAACCGATAACTGAGATTCTGTCAGAAAAAGTACATGAGGTTTGGCAGACTGCAAGTGGAAATGGACATCGTTGAGATTAGAATTGAGACCACATATTTGTGAAATGAACTAGGAAGTGTTTGGGAGATTTAGATCTTTTCGCAGACAAGCTTACTCTTTTAGTTTGACAATTCATGGTGTATTCAATAGTAAGACAAAGTGGGTGAGACATGCTGTATGAAGTAATGAAATTTTTGGATATGGTGTACACATGGTAAGAATATATCCAGATCCTTGACATAACATGGTCTTGACAATACCCCCGTGTACACACTACTTGGACTCCCTCCATTCACCATCTGTCAGAGTAGAGGTAACAGGATTTTACACTAGCTGATCGGGAAACCTCCTGAAGAGTTACCAATAGGTTCGGTCCGGTATACTAACTGGCGGCAGGCCTGCGAACACTGTTTAACAGCCGTACCCTCGAAATGTAAGGATCTCACCATGATGTTCATCATAACCTTAAAAGTCATCAATCATACTGCATGATGGAAGAGATGGGGAAGGGTTAACCAGAACTTAGCTCTGGAGACTAAACATGGGTTCCACCACTTCAAGCCTCCAATAAGCAAAGTGGTGATATTGCACCGGTTGATGAGATAGGACACAATATGACATTGTGGCTTATGACCACAATGTCATATTTTGAAATATTATATGGTGTACACATGGTACATCATATAATATTTCAAATATTAATACTGAAAAAAAGTAACAAACATCCAAAGTGACTTTTGCTGCTGAACTACTTCAGCATGTCTCAGCATCAGGCGAGTATGCCAAAATTTTCATCTTTAACCATGCTGAGAGGCTCGCATTGTTCATACGTTTCTTGATTTATTTTTAATATATTTCATGTTCGAAAATATTTGCTCACAGAAATACATCAAACTTAAAACTGAGAGAAATCCAAACGCAAATGGCTCAAGCTAATGGAAGTGCTGTGACTCAGAGGAGAACTGAGGAGGACAGTTGCCTTCTGAATCACAGCCTTCTAAAATGCACAGCTTGCATGACGTTTGTGGACATTCAGGTACGGGACATGATATTGCCATGGGGAATGTCTTTGTGTGTGCGCGATGCAAGGAGTGTATCGAAATCAGGCAACAACTCAGCGTTCTCATGGGCCTATATGAGAGCTTGAAGGACAGGGTGGATGCCCTCCAAGGAACTAAATTGAGGGGCCCATCAGGCTCTCAGCTGCCCACATCAACGCCAGAGCTTGCACTTGGTCGTCGCGCAACACAGCGGCAACCCTCAATCCAGAATGCGCTGGTCCCAAAGGAACTAGTAGTTGTTGGTGACTCTATTGTCAGGGAAATGGGGAACATGCTTTGTAAAAAGGATAGGTGGAACAGGACCAGGGTATGTCTGCCAGGGGCAAAGGTTGATGACGTTGTAGAGTAGATATCATCTTTTAAGGGCACAAACTTGATATCGATGGGTCAACTGTTGATGATCCTGCTAAGGTAGCTAACAAACTAAATGAATATTTTGCATCGACATTCACACATGAGGAGTTATTTAGCGAGGGGAAAGCCAGAGGTGTATTCAACTCTAGCAGTAAGCTAGAGAATCTTGTAATAACTGAGAGTAAAGTGGAGGAGAAATTGTTGAAGATAAACACAAGAAAGGCACCCGGGGTGGATGGGATCTATCCAGTTATATTAAAGGAGGCAGCAAAGGAAGTAAGCAAACCCTTAGCCATAATTATGAGAGCTTCCTTGGACTCAGGGGAGGTACCCACAGACTGGAGATGTGCAAATGTCACCCCAATTCACAAAGGAGTATCAAAGGCTGACACAAGTAATTATAGACCTGTGAGTTTAACTTCTGTTCCAGGAAAATTAATGGAGGCACTAGTTAAAGAAGCACTGCAGGATCATTTAGACAAGACTTCAGCTATAGCTCGGACACAGCATGGTTTTGTTAAGGGGAAGTCATGCCTGACCAATTTGATTGGATACTATGATGCAGTCACAAAGGAACCGGATGCAGGGAATAACTTTGATATTATATACTTGGATCTTAGAAAGGCTTTTGATACTGTTGCACATGGAAGAATGCTGCACAAATTGGAGCAGTGTGGCATTGGAGGCAAATTGCTGCTGTGGATAAAGGGGTGGCTGAGGGGGAGAAGACAGAGAGTGGTAATCAATGGACACTGCTCGTCATGGACGAATGTTATTAGTGGAGTCCCTCAGGGCTCAGTGTTGGATCCATTATTGTTTTCTGTATTCATAAATGATATCGATGAGGGTATATCAGGCTTAATGTCGAAGTTTGCAGACGATACAAAGGTAGGCAGGGTTGTCAAGGACACTACTGACACTATGCTGCTGCAACAGGATCTGGAAAGGTTGAGCAGATGGGCTGAGAGGTGGCAAATGAAGTTTAACATTGACAAATGTAAAGTACTACACATGGGAAACAGCAACCCCAGAGCAACGTATCAACTCTGTGGTACTACACTGACAGTGGTAGAGAATGAAAGGGACCTGGGGGTGGTTGTTCAGGCAGATATAAAGTTCCCTGAGCAGTGCAGACGGGGTGCAAGAATAGCTCATGGTGTATTGTCAATGATATATAGGAATTTTTCTAGCAGGGATAAGGAGGTGATTATTCCCTTGTATAAGGCAATGGTCAGGCCACAACAAGAGTACTGTATACAGGTCTGGAGGCCTCATTTCAAGAAGGATGTAGAGCTGCTGGAACGAGTAAAGAGAAGGGCAACAAGATTAGTGAATGGTGCTCTTACAAAGAAAGGCTTAAGTTTTGCAAATTACAGTGTCTGGAGACTAGGCACCAGCGAGGTGATCTGATAGAGGTGTATAGGGCCTTGAATGGTTTGAGCATGCTCAATGCTGATGGGATTCTTCCTCTCGCTCAGAATAATCACCTGAGAGGGCATAAATTCAAATTGAGGAAAGACAGATGTAGGATAGACGTGCGGAAATTTGCCTTTAGCCAGCGGGTGGTTGGTTGGTGGAACAGACTTCCATCCCTTGTCGTGGAAGTTGATAGCCTAAATAAGTTTAAGGCTCAGCTGGACAGGTATTTTGAACGAACAGAGGGGTGAAGTGGAAGTGGTTATTTTTTTTTTTTTTGGCTGATGCTGCATAAGCTTGCTTTTTTGCATCAAATGCCTCTACTAATGCTAATGCAAATATTTTCAAATTTATATATGTGTCCAGTAAATTAATTCACACATCAAACACAATTTCATCTTGCTTTTTCAACTCAGCTATCTCCATCCATTTGTGTAGAATTGCAAGGACATCCTTTTGCCTCTCTAAATCCTAAATTTCAGTTTTAAGTCATTTTAATCTTGCACTCCACATGTCCTTGATTTTTAAGTCCTCTAACTCCATATCAAGTTGTGTCTACTCAGTCCATTCCATCTTAAATTCCAGGTTTTCTTGCTCAATCTTTCTCTTTTGAGTTGACATTTTAAAAATGATAGCCATTTTGGTGTCCTCTTATTTCACTTGTTTAATAATTCAACATCACTGTTTTAAAAAGTCAAGTGATTTCATACCTATCGCAAACACTATGTACATCACCACCACCATCATCATCAGCCATTTTCAATCCACTGCAGGATGAAGGCCTCTCCAGCAACTTTCCAGTTCCTTCTGTTTTGTGCAATGGCCATCCATTTACTACCCACAAATTCATGAATTTCTCATATCCATCTCCGCCATTGTCTTCCAGGTTTTCTTCTAGCTTCTCTTGGGTACCATTCTGTTATTTTCTTAGTCCATCTGTCATCATGTCTTCGAGCTATGTGTCCTGCCCAAGACCATTTTAGTTCTTTAGTTTTGAAAAGAATGTCCTTTACTAGAGTTTGCTGCCTAATCCATGTGTTTCTCTTCTTATCTAACAGTCTGATACCCAATATAATTCATTCCATTCTTCGCTGTGTAGTTCTCAGCTTCTCTTCCATTCTTTTGGTGAGTGCCCAAGTTTCACTTCCGTATTGGTTCATTATACATTGGTTCATTATTTTACAATATACATTGGTTCATTATTTTACATTTCAGACAAATTGGGATATTGCTCCTCAGTATGTGACTATATTTCCTGAATGCTATCCATCCAAAATTTATTCTTCTCTTGACTTCCAGCCATTTATCATTATTACAGCTAATAACTTGTCCCAGATAAGTATATGACTCCACCTTTTCAATTACTGCTCCTTCAATCATTATGTCCCTTTCTGTGGCATACCTGCTCATCATTACTTTTGTTTAAGCCATATTCATCTTTAGTCCAAAATCCTTACTAACTGTGCATAAATGATTAAGATGTTCCTCTAATTCTTTGGGATTGTGGCTTATGACCACAATGTCATCTGCAAATCGTAAATGGCACTCTCCATTTACTCTCCATTTAGGTACTCTCCATTCAAATTGACTCCTTTCTGCGACCAGTCTAATCTTCTGAAAGCTTCCTCAAGGACTGCAGTAAACAGCTTCGTAGATATTGTGTCTTCTTGTCGAACTCTTTTCTCGATTTTAAATTTGCTACTGTCTTTGTCTAATCTAATAAAGGAGGTAGCGTTCTCATATATTTTATTCAAAATCATAATATATGGGGTATCTATGCCTTGTCTTTCTAGTGCCCGAAACATTGCCTTATGCTGTATGGAGTCAAATGCCTTTTCATAATCCACAAATGCCTGGCATAATGGTATTTTATATTCATTTGCTTTCCATTAGCTGTGATATTACTTGAAGGTGATCCATAGTTGAGAATCCTGTCCTAAAGCCAGCTTGCTCTTTCGGTTGATTCTCATCAAGTATTCTTTCTAATCTGTTAGTAATGACCCTTGTGAACAACTTGTGGATGTGGGATAACAAGCTAATTGGTCTATAATTTCCAATTTCTGATTTATCTTCTTTCTTATGCAGCAAAACTATGATTGCATTATTCCACTGCTTAGGCATCACAACTTTTCTAATGCACTTTGTGGAGAGCCTTGCCAGTTTTTGTGTTATGTCTCTTCCTCCCAATTTTAACAACTCTACAGTAACTTCATCTTCCCCTGGGGCTTTCTGATTCTTCATTTTCTTCTACCTCATCAGGAAGAATATCGGGTATGTCGTATGTGTTTCTAATTTACGATCCATCTTCCCCACTGCTGGCATCATTCCCTCACTCTTTGTATAATTCTCTATAGTAGTCTTCTGCTATTTGAATTATGCCTTCTCTGCTATTTATAAGTACACCATCGCTATTCTTCAGTTTCAGTATCATTTGTCTTTCTGTATTACTGCTCATGGCTGCTGATTTAAGTCCTTTGTTTTCCCATAATGCTTGTTCTACTTTTCTTGAGTTAAATCTTCTTATGTCCTCTCTGAGTCTCTTTCTAATGGCTTTGCATAACTCAGTATACTCGATTTTCTCCTTGTCAGTGTTTATCTTGCTCTTGATTTGTCGCCTTCGGTTCATCATAACAAGTGTTTCTTGACTAATTTTTTCTTCTTTGGATTTCTTTTTCCTTATAGGTTTCTTGGGCTTTATCACTTTCAGAAAGTTGTAATATTCTTCATCGATATCTTGGTTCTGAGCAGTCTGCAGAAGCTCAAACTTGTTCTTAAGTTCCAGTACATATCGCTTTTTCTCCTCTTCTGTTATCTCAAAGACCTTTGTATTACAGTGCATTCTGGTTAATTGTGGCACCGGTTAATCGGGGCAGCTGCTTATTTGGGGCAAATTATGAAGAACAGAAACAAAACAAATATTTAGCCTGAATTTATTCTGCTTATTTGGGCCAACTCGCTACTTAATTGGGACAATGAAGGCCATGATTGAACAATAAACTATATCTAAATATAGTTTATTGAACAATAAACTAATTTAGTTGGTTCGTAACAAAGAGATCAAGCCGGCAGCACCTGAGTCAGTTATTGCGAAGTCGTGCTTTACAGTGGTTGTTTTATGTTTGCTCTGTGTCGTGGTAATTGGATTCTGAAGAAATTTTGCTTGCAGTTGTTTACGATCACACTAGGTACATATGTATACATCCTGCGGGTTAGAACAGATTAAAAACTGTACCAAACAGTGCACTGATTTTGGTTTTACCCCCTCCCCTTTCTTTCTGTACATTTAAGACCCCAGTCAAGATGCCACGTAAAGATTTGTTGCTTTCAGAAAAAATTGCTATTCTTGACAAGATAAAAAGTCAACCTCCTAACATCAGTCATCATCAGCTAGCGGAGATAATAAAGGTGCCAAAATCTACAATTTCACGACTGCTACAGCAACAAGAAAACTTAGAAAGGAGTGGACATTGTGCATGGATTTAAAGAAAACATCTCATAAGCGAAAGAGGGAAGGCAAAGATCCAGACGTCGAAGATGCTTTGAATCAATGGTTTTCCACTGTATCTAAACGAGGAGAGCGTGTAAGCAGCTCTATGCTAAAAACCAAGTCAGAAGAATTGGCTAAAAAGCTAGGTCACGTAAATTTCAAAGCAACGGATGGTTGGTCGTCTCAATGGAAGTGTAGACATGACATTAGTTACAAAAAAGAACAGGGCGAGAAGGTCAGTGCTGATGCTACGAGTGCTGAGCAATGGAAATCTGAAAAACTGCCAGAGTTGCTTAAAAAATTTAGTGGGGGATGACATTTACAACGCCGATGAAACAGGTCTGTATTATCGTGCTTCGCCAGATGGTTCCCTCAGCTATCAACACATAACACTGTCTGGTTCAAAGAAAGCAATGGATCACGCAACAATGTTGTGCTGCTAAAATCTCAGGAAATGATAAACTCAAACTTTTGGTTATTGGTAAAAGTGCCAAACCTTGTTGTTTCAAGAGGCTTACAATAAGCAGTTTGCCAGTTTCATATTATGCCAATAAGAAGGCGTGGATGACCACATATATTTTTTACACAATGGCTAATGAACTGGGACGCGGAACTGCAACGGAAGTCCAAAAAAATTCTGTTGATATTGGACAACTGCACTGCACACTCTAATGTAGCTGATTTAAAAAATATTGAACTGGAATTTTTACCCCCTAACACCACATCCCTGATACAGCCTATGGACGCGGGAATTATAAAAAATTTGAAGCTTCGAAATCAATAGAGGTTAGTGCAAAAGTTTCAATGTTAAAAGCTGTACAATTTATCGCCGAGAGCTGGTGAGGAATAAGCAGCAAAACCATTCGGAATTGTTTTGTTAAATGTGATTTCACGACTAATTGTGATTCAGACGCAATAAGCTGTACAGAAAATGAAATGGCTTTGGAACTGCAATAGGTCCAAAATTGTGAAGAATTTTTAACAATTGACGATAACCTTCAATGCAACGATGAAAATGAAGATTATGAGGAAACGATTATTGAACAAATTGCGGAAAACACTCAGAGACATCAAAAGACCAAGAATATGATGACGATGATATACTTAAGCAAGTGACTAACCAGGATGCCAGGAAATGTATCGCTGAATTGAGATGTTATTTCATGCAGGCAGGCAATGAAGGCAGTCCTTTATCAGCATTTGATACCTGTGCCGACTTGGAGTCCATAAAGAGAACAAGTCAGGGTACACTTCATAATTTTTTTCAAAGTAAGAACCCTTAAGTAATGTGTAACCTTTGCTTGACACAGACATTATTCTGTACTGTATCTTCGTTTTATATATGTACATTATAGGTACATATGTACATTTTGTTTGCTTTTAGCTTTAGTTATTTTAAAATAAATGTTTGTACCAATATAACTTAAATACAGTGTGCTTTCTTTAAATACCACATTCCCTTTATTTTATTCATACCTTTTTGCCTCCGTTAGAATGGGCTTTTCAGGTCATTCAAATTTCGCTTAATTGGGGCAGCCACTTAATTGGGCCAAAGCGATCTGTCCTGATGTGTCCCAATTATCCGGAATCAACTGTATTTCCTCGAGTCAGTTTTTTCCTTTCCTTTCCTACATCTATATCAAGTGTGCATCTTACCATTCTGTGATGACTTCTAACATTTACCTTATTCAGGACAGTAACATCATTCACGATATATCTTCTGTTAGTGAGGATGAAGTCGATTTCATTAGTTGTTAATCCATTTGGACTCTTCCATGCTCACTTTCTGTTCACTCTTTTCTTGGAAAAAAGTGTTCGTTAGTGACAATCCTTGAGATTCTGCAAATTCCACAAGTCTTTTACAAATTCCAAAATTTCCTATAGTTTCCTTTCTGCGCTGTTATATCTTTTTCCAACCTTAGCACTGAAATCCCTCATAATAATACAGCGGATTCCAGTTATTTGGGCCACCAGTTAATCGGAGCAGCCATTTATTTTGGGCAAATCTTAAAAAACAGAACCCAATCGAGAAAATAGCCAGGGTTTACTTCACTTAATTGGGACAACATGCCGTTTAATTGAGGCAGGAGACTGCAGCACTGGAGATCGCCCTACGATTGTCTCCGACTGTACCACGTGGTTCGGTCCGATTTCTGGAGGTCACAACCAGAAAACAATAAAAACAATTAGCAGTCACCTGTTTATTGGGCGGCTTTTCTGTTAGTAAACTATATACAGTTTACTAACAGAAAACAGAGAGTAAACTCGATCTTACTGAATTTGTGATAGTACCAACAGCTGGAATTTTGTGGGTTATTATGGTAAAAGGTGTTTACACTTCTATAAAATCTTCGATCATATAAAAAAATTAATTTTCATAATCTTCTCTTCATTCCTATTTTTAAAAATTCGTAACTTGTTACTTCGTTCTCACTTGCAATTTGTGTGTGCCCGTGTTCTTTGTTATTGATTGCTTATCTTTTTACTGTTTTGAATTTTAACCCCCACCCACAAATGTCAGTGAACAGAAATGTCAACTAGTTAGTATGTACATATTACAGTGTGCATTAATTATTCCGATTATCACATATTCTTCCGATTTTCACGTATCATTTAATTTTTTAATTGGTAAGGTAATAAAGGGCAAATCTGTGCTTAATATATCTTTACTTTTATAGCCTGTGGATAATATTCCTCCTATTTTCGCTAATTAGAATCGGTTTAATAGAACTAAAATTCAATTCACAAACATGATTACTAACATCATATAGTGAATGGTACTTTACTTAGGTGACCCCATTGTAACGTGATTTGATTGTATAGTGAACCAATTGTAAAGCAGGGGTCCACTGTATTTTTAACTTTTTTAAGTGAAGCTACGGATAATTGGGGCAGCCGCTTAATCGGGCCAAAATGCACTAGTCCCGATGTGTCTCAATTAACCGGAATCGACTGTAGTATAGTGGGTTTTCTGCTTATCTAGAATTCTCAATTTCGGTGTACATTTCTTCAACCTCTTCATCATCATGGCTCGATGTTAGTGCATAAATCATTATAACCTTTAGCTTGTACCTCTTAGAAATCTTAAGTATTATTCTTGACAACCTTGGTGATGTACTTTTGAATTTCAAAATGTTGTTTTTTAAATCGTTATGGACCAGGAACCCAACTCCACCTTTCCTTTCACTGTTTCCATTGGTGTATAGCAGATTTCCACTTGATAAACTTATAAGTGATTCATTTCTTCTTGTTTCAGCCAAGCTGATGATATTCCAATTCACATTTTCTAATTCCTTTTCCAGCTCTAATATCCTGTCTTCACCGACCGAACACTATGTACAGACAGATATTATTTTGTTCCTGTTTTAACTATTTTATATTCGCCACCATCACCACGATTAACCTTCGACAACTTGCAGTATGTGTGCTCTGCTCGCGATGTGCAGGCAAACTGAAATGAGAAGTGTTTGTGCTGAAACTAAAGCTATATTCATGCCGCGGCCCTAGCACACTGCGCTTGTTGTACATGTGGGCTAAAAGTTAAAGAGCTGCAGGTTGCCGACTCCTGCCCTAGTAAATCTTAATCCACCCCTAGATAACTGAGCCTATAAAAATTATGTTTTGATAAGCCTATTAAAAAAATCTCCACTCTTCAGAGTTATCAGCATTAGCAGAGGCATATGTGCAAGAAAGCAAGCTTATAACAGCATCAGCCAAAAAAAAAAAAAAAAATCTTCCCATTTCACCTATCCATTCGCTCCAAACATTTGTCCAGTTCTTTGAATTTCTTTAAGCTATCAACTTCCACAATGACAGACAGAAGTTTGTTCCAGCAATCAACCACCCACTGGATAAAAGCTTGATTTGGTAGTTGTTGGCACATCGGCTTCTGTGGCCATATTGCACCTCCCAAGGTTTTTGCAGTACTTTGATCCAAGCCCGAGGCGGGAATCGAACCCGCGACCTTTGGGTTGCCGGGCAGGTACTTTACCCACTCGGCTAGCCCGGTCGGCCTGGATAAAAGCAAATTTCCGCACATCTATTCTGTAACTTTCTTTCCTCAATTTGAATTTTGCATAATCTCAGCAAGAGGAAGAATCTCATCAGCATTGAGCTTGCTCAAACCCATTCAAAGTCTTATAGACCTCAATCAGATCACCTCACAGGTGCTTAGTCTCCAGAAGATGCAATTTTCAAAACTGAAGCCTTTCTTGATAAGAGCAAACCTTTGCTCCACTCACGAATCTCATTGCCCCTGTCTGTACTCCTTCCAGCAGCTCTACATCCCTCCTAAAATGAAGCTTCCAGACCTGTATCCAGTACTCCAGTACTCAAGGTGGCCTGACCATTGCCTTATATAAAGGGATAATCACCTCCTTATCCCTGCTAGCAAAGTTCCTGTATATCATTGTCAAGACCGATGAACTACTCTATCAGCCTGTCTGCACTCTCAGAAAACTTCATATCTGACTGCACAATTACCCAAGGTCTTTTTCATTCTCCACTACCTTGAGTGTAGTACCACACAGTTGGTACATTACTCTGGGGTTGCTGCTATCCATATGCAGTACTTTGCATTTGTCAATATTAAACTTCAATTTCCACCTCTCAAATTTTCTAGATCCTGTTGCAGTAGCATACTGTCATTAACAACGCTACCAACCTTCATATTGTCTGCAAACTTGGACATTAAGCCTGATATACCTTCATCAATATCATTAATAAATACAGAAAACAACAATGGGTGCAAAATCAAACCCATTGCAAAATCAATCAAATTGGTCAGACCTCCCCTTAACAAATCCATGCTGTGTCTGAAATTTAACTGCCATCTTCTCTAAATGATACTGCAGCAGTGCTTCTTTAACAAGTGACTCCATTATTTTTCCCGAAAATAATGGTGTCATTGGTGTCATGAGTAATTACAGGTCTGTAATTACTCAAGTCACCCTTTGATCCCCCCTTTGTGAATTGGGGACACATTTGCACATTAGGAGACATTAAGGCCTATAACACACTTCTCCTCATTCTCAGTGCTTACATCACACCAAACTGACTCAATATTGCACTGGCCACCCATATCAACTGGATGCACTACTTTAGATTTAACGTGCGTCTTAATTAAATCATAACCCCCCCCCCCCCGCTGTCCTGTCTGTCCTTTCTATACACACTGTACTGTCAATATTCAAATTCTGCATCCCTTATCTGAGTGACACTATGTCTCTGATATCCCCATAATGTATGCATTTGATAACTTGACCAGCACTTCAAATTCATCAAATTTATTTACTAGGCTCTTAGTAGAGGAGTACATGCACCTGTTCTTGCTCTTAATTTACCCTAATACAACCAAGTATCTCCTTGTTCCGTAATGAGGTCCCACAGCAGGCCTTGAAATCCCCGGTACGTTGCTTTCCAAGCTACTACATTCCAATAAATCTGGTTTTCCAGTTGAGCCTTACTTTCATTTGAATAGAACTATGAATAAAATGAACAATTTTGGGGTACAGAGTGTTCCTGCCAACTTCATGTGATATGTGGGTAGCTTTGCCAGGTCATGTTTTAACTAGCATATTCTTCAATAAAACTGTCAATTAACAGAAATATCTGCACATTCTTCAGAATGGCCACATCATAGCTTATGGAAACTCAGGTTCCTATGGAGACCCACTGGTTTATGCAAAATGACACCACACCACATACAGTGTTAGGTTTTTTTGCACATTACTTCTTACCTTTGCATACAGTCTTGCATTCACTCCTGACTGTCACTACTCCAGGTACTTTTGGCTGCTTTCTAGCCGAGACTTGAGCATGTATAACTTTTTATTATAGTTTCTTGAAAGAGAAATTGTTCCACAGGAACACTGCTAAAGAGCTTGAGAGATCTGAATATTCAGCAGTCATAAAAATTAGCTAAAACATGTCTTTACTTGTTCATCAAAATGCAGGATATATGGAACATACAGTAAAACAAGAATGTTTATCATGAATCTGAGCTTTTGCCTCTGTCTGTGGCAGAGGCAAAAGTGATTCTTGCACTGCTTCTATTAGAATGAGCAGCAGCCTGGAAAGCACAGTAATGGAGATTTTCAGGACTACTGGTAGTCACAGCGGAATACATGGGCTGTGTTAGGGTAACTAAGAGTAGGAACAGGTGCATGTATACTTGCAAGTACACCAATGCTAGGAGTATAGTTAATAAATTTGATGAGCTTGAAGTGCTAGTCAAGACATCAAAGGCAGATATTGTTGGGATATCAGAGACATGGTATCACACAGATATAAGCAGTACAGAATTGGAATTTGGGGAGTACAATGTGTACAGAAAGGATAGACAGGACAGGAAGAGAGGAGGGGTTATGCTATTAGTTAAGAAACACAAAATCTAAGGAAGTGAATCCAATTGGTTTTGGTGGACAATGCAGTGTTGAGTCTGTTTGGTGTAAAATAAGCAATGGGATAGGAAAAATGAGAGTAGGTATGTGTTATAGGCCTAATGAATCTGACGAGTATAATGAGCAATTGTGCAGAGAAATAGATTGGGCCAGTAAATCAGAATGTCTTATAATGGGGGATTTTAACTTTCCAGATATTGACTGGAACTTGTGAATTGGTCACTCGCACACTAGCAAGACATTTCTGAATTTATTGGATGACTGTTTTCTACAGCAACATGTTCAAGAGGCAACCAGAGGGGGTAATACTCTTGATCTGATTATCAGCAGTAATTATTCAGGCATTAAGAATTTGAAGATAAAAGAACCACTGGGTGACAGTGATCACAATGTACTGATGTGGGAATTACTTAAAGATGTAAATACCATCAAGGCTAAAGGGAAGGGCTTTTGCTTTCGTAAAGGTCTCAGACTGATGATGCTACCAATGTTGAATTCTCAATGGGAAGCCTTCAGGGACTTAATTTTGGCGGCTACAAGGCTTTTCATTCCAATTAAGAAATACTGTTCAAGGTTTAGGCCTAAATGGATGTCAGATGAATTGATGAGGCTCGTGGCAGAGAAGAAGAATGAATTAATGGGATGCATACAAAGGGTACTAGGAAAGTTTTGCAATACAGCTTTGTTTATTTAATTTTTTCAAAGTAATTTCCTCTACATTCAATACACCTCTCCATCCTCCGAAACCAATCTTTAAACCAGTTCTGCCAAGTTTCACTAGGGAGTAAAGCACACTCGTTGTCCCAAGCCCGTAGAAGGTCCTCATCACTGGAAAACTGCCTCCCTTTTAGCTTCATTTTCACATGCGGGAACAGTGCAAAGTCGCAGGGAGCAAGGTCTGGACTGTAGGGAGGGTGCTCAAGAAGTTTCAGTCCTGTCGTGGTCAAATATTCGGTGCAGGCTTTGGCGCGGTGAGCTGGAGCATTTTCGTGATGGAGGTACCAGGTGTCCATTCTTGACTTTGGCCGCAGGTTCTTCATAGATCCAATGACTTTAGGCAGGCATTGTTCAGTATACCACTTAGCTGTGACTGTCTTCTGCATGTCCAAAACGACACGTTCCACAATTCCACTCGATTTGAAAAATACAGCTATCATTTTCTTCTTTATAGATCGGGATTTTCTGACAATTACGGGTGTGTCGTCATCATCAAAGACCCAAACTTTGTTTTGAGCCTTGGTCGGCAGATCGTAATAGTACAGCCAAGTCTCGTCACCTGTCACGATGTTGTTCACATACCGAGATTGTCCCATATCAAACTTTTTTAACATCTCCCGGCACCAAGTCACACGTCGTGTCATCTGCTCTTCAGTCAGTTGATGCGGCACCCAGAGAGAACAAAGTTAAGTTTCTTCACGTGCAAATGATCTTGCAGAATCGAACGAATTGCTGGTGCATTTAGGCCCAAAGTATCCTCTATCTGTTGGTAGGTCACTCGCCTGTTTTCGTCAAGCATTTTCCTCACAGCAGTAACGTTTTCCTCCGTAATTGACGTTCGTGGCCTTCCCGGCCTCTCAGAATCCTCCAGAGTGAAATTTACCCTTTGGAATTCTCTATACCACATAATATCGTTGTACGATGTGGACAATCATCATCTAGTGCAAGAGTCATTTCTTCTAAGCACTGGTCTATGGTTAAACCACGCACGAAATTATACCGCAAAACTGTCCTTATCTCATTTCATGACCACGATGCCATCGCAAGCACTTTACACTCTCACTACTAATGAATAACTGAGCCCATCGACTTGGCGCGGTGGCTACTATGCACGTATGAACATGTCTCAACATGCTGCAACAAGCAGCTTCCTGTGATTCATTGTTGCGTCATATTGCAAAACTTTCCTAGTACCCTTTGTATAAAGCATCAGGTGACACAGAAGCCTATGGCAGGTATAAACTAGTCTGTAATCAAGTCACAAAGGAGGTTAGGCAAGCGAAGACAGTTTACGAGAAATCTTTGGCAAAGGATGCAAAAAAAAACCAGCAAAGAGTTCTTTACTTATGTAAACTCTAGAAGGAAAGGGTTGAATCAGATTGGACAACCTAACATAGATGGGTTGACTATTGATGATCATGCTCAGGTAGCTGATTAACTGAATGAGTATTTTTCATCTACATTCACATATGAGGAGTTATTCAATGAGGAGAGTGTCAGACGTTTATCAAACACTAACAGGGAGCTAAGTGATTTTGTAATAACTGAGAGCAATGTGGAGGAGAAATTGTTGAAGTTAAACGTAAAGAAGGCACCTGGGGTGGACAGGATCTATCCAGTTATATTAAAGGAAGCAGCAAAGGAAGTAAGCAAACCCTTAGACATAATTATGAGAGCTTCCTTGGACTCAGGGGAGGTCCCCATGGACTGGAGGTGTGCAAATGTATCACCAATTTATAAAGGGGGTTCAAAAGGTGACACAGGTAACTACAGACCTGTTAGTTTAACTTGTGTTCCAGGGAAAATAATGGAATCACTGGTTAAAGAAGCATTGCAGGATCATCTAGACAAGACTGCAGTAATAGTTAAGACACAGTATGGGTTTGTTAAAGGGAGGTCTTGTCTGACCAATTTGATTGGATACTATGATGTGATCACAAAGGAACTGAATGACCAAAAATAATTTTGATATCATACACTTGGATTTCAGGAAAGCTTTTTATACTGTTCCACATGGAAGACTGCTGTACAAATTGGAAAGATATGGCATTAAGGGTAAGTTGCTACAATGGATAAAGGGATGGTTGAGTGGGAAATGGACACTGCTCTATGGACTCTGTAATCAATGGTACTGCTCTTCGTTGAAAAATGTTATTAGTGGAGTTCCCCAGGGTTTTGTGTTGGGCCCATTGTTGTTTTGTATATTTATCAATGGATGCGGCGCCTCCGTAGCCAGGTGGGAAGGAGCAGCAGTGCGTAGCACACGCTTCTTGATTAGACCGGGATTCGAGTCCATCACCACCAAATACGGAGGATGCGGAAAGGTCAGGGAATGACCACCACATATCCAAGAGCAATATGGCCTTAGTTGCTAATGCTCCTAAAAACCAAATAACAAACAAACAACAAACATATTTATCGATGATATTGATGAAGGCATATCAGGTTCAATGTCTAATTTGCAGATGATACAAAGATTGGCAGGGTTGTTAACGACAGTATGCTACTTCCAACTGAATCTAGATAAGTCGGGAAAATGGGCTGAGAAGTGACAACTGAAGTTTAACATTGACAAATGCAAAGTACTTCATATCGGTAGCAATAACCGAAGAGAAATGTACCAACTGTGTGATACTACATTCGGGGAAGTGGAAAGTGAAAAAGACCTAAGGGTAATTGTGCAGTCAAATATGAAGTTCGCTGAGCGGTGCAGAAGGGCAGGTCATGGAGTCTTGTCAATGATATATAGGAATTTTGCTAGCAGGGACAGGGAGGCGATTATCCCGTTATACAAGACAATGGCTAGGCCACACCTAGAGTACTGTGTACAGGTATAGATGCCTCATTTTAGGAAGGATGTAGAGTTGCTAGAACGAATACAAAGAAGGGCAACAAGATTGGTGAGGGGAGCAAAGGGGTGTTCTTACAAAGAAAGGCTTGAGTTCTGCAAATTGCAGCACCTGGAGAATAGGCACCTGCGAGGTGATCTGATTGAGGTGTATAAGGCCTTGAATGGGTTGAGAATCCTAAATGCTGATGGGATTCTTCCTCTTGCTCAGACTAAGAACCTGAGGGGGTACAGTTTCAAATTGAGGAAAGGTAGTTGTAGAATAGATGTGCAGAAATTTGCCTTTAGCCAACATGTAGTTGATTGGTGGAACAGGCTTCCATCTTTTGTTGTGGAAGCTAATAGCTTAAATAAATTTAAGGCTGAGCTGGATAGGCATTTGGAACAAATGGGGGGGGGGTGAAATGGGAGAGGGGAGTTTGGCTGATGCTGCCAAAAAAAAGCTCACTTTCTTGCATCATATGCCTCTACTAATGCTAATGAAAGTTCATGTTGTACTTTAAAATCCAAATATAAAAGAGTTTCTTTAGGAAACTTGAAACATGCCAACATTTTTGGCACTACCCCATGCTACATGTAATAAAACATTGAAATTTTTCAAAAATCTAATGTGACAGGAATATTTAAATCATTTTCATAATCAGGGAGAAAAAAAAGCATTTAAAAATGTTTTACTTTACCAGAGAAGAAAAAATTTTTTAAATGGTATTATTAGAAAGGGTGGAAAATTAAGTGGGTAAACGTGGTTACTAATACTCATAATACCACTAGTGAAATCCTTCTTACACTGTCTACAAAAAAATCTGTTTTGCTATCAATTGCATTTCCTAAATGTTTCAAATAAGTAAAAAACCTGAACATAAGTTTCCCATGCATGGTAACCTATATTCAGATTGGTGCATTTTAGCGTGACTGTAACTGGTTATGGGTTATCTTTTTAATTTTATTCACATGTGCAGTAGGCACAACATACAAAAGCGCAAAATGATGAACTGGAATTACTCTTCTAAGAAGTGGCCTTCATGCATGTTTAAAGGCTCTGAAGACAACTTCTAATCACCACAACCTTTGCTAAGTGAAGATGGAGCTAAATTAAAATTAAGGAAGTTCAAAGCTCTCTATAAGCTTTCTGTAAACAGAAGTGTTAATACTGTGGTCTCTAAATACACATAAAGCCAAGAATGACAGTTTATATATATATATATATCTTTAATTCCATCTCAAATGTGAATTTTTGGGTGATGATTGCTGAGGAAGTGAAAAAATTGTGAAATTTATCTTCAACATGATTACGTAATCAACACTTACAAATATAAAGAGGTCAAAATGACCTATTCATAATTAAAACTAAACCATTACAAACTTGGAGACAAGGTAAAAAAAAAAAAAAATTGTAAATTATTTAAATTATCCATGATTGAGTGCTTATCCTAAAAACTATATTAGCAGTAGAAAAATTAAAAATGCAAAGTTTTATATATAGATATATGATAAAACAATTCTTCAAAATTAATTCTTTTATAACATTTACAGCAGTATCAAATGATGGCAATTATGCTGTTACAAAAATTACAAGTAACAACAATTACTAAGTAACTGCATGTAGTTACTGGAAAATTTTTGCTAAAGAAATTAAATTAATATATTATTTTAAATTTAAGGTATATATTAAGATAAAGTATTAATATGCATACCTTCTTTTCATATAAATCAGCCAAGACACTTGCTGCCTCAAATTTAACATCATCAAAGCTGCTCATCTAATCATAATGAAGGAATATTTCTAATAACAAGAATTTGAAAAAAAAAAAAAAAAAAAAAACTATAGCAAATATTATAACACTGGTCTGAAGAACAGATTTTGATGTTTCAAAATTCATGATGTTCCTGGATGTACTTTTAGTGTCAATTCTAAAAATCCTAACTTTTTTAAGTATTATGTACTGTTTTTTTTATAAACACTAACTGTTTATAAAAACCACGACTGCAGAAATTAAGCAATCAAGCTACCTTGAGTTACTCCAATAGCTCATGGTGTATAATTACAGTAAATACTCACTAATACGGTTACAGTTAATCCAGATATCTGATAATCCAGATCGAAATATGAAAAATTCTGTTCACAATTCAGTACAGTACTTTAAAAGATATGGGATTTAGGAAGGTAGATAAGTCATTCTGACTTTGCAGAGAGAGAGAGAGAGAGACACAGAACATACATTACATTACATTGTCTTGTGTGTTGTCCAGTATCGCTGTTGACTCTGAGTCGGATGGATGTTATTGCTTATATCGCTTCATTTGCGTACGTCTTTATACATATATATATATATATATACAGGTAAATCAACATATTTTATATAATTATTGGTTCTAAAGAATTGAAAAATGGCACAAAAAGAAAACACATTACTTTAACTATCATTAACAAGCTCAAAGTGATAGCTCAAATTGCTGAAGAATTTGATAAGGGCCAACAGACCATATCAGATATTAAAAAACAAAAAGAATCCATAATGACATTTGCTTTAAAATTCTATGTGGGAGGTGATAAAAGCAGTGTATCAAATAGACAGACATTAAAAAAGCCAAAAAAGGTGTTGTTGGAAGAAGCTGTATTTAAGTGGTATTCGTGGCAATGATCAAGTGGCATTGGCTTGCGACGATAATGCCACCTGATAATTGTATAAAAAGACAATACATTTATCCATCTATCGATGGATAAATGTATTGTCTTTTTATAATTTTTAAATAAACGCTCTACAGTGATATGTTTTTATTTATTTTCATCAGCACTATCTATATTTTAATTATTAAATTTTCCGTTTATTTGTGTTCTAAGTTTTTGTTCTTTTAAGGCTATCTTTTGCTTCACTAATCCAAATTTTTGCTTAATCCAGATGACCTCGCCCCCCCCCCCCCAAATTAATCCGGATTAGCGAGAGTTTACTGTAGGTAGAAATAGGATAGAAATAGCATCCCCATTCTCCCTGGGGTTATTCTAATGGATTGTAGGGTATAAAAATTAGACATAGAAATCCAAAAAGCATAAAAGGCAAGAAATATTGTTACTAACAATAGTTCTTGGACATATTGGGATGTTTCAACCCTTCTGTATGAGATGGGAAGGGTAGAAACTATTTTTTTATTGCTTTTAGGTCTTGAACCAACCCTAAAAGTATAACCAACATGTTCAGAAACACCTGTATAGTTTTTGATTTCTCTTATTCAGTTTCCAGTTATTATTAGCGTTAGCATTAGTAGAGGCATATGATGCAAGAAAGCAAGCTTATTAAGCATCAGCCAAAAAAAAAAAAAAAAAAAAAAACACACGCTTCCTATTTCACACAACCATTCGCTCCAAAAGTTTGTCTACTTCTTCCTTGAATTTATTTAAGCTATCAACTTCCACAATGACAGATGGGAGTCTTTTTTTTTTTTTTTTTTCTTAGGAGCATTAGCAACTAAGGCCATATTGCTCCGGGATATGCGGTGATCATTCCCTGATCTTTCCGCATCCTCCTTATTTGGTGGTGACGGGCTCGAACCCCGGTCTAATCAAGAAGCGTGTGCTACGCACTGCTGCTCCTTCCCACCTGGCTATGGAGGCGCCATGGGAGTCTGTTCCAGCAATCATCTACCCACTGGCTAAAGGCAAACTTCTGCGCATCTATTCTACAACTGTCTTTTCTTAATTTGAGTTTATGCACCCTCAGGTTCACAATCTGAGCAAGAGGAAGAATTGCATCAGCATTGAACCTGCTCAAACCATTCAAGGCCTTATATACCTCAATCAGATTGCCTCACAGGTGCCTAGTCTCCAGACGCTGCAATCTGCAGAACTTAGCCTTTCTTTCTAAGAGCACCCCCTTTGTTCCCCTTACCAATCTCATTGCCCTTCTCTATACTCCTTCCAGCAGCTCAACATCCCTCCTGAAATGAAGCCTCAAGACCTGTATGCAGAACGCAAAGTGTGGCCTGACCATTGCCTTATACAAAAGGATAACACCTCCTTATCCCTGCTAGCAAAATTCCTGTATACCATTGACAAGACCCCATTACTCTTGAAGCCTGTCTGCATTGCTCAGAAAACTTCATATCTGACTGCACAATTACCCCCAGGTCTTTTTCATTCTCCACTACCCTGGAGTTACCATACATTTGGTACATTTTTCTGAGGTTATTGCTACCCATATGCAGTAGCATACTATCATTACAGCAGTCATTAACAACCATGACAACCTTTGTATCATCCTCATATACCTTCATCAATATCATTGATAAATATACAAAACAACGATGGACCCAACACCGAACCCTGGGGGATTCCACTAATAACATTAGTCCACAAAGAGCAGTATCCAATGATTGCCACTCTCTGACTTTTCCCCTTCAACCATCCTTTTATCCATATTAGCAACTTGTCCTTAATGCCATATTGCTCCAATTCATACAGTAATCTTCCAACAGTATCAAAAGCTTTCCTGAAATCCAAGTATATGATATAAAAATTATTTTTTGCATCAGTTCCTTTGTGACCACATCATAGTATCCAATCAAATTGATCAGACAAGACTTCCACTTAACAAACCCATGCTGCGTCTGAATTATTATTGCAGTCCTGTCTGTATGATACTGCAATGCTTCTTTAACCAATGACTCCATTATTTTTCTTTGAACAGAAGTGAAACTAACAGGTCTGTAATTACTTGTGTCACCCTTTGTGAATTGGGTATACATCTGCACGTCTCAATCATTGGAATCTCCCTTGAGTCCAAGGATGCCCGGATAATTATGATTAAGGGTTTGCTTACTGCCTTTGCTGCCTTCTTTAATATAACTGGATAGATCCCATCCATCCCAGGTGAATTCCTTAAGTTTAACTTCAACAATTTCTCCTCCACTTTGCTTTCAGTTATTACAAAGTCATTTAACTGCCTTTTAGAATTTAATAAGCTTCTGTCCTCCACTTCCCTACAGAATTCCTCATGTGTGAATGTAGATGCAAAATATACTCATTCAGTTTGTCAGCTATCTGAGCAGGATTATCAACAGTCCAACCATCGATATCAAGTGGGCCAATCTGATTTATCCCCTTTCTTCTAGATTTATATAAGTAAAGAAGTTTCTGCTGTTTTTTGTTGCATCCTTTACCAAAGATTTCTTGTAATCTGCCTTCACTTGCCTAACCACTCTCCTTTATGACCTGATAAAAGACTAGCTTATATCTACCATAGGCTTCTATGTCACCTGATAATTTGTATGCATCCATGCATTTTTCTCAGTCACATTATGACCTGCATAATCCATGTGCCGCTAAACTTCAATACAAACAAGCATTTTTCTTCTATGCCACGAGTCTCATTAGTTCATCTGACATTCGTTTAGATCTAAATCTTGAACAGTATTTCTTAGTTGGAACAAAAAGCCAAATAACCTACAAGATTACTACCTTGAATGCTTCCCATTTAGAATTTGTTGTTGGTAACATCATCAGTTGGTCCCACTGTACAGAATTTAAAACCTGTCTCAGACCAGTGTAGTCACCTTTACGAAAGCAAAAACCCTTCACTTTACTCCTGATGGTAGTTACATCTTTAAGAGCACATCAGTAAAATCCCACATCAGTAAAATCCCACATCAGTACGCTGTGATCACTGCCAACTAGTGGTTCCTGATATCTGCAAATTCTTAATGCATGAATAATCACAATCACTGCTGATAATCAGATCAAGAGTATTACTTCCTCCGTTTGTCTCTCAAACATTCTGCTGTAGAAAAACAATCATCTAATAAATCCACAAAAGTCTTGCTCGTGTGAGAGTGACCAACCCACAAGTTCCGGTCAATATCGGGGAAGTTAAAAATTCCCATTATAAGACATTCTGATTTACTGGCCCACTCTATTTCTCTGTATAGTTGTTCATTGTACTCATCAGAGTTATTAAGCTTATAACACACTCCAATCCTAATTTTTGCTTTCCCAGTGATTATGTCACACTAAACTGACTCAACATTCACTGGCCACCCATGTCAACTGGATGCACTGCCTTAGATTTTGTCTGTTTCTTAATTAACAACATAGCCCCCTCCTCCCTTCCTATTCTGCATATCCTTTCTGTACACACTGTACTCTCCAAATTCCTAATCTGCATTCCTTACATCTGTGTGACACAGATCTCTGATATCCGAGCAATATCAGCACCTTTGATGTCTTGATCAGCATTTCAAATTCATCAAATTTATTTACTATACTCGTAGCATTGGTGTAAATGCAAGTATACATGCACCTGTTCTCACTCTTAGTTACTCTAACACAGCCCAGGTATTTACTTGTTTCGTGATCCCCAGGAGTTCCTGAAATCCCCAGCAACTTACTTTCCAGGCTGCTACTCATTCCAATAGAAGCAGTGCAAGAATAATTTGTACCTCTGCCTGCGGCTACCATTAATCTATTAGTCTGTGAATCCCCCCCCCCAAAGCTAGCAGTTTTCCGACCCATCTAACACTGTCTCGATAACATCAGCAAATATTCTTGCACCCTTTTTATTTAAGTATATCCCATCCCTGTAGAAGCAGTTGTTCTTGTCAACAAGCACAGACAATGTTGAAAAAATTCTACCCCATGAGCCTTGCACAATATCTCCAGGGCTGAATTGAGTGACAAGGCTCTCATAATATACTCCCTCCTATCATGTCTGTGCAGAATTGCAGACACTTTCAATTTTAAACTAACTCACTTATACAAATGCCTGATAGCCTCTTCATATTTTCCAATACATCAAACAACTAAGTGAGCAGATGATATACATTCTCAGCTTCATTTCCCTTTCTTCCATTTGATTTTTATGATAAAATAACTCAGCCTGGACAAACAGCACTGAGTATTTTACCACCTGTTAACTATGTTTACGAGTAGCTAAACGATTATCTATATAAAAATTTAATTCATAACTTGCATTGTCTTTCAGCACCATCAACAACAGTTGCAGCAGCTACTGACTCAAATGCTGGATGTTCCTAAAACCACAGTGACTTTCCTTGATTTGGAGAGACTGCAACTTTCACTGCTCCATACAGATAACAATTAGGAGTGAAGAAAGCTATCATAATCAGAAGTCCTCTGCCAGCATATCCCCCACCACTCAACCACTGCATTCTTTATGGGAGGAAGGGGGGGGGGGTCAATCAAGGCTACCTGCCACAAGGATCTTATGCTTGCCCTATACTATTAAATACAAAAAATATTTAATCAACCAAAACAAGAATTACAATAAAAAGGTATTCAAGTAAAGAAATATAAACAAGCAACCAAACTAACCACTGGTTCTATTTGCTGTGAAGGAGAATTTCTACCGAAATATAATGTAATCTTTATGGCGAAGACAAACAAACTGATTAGCCCAACAGTGGTAGCACAGCCTGACAGTTGTCTTTTTTTTTCTAAATAACACACCCCCATTCCCTAATTAATGAGTAAAAAATGAAGTTATTTCTATCTTCTTCTTAAATATAGTCAAAATTTTACTGCAACAGTTCCTGAATTTTTTTGTTACAGTTTTTGGAGAATAATTAAATGCAATGTCAAAACTTTACTGCAGAGTTTTTGAAGTCTAAGTTTGTTTTTAACATTCAAGATTAATTGCCTATCACTCCCACAAGTTAACTAAACATCTACAATCACAAAGAAGTTTTTTTGAAAGATTTACTGTTCTCATACAGTAAGGATGCAGAAACAACATTATATTTATTCAAGGTGGACATTAATCTGAAAGAGGCAAGATAAGTAGGTATGACCTGTCATGCATTGTCAAGCACACTAGATTTTAATTTAAATAAATTTTGAAAAAAATATGAAAATTGAAGTGCATACTTGTATCTAATATGTACATATATATTTTTTCAGAAGTATTTATACATATAATAAGAAGAAGTATATAAACATCAGCACATTTAAAATTTTGTATACTTAACATTTCGTACATTTTAAAATAGCTGATAAAAAATAAAAAGATCCATATAATAAGTATTACAATCTTTTAAGAAATGCTAAAGTATAGGTATAATCTATGGACAATTTCAAAACCACCCTAAAGCTTTTTCCAGAAATAAAAAAATAAAAATAAAGCACCTGTCAGGTGCTTCACCACTGTTTCTATTATAAATTGTGCCACTATTACCAGGTTAAGATAATAAAATTCATGAATTAAATTTAACCGACTAAGATAGCTCATACTAGTATCTACTACAGAAAGGAAAGAAATTATACAAGTATTATAAGTTCTATTTCATAAGTTCTATAAGTGTTATAAGTATATTACAAGTATTATAAAGGAAAGAACTTATACAAGTACATAACAAACTGCAAACATACCAACTCAACTCCCCCTCTTTCCAAACACTACATGATAACAGGTCCTTGACAGACCTGTGTTATCATCCAGCTGTAAGGTTAGATGCAGATCACAAGGCTTCCAATAAATTTTGTCCTGAGCCTTCCTTCTCCAGTTATTACTGATAATTTTTGTCAGTGTATCCTCACATCTCAATGGAGGTCTTCCATTGAGATTTTCCCTATTAATAACAAGGTAACCCAAGAGGTCCAACTCTTGTCTTTCATTTTGGTGATGTAACCAACTCATCTTTTCTTGCTTTCATAAACAGAGTAGTGTCATCTTTGCCTTTATTCAATTTCCAGATATCCTCATTCCTGATGTGATCCATTTTTTCTAATACTGCAACTGCTCCTCTCTATCGTTTTCTGGGTGGTGCTGATGCCTCCTCTTCCTTCTCCTTCAGAATGTTCCATGTCTCACAGCAATAGATCAATGATGAAAGGATGTGGTTTTTGAAAAAATTAGTCCATAAGACTCTGACATTTTGACATTACTGATAAATCTGCCAGAGACCCATTTAGAGTTCCAAAACATTGTGGGAGATAAGTACTACATCTTCAGCAAAGAGAAGTAGTGGGAGCTTCTCACCATCAACAGTGATGCATCCAGCAGACTTTCCTGGACATGGAAGAAGAGCCAGAGAGGATGATAACTTCACCTATCATGCTCTCCTTTGAGTACTGATTTTTATGGTTTCATTAAATAGTATTTTGTGTGGATTTCCCATTACTAATGTACCACACACATGAAATCAAAAACGCATCCTTAACAATGAACAAGAAAAAAAGAAGAGACACCCAATTTAGCAGTTTTCATACCAATGTAATCAGTTCTTGATATGGCAATCAGGATGCACTGTTCACCACTTGTTTGAAGTAGTCTAGGTTCAAGTCTCCCATCAGTGACTAGAGGAATTTTAAAAGGCCTCAATTGAGGCTGCAGTTAACTTATCTGGGCACAGGGAGCAGGGTTTTCCTCAGTGAGTCACTTTGGATTTTTTAGCCTGCACAACATGCAAATCAGCTTGTCAACACCCTCTGCACAGACAAAATATTCAATAAACCACATGAGCTGGTATACCACTATGACTAAAGCAGCCAATGTACTACTAACCAGTATCTCTCACCCTTCCCCCATTTACATTTTAAATTGGTTGGTCTCCTTTTGTCTGCCTTCAAGTTGGGTGGGTTTAGAGACCTATAATAGTCCCACATGTGCACTCCTACAGTTATATGAACATCTAATATAATAGCCAGGGCACAGCAAACATGGTCACTATGGTAACTAAGACCGCTCAGCTTAGTATTTTACAGGTCAGTATTTTACAGGTACTTTATTTTACTAGTATTTTACAGGTCAGTCTACTAAATGTTAGACTGAATTACCAGTTCTTTTTTATGATCTTTGCAAGATATGGCCCATATCTTGCAAGGATTGGCACAATGAACTATTAATGTGGATACTAAAAACTACTGGCATATAATAATGAATATAATCATTAATTGTATCTTAGAAGTCATGTGAGCTTGAACCACAGTCCATTCAAATAATGTGCGCTACTGCACTTTTGTTTCTGACCACCGGCTACATGAGGCCTATCTGGCTGAAGGAATATGATAAAGAATAATAGCCAAATCAACCATTTCCAGATTTTGTTGGGACAGCATGAAAATTAAAGTTACATGATTAAAATTTCATAATCAGTTTCTCATTCAACATTGATACAGACAATTTATTCTTTTTTTTAATTAATAAAGGAAGAATAAATAAATTGATCAATATTTGAAGGTTGTTCATTCACAAAAACATACTATTTACCTTGGGAATTTTTGTTTGCATGCGTGATGCAAAAGTCAGATGCTTGTAATTCAGATAGTGATGCATAACCAATAATTTAATACATTGTGCTTTTTTATGTGCTAGTAATAGTACCCTAGTAATAGTTAAGATATCATTTACGTTTAACATAAAATATATAAATATTGAAAAGCTTTTAATTTTCATATTTTGTTTATAAATGGGTTTTTTTTTTTTTTTGGTTTTTTTTTTTTTAGGAGCATTAGCAACTAAGGCCATATTGCTCCGGGATATGCGGTGGTCATTCCCTTGACCTTTCCGCATCCTCCGTATTTGGTGGTGACGGGCTCGAATCCCGGTCTAATCAAGAAGCGTGTGCTACGCACTGCTGCTCCTTCCCACCCGGCTACGGAGGCGCCGTTATAAATGGGCCATCTGATAGCATAATGTTCACATTATGTTGATATATTGGTGAGTTGGCATATGAATTTAATGTATTTTCACTTCATACAATTCAAATTTACTCCATTGTGGCTGTTTCAGAAGGTTTTTAGTATGCTATTTTTAATAAAATGGCATACTCAACTCTCTCAGTGGATGGATTTTACAAAATTTTACATTTGGGCCTTTTAAAAAGATTTGTCACGTCATCCTGAATTTCATTAAAATTGAACCAACAGAACAATTATTATTTCTTTATCCATCTGTCTGCATGTAATAACTTGACTCCTAGTGGACAGATTTTCATTAAATTTTATATTTCGTTCTTTAAGGTTAAGAACAATTTGTCGAGCCTTCTCAAATTTCATTAAAATTATCATTTCTGCAATTATTTCTTTTCCAACCATCGACAAGTAATAACTTGAATATTGTACATATGAAAATATTTTAAATATTTGTATAGTTTGTAAATATTTTAGTCCTGCTCTTTCGGATGCAACAATATTCCTTATGCATTATGAAACCTGAAGCAAAAGGCCTTTGGCTAAAATCTATTATTTGGGTACTACTTGTCTCCGTGCAGTGGCATGGTTGTAGAACGAAGTGATTGTCATGGCGAGTTCTGTGATTGGGGATTATTGTGAATGTGTTTTGTGTCTTTGAGGAGCGGGGTGCTTAGCTTAGGTAGGGTGTTCATCCCCCCCATCCCGCTGTTTTAAAATAAGAAAACAAGTTACCGATTTTAAAACAGCAGCAAGTGGGGAGAAAAACACTACAGGCACGTCAACCTAGGAGGAAAGGGGGGGGCAGAGCTAAACAGTGAGTGGCACCTGCCAATCACTGCCTTCTTCCTGACTTTTAGTCGAAGTATGGAGTCATTTCCAAGATCTGAATTTTTACCAGGCCTTTTCCTAAGTAACCTATGAAAATACTGGTAAATAATTACATTGCTATATTTATTTGACTTTGAGAATGCCGCACATTACAAATGCACAGGTAAATAATTACATAGGTCATTTCCTGATTAGATATGAATCAGTGTATTTCGACAGGTGTCGTTTACGTAGAAAATATTTGACTTACTCCGTCATACCCCCACATATTACGTAGAAAAGCATGTGGGGGGTTAGCAAGCAAAGGCAGAGCCCACTATAATAAAAATAAAGAAAAAGAAAAAACAATTAAATTTAAACTTAAAATATTCGAATAAAACAGAATAAACTAAATAAAATAAATTTTCTCTTGTGATATTTTTAAAATATTTTATGGGCCAGAAACTTCAGAATAATAAGGCACTAAAGCCAATTTTAAATTAAACTTCTCCCTAAACAGAAACATTTTACTTCCTAGTCCTAAGGTTTCATAAATCACAATTAGAATTAAGAACAGATTTGAATTATTTGAAAAGTAATTTACAAATTAAAAATAAAGATTATAACCAAAGGATACATTCTGAGATAAATACCACTGTAAAGAAAAGAATAATAATATATTATCAAAATGCAATTCCACAAAATCTATAACAAAAAAATTCAAGCTTCTGAAATCTACAATAATTTTTTTTTCTTCATAGTTAATGTAACAGACATTAGGCTATTCTAAAAAAAAAACATTTTTAAAATACAAATAGTATTGCTCCAACTAAGAAGGTAATAAACTAAAAAGATGTTTTGCTTTCATTAAACTCAAAAATTTGCAGGAAAATGCCTTACTATATAATTTTGTCTAATAAATTTTACAAAATTATAAAAAGTCAAAATTATTCATAAAAGTCAAGTCAATAGAGCTCACATCTGGTGAGTTATGGACTTGGCACACCCAGGGTACTGAGCTGGATATTATCATTCTTCTCTTTCTTGGTGATTCCCTTCTACTTCTCTCTCTCTCAGGGTAATTCGGAAATTTTTTTTGGCTGATGTAGCATAAGCCTCAGGTTTCCTTGCACTATGTGGCTAGTAATAAAACTGATTTACTTTTACTGCTAGAATTTCACAGAAATTCAAACAGTAAAGTTAATTCTAGTGAGAAAAAGTCAATCAGTATGCTAAAGTTGATCAGTTTCCTATAATTATGCATCCTAGTAATAGTACAAATTTAATACACAAAAAGCTATCAAAATGATCACAAAATCTACTACTTTTTAAATTTGTAAGCATTTTTAATAATATAAATAATATCTAATACCTAATATGAATAATATATAATATCTAATGAAATTTCATTAACAGCAAATAAACTCAAAGCATATAAACAAAATGAATTCCATAAATCAGCCATTCATTTATGGAATTCCATAAATGAATTTCATAAATTCAAGTTACGGGGGGAAATGTTTAGATTGGACTGCAGGAAGTTTTATTTTAGCCAGCGAGTTATAAATTATTGGAATAAGTTGCTTTCATGGGTGGTAGAGGCCGACAGTTTGGGGAAATTCAAAGGTCATCTGGATAGTACTTTCGGGTAAGGGAAGCGCATAGGATGATAGGATTAATTTCCTTTTTATTTATTTTTTATTTCATTTTATTATTTTTATTTATTTATTAATTATTATTATTTATTTATTTAATTTTTGTTTTTATCATTGTTTTGTTCG
The DNA here is from genome assembly GCF_048544385.1 of Mastigoproctus giganteus. Taxonomy (NCBI): domain Eukaryota; kingdom Metazoa; phylum Arthropoda; class Arachnida; order Uropygi; family Thelyphonidae; genus Mastigoproctus; species Mastigoproctus giganteus. The sequence continues at coordinate 113,098,495 of NC_143583.1, read as the reverse complement.
GATTTTTTTTTTTTTTTTTTTGGCTGGTGCAGCATAAGCCATAGGCTTTCTTGCACCATACGGCCGTTACTAATACTAATAAATGATATAACAGTGGTGACCAACTTATGTATATTCAGAACCCCCCCCTTTTTTTTATTCATTATGATGGTCAGGGCCAAGACTTTAAAATGCTGATCTAATATACAAAAAAGGAAATATTTAAAATTGATAAACGTCCAAACTGCTTAGAATTAACCATATCAATCTGTAAGAATAAAAATCTTTTAAACTGAAAGATACGCAAAAACAAAAGGGGGGGAAATATTTAATTTATTTTGGGACTTACCTTTCCAATGCTTTAACTGGCTGTAAAAAAGCAAGTACTAATACATAGTGCCAATTATATGAGAAAGCATTCTCTGTGCATATTCTGTTGTACAGGGAGCAGAGCAGCAAATGATTTTTTCCCAAGGCTGTTTAATTAGCATGAAATTAAACTGCTGTATTGTTTATATTTGTTTGTACATATTGCACTACTGTGTATTATATGTGTAAGACTGTATTTATAGGCTGATTTGCATGTTGCGTGAGCTTTAAAACCAGAATAACTCACAAGGAGGAAACCCCACAATCTTTACAATAAATAAGATAATTTAAAACACATTGAAGAGCCCTTTAGAAATTCCTCTGGTCTATGGTAGTACTTGAATAGAGACCTCTCCAAATGAGTGACGTGGTGAAACCACAATACTGTCACAAAGGACGATCATGCTGTGATCTTCCCTTAGGCATGCAGGGTTCTATGGTGTTTACTTACTCTGAAAGTTATTTACAAATTTGTATTTCTGTTATTTCTAGTAAATAACTTCGCAACTGTGATGGCATGTTGCATTACCAGGATACCTGCCCACTCACTAATGAAGAAGCCAACTAGCTTTGAAAAGATCGTGTGGGTGGTGGTATTTTTCTTATTAGTTATTTATAAGATCAAATGCATAAGGCATAATTTCTTATGGGTTTAGGTAATTACCTATATAATATAGGTTTAGATATACCATAGTTTACTCATAAATTTGAACATGTAGTGTCATAGGCATCGTTTTAATTGTATCTCATATTGTGGATGCCTTCACAACGACATAGCTGGTGTTGCACTACTTCAAATAAATAATGCTTCTCTAGTAGAGAAGACTACTGGTATTTATTTTCAGTGGATACCACCACCCAGACAATCGTTTCAAAGTTAGTTGGCTTCATCATCAGTGAGTGGGCAGGTATCCTGGTAATGCAACATACCATCACAGTTGCAAAGTTATTTCCACAACATGCGAGATGCCAAATGGTGTATCTCACACCATCTTTTTCATCTTCTAATAATATATTAGAAGATGAAATTTACAAGGCATAATTTCTTATGGGTTTAGGTAATTAACTATATAATATCGGTGTAGATACAATTAAAACGATGCCTTTGACGCTACATAAGTAGTTCAAATTTATGGGTAAACTATGGTGTATCTACACCGATATTAGCATTAGTAGAGGCATTTGATGCAAGAAAGCAAGCTTAGGCAGCATCAGCCAAAAAAAAAAAAAAAAAAACCCACTTCCACTTCACCCCTCTGTTCGTTCAAAATACCTGTCCAGCTGAGCCTTAAACTTATTTAGGCTATCAACTTCCACTACAAGGGATGGAAGTCTGTTCCACCAACCAACCACCGGCTGGCTAAAGGCAAATTTCCGCACGTCTATCCTACATCTGTCTTTCCTCAATTTGAATTTATGCCCTCTCAGGTGATTATTCTGAGCTAGAGGAAGAATCCCATCAGCATTGAGCATGCTCAAACCATTCAAGGCTTTATACACCTCTATCAGATCACCTCGCTGGTGCCTAGTCTCCAGACACTGTAATTTGCAAAACTTAAGCCTTTCTTCGTAAGAGCACCCGTTTGTTCCATTCACTAATCTTGTTGCCCTTCTCTGTACTCGTTCCAGCAGCTCTACATCCTTCTTGAAATGAGGCCTCCAGACCTGTATACAGTACTCTAGGTGTGTGTGGCCTGACCATTGCCTTATACAAGGGAATAATCACCTCCTTATCCCTGCTAGAAAAATTCCTATATATCATTGACAATACACCATGAGCTACTCTTGCAGCCCGTATGCACTGCTCAGAGAACTTCATATCTGCCTGCACAACCACCCCCAAGTCCATTTCATTCTCTACCACTGTAAGTGTAGTACCATAGAGTTGATACGTTGCTCTGGGGTTGCTGTTTCCCATGTGTAGTACTTTACATTTGTCAATGTTAAACTTCATTTGCCACCTCTCAGCCCATCTGCTCAACCTTTCCAGATCCTGTTGCAGCAGCATAGTGTCAGTAGTGTCCTTGACAACCCTGCCAACCTTTGTATCTTCTGCAAACTTGGACATTAAGCTTGATATACCATCATCAATATCATTTATAAATACAGAAAACAATAATGGACCCAACACTGACCCTGAGAGACTCCACTAATAACATTAGTCCACGATGAGCAGTGTCCATTGATTACCACTCTCTGTCTTCTCCCCCTCAGCCACCCCTTTATCCATAGCAGCAACTTGCCTCCAATGTCACACAGCTCCAATTTGTGTAGCAGTCTTCCATGTGCAACCGTATCAAAAGCCTTTCTAAGATCCAAGTATATAATATCAAAGCTATTCCCTGCATCCAGTTCTTTTGTGACTGCATCACAGTACCAAATCAAATTGGTCAGGCAAGACTTCCCCTTAACAAAACCATGCTGTGTTCTTTAACCAGTGCCTCCATTAATTTTCCTGGAACAGAAGTTAAGCTCACAGGTCTATAATTACTTGTGTCAGCCTTTGATCCTCCTTTGTGAATTGGGGTCACATTTGCACATCTCCAGTCTATGGGTACCTCCCCTGAGTCCAAGGAAGCTCTCATAATTATGGGTAAGGGTTTGCTTACTTCCTTTGCTGCCTCCTTTAACATAACTGGATAGATCCCATCCACCCCTGGTGCCTTTCTTGTGTTTATCTTCAACAGTTTCTCCTCCACTTTACTCCCAGTTATTTCAAGATTCTGTAGCTTACTGCTAGAGTTGAATACACCTCTGGCATTCCCCTCGCTGAATAACTCCTCATGTGTGAATGTCGATGCAAAATATTCATTTAGTTTGTTAGCTACCTGAGCAGGATCATCAACAGTTGACCCATCGATATCAAGTGGACCAATCTGATTCATCCCCTTCCTTCTAGAGTTTACATAAGTAAAGAACTCTTTGCTGTTTTTCTTTGCATCCCTTGCCAAGGATTTCTCGTAATCTGCCTTCGCCTGCCTAACCTCCTTTGTAACTTGGTTGCATATCAACTTGTATCTATCATAGTCTTCTGTGTCATGTGTTAATTTGTAAGTATCCCATGCATTTTTCTTCTCTGCCATATGCCTCATTATTCATCTGACATCCATTTTGGCCTAAACCTTGAACAATATTTTTTAGTTGGTATAAAGCCTAGTAGCTTCCAAGATAAGTTCTTTGAATGCTTCCCATTTTGAATTTGCTGTTGGTAACATCATCAGTTGGTCCCACTGTATAGAATTTAAATACTGTCTCAGTCCATCGTAGTCGCCTTTACGGAAGCAAAAACCCTTCCCTTTACCCCTAATGGTAGTTACCTCTTTGAGTAAATCCCATTTCAGCACACTGTGATCACTGCCACCTAGTGGTTCATTTATCTGCAGATTCTTAATGCATGAAGAATCACTGCTGATAATCAAATCAAGAGTATTACTCCCTCTAGTTGCCTCTCGAACATGCTGATGTAGAAAACAATCATCCAATAAATCCACAAAAGCCCTGCTAGTGTGTGAGTGACCAGCCCCCAAATTCCAGTCAATATCTGGGAAATTAAAATCTCCCATTATAAGACTCTCTGATTTACTGGCCCACTCTATTTCCCTGTACAGTTTCTTATTATACTCATCAGAGTCATTAGGCCTATAGCACACTCCTACTCTCAATTTTGATCTCCCAATGCTTATGTCACACCAAACTGACTCAACACTGCACTGTCCAGCCATGTCGACTGGCTTCACTTCCTTGGTTTTTATGTGTTTCTTAACTAATAGCATAACCCCCTCCCCCCTTCCTATCCTGTCTATCCTTTCTGTAGACATTGTACTCCCCAAATTCCAGTTCTGCATCCCTTATATCTGTGTGACACCACGTCTCTGATATCCCAACGATATCTGCCTTTGATCTTTTGAGCAATACCTCAAATTCATCAAATTTATTTACTAAACTCCTAGCATTGGTGTACACGCAAGTATACCTGCACCTGTTTCTATTCTTAGCTACCCTAACACAACCCATGTGTTTACTTGTACCGCAATGGCTCCCAACAGTCTCTGAAATATCATGCATCTTGTTTTTCAGGCTTGTGCTCATTCTAATAGAAGCAGTGCAAGAATCTCTTTCACCTCTGCCAGTGGCTACTGTCAATCTATTATTGTTTGTTTCCCCCCAAGCTAGCAGTTTTCCGACCCACCTAACACTGCCTCGATAGCATCAGCAAATATTCTTGCACCCTTTCTATTTAAGTGTATCTCATCCCTGTAGAAGCAATCTCTCCTGTTAACAAGTACAGTCCAGGCTGAAAAAAATTCTACCCCTTGAGCCTTGCACAATCTTTCCAGGGCCGAATTGATGGACAAGGCTCTCATCATATACTCCCTCCTATCGTGTCTGGGCAGAATTGCAGACACTTTCAATTTCAACCCTAATTCTCGGCTTTTGTTCAACAGTGACCTGTACTTGCTAAGTAATTCTGCCGGTCTCCTATTCTTAATATCATATATAGTTATTATATAGTTATATTTATATGGTTATATAGTTAATATATATAGTTAATTATAGTTATATAATTAATTATATAATTATATAGTTAATTACCTAAAGCCATAAGAAATTACGCCTTGTGCATTTCATCTTCTAATACATTATTATTTATACACCATTTGGCATCTCTCATATTGTGGAAATAACTTCGCAACTGTGATGGCATGTTGCATTCCCAGGATACCTGCCCACTCACTGATGACGAAGCCAACTAGCTTCAAAATGATCTGGGTGGTGGTATCCACTGAAAATAAATAACACCATCGTCTCTACCAGAGAAGCATTGTTTATTTGAAGTAGTTCCAATACCAGCTATCTCGTTATGAAGGCACCCACAATATGAGATACAATTAAAACGATGCGTTTTGACACTACATACGTAGTTCAAATTTATGGGTAAACTATGGTGTATCTACACCGATTTTATATAGTTATTAGTTATCTGTATTTCTGTTCTTTGTGTTTCTGAAAAATTGGCAGATAAGATGTGATGGAAGACATTATTATTATTATTATTATTAATGGCCATATGGTACAAGGAAGCCTGAGGCTTATGCTGTACCAGCCAAAAAAAAAATTCCCAAGTTACCCCCTGAGAGAGAGAGAGAAGTAGAAAGGAATCACCAAGAGAGAGAAGAATGATGATATCCAGCTCAGGACCCTGGGTTTGCCAAGCCCATACTCACCAGATGTGAGCCCCCAGGGTGGCATGTTGACAAAGGTTTTGACTAGAGAAATTGCTGTTTTCAAGAGCTCTATGAAGCAGAGCCAACTTGAGATACTGGCTGACCAAGCATTTTCCAGGGTACCACAATCCAAAGGGTGCCAACTGGTTGAATAAAATAAAAGTACATACAATTTTGCTTATTTTTAAATATTTCTATTATTTTTTTTTTAAATATTTTAATATTTTTACTCTTGATATTTTTATTTAATTTGTATTTTTATAATAAACAGTAAAATTATTTCATGTTTTTAAATTGTATTTATCCTATATCCCCTTCCCTACTATTATACCAGTGGTATCGGGGTGTTGAAAACACCCCCTGTTTTCAACACTGGTACAATAGTACCAGTGGTAAAATGGCACCCTGGATGCCATTTTATCTGGAGACAAAGCCACTGTTATATTTCATTCTGCCCAGTTTACTATTGGTGATAAGTTATTTCTGTAATTGCCATTCATCTTTCTTATATAACTCTAAACCTTTCTTTTTATATAGGAAAAAGTTATCTGTAGTGGAATTTGTGGAACTTAGATTTTTTTTTTTTTTTTTTTTCCCTGTTGCAATCCTCATTCCACATGATTTTGGAGATATAATGGGAGGGGGGGGGGGATAATGTTTTGGGGCTTGTAGCATGAAGCAGTTTTCTTGTTATACACTGATGAGCCAAGACATTGTGACACCTACCTAATATGATGTTGGTCCTCCACGTGCAGCCAAAACAGCTCGTACCTGGCGAGGAATGGACACTACAAGATTTCTAAATGCGTCTTGTGTTATCTGGTACCAACACGTAACCAGCAGTTCCTTTAACTCCTGTCAAGTCCGTGGTTGAGATGCCACAGATCAGAGTTGCTATTCTAACACAAACCACAAATGCTCGATGGCATTGATGTCTGGGAAATTTGGAAGCCAGGGCAATCTCAAACAATCTGGGCTGTGTGGCATGGCGCATTACCTGCTGAAAGACGGCACCGCCAGAGGGGAAGACCGTTACCATGAAAGGGTGTATCTGGTTAGCAATGATGTTTAGGTAGGTGGTAGACATCAGAGTGACCAGCACATGGATGACTGGAACCAGGGTATCCCAGCAGAACATTGCCCAAAGCATGACACCGCTGCCACCAGCTTGTTTTCATCCCACGGTGCATCCAGGTGCTATAACTTCCCCAGGTAAATGATGCACACATTGTGCAACAGGAAGCCTGATTCATTGGACCAGATGACCTTTCAATCACTCGTGGTACAGTTTCGATTCTTGCATGCCCATTGTAGGCACTGTTGCCGGTGAACGGTGGTTAGCACGGGCACTCAGATTGGCCTGTGGCTACGCAGCCCCATTTTCAGCAGGGTTCATTGTACTGTGTGTTGTGACACATTACTCCTGTCACCAGCATTCCAATTACTGGCAAGTTGCGCCACAGTCACCCTTCTGTTGCCATGTACCATCCGGGAGAGCCTTCGCTGACCTCAAGCATCGATGAGCCATGGTCGTCCAACATCTCGTCAGCAGTTCGTGTGTTTCCCCTCCTCGGACCACTTTCGGTAGGTACTAACCACGGCTGACCGTGAGCATCCCACCAGCCATGCTGTTTCAGATATGCTCTGACCCAGTCGTCTGGCCATTACAATTTGGCCTTTGTCAAACTCACTTAAGTCCATTGCCTTTCCCATCTGAAGAATAAGAGTAACACTGATTAATGGAGCTCAGTATCAGGTGTTTTTTATACCGTGTCCTGACCTGCACATGTGCCGCAGTTCACCTGCAGTTGCTTCGATTTGCATAATGACTCACTGGTCATAATGTTTTGGCTCATCAGTGTATATGTTACTACATCATCAAGTGTTCTTTGCTGAACTCTCTACAAATCAAACTGAGCCAGTGTTCTGAAGTTTTCAGAGTTCCCTTTTTCGAGGCTTTCATTACAAATTTCTTCACAGCAAGCAAGCAAGGTACTTCTTTTGTCAAGGTAATAACTACTTAGTACTGATTACTATTTAATGGGTCACTGAGTACTTTCCAAGAAAATTTAAACACTGCTGTAGGAAATTCAGACAGGTTTCTAATATAGTGGTTTCCCATTGTCTTCAATGCCTGTATTACAGTTATCCATTCGTGTGTGCGTCCGTGTGCACTCAAGTGCATTGTTTGTATATTTCTTTTGTTTTATTTTGTTTCTTTGTTTATATATAAATCATACTTGTTCCATTTGAGATCAGCTAAATCAGCACTGACTTGAAAAGAGCTTCAGAAATTTCTCCAGTATATAATGGCTTAAACACAGACTTCCCCAAATTAACAACAGGGCAAAATTACTATATTGTCACAGAGGATCCATGAAGAGCGCACAAAACAGAAGAGGGAATAAATGTCTATTAAAATATACAATGTGAAAATCAGTATTTTTATATTCCTGAAGATATATAAAACTAATTTGCATTACTAATTGGATTTGAAATGGAGATCTATAGATATAGTTTTATCAGATAAAAATCTACACTCCTTGATGGCACACTATGTGCTACATGCCCTGGTCATCAACTGGGTTATTATTATTATTAGCCATATGGTGCAAGGAAGCCTGAGGCTTAGGCTGCACCAGCCAAAAAAAAAAATTTCTGAATTACCCTGGAGAGAGAGAGAGAGAGAGAAGGAAATCACCAAGAAAGAGAAGAATGATGATATCCTGGACCCTGGGTGTGCCAAGCCGAGGGTCCTGAGCTAGAAAACATCATTCTTCATTTTCTTGGTCATTTCCTTCTTTCTCTCTCTCTCCAGGGCAATTCAGAATTTTTTTTTTTAGGCTGGTGCAGCATAAGCCTCAGGCTTCCTTGTACCATATGGAAGCCTGAAGCTTTAACACACAGCTGCAGACAAAATAATTTTACATATTTCCATAGTCATCCTTCTACTTCACTATCCCACTTACTGGGTAACTAGTCCTAATAGAAGTATTTTCTTTACTATACAATTTGTTAGCAAGCTTTAGGTTTCCTGTAATAAATTGAGAGCACCCCTTCGTAAGAGCACCCCTTTACAAAGGGGTGCTCTTACGAAGAAAGGCTTAAGTTTTGCAAATTACAGTGTCTGGAGACTAGGCACCAGCGAGGTGATCTGATAGAGGTGTATAAAGCCTTGAATGGTTTAAGCATGCTCAATGCTGATGGGATTCTTCCTCTAGCTCAGAAAAATCACCTGAGAGGGCATAAATTCAAATTGAGGAAAGACAGATGTAGGATAGACGTGCGGAAATTTGCCTTTAGCCAGCGGGTGGTTGGTTGGTGGAACAGACTTCCATCCCTTGTGGTGGAGGTTGATAGCCTAAATAAGTTTAAGGCTCAGCTGGACAGGTATTTTGAACGAACAGAGGGGTGAAGTGGAAGTGGTTTTTTTTTTTTTTTTTTTGGCTGATGCTGCATAAGCTTGCTTTCTTGCATCAAATGCCTCTACTAATGCTAATGCTAATTGAAAGAAGGAAAACCCTGTTCCCTCTGCCTAAGATCAGCTAAGTGCAGCCCCAATTGAAGAATTCTTCCAATCGAATGGGAAGTGAACCCAGACTTCTTCAAATGAGCAAAAAGTGGCAAATTACCATACTCACTCAACTGCCATAAAAGACATGCCTGTCCACATAAATGAAATTCTATTATTTCATTTTTAATAAGGTCATTTTATGCTTTACAGATAATGTGTTTGTCAATTTTAGACATGTTGCCAGTTGTATACACTTGTATTATGAAAATAAATAAAAAAAAAATTCGGGGCAAAACATACAAAAAAAAAAAACCCTTTGAGAATTCTGATATATTTAGTGAAACGCATAATGAAGGAATCGACAATTAAAACAATTTTAGTTCATTGAGATTTCTCTCATTGCCAATCTCAACATCATGTTCTTTGGCATTACAAGAATGCAAAACGGGATGATCTGCAAGATTTCTATTTTTCTTTTCCTTTCTTCTGATGACAATGTTTTCTCAGATCGTGTAAGTGAAATTACACTTATAGGGATGAAATCCTTTATTCCACACTCCACCTTAAAATTTCATCCTTTAACTATGCCTTGGTTTTCCAATAAATATGCTAAGGCTGTTCAACAAAAGAATGTTGCATACTGCAATTAGCTTGCATCCAAATCTCCAAGTTCATTTTCTACCAACACCAAAGCTTCCAACAATTGTAAAGCAGTTATTAATCACTCCACAGATTTTGAATGGGCTAAGAGTTAAAAACTTGTTTCTTGTCCAAATTGTAGTTGAGCATCTTGGTCTCTTGTCAAAGCTTTTTTATTGGCTGCAACTCTACCCATCTCTATTCCCACCTCTATCAAAACCAGTTGGTTTTATTGTTGCTTCAGGCTAAAGATAAAGCTAACCAGCTAGCATCCTACTTTCTTCCAATTTTTGTATAGATGATCTTGGTAAACCACCTCCTACCATTCCCAATACACTCCATTCAACTTCCTGTGGACTTTCGTCAAAAGAATTTTGAACAGTCTTGAGGACAAGAAAGCACCAGGTCCTGATGGTATTTCTCGACTGTGCTCACTCCTGTTCTGTGTCACCTTTTTACACTTTCTTGTTCCACTGGTGTTTTTCCTTCTGCTTGGAAACTGGTTCATATCCAGCCAGTTGCTAAAAACAGCGACAAATCCCTCTCAACCAATTATTGTCCCACTACACTTACTTCTACTCTTTTAAAAGTAATAGAGAAATCCATTAAACGCCAACTCATATGCTATCTAGAAACCTTCCATCTGATCAATGCTTGCCAGTATCATTGCTTCAGTGTCCATTGGCTGGTGATATAATGGCTTATGTTACCAACATACTGTGGGTGATAGTAGATAGCTCTTTGTCTACAGACAAATTCAATGAAAACTTTTGATGAAAGCTGTTGCTCTTGACATTTCGAAGTCTTTTGATCATATTTGGCACAGAGGTCTTCTAATTAAGCTTCCATCTCTTATGGTTTGCCAACTGCTTTTTGCAATTGGTATCCAGTTTTCTCTCTGACTGCTCACTGTGGGTGATAGTAGATGTCTCTTTGTCTAACTTCTCCACTAATGCTGGTGATTCCCAAGGTTCTGTTCTTTCTCCCACTCTTTTCCTTTTAGATACTAGTGAACTTCTTCTGTTGACTGGAAATCTTATCCACAGTTTTGCAGATGATAGCACATTGCATCCACCTTCCAGTTAAAGAAACCTCGTCCTGCACAAACAGTTAGTTAGTTAGTTATTTGGTTTTTAGGAGCATTAGCAACTAAGGCCATATTGCTCCGGGATATGCGGTGGTCATTCCCTGACCTTTCCACATCCTCTGTATTTGGTGGTGACAGGCTCGAACCCCGGTCTAATCAAGAAGCATGTGCTATGCACTGCTGCTCCTTCCCACCTGGCTACGGAGGCGCCAGTGCACAAACAGCTTCAACCTCTCAAATATCCAATCCCAATTCCTCAAATGCTGATCTACAACTAATTCTCCAGTGGGGCAAAGATGCTTAATGCTGATGATATATTTCAATTATATTTAGATTAATTTCAATCGTTCTAAAACTCAGTCCTGTCTTATATCTCACAAAAAGAATTCTTCTGCGCCTATGCTTATCTTCAGCAATACAGATTTCCAGACAAGATCACATATCTCTATTAGGGATTACCCTAACTTCTAATCTCTCTCTTGGCATAAGCACATCACAAATATTACTTCACTTCCACTGCATCTAAGAAACTGTGTTTTCTCTTTTGCTCTTGGCGCTACTTTTCTTCTAAACAGCTACTCACTCTGTACAAATATCAAATCTGCCCTACAATTGAATATTGTTCCCACATTGTTCCTGAGAAAGGTTACGGGGTCACGTTCCCATAAGCCCTCTCTTGGGTTTAATGGCTCGATTTAAAAGAGAACAGTTAGGTTAATTAATGACTCATCTCTTACAAAGTCTCTCCACTCTCTGTCTCACAGACATTCTGTTTCTGCTGCATGCCTTTTCTATAAATACTTCCATAGGCACTGTTCTTCTGAATTAGTTGTCTAACTTCAAACCCACAGAACCAACTTTTCTTCTTCCTCTTTTACTCCGACTTTCATTTTCTGGAACAACCTCCCTTCAGTGTATTTCCTGAAAATTAAATCTACAAAAAAGTCTAATGTCAATAAGTATCTTCTTAACCTTCAACCCACATACAGTACTACAAGTTCTAACCCTTCATGTTTGGGATCTGGATAAAAAAAAAAAGTAAAGCTGCTAGACGTGATGGCATATAACCAGTTATTCTGAAGGAGGAGGGCAAGAGAGTACACTGAACCATTAAAGCTAATTATGAGGTCGTCACTGGACCTGGGAGAGATTCCTCTGGATTTGGAATATAGCAATACAGGTAGTTCTATGAGCAAAGTGGATACCTACACAACAGTCAGAATGACTGCAGTGGTGAGGCAAGTCATGGAGACAAGTGCAATACTACAAGACTTTGTTAAGGAAAAAATCATATTTAACTAACCTTGTTGGCTATTTTGGCATAGTTATTCACAAGCTGGGTGTGGGAAATAATTTTCGACATCATCTGGATTTGGATTTTTGCAAAGCATTTAACTGAAACCCTCACGAGAAGTTACTGTATAAGCTGGAACATGATCTGACATTAGAAATGGGGTCCCCCTCAAGGACTGGTTCTGGAACCACTGTTTTTTCTAATTTTCATAAATAACATTGATCACAGTTAATTGATGGATAGAGGGCATGATAACAAATTTGCAGATGATGTGAAGATTGGGAGAGTGGTTAATGATCAGCAGCAAGCAGCACTCCAGGATTGACTGGATAGGCTTCAAGGGTAGTGAGAAAAGTGGCAGCTGTTTTAATGCAGCAAAATGCAAGGTTCAAAAATAGCACTTGGGGGATAGTAGCCCAAAAATAATACTTGATCAGGTTAAATTAAAAACAGTAAAGGAAGGGATTTGGGAGTTACAATACGATTGCACATGAAGTTATCCAAGCAGTAGAGATCTCCACTCATTTATTGAAAATCTGCTTGTAGAGATAGAGCTGTCATAAACCCACTATACAGGGTGATTCACTACCAGTGAATAACTTGCAGAAGGCGTAGGGGGTACAAAGACGAATCGGAATCACATAGCATTGCAGGATCCGAAATGCCTTCGTCATGCAGTAGAGGACGTTGAACGGGAGGTTGTGTGAACAGCGATCCCGTTGGAAGTCAGCATTTGTGAACCGGTTCCCGAGACAGTAGGATGGACGAGTATTCAAACGTTGAACTGGCCGACATGCACCTCGCGTATGGAGCTGCAGACTGTAACGGGCGCGCCACTCTGCACTTGTACCAGGAACGTTTCCTGCACAGGTGTGCTCCTCATCATACAATTTTCGCACGTGTCCACAGAAGGTTACGTGAGACTGGTTGTTTCACGAGAGGTACCATGAATCGAGAGTGAATGACGAGGATGCCAGACAATGAGGAGAATGTCCTACGTCTTGCAGAAGGCAATCCGAGTACGAGTACTCGAGCGATAGGCCAACGATTGGGTATTTCCCAATCCACTGTATGGAGGATACTGTCAACAAACCAAATGAGTTCATACCATCTGCCAATCATTGGAGCCTGTGGACTGTCCACTCCGGAGGACTTTTGCTACTTGGTTTCTTCAACAGAAACGGTTCGCAAATGCTGACTTCCAGCGGGATCGCTGGAAGTCAGCATTTGCGAACTTCCATACGTCGAACGGGAGGTTCGACGTCCTCTACCACATGATGAAGACATTTCGGACCCTGCAATGCTATGTGATTCTGATTCATCTTTGTGCCCCCCACACCTCCTGCAAGTTTGTCACACTGGTAGCGAATCACCCTGTATAATGCAATCATAAGACCACACCTTGATATACCATGTCCAACTATACCAAAAATCCCATACCTAATAAAAGATATCAAGTTACTTGAAAAGACCCAAAGATGGGAAATGAGCTTAGTGAAATCAGCAAAAAGGCACCTGTATGAGAAAAGACTTCAAATGCTTAGGCTGCAGAGCTTGGCAACCAGGCATCTTAAAGAAAACCTGACTAAGGTTTATAAGGATCTGAGAAGACACAGTAAAATGAATGAAGGCAAAATTTTAACTCTTATAAATCATACCAGAACTAAAGACCATAAATTCAAATTACAGGGTCCTCTATATTGGATTATAAGAAGTCTTCTTTTAGCCAGTGAATTTTAATTGCTGGAATAAGTGATATGAGGCTGCAAACAGGGCGTAGAAATTCAAAGGTCAACTTACTTACATGAGGAGAAACACACTGGCTGTTTATTTTCTTTTTACTTTTTATATATTTATTTATTATTTTTTTTTATTATTTTTGGGATAGTGCAGCAATAGCCTATGGCTTCCTTGCACAATATGGCTAATATTAAAAAAATTTATTACAGTTAGCACTACGGTTTAGCAGAAATGTTTTAGAGTTTTACAGAAAATGCTTTTTATTGCATAATTTAAACGGAAGTAAACAAACAATAATCACTGAAGCAACACTTTTCTAGTTCATGTTCATAAGTGATTAATCTCCTCAGCCCTCTCCATTCAAACTGAAGTGTTGTTAACCTAAAAATTAAAAAAAATAAATCTGTCAACTACTGAATGCCAGGCACTCAGGATGAAGGGTCCATAGTCATGAATAGCCATTAGTGTACTATCTCAAATAGAGAGCTTTATGGTAACTGAAAAAAGTTTATAGTACCCCGACTTGGCCTAAAACTGAGGAACTAATGAAAACGTTGTCTATTTGAGTCTTTCCAGTTATGAATGACAAGGGTGGGACAAGCGACTCCGACTTCTTCCTGGAGAAGCGACTGGCAGGCGAGGGCCATGCAAGACTCCGCACAGGTGCCTTCCCACCACCGCTGCCTCAACACTGCCTCTCTGAGTACCTCCTTGCCGGGACAACTCCAGCTTTGAAAATTGTTAAAAAATACTTCTCATCGCAAAATTTATAAATGACCTTTATAGAATTATTGACTATTTAGAAACCTTTTTGTCACCAAAAGGAGAGTTACTTAGTACAAAGAAGCATGATATCGAAATACAATAAAAAATTGGTTTTTTAATTTTAACACAAAAAGTAAATGATAGATTTCAATCAAAATAGTTTTCCCTTGATAAACATCAAATAACCCATACCTAATGTGATTTTTAAATTTTTAGCTCCATTAGCGACAGAAATAGAGGGGGGGGGGCAAGAAAATTACTCACATTTTCCTGACTGGCACAGCCATTTTTAATTTTAAAAATATTTTAAAATTATATTTTAAACCTACTCGTTGAGCTCTTTCCAATGGTGTATAATAAGCTATAGGTTGTCAACAATATTTTGTCCCCCCATATCTCAGCCAAATTTTTGATAACAACGATCAATATGGCATTATGTTGGCTCACATGATGTACAAACCCATGCAAAATTTCAAGTCAATAAGTTGAGTGGTTCCAGAGATACAATGCTGTGACAGACGGATGGACGGACAGACACAACCGAGTGACATTATAAGGGTCCTTTGTTAGACTACAGACCCTAAAAATAAAAATTATCAAAGTTGCTCAGTTACTCTAAAAAAAACCAAATGAGTTCAAAAATAACAGAGCAATTTCCCCGGGGAGCAAATTAAACTATTCTAAACAGAAATCACTTTTATCTAATAGGGGATATTGCTAGTTAACTGGAACTTTCATTGTTTGTGCTTGATAGTACATTTCACTAAAAATATACCTTAAGTAGTGTGCTATGTTTAACTACTTAAACAAAATATGTTAAATTGTCGAATATGCTAAATATAGTACATAAAAGCTGAAAATATTTCATTATTACCCATTTTGTTTTTAAAAGATGATACTTTACGAAATCTATGGAAACGTTTGTAAGATCAAGGTACAAGTTCATAAATCAAATACGCAGTGTTGAAAATTTTTGTTCATAAGATTGAAAGTTCATAAACCAGTTCACTGTAATTTGTTATTTCAAAATGCAGAACAAGTGTTATTAACTTAATTTAATCGGATCTTAACTTTTAAGAATTTTTCCAATAATAGAAGAAAGGGTATGTAGCACTAACAACAACAATGATCTAACAGAGGAGAGGAAATTTACTCAGTTGTGGCCTTACTCGTACCGAAAAAAAATAATTTGTACTTCTTTCCATTATATTAAAATTAAAAAAGTGCACAATTTTAGCCTTTCTGTAATTTATATAACAAAAAGATCTGAATTATACTGTGCATCCACTTTCATAAAATTTTATAGTACTACTACCTGGGGCGCAGTGTAACCGTAGTCGTTTTTGCACCAATAAAATCAAAATCAAACTACCTGCATGATGGTGATGTATAGGAGTTTAATGGCACAAGGACTGTCATTGCCAAATTATGCTTCATCTTATATTAATAATACATCTTTGATGCTGTACAAGTCTGAAGGCTTCATTTTTGGAAGGGTGTAGGTCTGCCGGAATGGGTGCAAAGAAGATCAGCGAGATTGAGGTGAACAAAAGGGTACTCTTACCAAAGGTTTCAGTTCTGCAAAGTGCAGCATCAGGAGACTAAGCACCTGTAAAATCCAACTGAGATGTTTAAGGCTTTGAATGGATTAAGTAAGCTCAATGCTTATGACATTCTGCCTCTTGTGAAGACTACACATATGAGGGGGGGTATAAATTCAAACATATAGGATGGTTGCAGGAGAGATGTTTGGCAATTTGTCTTCTGCTAGCAGGTGGTTGATTGTTGGAGCAAACTTGCATCTAATGTTGCAGAAATGAACAGTTTGAATAAATTCAAGAAAGAACTTAACTGTTTTTTTTTTTTTGCTGATACTGTATAAGCTTGCTTTCTGACATCATTTATCACTATTAACGCCAGTGGTGGGATTCAGCCGGTTTGCACTAACCTGTTCCTAGAGTTCGCCAAACCGGTCCCTAAAGGCCATTTCACACTGAACGCCATGTGAGCTATGCTACTTTTGGTCTACGTTTGGTTTTTCTTTTTTACCTTGAAAGGGGGAAGTAAGGTGATACAGAACCGGTTTTTAAAATATTTGATTCCCATCACTGATTAACACTAATACTACTGCAGCAGATTGTGCCTCCATGAGTTAGTGTGCATGTATCATTTGGACTATTTTAGAATACGCACCAAGATCATGCAGGAGGTATTAGTACATTATATCTATTACTAACTTAAATGAGTAATATTCTGTGCATCATTCTCATGCTTGCCAGTTAGTTATTTAGTTTTTAGGAGCATTAGCAACTAAGGCCATATTGCTCCGTAAATATGCGATGGTCATTCCCTGACCTTTCCGCATCCTTCGTATTTGGTGGTGACAGGCTCGAACCCCGGTCTAATCAAGAAGCGTGTGCTACGCACTGCTACTCCTTCCCACCTGGCTACGGAGGCGCCTCATGCTTGCCAGACAAAAACCCATGTTAATATTCAGCCACAGTGTGAAAAGCCCATAAAAGTTCTTCCCATCTTAGTAAGAACCAAACCAAGACTATTATAACACAATGTGAAAGAATAGCTGCACTGTATATAGAAACAAGGGTTTGTGTATTTATTGTATTTTCTTATTATATTTTTGCACTAAAAATTATTCATATTATTCCTTTTTACAATTATTATTTTTTTTACACTAAAAGAATTATACAAGCTTTGAACATTCGTCTCCAATAAAGCTGCATGCTTTTACAGCTCTGGTGCAGCATAATGAATATAATGAAATAACACATTTTATTTAAGATAGTGGTGCCACCCAGCCAGTAAACCAGTTCAACTGAACTAGTTTTTAAAAATGTGTAAACTGCAGGAAGTATTTTTTAATATATACAAAAAATATATCAAATTGTAAAAGTAATACATTTTATTAACAGTGCAAGCATGGGAAAACAGCAACACAAACCATATTAATGTAATAATTCCATAATGCAGCTGCAACCATAAGAACTACATTTCTTTTACAAGTTTGTTTTATTCTGCTACTAGATATGTGCTTCACTAAGCGGTTTGGAACTATATATTTATCAGGCCAATACAAATCCTTTTTAAGTGCTCACTAAAAAAATTATTTCAAGATTTTAATTTGACAGGCTGTTATTTTTATACACTTTTAACCATAATCAACAGATGCAACCCTTCTCATTGCAGATGGAGTGGACTAGCTGTTAATGTGGCATAACATGACACCATTGCGTATATCAATTGTTTCAGACATCCAAACAAGTTGGGGTGTTTTGAGGCAAAATAAAGCCATGAAGAAAACAGAATGTATTCTATTTGGATAGTTCTCCTACTTTGCTGTATTACAAAAAGAGAAACATGCTTTGGCCAATCCACACAAACAAAAAATTAATGAATTTAGATCAAAAGGGCAGAAAAATCTTAAATAGTATACCAAAAAAGCATGCTGCACCACATAACAGTTATGCTACTTGCATAAATGTGTCTGATATGAAATAGGCATACAAGTTAGAAGCTAACTTTTCAAGCACCTGTTGCAAATTTTTGACAAAAAAATGAAATATAATAAAAGCAGAAATATATACATGCAGAAATAGTTTTCCATAATAGTGGCTACATGCCATTGCCTATACTTTCACATATAATGCCAATCACATCTGGTGAGTATGGGCTTGGCACACCCAAGTCCTGACCTGGTTATCATCATTCTTCTCTTTCTTGGTGATTCCTTTCTACTCCAGGGGCTCACATCTGATAAGTATGGGCTTGGCACACCCAGGGTCCTGAGCTGGATATCATCATTCTTCTCTTCTTGGTGATTCCCTCCTACTTTTGACTCTCTCTCTCTCTCTCTCTCTCTCTCTCTCAGAGTAGCTCGGGAATTTTTTTTTTTTTTTTGGCTGGTGCAGCATAAGCCTCAGGCTTCCTTGCATCATATAGCTAATAATAATAATATTCTCTCTCAGGGTAACTCGGGAATTTTTTTTTTTTTTTTTTTTTTGTCTGGTGCAGCATAAGCCTCAGGCTTCCTTGCACCACATGGCTAATAATAATAATATCTTACTGGGACACAGAAGTGATATGCAGAATTCACGTGCCTAAGGAACAGTCAATGATATGATCTGTCAGCTGCTGTATGTAACGTACCTCTTCGGGTCGTATTTCCATAAATTTAGTTTCCATCCGCATATTTCAAATACGTAAAAATATCCACAATATCTCAATTTCCATAAAAATTTTGTGAATTTGTGAACTTTCTAAATTTTGTATTAATGTATTTTCCAGAAACACCTTATATATGAATGCATATAATTAAAAGGTTACATAAAATACCATGATGTCACTTGGCGTAGAAGTAAAAAGCGTGCAATATTCAATTGTAATAGCGTAGACTTGAGTTAACACTATATACAGCTGACAATAGACAGAATGATAAAAGTTTGGAAACATCCTAGTGTTTAATTTACGTTGTTTCATCGTAAACTTTTTAAACATGGCCTCGTCTGCGTTATTTTGAATTAAAGGAATGGATTTTTCACCCATATTTAAATGACCACATTGCAGATCTCTTATATACACATCATACTCACCGCTTTTTCTAAATGCGACTGTGCTAAATCAGTATTTTTAGTGTAATTCAATAGAATGTTCCCCAACTGAAGATGAGTACGTGCTTCCACTTTCTGTGATGGCTTCAAATTAAATATTGCTACAAGACACTGAATGCAATTTCGTATATTTGGAGGATTTGTTGTCCTAAATTCTTCTGCTAAAGCCAACAACGCTAAATAACAAGCATCTTGAGTTGTCGCCATAGCCACACTTTCAAGTTGGTAAAGCCAACTATCATTAACAGTAAATAGTAGTACCCTCTAACGGGCACAGAAAATTGCCTACATAGAAATAACATTAGAAGGTAACAAACAGTTCCTGTAAACTTTTAGTTCACGATTATAGAACCGTTGATCAACAGAAAGATTTCAGTGAGTGGGATTAAATCAGTTATACAGCTTGAAGTCCTAATGGAACTTTAATCGCTTCTCAAGTACTAAAGGCAATCGTAATGTAGAAATACCTTGCCACCGTAGCCGACTGATCAGGAGCGGGAGTGCAGTAGCACATGCTCTTTGAGTAGACTGGGGTTCAAGCCCCTGACTGCTAAATACGGTCGATCTGCCAACACGCACTGGACTAGCTTGGCAGATTATGGTCCATTTCCCTCAGCATGAATTGTTGAGCAGGCTTACCTCCTTCAGTGGGTTGATAAGGGCTGCAGCTTTTTTTACCTTGCAGTTTTCGGCAGCATTTGCGAATTTTTTTTTTTTTTTTTTTTTTTTTTTTTGTAAATGCTAATAGTACAAGTAGAGGCATGTGAAGCAAGAAAGCAAGCGTATGAACTTATGTAGCATCAGCCTAAAAAAAAACAAATTTTACACATCCATTCCCTCGAAAAATTTGTTCAGTTACTCCTTGAATTTATGTAAGTAATCAACTTTCACAACGAAAAATATATTCCGACAATCAACTACCAGCTGGCTAAAGGCAAATTTCCGCACACATATTCTACAACTGTCTTTCCTAAATTTGAATTTATGCCCCCGCAGGTTCGTAATCTGCGCAAGAGGAAGAATCCCATCAGAATTGATCCTGCCATTCAACCCATTTAATTCCATAATCCTGCAAACAGAGAGTGGTAATCAATGGATGCTGCTCTTCGTGGCCTAATGTTAGTGGACTGGCACATAGGGTTCGGCGTTGAGCCCACAGTTGTTTTGTATATTTATCAAGGATATTGATGAAGGTATATCAGGCTTAGTGTCGAAGTTTGCAGATGATACAAAGGTTGGTAGGGTTGTTAATGACATCAATGGCAATGTGCTAGTGAAACAGGATCTAGAAAATTTGGGCAAATGGGCTGAGAAGTGGCAACGGAAGTTTAACATTGACAAAGGGCAGGTTATGGAGTCTTGTCAATGATATGTAGGAATTTTGCTAGCAGGGACAGGGAGGTGATTATCCCGTTATACAAAGCAATGGTCAGGCCACACCTAAAGTACTGCGTACAGGTCTGTAGGCCTCATTTTAGGAAGGATGTAGAGTTGCTAGAACGAGTACAAAGAAGGGCAACAAGATTGGTGAGGAGAACAAAGGGGTGCTCTTAACAAGAAACGCTTAAATTCTGCAAATTGCAGCGACTGGAGAATAGGCACCTGCAAGGTGATCTGATTGAGGTGTATATGGCCTTGAATGGCTTGAGCAAGCTGAATGCTGATGGGATTCTTCCTCTTGCTCAGATTAAGAACCTGAAGGGCATAGATTCAAATTGAGGAAAAACAGTTGTAGAATAGAAGTGCGGAAATTTGCCTTTAGCTGGCAGGTAGTTGATTGGTGGAACAGACTTTAATCTTTTGTTGTGGAAGTTGATAGCCTAAATAAATTTAAGGCTAATTAAAGTAATAGAGGCATCTCATGCCTCTATCACTACTACTACTACTACAACGGGCTAAATGAATATTACATGAATGCAAACAATGTTTTAAACAGTTAACCAATTTTTACTCAATTCAGCTGAAGTTAGATCAGAAAAATTGATATAATATTCATAATGCCTGCCATGATTTTTTCTTTCTTTTTTTTTTTTTTTTTGGAAAATATCCAATAGTATGAAAAAGGTTCAGTATTTTTATTCCAGAAATTCAGAGCTTCATCTAGCAAACTATCGACAGACACTTCTGGTGCCTCGTGTCCTTAGCTACCCCAACGCTTAATCGAAAACAACAGCACCAGCACTTAAAGCCTCATTCAAAAATTAAAGAACATTAACGGTTTTGGGTACTTTGATCAATGTACTTTAGGTACTTTCAGCACATTCTCTGTTGATTGTTTTGGAGTATAAGGTGCATCAGGGAAATAGATTACATTACAAAAAGAAAAAAAAGAAAAAAACAATCACGGAGAACTAGGGATAATTGTATAGCTATAAATGAAGTTCTCTGAGCAGTGCAGACCGGGATAACCACGGATTTTGGCAATGATATACGATTTGCCAGCAGAGATAAGGAGGCGATCATTCCATTGTATAAGCATTAGCATTAGCATTAGCATTAGCATTAGTAGAGGCATTTGATGCAAGAAAGCAAGCTTATGCAGCATCAGCCAAAAAAAAAAAAAAAAAAAAAACCCACTTCCACTTCACCCCTCTGTTCGTTCAAAATACCTGTCCAGCTGAGCCTTAAACTTATTTAGGCTGTCAACCTCCACTACAACGGATGGACGTCTGTTCCACCAACCAACCAACCACCCGCTGGCTAAAGGCAAATTTCCGCACGTCTATCCTACATCTGTCTTTCCTCAATTTGAATTTATGCCCTCTCAGGTGAGTATTCTGAGCTAGAGGAAGAATCCCATCAGCATTGAGCATGCTCAAACCATTCAAGGCTTTATACACCTATATCAGATCACCTCGCTGGTGCCTAGTCTCCAGACACTGAATTTGCAAAACTTAAGCCTTTCTTCGTAAGAGCACCCCTTTGTTCCATTCACTAATCTTGTTGCCCTTCTCTGTACTCGTTCCAGCAGCTCTACATCCTTCTTGAAATGAGGCCTCCAGACCTGTATACAGTATTCTAGGTGTGGCCTGACCATTGCCTTATACAAGGGAATAATCACCTCCTTATCCCTGCTGGAAAAATTCCTGTATATCATTGACAATACTCCATGAGCTACTGTTGCGGCCCGTCTGCACTGTCCAGAGAACTTCATATCTGCCTGTACAACCACCCCCAAGTCCCTTTCATTCTCTACCACTGTCAGTGTAGTACCACAGAGTTGATACATTGCTCAGGGGTTGCTGTTTCCCATGTGTAGTACTTTACATTTGTCAATGTTAAACTTCATTTGTCACCTCTCAGCCCATCTGCTCAACATTTCCAGATCCTGTTGCAGCAGCATAGTGTCAGTAGTGTCCTTGACAACCCTGCCTACCTTTGTATCGTCTACAAACTTCGACATTAAGCTTGATATACCCTCATCAATATCATTTATGAATACAGAAAACAATAATGGACCCAACACTGAGCCCTGAGGGACTCCACTAATAACATTAGTCCACGACGAGCAGTGTCCATTGATTAACATTCTCTGTCTTCTCCCCCCCCCCTTAGCCACCCCTTTATCCACAGCAGCAATTTGCCTCCAATGCCACACTGCTCCAATTTGTGCAGCAGTCTTCCATGTGCAACCGTATCAAAAGCCTTTCTAAGATCCAAGTATATAATATCAAAGCTATTCCCTGCATCCAGTTCTTTTGTGACTGCATCATAGTACCCAATCAAATTGGTCAGGCAAGACTTCCCCTTAACAAAACCATGCTGTGTCCGAGCTATAACTGAAGTCTTGTCTAAATGATCCTGCAGTGCTTCTTTAACCAGTGCCTCCATTAATTTTCCTGGAACAGAAGTTAAGCTCACAGGTCTATAATTACTTGTGTCAGCCTTTGATCCTCCTTTGTGAATTGGGGTCACATTTGCACATCTCCAGTCTATGGGTACCTCCCCTGAGTCCAAGGAAGCTCTTGGACTCAGGGGAGGTACCCATATGGCTAAGGGTTTTGCTTACTTCCTTTGCTGCCTCCTTTAATATAAATGGATAGATCCCATCCACCCCGGGAGCCTTTCTTGTGTTTATCTTCAACAATTTCTCCTCCACTTTACTCCCAGTTATTTCAAGATTCTGTAGCTTACTGCTTGAGTTGAATACACCTCTGGCATTCCCCTCGCTGAATAACTCCTCATGTGTGAATGTCGATGCAAAATATTCATTTAGTTTGTTAGCTACCTGAGCAGGATCATCAACAGTTGACCCATCAATATCAAGTGGACCAATCTGATTCATCCCCCTTCCTTCTAGAGATTACATAAGTAAAGAACTCTTTGCTGTTTTTCTTTGCATCCCTTGCCAAGGATTTCTCGTAATCTGCCTTCGCCTGCCTAACCTCCTTTGTAACTTGGTTGCATATCAACTTGTATCTATCATAGTCTTCTGTGTCATGTGTTAATTTGTAAGTATCCCATGCATTTTTCTTCTCTGCCATATGCCTCATTAGTTCATCTGACCTCCATTTTGGCCTAAACCTTGAACAATATTTCTTAGTTGGTATGTAAAGCCTAGTAGCTTCCAAGATAAGTTCTTTGAATGCTTCCCATTTTGAATTTGCTGTTGGTAACATCATCAGTTGGTCCCACTGTATAGAATTTAAATACTGTCTCAGTCCATCGTAGTCGCCTTTACGGAAGCAATAACCCTTCCCTTTACCCCTAATGGTAGTTACCTCTTTGAGTAAATCCCACTTCAGCACACTGTGATCACTGCCACCTAGTGGTTCATTTATCTGCAGATTCTTAATGCATGAAGAATCACTGCTGATAATCAAATCAAAAGTATTACTCCCTCTAGTTGCCTCTCGAACATGCTGATGTAGAAAACAATCATCCAATAAATCCACAAAAGCCATGCTAGTGTGTGAGTGACCAGCCCCCAAATTCCAGTCAATATCTGGGAAATTAAAATCTCCCATTATAAGACTCTCTGATTTACTGGCCCACTCTATTTCCCTGTACAGTTTCTTATTATACTCATCAGAGTCATTAGGCCTATAGCACACTCCTACTCTCAATTTTGATCTCCCAATGCTTATGTCACACCAAACTGACTCAACACTGCACTGTCCAGCCATGTCGACTGGCTTCACTTCCTTGGTTTTTATGTGTTTCTTAACTAATAGCATAACCCCCTCCCCCCTTCCTATCCTGTCTATCCTTTCTGTAGACATTGTACTCCCCAAATTCCAGTTCTGCATCCCTTATATCTGTGTGACACCACGTCTCTGATATCCCAACGATATCTGCCTTTGATCTTTTGAGCAATACCTCAAATTCATCAAATTTATTTACTAAACTCCTAGCATTGGTGTACACGCAAGTATACCTGCACCTGTTTCTATTCTTAGCTACCCTAACACAACCCATGTGTTTACTTGTACCGCAATGGCTCCCAACAGTCTCTGAAATATCATGCATCTTGTTTTTCAGGCTTGTGCTCATTCTAATAGAAGCAGTGCAAGAATCTCTTTCACCTCTGCCAGTGGCTACTGTCAATCTATTATTGTTTGTTTCCCCCCAAGCTAGCAGTTTTCCGACCCACCTAACACTGCCTCGATAGCATCAGCAAATATTCTTGCACCCTTTCTATTTAAGTGTATCTCATCCCTGTAGAAGCAATCTCTCCTGTTAACAAGTACAGTCCAGGCTGAAAAAAATTCTACCCCTTGAGCCTTGCACAATCTTTCCAGGGCCGAATTGATCGACACGCCTCTCATCATATACTCCCTCCTATCGTGTCTGGGCAGAATTGCAGACACTTTCAAATTTAACCCTAATAAGGCAATAATTACATTGTTGTCTTCGATTGAAAGACAACTGCCTCATTAACGTTCACCAACCTCGTGCTCGTGTTCCCTGTTTAATACATGACCATGCCTGGTATCATTTGATGTTCCACAGTAATGCCAGCTGATGAATGGACCCGATATAGTTTGTATATTTTTAAATAGTTTAGTATTTTGTAAATATTTTAAATAGTTTAGTATTTTGTAAATATTTTAAATAGTTTAATATTTTGTAAATATTTTAAATTAACCAGCTTTGTAGGCCCTTTTGACCAGTTCCTCATGAGCTGGATTTTGAAAATAATTTTGATATAGTTTATTTGGATTTTAGCAAAGCATTTTACTCGGTCCCTCATGAGAGGTTACTTTATAAGCATGAACAGGTTAGGATCACCAGTAAGATTCTAAGATGGATTGTAGGGTGGCTGCAGGGCAGAAGGTCGTGATTAATTGATATTCTTCAGATTCGTGTAACGTCAGGAGTGGGGTCCTTCAAGGATCGATTATTTTACCACTGTTGTTTCTCATTTTCATAAACGACATCGATGAAGTGATAGAAGGCGTGATGTAAAAATTTGCAGATCACTTAAAGATTTACAGAATTTTTAATGATCAGTGCTTGTCACTGATCATTAACAATCAATTAGGATGACTTGAAAAGTCTTCAAAGATGGTCAGAGACGTGGCATCTTTGTTTTAATGCTGCTAAATGCAAGGTCTTACTCTTGGGGAATAGCAATCCACAAATAAATTATACACTTGGTGGGGTTGAATTAAAAACAGTGGAGGAGGAAAGGTATCTGGAAGTAACAATATGGGCAGATATGAAGTTTACTGAATAGTGTAAACAGGAAAGCCATTGGTGACCTATTGATAACGTATCGAACGCTATCCTCCAGAGATAGGGAGGTCATAATCCCACTGTATAATAAAATTGTAAGACCATATTTGGAATACTGTGTTCAAGTATGGAGACCTAATCTGAAAAAGATATTGAGCTTATGGAAAGGGTACAAAGATGGCAACTGGAATGGTGAGATCGACAGAAGGACGATTTTATGATGAAAGACTCCGATTATGTCGGCAACTAGGCACCTCACAAGTGATCTGACGTAGGTTTATAAGGCTCTGGAAGGGATTAGTAAAATTAATAAAGGTGGAATTCTCATTGTTCTAAAGAATTGCAGAACTAGGTTATAAAATCAAATTACAGGGTTTGACGTTTATATCGGATTGTAGGAAGTTTTCTTTTAGCCAGCGAGTAGTTGATAGGTGGAACAAGTTGCCCTCGTTGGTAGTTGAGGCTGCGAGTTTAAATAAATTCAAAGGTCAACTGGATACTTACTCTGATATCCTGTGTGAGGAGGAAAGCATATAATTTGTGTTTTCTTATCTGCTTGGTGGTTTTGTTTTTTTTTTTTTTTTTTGTCAGCGCAACAAAAGCGTGTTACTTCCTTGCACTGCATGGCGCATACAATTACTATTAATATTACTATTACCACAAGAGATTCCTTTTTAAGCTGGAGCATGTTGGAATTGCGGGAAAGATAATATGATGGTTCTCAGGAGGCTACAAGGCAGGAAGCAGAGGGGTGTGATTAATTGTTACTCTTCAGATTGGTCTAACATTAAAAGTGGGGACTTCCCAAGAAAATTGGTTCTGAGGCTACTGTTGTCTCTTATTTTCATAAATTATATGGACGAAGGGAAGCGAGTGTGATGACTATATTTGCAGGTGATGTGAAGATTGGAGTTTATGATCAGGGCCAAGAAACGCTCCTTGAGGTCTGAAATGGTAGCCAGAAGAGCGGCAGCTGTTTTAATGCTGGAAAAATGCTGGAAAACATCAACTTCAAATTACTTTATTAGCGTCATCAAGAATTTCTTCTCTATATCCATTTATGTGCTGTGTCTGTAAATTACGTATGTTCTCTGGTCAATTTTCCTGTTTTGCTGGACGAAAAACCCTCAGTTTCTGGGGGGGGGGGGAACCTTGCTATCTACGCCTGAGACCGACTAATTCAGCCACGGAGTGAAAAAAGCTCATTAAAGTTCCTCGCGTCGTCGACGGGATTCGAACCCGGGCCTTTTACACCCGGTGTGGGGAGGACGGTGACCTGGAAAACAGCAACATGAAAATAATTGGTGGGTTTGAATTAAAATCACTTGAGGAAGGGATTTGGGAGTTACGATATGAACAGACATAGAGTTCTCAGCGCCATATACACAGTCATCAAGGAAAGCTCCTGGTACTCTATCCATGCTTTATCAAATATTTGTTTGTGGAGAAAGAGGTCATAATACACTGTACCGTATAAGGTAACTGTAAGACTGTACTTGGAATATTGTGTCCAAGTGTAAAGACCGCACTAAAAAGACATCGAGCTTCTTGAAAAGCTCAAATAACGGGGAACCTGCTTGGTGAGATCTGCAAAAGGATACATTTATGGGGAAAGACTCATTGGGGAAAAAATATTTGGGCTACAGAGTAACCAGACAGCATAGAGGGAATCTGACTGAAGTGTATACTGTTCTGAGAGGAGAGAGTAAAATGAAGGAAGACGAAACTTTCACTGTTTCGAATGATTCCAGAATTCGGGGAAGTAAATTCAAATTACAGGGAAAGAGGTTTAGACTGAATTGTAGAAGTTTTCCTTTATAAGAGAAAAAAACTAGGTTATTTATTTTTCTTTTTTTAATTTTTTATACATTTTTTTTATTTTTATTATCTATATATACATTAAAAATGTTTTCCTCCCAGTGATATTTATTCGAGTCAATGGAAGAAAAGGGCGGGGCAATTGCGTCACTACAAATGCACAGGTAAATAATTACATTGTTGTCTTCGATTGAAAGACAACTGCCTCATTAACGTTCACCAACCTCGTGCTCGTGTTCCCTGTTTAATACATGACCACGCCTGGTATCATTTGATGTTCCATAGTAATGCCAGCGGATGAATGGACCCGATATAGTTTGTATATTTTTAAATAGTTTATTATTTTGTAAATATTTTAAATAGTTTAGTATTTTGTAAATATTTTAAATAGTTTAATATTTTGTAAATATTTTAAATAGTTTAGTATTTTGTAAATATTTTAAATAGTTTAGTATTTTGTAAATATTTTAAATATTTGTATAGTTTGTAAATATTTTAGTTAAATAATTTAGTCCTGCTCTTTCGAAAGCAACAATATTCCTCATGCATTATGGAACCCCGAAACAAAAGGGCTTTTCCTAAGTGACGTATGTAAACACAAGTAAATAATTGCATAGTGATATTTATTCCACTTTGAGAATGCCACGTGGTGGGGTAGCCAATGAGAGAAGAGGGATGCGGGTCACGTGGTACGTGTGCGCGGGGGAGGAGAGAATACGTCACTACAATATGCACAAGTAAATAATTACATAGATCATTTCCTGATTAGATATCGATTAGTGCGTTTCGACAGGTTTACTTTTACATAAAAAAGATTCGACTTACTCCGTCATACCTCTACATTTTATGTTGAAAAGCGTGCGCTGGGGTTGGTGAGCAGGAGCGAAGCCCCCTAGTTATTATTAATTTTAATTTTTCATTGTTTTAATTTTAATTTTATTTTTTTCCTTTTGTTCATTATTTTTATAATTTTATTATTTTTATTTATTAATTATTTTTATTTATTTTTAAAGTTTTATTTTTATTTTGTTAATTTTTTTTAAGTTTTATTTTTATTTAATTATTTATTTTATTATTACTTTTGCCTAGTAGTGCAGCAAAAGCCCATGGCTTCTTCAGACTGTATGACTAATAACAATATTTTCCATCATAATATCATTAATTTTGATATGAAACTCGTAATACTATCATAAAATCAGCTATATCATCAAAAAAAAATCATTACTTAGTCGGCATAATACATTGCCGCGTACCATTCGTTTAAAGAGTTCTGAATTAGATTCCCTTCAACGACTGGAGACATTCTAAAGTCCTGCTCGATCAAGGCTGTTGGATGCTGTCAAACCGGCCTGTGAGCACATATTTCTGCAAACAAAACAGACTGTTGCGTTTCGCACAGGTTAATTAGGAGACATAATATTGGTTACGGTATGCAAGTCAATTATCCCACTCGCAATACATAAACTGAGTGGCCACTTTATTTGGTACACCTACCCATTCCATGAATGGGGAGAGCTTCTTCAGTAACAGCATCACACAGTATATACGTTACATGGTGTACGTAGCACATGTGTTCTTTCTATGTGATACAAAACAGATAAACAGTTTATAAGGATGCTGCATATATGCGATTCACTGATAAAATGAGAAAGACTCAACATTTAAATGACTTTGAAAGGCCAGATGATAAATGTATGCCCCATTTCAAACTGCTCATTAAGTATTTTTGTAATCAGTGCTAAATACATATGATTTATGTATGGGTATATACATGTACATGTAGTGTACATGATGTACTTAGAAGTAACAGAATAGAATAAAAGAACTAATACGATTTATAAAAAAGGTAATGGCAAGCAATTTTATTCAAAATTATTATTCTGGATTCGCAATTTCAGATCAGAAAAGGTCATCACTTCATCAGAAATGCTTTCCAGGCTTTCCTTTGGGCAAATTCATCTATTACACCAGAAAAATCAAGCAACTTTGCCTTCTCACTGTTGATGTTCAAAATTGCTAATCCATTCAAATGTTCTTGAAGCATTGTGAACCGAAAGTATGATTTAATTCGTTTTAAGACACTGAAGCTCTTCTCATTAGAGGCCACTGTTGCAGGCAATGACAGAAAAATGCGCAACGGGATGAGGACATTTGGGAAAACATTGCCCAATCTCAAGTTCCATATTTGACCATAAATTTCCTTCAGTAACACAGCATCGAATTTGAAATTCATATCAAAAATTCTTTTAAGAAGAAGCACTTCACTCTGAATATCACTTGAAATATGACTTGGGTATCGCAGCTAAAAACTGTTTAGCTTTTTGTAACAACTCTTTCTCATCTAACTGCTTAAATTGCCACAAAAAAAATCAATAATTCCACAAATATCGCCGACTGCAGAAAAGCGACGTGAAAGGCCATCGATAACAAAGTCGATTATGGTTAAGAACATATTCACTCAGAAGTAATTTTCGGCATCCTTTTGAGTTGGGTACCCCAAGCGAGTAGCAAAACTATCTGGCACACCAATATTGATTGACACATGCCATGCTCCTTTAAGTATATCATTCCATTTCTCTCTCAGTTTCAGGATAACTGCCAGTAGTTGATCAGTGTTGTTCCTTTCTACATCTAATATGGCATCACGAGATTCTAACTAAGTTGACCTCATGGATCATTGTGAAAACTTTAATCCAAATGGCTGACATCAGTACACAATCAAAGGTATCCAGGTATTTTAGTAACTGTCAAATTAGTAACTTCACTCAGCTCTGCTACTGCATTTCTAACACTATGGTCATCGATGACCATCTTGTTTTTGACATTTTATGCAGTGAGACGTGAAGGTGTTCTTTCAGTATCTCCCACCGCTGGGAACTTGAACTGAAGACATTGAACATTTTCTGTATGATTCCAAAGAATGTTATAGCTTCACTGCAGTCTTCAACACAATCCGTACCAAAGAGATTCAGAGTATAATTTGTACAATTGGAGAAAATGCAGTTCTCATTCTTCTCCTTTAAGATAGCCTGCGCACCACTGTACTTTCCTGCCATATTGGAGCCATTGTCATATGCTTGACCCGCACAGTCTTCAAAGTTCTGATTGAGACTTACTAAGAAGTCTAAGATTTTTTCTCTGCAATTTCTTCACCAATCTTGTTGGAAAATTCATGAAATGCAAGAAATTCTTCAATTGAAAAACAGGTATCTTCCCTCTTCACATATCTGATGATGAATAATAGCTGTTCTTTGTGAGAACAATCAGGCGTTCCATCAACAGCAATTGCAAAATACTTTGCAGCTTTTACTTCTTCAATAATGCTCTTTTGCACAAATGATCCACAGATTTCAATGATCTTCTCTTCTTCAAGAGGAGTGTTTCCATTTACAATGGGATTCCTCAGCCTGCAAATTATTTCTTGCTAGGAATTTTTTCCCGCCATAAAGTGCGGTTCTGGGTGTCTTGGTCGGTTAAGCCACGTGATGTCATGAACTCCCGTACTCCATCCATCCATGTCCTCCTAGGTCTTCCTCTTCTAATTCTTCCAGGAATTATCCATTCCAGGATAGCCTTTGGATATCTGTTTTCTTGCATCCCTTTTTCCATGTCCATACCATGTTAAACGCTTTTCTTTGATGGTAGCAATAATAGTCTTTTTCACTTCCATTTTTACCCTTATGTCTTCATTCCGTTTTCTGTCTCTTCTAGAAGTTCCAATCTGATTCATCCCTTTCCATCTAGAGTTTACCTATGTAAACTCTAGAAGGAAAGGGATGAATCAGATTGGTCCACTGGATATTGATGGTTCAACAGTTGAGGATCCTGCTGAGGTGGCTAACAAACTAAACGAGTATTTTGCATCTACATTCACACATGACGAGTTATTCAGGAAGGGGAATGCCAGCGGTGAAGTAAACTCTGGCAGTGAGCTAGATGATTTTGTAATAACTGAGAGGAAATTGGGGGAGAAATTGTTGAGGATAAACATAAAAAAACTGGATACATCCCATCCACCCGGGGTGGATGGGATGTATCCAGTTATATTAAAGGAGGCAGCAAAGGAAGTAAGCAAACCCTTAGCCATAATTATGAGAGCGTCTTTGGACTCAGGGGAGGTACCCACAGACTGGAGATGTGCAAATGTCACCCCAATTCACAAAGGAGGATCAAAGGCTGACACAAGTAATTATAGACCTGTGAGTTTAACTTCTGTTCCAGGAAAATTAATGGAGGCACTAGTTAAAGAAGCACTGCAGGATCATTTAGACAAGACTTCAGCTATAGCTCGGACACAGCATGGTTTTGTTAAGGGGAAGTCATGCCTGACCAATTTGATTGGATACTATGATGCAGTCACAAAGGAACTGGATGCAGGAAATAACTTTGATATTATATACTTGGATCTTAGAAAGGCTTTTGATACTGTTGCACATGGAAGACTGCTGCACAAATTGGAGCAGTGTGGTATTGGAGGCAAATTGCTGCTGTGGATAAAGGGGTGGCTGAGGGGGAGAAGACAGAGAATGATAATCAATGGACACTGCTCGTCGTGGAATAATGTTATTAGTGGAGTACCTCAGGGCTCAGTGTTGGGTCCATTATTGTTTTCTGTATTCATAAATGATATTGATGAGGGTATATCAAGCTTAATGTCCAAGTTTGCAGACGATACAAAGGTAGGCAGGGTTGTCAAGGACACTACTGACACTATGCTGCTGCAACAGGATCTGGAAAGGTTGAGCAGATGGGCTGAGAGGTGGCAAATGAAGTTTAACATTGACAAATGTAAAGAACTACATATGAGAAACAGTAACCCAAGAGCAACGTATCAACTCTGTGGTACTACACTGACAGTGGTAGAGAATGAAAATGACCTGGGGGTAATTGTGCAGGCAAATATGAAGTTTTCTGAGCAGTGCAGACGGGCTGCAAGAGTAGCTCACGGTGTCTTGTCAATGATATACAGGAATTTTTCTAGCAGGGATAAGGAGATGAGTATTCCCTTGTATAAGGCAATGGTCAGGCCAAACCTTGAGTACTGTATACAGGTCTTGAGGCCTCATTTCAAGAAGGATGTAGAGCTGCTGGAACGAGTACAGAGAAGGGCAACAAGATTAGTGAATGGAACAAAGGGTTGCTCTTACGAAGAGAGGCTTAAGTTTTGCAAATTACAGTGTCTGGAGACTAGGCACCGGCGAGGTGCCTAGTCTCCTAGGCACTGGAGACTAGGCACCTCGCCGAGAGGGCATAAATACCCGAGAGGGCATAAATTCAAATTGAGGAAAGACAGATGTAGGATAGATGTGCGGAAATTTGCCTTTAGCCAGCGGGTAGTTGGTTGGTGGAACAGACTTCCATCCCTTGTTGTGGACGTTGATAGCCTAAATAAATTTAAGGCTCAACTGGACAGGTATTTCGAACGAACGGAGGGGTGAAATGGGAGTGGTTTTTTTTTTATTTTTTTGGCTGATGCTGCATAAGCTTAGAGGGGAACAGGTATCCTGTGTGTTATCAGACACTCAGCCTAAAACACTGATGGATCCAATATCTCTCTATTACAGAAGATTTAGGAGAAGTCCGGTTGGCCTGCCTCCCTAAAATCCACTCATGCACACCTTCTCGATGGTAAGCCCTGTTACGTCACTTAGGTGGCAACGAACGTGTAGAGTGGTTCTCTTCAAGACGCCTGGTCAGCGTGAAGAGGAAAAGACCAAACCCTCCAGCAATGAGAGCACAACAATACAAATGGCCCTCAGTCCCCAGCAGCTTTCACTCTCCCTCTTACGGCAGCGAGAGGATCAGAGTGGAAGCAGAGGGTGCTAAGAATCTCTGGGTACGACCAGGCTGCCATGCACGGAAATTGAACTTGGCCTGTTATAACGTACGATCACTCATCGGTGAAGACAGGATATTAGAGCTGGAAAAGGAATTAGAAAATGTGAATTGGAATATCATCGGTTTGGCTGAAACAAGAAGAAGAAATGAATCACTTATAAGTTTATCAAGTGGAAATCTGCTGTACACCAATGGAAACAGTGAAAGGAGTGAAGGTGGAGTTGGGTTTCTGGTCCATAAAGATTTAAAAACAACATTTTGGAATTCAAAAGTACATCACCAAGGGTGTCAAGACTAATACTCAAGATTTCTAAGAGGTACAAGCTAAAGATTATAATGATTTATGCACCAACATCGAGCCATGATGATGAAGAGGTTGAAGAAATGTACACTGAAATTGAGAGTCTTCTAGATGAGCAGAAAACCCACTACACTATTATTATGGGGGACTTCAATGCTAAGGTTGGAAAAAGGCAAAACAGCGCAGAAAGAGGAACTATAGGAAATTTTGGAATTGGTGAAAGAAATAAAAGAGGTGAAAGACTTGTGGAATTTGCAGAATCTCAAGGAATGTCAGTAATGAACACTTTTTTCAAGAAAAGGGTGAACAGAAAGTGGCCTTGGAAGAGTCCAAATGGATTAACAACTAATGAAATCGACTTCATCCTCACTAACAGAAGATATATTGTGAATGATGTTACCGTCCTGAATAAGGTGAATGTTGGAAGTGATCACAGAATGGTAAGATGTACACTTGATATAGATGTAGGAAAGGAAAGGAAAAAACTGACTCGAGTAAATAATACAAAGGTCTTTGAAATAACAGAGGAGGAGAAAAAGCAGTATGTACTGGAACTTAAGAACAAGTTTGAGCTTCTGCAGACTGCTCAGGACCAAGATATCGACGAGGAATATTACAACTTTCTGAAAGTGATAAAGCCCAAGAAACCTATAAGGAAACAGAAATCCAAAGAAGAAAAAATTAGTCAAGAAACACTTGTCATGATGAACCAAAGACGACAAATGAAGAGCAAGAAAAACACTGACAGGGAGAAAATTGAGTATACTGAGTTATGCAAAGCCATTAGAAAGAGACTCAGAGAGGACATAAGAAGATTTAACACAAGAAAAGTAGAACAAACATTAAGGGAAAACAAAGGATTTAAATCAGCAGCCATGAGCAGTAATACAGAAAGACAAATGATACTGAAACTGAAGAATAGCGATGGTGTAATTATAAACAGCAGAGAAGGCATAATTCAAATAGCAGAAGACTACTATAGGGAATTATACAAGCAGCGAGGGAATGATACCAGCAGTGGGGAAGATGGATTGGAAAGTAGCAACACATACGACATACCCGATATTCTTCCTGATGAGGTAGAACATGCATTGAAGAAAATGAAGAATCGGAAAGCCCTGGGGGAAGATGAAGTTACTGTAGAGTTGTTAAAATTGGGAGGAAGAGACATAACACAAAAACTGGCAAGGCTCTTCACAAAGTTCATTAGAAAAGGTGTGATGCCTAAGCAGTGGAATAATGCAATCATAGTTTTGCTGCATAAGAAAGGAGATAAATCAGAAATTGGAAATTATAGACAATTAGCTTGTTATCCCATATCTACAAGTTGTTCACAAGGGTCATTACTAACAGATTAGAAAGAATACTTGATGAGAATCAACCGAAAGAGCAAGCTGGCTTTAGGACAGGATTCTCAACTATGGATCACCTTCACGTAATATCACAGCTAATGGAGAAAGCAAATGAATATAAAACACCATTATGCCTGGCATTTGTGGATTATGAAAAGGCATTTGACTCCATACAGCATAAGGCAATGTTTCGGGCACTGGAAAGACAAGGCATAGATACTCCATATATTATGATTTTGAAGAAAATATATGAGAGTGCTACATCCTTTATTAGACTAGACAAAGACAGTAGGAAATTTAAAATCGAGAAAGGAGTTCGACAAGGAGACACAATATCTCCGAAGCTGTTTACTGCTGCCCTTGAGGAAGCTTTCAGAAGATTAGACTGGTCGCAGAAAGGAGTCAATGTGAACGGAGAGTACCTAAACCATTTACGATTTGCAGATGACATTGTGGTCATAAGCCACGATCCCAAAGAATTAGAGGAAAATCTTAATCAGTTATGCAGAGTTAGTAAGGATTTTGGACTAAAGATGAATATGGCTAAAACAAAAGTAATGATGAACAAGTATGCCACGGAAAGGGAAATAATGATTGAAGGAGCAGTAATTGAAAAGGCGGAGTCATATACTTATCTGGGACAAGTTATTAGCTGTAATAATGATAAATGGCTGGAAGTCAAGAGAAGAATAAATTTTGGATGGATAGCATTCAGGAAATATAGTCACATACTGAAGAGCAATATCCCAGTTTGTCTGAAACGTAAAATAATGAATCAATGTATACTCCCCACCATGACTTATGGAAGTGAAACTTGGGCACTCACCAAAAGAATGGAAGAGAAGCTAAGAACTACACAGCGAAGAATGGAACGAATTATATTGGGAATCAGACTGTTAGATAAGAAGAGAAACACATGGATTAGGCAGCAAACTCAAGTAAAGGACATTCTTATCAAAACTAAAGAACTAAAATGGTCTTGGGCAGGACACATAGCTCGAAGACATGATGACAGATGGACTAAGAAAATAACAGAATGGTACCCATGAGGAGCTAGAAGAAAACCTGGAAGACAAAGGCGGAGATGGATAGATGAAATTCATGAGTTTTTGAGTAGTAAATGGATGGCCAGTGCTCAAAACAGAAGGAACTGGAAAGTTGCTGGAGAGGCCTTCATCCTGCAGTGGATTGAAAATGGCTGATGATGATGCTGCATAAGCTTGCTTTCTTGCATCATATGCCTCTACTAATGCTAATGCTAACATCCAACGGGTTTTTTTTTTTTTTTCGCTCAATTGAAACCTTAACGTCTCTCTTCATCTATTTGGCATCTTTCTTTTGTGGAACTTCTTCAGTGGAATAAATACCTCGAATAGTACTACTATTATTATTAGCTATGTGGTGCAAGGAAGCCTGAGGCTTATGCTGCACATGCCAAAAAAAAAATTCCTAAATTACCCTGAGAGAGAGAGAGAGAGAGAGAGAGAGAGAGAGAGAGAGAGAGAGAGAGAGAGAGAGAGAGAGAGAGAGAGAGAGTCAAAAGTAGAAGGGAATCACCAAGAAGATAAGAATGATGATATTCATCTCAGGACCCTGGGTGTGCCAAACCGATACTCACCAGATGTGAGACCCTGGGGTAACTTTCCATATTGATCTCGTATCCAACAGCTTACAGTTGTTCCTCCAGTCGATAGAGCCCAAGATATACCTCAATCCACTGTGTCCCTTCTCTTGAAATTTGAAACCTTCATCTTTTTTAATTCGTTTTTTTTTTTTTTAATCGTCAATCACTACATCTACTGCTGGCGGGTGAATCTGATTCAAGATCTAGTTAGCAACTTCTTGATGACGTCAAGGGTAGACATTGGTGAGATGTTGTTGTAGTACAGTGGTCGTCATCCTTTTAATTCCTACCGCCCACTTTTGTATCTTTGTTGATGGTAAAATTTCCTTACCGCCCACCGGTGCTGCAGTAACTCAATTTAGTCCCTCGTCCACGAGTATACTTCGAGATGTGTCCGGTGAATTATTATCTATATTCAAATTTAGAGATGGAATTCAAAAGTAAACTGCAAAGGCATATTTTAAAAAGTCAAACCCGCGAAGTTGTTAGAA
Organism: Mastigoproctus giganteus; assembly: GCF_048544385.1. Lineage (NCBI taxonomy): Eukaryota > Metazoa > Arthropoda > Arachnida > Uropygi > Thelyphonidae > Mastigoproctus > Mastigoproctus giganteus. The sequence continues at coordinate 113,061,156 of NC_143583.1, read as the reverse complement.
ATGTATTCGATATATGGAGGAAGAACAAAATTTGTAACAACGGACAAAAACCCCCACCGCCCACACCATGAAAGCTTGAATCGCCCACTAATGGGCGGTACGGACCAGGTTGACGACCACTGCTGTAGTATATTGTCATAAGGTTTTAAAAGCATTAGTGACTAAAGCCATATTGCTACGTGACTGTCTGTAAATTGCGTGGGCTCTGAGAGTCGATTTTCTGTTTTTGTTGGACGAAAAACCGTGTTACGCTCGATTGAGACCGACTAACCCAGCCACATTGTGAAAAATGCCCATATAAAAATTCCTCCCGCATCGGCTGGACTCGAACTCAGGCCTTTTCCACCCGGTGTGGGGAACACGGCGATTCTACCAACTGTGCTACCGCGAAGGCTGGTGAGATGTACTCAGTGCAAACATTAGTCACAGCTGTATTGCAATCGAGAAATACAATCAATGCTTCATAATTAGTGGACTCACTTGATATTTTATTCTGTAATTTAATCAGTCGATGTTTAAACATCGACTGATTAAAAGTGCTTGAGACCGCCACGCTTATGCTGTCTGAAGGTAATAAGTCAATTTGATACACTGAACTACAGATTCCTGATCAAGTTTAACCAGGTTTCGATGATATCAGTTTGGATTGCTAAGAGGGACATCGGTTTGGTTTGCTAAGAGAATAATCTCAATGATGTCGATCTTATTTCTCACCCCTCTCGCATTTTGATGAATAAGGGAGAATAAAACTCTGAGAGGAATCCTCCTTATTTTTAATAATGTGCGCGGTGACGAAATTTCCTACTGGTGATTATAATTTTAATCGGGAGGGACATGAGGGTAATTTGATAATATCAACCATTAAGCAGCTTAAAGTAGAAAAAACCTTCTGTTATTCCTGTCTGTGTTTTTATAACACCAAGAAATACAAACAAGACGTGGCAGCTGAATAACAATTTTTTTTTTAAATAAAGACAAAAAGCATTATAATGTTAGATCAGCCACCACAACGCAAGAGAGGGTTGGGTGGGGCAATGAAGAGTTTTAGTCCTCGTTGGGTATATCTCGGGGAGCAGAATTTGAGTTGTACCCCTATAATCAGTTAATTTAATACAAAAAAGGTTATATTAAATAAATTACATATTTTATAAATTATTTGTTTTTGTTTTCAATCTTCACACGTTTCAAAGTTAATAGGTTAAAATGTTCATTCTGCAAGATGCCGAATAAGAAGAAAAGAAAGGAAACTGGATTCTTAAGAAAGGAAGATATAAAAGGCCGAAAGAACATAAAAATGCTAATGATTTGATTAATGTAATGATATAATACTGATATACATAGAGTTACTCATCATACACAAGGCCTGGGATGAATATTAACAGGTAGAATATCAAAGCTGGTACACAACAAAGCTGGCCATAACTATGATAATCCATTGGAGCCTTAAAGTTTCGTACATTTCTGTCAATACAAGTCGATCAAAATAGAAAATTAAGAAAACCGAACAAAACAAAATACAGTACAGTACTATGATTTCAGAATATGCATAACAAAAATGTTTTTGCCATGCATATTCTACATAATTTGTATATACTGTAATTGTCTGGTCTGCTATCTGTTGGAGTAGCTGTTATTCTGCCAGTAAGCTATAAAATTGTGAATAAATTATAACCTTTTTCTCTCTAAGGCGTCTGCGATTTATGGCAAATAACAATCAGAAACAGAGCTTTTGGTGGTGGCCTTTGATAACGCATACCATTCAATGTATCCTTTTACTAATAATTAGCAATAATTTTATTAATTTAATTAGTTTTTTAGGGCTTTCTCTTTGGTTATTGCTTAGGATACTCGTACCTTTTCCTTGCGATATAATTAACTGACCTATTATGCTTGGTACCAATATCTGCTATTGGCATTATTCACTTTTATTGATTTATATGCCTCTCTCTCTCTCTCTCTAAAATGCGTAGCCTTGTACATTCCCCCCCCCCTATTTTATCTAGTTCTTCATATTTTCTTATACACACACACACACACACACACACACTGATCAAAAAATGAGAAACCTTTCGCAATTACTAATGTAAGGTATGCAAATATAAGTAGTCACACGACATAATCAAAGTTCCATGTTATTAAATAAATATTTTACACTTTTTATTTTTTTTTACTTTTTACTTTCCCGGGGCTTTTTACTCGATCCGTCCATAGGGAAGACAGGCGAGTCTTTCCGGTTTTCAGAAAGGAGTTATTGTTGGAGCGCGTTTGGCAGGAGCTACAATTGAAAAAACAAAAGAACTCATTGGTGTGTGAAAGCAATCAACCATCTGAAAAGTATACAGAGTGGATGCGAAAGAATGCTACTCTAAAAGGAAGAAATGCGGCAGAAGTCGGTACTCCAAGAACGAGACAGTAGGAATTTAAAGCGTTACACTGTGCTGCCACTTTATTAGGTACACTACCTAATAGCGTGTTGAGCCTCCTTTAACCTTCAAAACAGCCTGAATTCGTCTAGGCATGGATTGAACAAGATGCTGACGTTGTGCAGGAATGGAGTACTATACAGACATGAATGTGTCACGCAGTTCCTTGAGATTCGAAGGAGGTCTAGGCCTGCAGAGAACAGCCCTTCCAGCTCATCCCAAAGATGTTCAATAGGATTGAGATCCCTGGACTGAGCGGGCCACTGCAGAAAGAAAAGTCTTTGTCATGTTCCTGGAACCATTCCATAGTGATTCGGGTTTTGTGCACCGGCGCATTATCCTGCTGGAAGTAACCATCTGACTGAGGATAAACTGTCAACGTCAAGGGATGCACTTGGTCAGCAACGATGTTTAGGTACGATGTGGCATTCGGACGTGAATCTATGGGTATCAATGGACCCAACGTGTGCCAAGAAAACATTCCCCAAACCATAACACTGCCCCCACCACCTTGCACAGTAGTCGTCAAACATGACGGGTCCGTGGATTCACGTTGTTTTCGAAAAATTCTGAGCCTTCCATCAACATGATGCACGAGGAACTTCGAGTCGTCAGACCAAGCAACTGTTTTCCAGTTCTCGATACTCCAGTGCTGGTGTTGCTGTGAACACACGAGGTGTGCTCTCTTGTTCTTCATTGATAACAAAGGTACGCGATGCCGTCGGCTGTTGTAGCCCATTCGCGACAAAGTGCGGCTAGTGGTCCGTTACGATATTTTGTTCTGCGCACCAAGGTTGTATTCTGACTGACGTGATGTGCGACATTGTGGCCCGTCTGTTTGCTTGCACAATTCTAGCCATCCTCCTCTGACCTCTCTCATCAACAAGCGATTTTCTTCCACAGGAGTGCCGTTGAGAGGATGTTTTCTGTTCGTTGACCATTCTCGATACACCCTTGAAACTGTGGCGCGTGAAAAGTTCAGGAGAACTGCCGTTTCAGAGATGCTTTGTCCAGCACGTCTTGCACCTACTACCATGCCACGTTCGAAGTCCGTTAGATCACTACTTTTCCCCATTCTTGCTACGGTTTGTACGCTTAACTGATACTAGAAAGGTTGTTCTGATGCATTTATATCCACAACTGTGGTCATGTGACTTGCAACGTGGGACAAACCATTTGTGTGCACAGCATGGGTGTACCTAATAAAGTGGCAGCACAGTGTATGTTTAGAATAGAAGGTCGGGTGTGCAGCAAATGACTGAAAAATTAAATTTACGCGAAGAAAGATCCCTTTCCAACCGAGAGCCACTTTCTTTCGAAAGATTCGACAGGAATAGAGCCGCCAACGCGAAGACTGGGCTGTGGAACAATGGAAAAAGAACGTGTGGTGTGACAAGTCATGGTATCATGATATGGAATACATTCTGTTGGTACGGACTGGGTCTGCTCAGTTAGGTACAGTTAGAAGGTCGTGTTACCGCCAATGAATATGTTTTTGTCGTATCGGACCAACTTCACTTTTCAACCCCAGGGGCTCACATCTGGTGAGTATGGGTTTGGCACACCCAGGGTCCTGAGCTGAATATCATCACCATCATTCTTCTCTTCTTGGTGATTCCCTTCTACTTTTCTGTCTCTCTCTCTCTCAGGGTAACTCGGGAATTTTTTTTTTTTTTTTGGCTGGTGCAGCATAAGCCTCAGGCTTCCTTGCACCATGTAGCTAATAATAATAATAATAATAATAATAATAATAATAATAACAATGCTTCATTTTTACCTGGATTGTAATGTATCCTTTCAAGATGGCGAAGCAACTATACGTGCAAAAATTATATCTGATGGTTCTAAGAACGTTCCCGAGATTTCCAACATCTCCCTGACTACCTAACTCTCCAGATCCGAATGCAATTGAGAATGTCTAGGATACGTTGGAAAGGGCAGTTCGACATCGTAGTTCTCTTTCGAGCAGTAGCCCACAAATATCCTGAGAAATATACAGCAGCTGACAAATATCCTGATCGAGGAATTGTCAAACCTAGAGCTAGACTCCCTCAACGGCCCAGTGGCGTATCCAGGTATTATTCTAAGGGAGGGCATGTGACCAGGTCCAGGGATCATCGTAAGGAGCGGTGCAAGCTGACCAGGCTTTTGAGGTTTTTTTTTTTTTTTTTCAGAATGCCCCCTGCGTTCTTTTTCTTTAATTTCAAATTTTTTGGTTAAAGGGGGGCATATGCCCTATCTTCCACCCCTGAATACGCTCCTGCCTCAGACACCTAGTGGAATTCATGCCAAGACATGTACGGACCAAAATGTGGCCCTACTAGATACTAAATAAAGATTTCTAATTTTTGTGCCAGTGACTATAAGTTATAAGTTTTTTTTTATAAGTTTTTATTCAATAATGTACATTATAGAGTTAACTTAAATGACAATGTAAATGTACAGTATTAAAGTACAAATTAAATAACAGTGCATTTAAGAATGATATACAGGATGTTTCAAAAATGATTGTCAATAATTTAAAGGTGAAAAGTACAATAAAAAATAAAAAAGTCCCAGTGAACATCGGGCCGCAAATGAATCGTTTTCGAGATAATGTACATTTTCTGTTAAGATCCGCCACTGACTATGGGAGCACTAGTTTAGCAAAAAACTGTGAATCCTTTGCTAAGAGTGGTTTTATTAAACATAAGATAATACATTTTTAATTTTTGGTTTAAACACCACAGGATTTTACAGGTGTTACATGTTACAGGATGTTACAAAAGGTGTCCAAAATGCTGTCCTTGCATCCGTACGCCGCTTTGTAGTCTTCTCTGCATTGAGTTGTGAATCCTCTCAGGCATTCCTGGGTCATTTCTGATTTGCTGAAAGGCTGTTTCAACCCGACGCTGCAATTCTTCAACTGTCTTAATGTCAAAAGTGTACACCAAGCTTTTTACATGAACCCCAGATAAAAAAAAAATCCATAGGATTTTAAGTCTGGTGATCTGTGAGGCCACATTACAGGCCCACCTCTACCTATCCACCTTTGACCATACCTTCTAGTCCGATACCGAGTCACAACTCGAGCAAAATGTGCCGGTGCACCACCATGAATAAACCACATGTTCTGGCGTTGCTGAAGTGGAACATTATCATCATCAAGGAGGTCTGGAAGAACATTCTGCAGGAACTGAAGGTACAGCTCGCCTGTTTGGCAGAAAGTGTGATCCAATTAGACGGTCTCCTAGTAGTTCTGCCCAGACATTCAACGAGAAACATTGCTGATGTCGTGACTCGTGAATTGCATTAGGATTTTCGTCGGACCAAACGTGATAGTTATGAAAATTAAAAATACCATCACGCGTAAACCCAGCTTCTTCAGTGAACAAAATGTTGTTTAAAAATTGGGAGTTCAGTGGATGCAACTGTTGTTGCATCCACTGAACCCCCTTCTGCCGGTGGATGCAACTGTTGTTGCATCCACTGGCAGAAGTTCACTCTGGGAAGGTAGTATGTATTGCTGAGACCTTTACACGTTGGATATGGTAGGGGTACAGTAATTGACGAGGTAAAATTCGCCACACACTGCTATCACTCAGTACACGCTCATGCAGAGCAACCCTCCTTGTCGAAATTCCTGGATTTTTTTTATTCTTTCTAACAAGAAAATGGACTGGTTCAATCCTGGTTTATACGTTACGTTTTTATATACCTGTCATGGAAGTCTTAACTTTAAATTGTTCTCACTAGGATTAAGTAACACTCCTCTCTGTAGTTGTGGTGCTCAAGAAACTGTTGACCACCTCGTCTTTCATTGTCCCCTGTACGATGATTTAAGACTGGACTTTCAACTTGTCACAAATGTATTTGACTGCTCCGAACTGCCTTCTCCACCTATGCAGAGAAATTGTTTAAACGGAGAAAAAGAATTCTTGCTCCTGAGGTTCAGTAAAATGGTAGACTGTTTCTTTGGATTACTCTTACCTGATGTATTGATCAGTCTGCTGGACTCCGAAGCCCAGTATTTATTTATGTATCATCATTGTATATAGTCTTTTTATGTACCATCATTATATATAGTCTTTTATGTATCATCATTGTATATAGTCTTTTTATGTATAATTAATCATTGTACTTTTTATGTATAATTAATCATTATAAATTGTACACAATGTATAGATTACTTTCAGCGGCGAATAGGGGAAACCCTGGAGCCCGCCAAAAAATAATAAATTACTTTGACCCGACTTGACTTATTCTTTCTAACAGTCTGCGTGGTTAGCACAGTGGTATCGTCACCGTCCACCCACATCAGGTGGAAAAGGCCCGGGTTCGAATCCGTCGGTGACGCGAGAAACTTTAATGGGCATTTTTCATTCCGTGGCTGAGTTAGTCGGTCTCAGGCGTAGATAGCAAGTTTTTTTCCCAGAAACTGGAGTTTTTCGCCAACAAAAACAGACAAATCGACCATAGAACACACGCAATTAACAAACATAAGACACAGCACGGCAAATAAATTTAATTATTCGGGTGGCCTAAATATAATAGTTTAACAATGCATGATTTTTCATGCATTAAGAACCTGCAGATAAAGGAACCACTAGGTGGGAGTGATAACAATGTGTTAAAGTGGGATTTACTCAAAGAGGTAACTACCATCAGGGGTAAAGGGAAGGGTTTTTGCTTTCGTAAAGGCGACTATGGTGGTCTCAGACAGTATTTAAATTCTATACGGTGGGACCAACTGATGATGTAATCAACAGCAAATTCAAAATGGGAGGCATTCAAAGAATTAATCTTGGAAGCTACTAGGCTTTTCATACCAACTAAGAAATATTGTTCAAGATTTAGGCCTAAATGGATGTTAGATGAACTAATTAGACATGTGGCAGAGAAGAAAAATGCATGGGATACATACAAATTAACAGGTGACACAGAAGCCTATGATAGATATAAACTAGTCTGTAATCAAGTCACAAAGGAGGTTAGGCAGGCAAAGGCAGATTACGAGAAATCTTTGGCAAAGGATGCAAAGAAAAACAGCAAAGAGTTCTTTACTTATGTAAACTCTAGAAGGAAGGGGATGAATCAGATTGGTCCACTTGATATCGATGGTTCAACTGTTGATGATCCTGCTCTGGTAGCTAACAAACTAAATGAATATTTTGCATCTACATTCACACATGAGGAGTTATTCAGCGAGGGGAATGCCAGAGGTGTATTCAACTCTGGCAGTAAGCTAGATAATCTTGTAATAACTCAGAGTAAAGTGGAGGAGAAATTGTTGAAGATAAACATAAGAAAGGCACCTGGGGTGGATGGAATCTATCCAGTTATATTAAAGGAGGCAGCAAAGGAAGTAAGCAAACCCTTAGCCATAATTATGAGACCTTCCTTGGACGAGGTACCCATGGACTGGAGATGTGCAAATATGACCCCAATCCACAAAGGGGGAATCAAAGAGAGACACAGGTAATTACAGATCTGCTAGTTTACCTTATGTTCCGGGAAAATTAATGGAGGCACTGGTTAAAGAAGCATTGCAGGATCATCTAGACAAGACTTCAGTTATAGCTCGGACACAGCATGGGTTTGTTAAGGAGAAGTCTTGTCTGACCAATTTGATTGGATACTATGATGTAGTCACAAAGGAACTGGATGCAAAGAATAATTTTGATATCATATATTTGTATCTTAGAAAAGCTTTTGATACTGTTGCACATGGAAGACTGCTGCACAAATTGGAGCAGTGTGGCATTGGAGGCAAATTTCTCCTATGGACAAAGGGATGGTTGAGTGGGAGAACACAGAAAGTGGTAATTAATGGACACCGCTCTTCGTGGACTAATGTTAGTGGAGTTCCCCAGGGTTCAGTGTTGGGTTCATTTTTCTTTTCTGTATTCATCAATGATATTGATGAATACAGAAAAAAACCAGGCTTAAAGTCCAAGTTTGCAGATGGTACGAAGGTCGGCAGGGTTGTTAATAACAGTACACTGCCTAATAGGATCTAGAAAAGTTGAGCAGATGGGCTGAGAGGTGGCAACTGAAGTTTAACATTGGCAAATGTAAAGTACTGCATATGGGAAGCAGTAATCCCAGAGTAACGTATCAACTGTGTGGTACTACATTGACAGTGGTAGAGAGTGGAAAGGAACTGGGGGTAATTGTGCAGGCAGATATGAAGTTTTCTGAGCAGTGCAGATGGTCTGTAAGAGTAGCTCATGGTGTCTTGTCAATGATATATAGTAATTTTTCTAGCAGGGATAAGGAAGTGATTATCCCCTTGTATAAGGCAATGGTCTGGCCTTGAGTACTGCACACAGATCTGCAGGCCTCATTTCAAGAAGGGTGTAGAGCTGTTGAAACGAGTACAGAGAAGGGCAACAAGATTACTGAATGGAACAAAGGGTTGCTCTTACGAAGAAAGGCGTAAGTTTTGCAAATTACAATGTCTACAGACTAGGTACCTGCGAGGTGATCTGATTGAGGTGTATAAAGCCTTGAATGGTTTGAGCATGCTCGATGCGGATGGGATCTCCCTCTTGCTAAGAATAATCGCCTGAGAGGGCATAAATTCAAATTGAGGAAAGACGGTTGTAGGATAGATGTGCGGAAGTTTGTCTTTAGCCAGCGGGTGGTTGATTGGTGGAACAAACTTCCATCTATCCTTATAGAAGTTGATAGCTTAAATAGATTCAAGGCAGAACGTTACAAATATTTGGAGCGAGTGGATGAGTGAAATAAGGGTTTTTTTTTTTTTTTTTGGCTGATGCTATATAAGCTTGCTTTCTTGCATCATGTGCGTTTGCTAATGCTAATGGAAGGTAGAACTCAAAGCAAAAAGGTTAGTAGAGGTTGGTGGAAAGGAAGACGAGATTGGAGTTTCCCTCCTCTCTTCTAAAGTTCCAAAGTTGCATAGTAATGAGCCTACAAAGAAGGTTTCGGATAAATTATTAAAAGGTAAAAATATTAAATCAAGCAGTGCTCCTAGTAGTGGAGTTAGCAATGTAAGGAGTAGTGTTAATGAGAATATACCGTAAATCTTGCTGTTTCTGGAATTATTGGTTCTAGTTCCCAGGCAAGTGGTACAGGAAATGTGGTTTGTACAACAGAACAGGGTGTCCGGGTTGCGGAAGAGGATGTGGTTATTGATTTAACAAATGTGTTGTCGAATGTTAAATTAACTGATTTTCCGGATAATCAGGCAGAGGACGTTGTTTCTGATATAAATAGCTTTTATTTGGAATCAGGCAGAAGCACTGGCACTAATGTGGGTGAAAGTGAAATTATTGTTGCTAGCATACAGGAGCAAAGGCAGACATACCCGGATGTTTCAACTATTTACGAATTTGTGGCAAAATTGAAGAAAAAAAAATTATCGATTACATGCCATGCGAAAGCAATAAAGTGACTAAAGCTGCAACTAATTTCTTATTAGACGTTTGGGTGGACATGGAGACTATTTCAACAGCCTTAGTTATTAACAATGAGCAATTGAAAACAAAAGTTGAAGAAATGGAAGTACGTGCCAGTCTTTTTAATGATATTATATGAGGACAGCCTTTCTTACCTAATGCTGTGGAACAACAAGAAACCTATGCATATAAAGTTAAGCGTGGTTTTAGTTCGTATCAACATGGAGCAGGTGATATTAAATAAAATTCCTATGGTTAATAGCCAGAGAACGCAGGTTATTTTTTGGCAAGACAGAATAATAAGGTTATTTTCAGGGCTTAGGTATGATACAAGTCAGGATGATACAAGATATGATACAAGTCAGGATGTTAAAGAGGTTATTGTTAATACATTAAAGGAAGGTTTCCGGGAGCTAAAAATTAGGAATTTGAGAACCATCCAGAATAAAGGGGTGTTAGTGGAGATAGATAATGACAAGGATTTAAATAAGTTGATACAGTCAGAGGTTTTCTCTCATAAGAGTATTAAGCAGGATAAAGTTAGGTTAAAAAAACCCAACCATTTTAGTTTATGACGTGCCAAAGAAGCTGACTCAGGAGAACATTATTATGTATCTTTATAAGAATTTTCAGGACTTTGGTTTTGATGAGCAAGAAGTTAGAGAGGGGGATTGTATTTAGATTTAGTAACAATTCCAAGGCCAGGTTCAATAATTGGGTTATTGGAGTAGCTCCGCACTTGCTGAACGAACTGATGACTAATGATAGATTGTATATTGGATTCAGGCAAATTCAGGCGCTTTACAATAGTGACTAAATGTTTCAAATGCCTGGGGTATGGTCACTCTGCACAGTACTGTACACACAAGAATGTGTCGTGTGGTCACTGTGCTCAGGGTGATCACCTCTTTGTGGACTGCCCAAATAAGAATAAGGATCCTTGCTGTGTAAATTGTAAGTGTACAGGAAGAACTTATGATCATTCATTAAGCAGTGAATGTCCTGAGTATAAAAAGGCACTTTAAATTGCAAGTACGCGTACTTATGATGAATAATTTCAGTACCTTTAATATTAATGACAGGTGTTAATCTCAAGCTGAAGCTAGGATATTTAAGCTAATACAGCATAATGCTCATTGATGCCGTATGGTGACTGATGAAATTAGAAAGGTTGTTTCGGAAGAATGTATTAACATTTTGTGTATTGATTCCTTTGCACATAATCATAAAATTTTGGTTTCCCTCTTGAAGCAAGAGTTATGTGTCACAAATGAAAAACCAAAAACAGCAATTGTTGTGTTTAACAGGCTTGTGAAGGTTACTGTACTGTCTGACTTATGCAATCAGAATTCAACACGTGTGAATATAAGTACTCCTAGGCAGAGCCGGCTCGAGGATATGTGTCGTCCCTAGGCCAGTTTCGTTTTCAGCGCCTGATCATTTTCCTTATTTTAAATTTTTAAGCTTTATAAATTTTACAAAAGGGGCATGTCGTAATAGAACATATTTTAAAAAAATCTACATAAAATTAATTTTACAAAAGGTATATAACAACAATAAATTATTCGAAAACTAAACAAAAAAATTCTTGAATTAAATATTTAAAATTATACTTATAAAATATGTGTATAATAATAATAAATGTAATAATTTTGCAAAAACAAAGCAAAAAAAATCTTTTTAAATAAAGTATATAAGCTGTGTCTATAAAGTATAAGAATAATTATTGAAAATCGTAGCAAAAAACCATTTTTTAACTAAATTAAAACTTTTCTGGCTTTTACTGTTGCAAAATTTGTTATCAATTCTACCATATCAAGTTCTTTTAAAATATCTCGTACAATCGATAATATTGTTAAACCGTCTAATCTTTCCTGACTGATAGTTGTTCTCAAATGAGTTTTAATAAATTTCAGTTTCGAAAAACTCCTTTCCGCGATAGCCACAGAGACAGGCAACGTTAGGAAAATGCAGATAGCAATGAATAGGTTTGGTAAGGAAGATGTTAATTGCTGATCACAAATGAATTGGAGAATTTTCACAGATGACATTTCTTCATTCGAATATGAAGAGTGAAGATTTCTAATATCGTGAAGCAAATCTGTTCCCGATATGTCTTTTTCTGCTGTTAAAAGCATTTCTAAATTCATACAATGTTTTAAAAGTTCTATGTCATTCATAGACTTACATTTATTTAAATTCAAAAGAATATTAAAATTATTATTGTCTTTCGCTAACAAATCAAAACGAACCTTCAAAGCAGTGATGGCGTCGTCTAAAATGTTCCAAAAAAAAGTTATTTTAAAATTTTCTTCGTCATCGCACATTGCATCATCTTTATTTTCGTTGGGAAACTACTTTTCGTCTCCGTGTTCTAATTTTTTCAAATTTTATTTTAATATCTAATTTTATTGCAATATCTTCTGCTTCCAGCAAAATATTTTTAAACTTTTTGTCGCACCTATAATCATGAAGATATTGCAACGAACTAGCAATAAGGGAATTTGCGTTTTCTAAATTTAATCCGACTTCTTACAAGAAAACGTGTTATATTATGTTGTTTAATGCATCGTGTCAAATAATTAATGAACAAATGAATTTAAAATTTGCAATGTTCTTGAGCGTGATAAAACGGAGTTTGGTGGGAAAAGTAAAATAGGCGCCCCAAAAATAAAATTTTAAAATGCAATACGGCGCCTAGTACGAAAAATCAAATAGGCAAACCAAAAACAAAAAAAAAAAATGCTAAAAACGACGCCCCTTGCAATACGGCTTTTGGGGGAAGGGAGCACTGCTCGTACCACTAACGCTTCGACTCTCTGGTCCTCTTTAATACTATTACTTTTTTTACGATGTTGGCACCCCAAAGCCATTGCGCCCTAAGCCTAGATTCGGCCCTGCTCCTAGGTCGAATTTTAATTTAGTATTCCTTTATTACCCTCCAAATCAGGATATAATTAATTCTATTCATTATAGTCTTAATTATAATTTTATAGTCTTATGAAACAGTCTTAAGCGTAATTGGTAATAGTAATTTAATTGTTTCATTGGATTCTAATGCTAGGTCTAATTTATCGTTTAGTGGTATGGCTGACCAGAGAGGTCGTTTGATGGAGGATTTTATTCTTTCCAACAATGTGCGTAGTTAATTAATAAACCAGGACAGCCTTATACTTTTAATAATGTTCATGACAGGTCAAATATGGATTTGACTTTAGTGACTCAAGGACTATCCAGACGAATTTGTCATTGGCATGTGCAAACAGATTATACGAACAGTGATCACAGATCTTTAGTTTTTCATATTAAATTAGAGGTTTTTAATGATAGTACAGATATTGATAACTCAGAGTTAATTATATTTACTTATAAGAAGATTAATTAGACACGTTTTGCAAGGTCCTTATCCATGGATTTTTCTAATGATAACATGTTTCATTTAAATTCTTTAAATGCTGGTGAATATGCTTTTTATGTTCGGTGTTCAGTGTTGGGCCTCTAAAAGACAAATTAAGAGACGTGTTGTTAGTTGGTGGAATGTTGAATTATATAGGTTAAGGAAAGAAGTTTTTGCATGTAGGAAGGCATATCAGAAGTACAGGCAGTGGGGCACAATGAGGCTTTATTTTATCATGCTTGTTATAAAAATAAAAAGGTTTATTATAAGGCTATATATGAGAGCAAATTAAGAGCATGGAGAAATTTAGTTGCTAATGTGGGCAATACAGACCCCCTGGAGCTTAATTTATAAATTAAGCACGAATAAATTAAGATCTGGAGATATGATAAACACTGATTGTGAATGGTGTGGAAACTACCGATTGGCTAACAACAGTGCAGGCAATAACATCTGAGTTGTCTCCATATGAGGTAGGCGGTGGGGGTTAGAAATAACAGAGCAAGAGAGTATTAGGCTGTATAATTTATCTTACCTTGGATCTGATGATACTGAATTATTTACTTTGAATGAGTTGCGAACTGTTTCTAAACAAATAAATATTTCTAAAACCCCGGGGCTTGACTTAGTTGAAAATGCTGCCATTCTCAAGTTGATCGAAATTTATCCTCATATCTTGGTTAATTTGTAGAATAAATGTTTACTTCAATGTACCTTTCCAGGAATCTGGAAAGCTCGTTTAGTTAAATTATTATCTAAGCCAGGTAAACAACTAAATGACCCAAGAGGATAAAGGCCGATTTCGTTGTTGGCCAATCTTGGTGAGAGGCTGCTAGTTTTATGACTTGGTCAACTCGTGGATCGAGTTGGATTGATGTTGCCACATCAATACGGCTTTAAGAGAGGGCATTATACGGAGGATGCCATTAATGACCTTATGAAATTTACTAGTCAGGCAATGGATAAGCATGTGTTAGTTACTTTTATAGACTTTACTGGAGCCTTTGACATGGCATGCCATGACAGTATCTTGTTTGCATTAAGGGGAATACAGTGTTCAACATTTTTGTACAGAACGATACAAAGTTACCTAACCGGTAAGAAAGTTATTCTTAAGTCGAAACATTTAAAGTTTGAAAGGAAGCTCTTGAGAGGGTGTCCACAAGGGACTGTATTGAGCCCACTTTTTTGGAATTTAGTGCTTAATTTATGGCTAGATCAATCAATGGAAAATGTGCAAAAAATTGCTTATGCAGATGACTTGGTCTTATGTGAAACAGATAAATCCAGATCAATTTGATGCCCCATGGTTGCTGGGGAATCAGTATGGTATTTTAGAGTTACAAATGGTAAATTTAAGCAGAAATTGTTATCTATACAGCGTTCAATGCTTTACGTTGTTGCTAATTTATGCAGAACAGTCTCGACCAATGCCATGCAGGTATTGGTTGGCCACTTGCCATTAGACTTATATATTGTGTATCGGGCACTTTGCTATTATATTAAAAAAGGTGAAGACCTTCTTGAACATTACTCCAGATCTTACTATTGGTATGACTAAAGCCAAGAAAAACATGCAGAGGTGGGACAGCAGTGCAACTGGAGAGGTGACTAGATTATTTATCCCTAAGGTCACATTTAATTTTGATAATAAGCATAACAAATGTTTTTTTTTTTCTGTTATGGAAATGTCATACATTTTAACTGGCCACGGGTCATTGAATTATAAATTACATTATTTTGGCCTGGTAAGTTCTCCTTTGTGCACTTGTGGTCAACTAGAAATTTGGAATCATATATTATATGATTGTTGTTTATATACTGAACATAGAGATAGGTTAAAACTAAAGATTAATAATTTAATTAGTGATAATGAAAGTGATTATATTGTCAATCAGGTAAAATTTGATGCTTTACAAGAATTTTGTGTAACTGTTTTCCAAAGGAGAAGACATTGGATTAGACTAATGCTTACAAATTAGGGTTGTTATTTATTAAGGTTACTTGTTACTCACTGTATATTGTGTTGTATTTTTTCTCTCTCTCTTTTTTTTTTGTTTATTTTATTTGTTTGCTTGGACAAGGGGTTGTTGGATAGTTCTCCCAGTGTCCGATTTTTTAAAATCTTTAATTTATTATTATTTATTTATTTATTATTATTTTTTTGTGTGTTTGTAGGACATGGGGTGTTGGACTGTTGTCCCCCTGTCTATTTTTTTTACATATTTTATTTTTTTATCATTATTTTTTTAAAATTATTATTATTTTCATTATTATTTTTTATTTTATTTTATTTTATTATTATTTTTTATATTTTGTTTTATATATATATTATTTATTTTGTTATTGTTATTTATTTTTTCATATTTTAGTTTATTTATTATTATGATTTTTAAAAAATATATATTTATTTTTTTATTTATATATATATTTTTTATTTCATTTTTTTTTTTTTGGCTCCAGGGTTTGGGCGGCCTGGGAGCAGGATCGCTGGCACCCAGCGGTATAGCACTACTTCCAGTGGGTGCGGGACTATCAGAATGGTGGACTCAGGCCCAGTTATATGTGCCTGGGGACGGCTATAGGAGGGGAATGTCCGGGTACCGGCTGCTCCCCGGTGGCGCAGAGGCCTCTTCCATACAGGCCCGTTTTGCAGAAGTTCTGTGTAAATTCGGCTTTTCAGGTGGTGATAGACGGAAGTCTAGGTGCCACCGTAGACATGATGATAAAAAAAACTATTATATTTAGGCCACCCGAATAATTAAATTCATCTGCCATGTTGTGTCTGTTAATTGCGTGTGTTCTATGGTCGATTTGTCTGTTTGCTGGACGAAAAACCCCAGTTTCTGGGGGGGGGGGAACCTTGCTATCTACGCCTGAGACAGACTAACTCAGCCACGGAGTGAAAAAAGCCCATTAAAGTTCCTCGCGTCATCGACGGGATTCGAACCCGGGCCTTTTCCACCTGGTGTGGGGAGGACGCTGACGATACCACTGTACTACACGCGTAGACAGACATGATGATGATGATGATAATAATAATCTTTCTAACACCCTTTCCTCAACATCAGGTGTTATGCTTCTAGGCCTACCTGCTTGTGTGCCTGCCTTCGGCGGAGAAATGCTTCTTGGTACAAACGTGCACTGGCTTTACCATACATGAAGTGCATGTCCTTTTCGTTGCTGTAACCTCTTTCCATGTTGCTCGGCGTCTGGGGTGGGCGGTTGGGGGTTTACCCCTAGCCGGCTGAACGGGTGTTTTGAGGTAGGAGGTGCAGAGTTGGTCAGGAGTTAATTGCATTTTGTGCCCTCAGGATTGTATTTAAAAGTTTCCTGGGACCCTGACTCGTTTGACTTGAGTAGGGATAGATTTTAAATTGGTTTGGATAGATTTCCAGACTCTGTTGTTAGTTTAATATTTTGTGAGTTAATATTTTTGAGTTCGGGTCTGTTTAAAACTTTTGGCCGCCAGACTCCTTTATTAAGAGTTGTATATAGTTGGCTAAATTGCCTTTTAAAAATTTTAACATGGCTAGTAAGAAGTCGAGCGCTGGCTCTCTTCCTTACGATAGAACAGAAACAGATTCAGGAAGTGAAGACTCAGATGATAGCTCTGTGTATGAATTTGATGAAGAACAGGATAAAAGTGCTGTTGCTGAAAAAAGGAAGTCTAAGGATTCTGTTTCTAAGAAGCAAAAGCAAGTTATGAGAGCAGAGTTAACAAAAACTAAGGTGACTAAGAGCAGTCAAGTGGTTGATTCACCTAGAAGTGCTAAGAGAACTGATATGTCTGTGGATAATAAGGAGCAGTTGTTTCAAAATATGAAGGTTATACTAGGAAGTATAAAAGAAAGTTCTGAAGATGTAAGTGCTGCAAAAAGATTGGAAAAAATAGCTGAATCTCGTTCTAATTTGAGATATATATCCTTTTTCAACGGGAGAATCGAATAACTAGTAAAGTATCAGCCCGAATTTTGGAGTTATGGGATGACCTAGAGATGGTTGTCTTAGAGCTTGATATTAATGCTCGAATAAAGAGGGTTAAAAAGGACACTCAAGGAATTCCTAGAGAATATGCAACTGTAGTAAAAGATAAAATGGAGAATAAACCGAAAGTTGCCATTATCTCAACCAAGAATGAGAAACATAAGAGCAGTGAAGATGTGAGAAATGATCTAATAAAGAATGTAAGACCGATACTTCATGATGTCAAAGTAAGAAACTTAAGGGCTGTTCGTGATAAGAAAGTGGTGATTGAAGTTGAAACAGAAAAAGATCTAGATATGATTACAAAATGTGTGAAGTTTAAAGAACTTAAACTGAATGCTGAAAAAGTGAAGAAGCAGAATCCGAAGATTTTGATATATGATGTTGAAAAAGACATTGATAAGAAGGAGTTATTAGAACAGCTATGGTTAAAGAACTTGAAAGATTATGGAATAAAAGAAGACCTGTTTCAAGAAAATCTGGCAGTTATATCTGTGAATAAAGCCAAGAAGAGGAATGTTAATAACTGGATTCTTCAAGTCTCCAGTCCTGTTCATAAGCAGTTAACAAGTGTGGACAGAGTATTTTTGAATTGGTCCGCTTGTCGAG
The DNA here is from genome assembly GCF_048544385.1 of Mastigoproctus giganteus. Lineage (NCBI taxonomy): Eukaryota > Metazoa > Arthropoda > Arachnida > Uropygi > Thelyphonidae > Mastigoproctus > Mastigoproctus giganteus. The sequence goes on along the minus strand of NC_143583.1, from coordinate 113,043,337 downwards.
TTCGTGACATTGTCACAGTAACTCAATGTTATAAGTGCATGATTTATGGCCACATTGCCAAATTCTGTAGGAATGAGGTTTTTTGTGGCTATTGTGCAGCACATGGGCATTCTTTTAAAGATTGCCCAAATAAAGATAAAGTCCCTTGTTGCGTAAATTGCAAGAGCAAGAAAATTGTAAGTGATCATGTTGCAGTAGACCATGCATGTCCAGAGTTTAATAATGCAATGGAATTAAATAAGAAGCGTACTGATTACTATTAGAAGTTAATGACATTATTTTGTCGATAATATATCAGGATGTTTTGATGTTGAGTTGCTGTGGCGGTGTCGTGGACTTGGCGAGTATGGGACTAGTGTGTGGATGTTCTATGTGTTGGGAAGAGATCTAGTGTGAGATTTGAGTTAGATAGCCAAATTGTATAATATGATTTTAGAATTTTAGTTAACCTTCTGAGCGAGTAGAGGTCTTCCTCCTCGAGGAAGGGGCGGCAACTGGAGTCGCATGAGATACTAAACTATCTTCATGCGATGACAGGCTAATGACCGAAAATTTGTAAGTCATTTAAACAATGGAATGGTTAAATGTATAATTAGGACATAGTTTGATTTGAGATTATAACACCAAAAATTTTAAAAGTACAAAATTTTCTTTAGACTTCTGTGCAGATAGGCATATTTGCCTAGGTGGCACGTTGAGGTTCCGTTGTTTATATGTTTCCATGTTGCTCGTGCGCCTGCTATCCTTTGACAAGTACTAGTATGCCTGCTACGTCTCAGAGCATTGAGAGAGGGGGGAAAGGGAAAGAATGAGCATAACCTAAACAAACAAGTCAGTGGTGGATGCCAACTCTGTACAGTTTACCTTGTCAGTGCTGGATCCCAACTAGAAATGTGCAATATCTCGAAAACGATTCACTTAAGGACCCATGTATACTAGGCTTTTTTTTGCACATTGTAGTCTGTACAGTTCACCTTTAAATTATTGACCATCACTTTTGAAACACCCTGTATATCTATACATATAATACAAGATATACATCTATCTACGAGGTTAAAGCAAACACAGCAAGTGATTGTAAAAAGAATCCTTTTTAACTAACCTATTTAGCTATTTTGAGAGCCACATGCATTGTTTATAGATTTTAGCAAAGCATTTGACTCTGTTCCGAGAGGTTATTGTATAAGCAGTAACAAGCTGGGTAGCAGAGAAAACCATGAAGGCAAGGATCAAGGTTCATTTAGATCTAAATGGAATTCTGAATGAAATATAATACGTTTTTTATAAGGGGAAAATCATTTTTAACCAACAAGCTATTTTGACAGAAATCACGTTAAATGAGTGTAAGACATTTTGTCGTACGATAATTCGGTGACAATTTGATGAAAGACAATATCAGTACGACAATTCGGTGTATCACATACAGACTACAAATTAACAAAATCAATGAAGTAAAAGGTTTTGGGAAACTATGAGAAAATTTGTAAATTAGACAGGAGGAATGCAGAAATTTAGAAAAGAATAGAAAAAAAAATATATTTTTTATCGATTTACTTTGTGTAAAGGTATTCTACTCGATCCTACTCATAGGAAAGTTGGAAACTGGTATGTTCCTATTATCTTCAGTATAACTGTCCATCCATATGTTAATGCAGTGGTTTTCAACCTGGGTGCCGCAACAACATTCCAGGGGTGCCACATAATTTGTGTTTAAGTTACTTAAACTTATTATTATTTTTTAATTTATATGTTTATTTCATTATAAAAAGGTGTACAGTATCTTTTTAATTTTGTGGTGATCTTTAATTGATGTTTACTTAGTACTCTATATAAAGAATAAAATTATATACTGTATATATATAATTTGTATTAAGAAATGTAATTTTTATAATTATATTATTGTAATAAATATTATATATATATATATATATACAGAGAGAGAGAGAGAGAATCGGATCTAACAGACAGAAAATTGAGTAGGGGTGCCGCAAAATAAAATAAATTACTTAGGGGTGCCTTTATTATAAAAAGGCTGAAAACCACTGTGTTAATATCATTAATATGAACAAACAGTCATGCTGAACATAATGGGCGCATGCTTAACCAATTCACCCTGCTATTTCAGGACTGTGCTAGTTATCCTACTAGTATAGGTATGCGGGAGCCTGATGTATAGTTGTTTTTGGGGTCCCCTTTCTTTGGGAGCCTCCAGATTTTTATTGGTCTGATTTTAATGAAATTTGGGAGGGATCAACAAATGTTTCTAAAAAAGCCAAATATAAATTTCATGAAAATCCATTCACTGAAAGTCGCGTTATTACATACGGGCTGGCGGACAAAGAAACGATAATTTCCGGATTTCTATTGCTCTGGTTTTAATGAAATTTAGAAGGATTCAACAAATTTTTCTAAAAGAGCCAAATATAAAATTTTATGAAAATCCATCAATAGGAGTCGATGTTATTACATGCAGACGGACAGAGGACGGATATGGTGAAGACAACAAACGCTTTACGCATATATGCTAATATCTGAAAACGAAAGTAGTTGTGCGATCTATCAAAAAATATGATCTATCAATAACCGTACCGTGATCTCTAAATTAGCCATTTACAGCACAGGCATGTTAAACGTTTTCATTTTCAGTCTTGCTTTGTCGTACACCGATTTCACGAATCGTCATAGTCACTAATTGTCTTTCACCAAATTATTATACAGCAAAGTGTCACGTGCAGTGAAATATCATGCACCAAATTGTCTCGTACACTGAACGTCATGTACATACTTAAGCCCAACGAGGGGAGGTGGGGGGTTAATTGTCATATAAACCGGGAACAAACTCACCTATCCATGTATATTTTGTACCTAATTTGCGTGTGTTCTCGTCGGTTTTTTGCTGGACGAAAAACTCTAGTATCCGGGAGAAAAAAAAACTTTATTTAGCAGTAACCTCAGATTGGCGTAATAACAACTGTGTGATACTACACTCAGAGTAGTGGAAAATGAAAAAGACCTGAGGGTAATTGTGCAGTCAGATATGGAGTTCTCTGAGCAATGAAGATAGGATGCCAGGACAGCTCATGGGGTTTTGTCAATGATATACAGGAATTTTGCTGGCAAGGATAAGGAGGTGATTATTCCATTGTATAAGGCAATGGTCAGGCCACATCTTGAATACTGCATACAGGTCTGGAGACCTCATTTTAGGAAGGATGTGGAACTGCTGGAACTAGTACAGAAAAGGGCAACAAGATTGGTCAGGGGGGAAAAGGGGTGCTCTCACCAAGAAAGGCCTTCAGTTCTGCATATTGCAGCATCTGGAGACTAGGCACCTGCGACGTGATCTGATTGAGGTGTTTAAAGCTTTAAATGGATTGAGCATGTTCAACACTAATGGGATTCTTCCTCTTGCTCAGCCCCACAGACACGAGGGGGGCACAAATTCAAATTGAGGAAGGGCGATGCAGAATAGAAGTGCGAAAGTTTGCCTTTAGACAGCGGTTTAAACTTCCATCTGTTGTTGTGAAAGTTGATAGTTTAAATAAATTCAAGGAAGAACTAGACAACAATTGGAGGGAATGAATAGGTGAAATGGGATGGGAGGTGTCGTGTTTTTATTTTTTTTTTTTTGACTTATGTTTGTATTAGCTTGCTTCCTTGCATTATTTGCACTGCTAATGCTAAAGCTTTCCATCGCAAGCATACTGAAGCCCGACAAGGGAGATGGGGGAGTTAAAATTGTCATATAAACTGAGAACAAACTCACCTGCCCATGTATATTTTGTACATGATTAGCCGTTAATATGCATTTCCGCGAAAGAGGAAAAATAAAAATTACACGCTCCCAATCCCCCTATAAATAAATTTTTATAAATTAACAATGAATTAATAATAAGATAATGAATTAATAATAAGATACTGTAAAATTAATGCCGCACTCATCTATTTTGCGGTATTTCAAAGCATTTACACTCTCGCCTAAAAGTTTGGAATCAAGTTTCATTTTTCTTAATTTTCAGTCATTATTAAAATAGGACAAACTTGTTTATCAGTTTTTATTCAAATATTTTCTATTACTGTATATATAAAAATCAAAAAACTGAAATAATATTTCTGAAATTTCTGCAACATTTTCGAATATTCCAGTGCTAAGTTCCTAAACAATTAATAGAAGTAATCACAGATATATATACACACCGGCCGAAAAAATGCGAACCTTTATTCAGAATCGAATGTCCACTTTTGTTACGAATAACAGAAAGTGTGCGGCATGGATTCTATAAGATGTTTTAGTGCCTTTTGTTTTAATTTTACGAGTTTTAAAAAAAAAATTCATAATGGAATTGGAAAGTTGAAATCTATTAACTGATTTCACTCATAACTAATCTTCCAGCAAAATATCCCACAGCTGAGGACAAAGTTGAAGAAGAGGACTTCATTGCCGAATAGTTTTGTTCAACATATTCCACACCTTCTCAACAAGATTGAAATCAGGTGAATGTGGAGAGCCTAAGGAAGATGGTGGAAATGCATATCACGTTCTCCGAAACATTCGGTGCGCTGTTGCATTGTCATTCATAAAGTGGCCATCACTTTTGAGATTAAAAAGTATAACATTGCAGGGTGCAATTGATCTGATACAAAATTCAGGTACTCTCTGAATAACATTCAACCTTCCATCGGTATCAACGGATCCAGTTCGTGCCAAAAAATCATTCTCCATGCCATGATACCTCCAGATGCTTGGGTTATCACAAGGCAAACCGGGTTCATCGCTTCGTGAGGTTCTCGCCACGCTCTCTGCCTAACATCAATGCAAAACAAAGTGTATCGTGATTCGTCTGACCACATGACTTTCTTCCAATGTTCCACTGTCCAATCACGACGTTGTTGGCACCACCCAATTTCCAATACCTTCAATTGCCTGCGCATGGTGCAGGTTGAAATAGGGCAGTTCTGCGCTTGGTTGAATTCAGATGTTATTTGCTGACAGCAGATATCCTATTTTTCCGTACAGTACTCCTTAGAGTACGATGGCTTCGCTCATGAAGTATTGTTTTTCTGCCACATTTACGCCTTTGAGATGTGGAATAACCGCTTGCTTTCCAGTCATTAAAAACCTTTGAGATGGATGCTTTTGAGGAAACCAGTTATGTCTTTCGTTTCTTGAATCGTCGCTCCTGCTAAACGTGCACCCACGATAAAACCTTTTTTGAAAGTCTGATTGATCACGCGTTTTCTCCATTCTGTCTTCAGATTACTGCAGTCGAACAGCCTGTGTAGTCTATATAATCTACGAGGTTTCGTAGATTATAAAGAATACTTTAAATCTACTGTTTTCTTTGCATCTATTCGCATTTTTCCTCTCTGTGACTGTCTTACAAAGGTTTGTATATTTTTGGCCAGATAATTATGCATTTATTGTCCATGTCCATGTCCACACATGGACAATAAATGCACAATCAAAACAGGTCAAATAAACACAGAAGAAATAAAGTAAGGATACTCGCTGAGTCCAACTCTTTTCAGCTTGATAATGGTTGAATTAATTAATGAAGTAAGTAGAGTAAATAAAAGATTCAGAATAAAATATAAAAATTAAATATAATCTGCTATGCAGATGATGCAGTGCTAATGGCAGATAATGAAAACAATTTGCATAGAATGCTACATCATTTTAATTTAAAAAAAAAAAAGCAAAGGCGTATAACATGGAAATTTCCACAGGGAAAACAAACAGCTAAATAATAACAGAAGAATCACCGAGATCTAAATTATAAATAATGGCATTTAAGTACCTAGGAATACAGATAAACAGGAATAACTCATGAAGAAGTGGAAGAATAAACATTGAAAGAGAGGAGAATATCAGGAGGTTAAATAATATAATTTGGAACAATCCAAACATCAGTTGAGATGCTAAAGATAAAATATATTAGTAAGACCTATAATAACATAGCTGAGACAAGAGGTACAACTGAAAAAAAAAAATAATAAAACGAATAAATGAAAACAATAAGATGTAAAGTTAAAAGTGAGGGAATCAGGAAACAATGTAAAATACAACTTATTAATGAATGGCTAGATAATAGAAAAAAGGTAAAGCAAAAACATAATAGCATGGATAATGTTAGGTGGGAAAAATGGTTAAAACTTTTCCTCTACTTAGGAAAAGAAAACAAAGGTGGAAAGATGATCCATCTTAATCCAACAAGGAGCATGCTTAATGGGAAAAGAAGAAGAATCTATGTAGTTTAAATCCTGCTGGCCACAGAAACATATTAAATGACAATATAGCCTGAAAGCAACTTGTAAAGAAGGAAATGTCACTCTTTTTTGCACGGATTCTTAAATAGAAATGCGAACGTTGATACGAGTGCCGGATTATTTTCTTAATATAATATTTCCTGATTGTGAAAATATTGATTTTTTTAAATCAAATGTACTGGATTTTAAAGTGCTTAAGATTGTAACGTGCCAGATTTTACTTGTGTGTGTGAGAGAGAAAGAGAGAGAGAATGAAATATTGCGAAATGAATGTCGCAACCATTCATTTCAAAGCATCTGTTTGAAAATATATCGAGGTTCTTGAGCTCATGGTTTCGATACGCCCAAGGAAAGTGGTGCGCACATATTGTAACTTTGATCCTGAGAACATTAATGTTTCAAGCATACTGAAAATATGCGATTTGTCCTCTCTTTTTCTGGGCATGAGAAACCTCGGCGAATGAGAGGTTATTTTCATTTATTAGTAATTTTTGCGGATCGGAAAAATCATCGATGACCTGAAACTGTAAAATCTTTATTGATAACCAAAATTAATTATTCAGAGAAATGTTTGTGAAAAAGAAGATGAACAGAAGATTATTCAAAAAGTTCAGTTCTTTCAACAAATACGAGTAGAAAAACTCACCATCAACTCCATCCATAGATTGAATAATGAGTGAAAAAAGTAGAAAGCATGAAAACCCTCAATAAATGTGGAAATCATATGTGATATTTGACACTAACTGATATTAAGCTAATTTCTTCGGTAGCTTTAATTTGTTACTCTTTTGATTTTAATTTATTCTTTGCTCTCCTTTCGGAATCTAAATTATTTATATTTCACGGTCTCTAACCACTGTCCTGCTATTCTTTGGTATTACTATTATTTCTTAATTTGGTATGTATGTGATATTATTATTAGCAGTAATAGTATTCATTTTAGTAGTGCCAAATGATGCAAGATAGCAGGCTCTAAAGCAGGGGTGGCCAATGAGTCGATCACGACGAAATTTAAATATACAGTCATCCCTCGATTTGTGCACCTTGTGCAATGAAATTTTTGAGATGGTAGATCGCGGCACATTTTGAAGGAAAAAAGTAGATCGCATCACAAATTAAGTTGGCCACTCCTGCTCTAAAGTATCAATCAAAAAAAAAAAAAAAAAAAAAAATCTAAATCCCACATTATTTGTCCACCTTCTTCCAATAGTTTGTCTATTTATTTGAACTACCTACTTTCAAAATAAATGACAGATGGAAGTTTGTTCCAACAATCAACCACCCGATATCATCAGCATTGAGCTTGCTCAATCCATTCAAAGCCTTAAACACCTTAATCACATCACCTCACAGGTGTCTAATATTATTATAATAGATGTACTGTATAAATATGACAATGTTAATTAGGTATAGTGGTCATTGGCCGAACTGCTATATAATGAAGAAAAAGGAGTAAGAATAAAAGTGTAAAAAATATTAAGACCTAAGTCGGTTGCATGTTGAAAAAAATTATGGCTGAGTAAACACCACTAAGAAATTATAACTGAATAAACAGTAATAAAAATTAATAAAGATTAATATATATAATCTATATAATATATAAATTAATTATTAAAACTTTAATAATTAATTAAAGCGACACTCTCAAAGTGATTGGGAGTGCCGCGAACTCCAATTTTTATAATAAAATTGTTATATAGGAAGTGATATTCGGTAGGAAAGTCGTACTGACAGTGCAAAAGCTATACGTTATCAGACCAAAAGAAGTTTATCAAACAAGATCATATGTTTAAATAAATGTCTGTTTATACTGTGGATGTCCGAGGCCAAAAGAGTTCACAACTTCATTGTAACTGTTTCTGTTGTAGTTGACATAACAGAGAACCAGCTAAAATGGGTCTGCACTTTTCTTGTGGCAGCGTACGGTTCGATCTCACAATATGCGAATTTGCTTCCTTGTGTGGTACGTTACCTAGGACCAAAATTTAAGGACCAGTGATGATTTGAGTCGATTCATAGAAACGCTGGCATTAAGCATGAAGAGCTGAGCCCAGCAAATCAGCTATTAATGGATTTCAAATTTCCAATTCATTAATGAAATTTTTTAAAAAAATTTTAAAAGTGTTTTGGGAATTTTAGGAAATTTTTTAAAGAGGTGTACATCTAGCAGACAAACTCTGTACTGCAAGGGACCACTATACATGTGTAATGTATGGAGAAGGAAAAAATGTGTCCACTAACAAATGGTAAAGAAGTCAAAGAATAGAACAGATGCTAAATATGGTAACAGTATTACCACAGAAATATTTTGGTATAGTAAATATTCACCATAGTAATATATCACCATACATTTCCTAAATCAAATTTAATTCATAATTAGTAATTTAGTTTACAACGTATATTAGTATTATATCTCTTAACATGCGGTCCACATCACAGAGTCAGGGCCACCATTTTTGCCAATGCATATGCTAAATTCATGTGTTTTGTATCCCTACTTATAGCATAAGAGAAATGTGGCATAGAGAAATTTAGATGAATTATACGTGAAAAAGAAAATAAAGAAATAGCTCTGAGTATAGATTACGATTGATGAAGATTACAATTTGATGTGTAACAGTATAATTAAGAGATGCTCTTGGGAAAGAGAAGAGTGAATGCATTATTAGAGGATTTAAATGTTAAAGGAAGTGAAAACTTGGGGTAGTGAATACCAGTATGTATATGTATGTATGTAAATAGTATAGTATAGCACGATAAAGGACTTTGTTGTGCTTAAAATGTTGCGTACCATTTGCTCTTGAATACATACAGATTACATAAGTAATATAATAATACATTATGTAGGGAAAAAAAGAATCTCTCAGCTCCTAGAAAATTCTGGTAATTTTACGCAGTCAGATAGCTTGCGGGTCTTAGTGCTTGAGGGGAGCTGTTGCACAAAATTTAGCAACAATTGCCATTGAAGGCAATACAGTACTAAGGTAAAGGGGTAAATAAAATGAATAATATAATATAAGAAGAAGAAAGAAGAGAAAACACCTCTCCAACAGAAGGATGGTTGCAGGCAGCGATGAGTTATCCTATAGGCAAAAAAGATCTGCCTAGTGCCCCAATTAGGGGGGAGGGGCAAACAAAAATCACTCTTTCAAAAATTCATTGCTGTTTTTTACTAATATTTTTAAGTGATTTTTATTGAAAACTGAACTTTCTACCTGCCAAGGTCAATGAACTTTACTTGAAGAACGTTTTTTCCCACTGGTTGCAGGATAGCTGTGCGAAAGTTTGCCTTTAGCAAGGGGGTGGTTGATTGTTGGAACAAACTTCCACCTGCCATTGTGGAAGTGGACAGTTTGAATAAATTTAGGGAATAACTAGACAAATTATTTGAGGTGATGTGGGAGGTCTTTTTTTTTTTTTTTTTTTTCCTTATTGGCTGATGCTTCATAAGCTTGCTTTCTTGCATTATTTTCCACTACTAATACTATATAAATCATTATCATATTGATTCTATATAGTATATTATTACGCTGTTTAAATCATTAGCATTTTTCATATTCTTTCAGCATCTTCTTTTTTTTAATACTTCCACTTTCCTTTCCTTTCCTTTCCTTAGTTCATTTAGGTTGGCATCTTGCATAACGAACACTTCAGCTTAATATTATTGCATTAAAATTCTTTTATATTATTATAGTTTAACTAACACTCTTCGTCAGCAGCTCAGTGCTTGAAGGCCATACAGTAACCATTACATACACTAACCCTTATCATTAACTATTTCTATTGGTATTTACGACTAATACAATATATATTTATATGTTTATAGGACTCACACTTGTTTCCAGTCCTCCAGTGTCCAACCAGCATGTTGTTGATACCACAGCATCACCGTCGACGGTTATCAGCGGTGAGGAGAGGTTGTGTTGTCTGCAGTGGAACCCCATAGGTTTAATTGTGCGGCACATCATAATTTGGGATATTGTTCTTGCATTCCCCGTAGTGTATTTGGATGTTACCTGTCGCACAGCGATGTGCCATTCGCGTTCGTACAACGCGCTATACCTTTCGCTCGCCACGAAAATCCACCTTGCGTAATCCTTTACAGTTCTGTCGGCAGGAGGTGGTTGTACCCGTTCAATACCATTATTTGTACATTTTAACCACAGTGGGCCTTGAGAAACCGACAAGACGTGACCAGAGGCTGACTGAGTCAAAATTTCTTACCGGGGAAAACTTGTAGCGTCCTCATACTAGTGTTTATATCCACATTATTTATGGCCAAAATCACACCGGTCTCCATCGGCTTTCAGTCTCCGGCCCACCGGTGTTTCCCCCCGGTAAGTCTTATGGCCAATCTGCCTCTGGACGTGACGTTTCCGACATGGAAGCACCCGACACACGAGCTCCCATAATTGTGCCCTTTTGCAATTCAATGATATTTTTACTACGTCCCATGAGTGCTACTTTTTTACTTTGACTTTCACGACCAGATGCAAATTACCACTGCTCTAGCGTACGAAATTGTTTGGCTTTTTATACTGTGAATTATGTGGCATAGTCCATTACGGATGGGTGGTCCCAATTCAGTGATCACTGAGTGTATATACAATCATACATAGTGACACTATGCACACTATGTATATACAATCATACTATACTTACACATCTAACACACTACATAAAAATGGCCGGTTTTGGCGTAAGCTTCTACACAAGATGTACAGCGGCGGCTGATGGGGGGAAACCCTGGGATTCCCCTCAACAACGCAGGAATTCCCCCTGATATACAATCATAAATAACCAAGAAAACTTTGTTGTGTCATTTTTCCAGAGTTTAGTTAGCAAATATGGTCATAGTACTGAACTGCAAGCCAGCTGCAGTCCTTTTATGATCAAAATAATATGGAATTTTTTTTTTTTTTTTACTACTACATGATAGTAAAAGCTTAAGATTCCCCTTTTCAAATGTACTCGTACTTGGAATGGACAATGACCATCGAAGAACATTTATTAAAAACTTTTTTGTGGCGTTTAGCAAACGGAACGCTTTAAACTAACTTAAAAAGTAAGCTATCAGCCGGAAAGGCGCTCTGACAATTCATGCGCACTTTAAGCCAAATCGCCATTGATCTGTATTATTAAAATGAAAGGACTTCTTTTTTTTTCCTGATGATATTAAAGTTTCTAGTTGGAAGTCCTTTTTGAATGCGGAAGCAATGTTCGCATTATATGCTTACTGCGAATTAATGTGTTTATTAAACTGATTTTTAATCAAATTACAACTGTGTATAGGTGTGTGCTGTGACATCACAAAAAAACATGTGGCGCCTCCGTAGCCAGGAGCAGCAGTGCGTAGCACACGCTTCTTGATTAAACAGGGATTCGAGCCCGTGACCACCAAATACGGAAAGGTCAGGGAATGACCACCGCATATCCCCGGAGCAATTGGTCTTAGTTGCTAATGCTCCAAATAACAACAAACAATCATGTATTGATTGTTAATTTATGTGACTTTCTCTTACTTAATTTATCTTTTTTTTTTTTTTTTTTTTCGTCCTATTCTTCCCGAGTTCAGGGCTCCCTATGAAACTGCACCACCTGCTCACTGGATGGTATCCCACTGTGTATGTGTAAAAATGAAATTTGAAAAATTTTTTAGAATCTAGTTTAATAATATGAGGACTGCGGTAAAGTAGTGTCATGTCCTATTTGAAAACGCTGAGGAGAAAATTTTAAAATATTAATGAAAATATGCTTACCGAATAATATTTCATATAAAATGAGAATTTCTACACACTAGAATGAAAATAATATTCTTCGTTAACAATATTATCAAAGAATACAACACAAATGAGTGTTATTGTATTACTTACAAATAAATTCGTCTCCAGTTGCGATTTGGAAGGTTTTTCTGCCTTCTACCCCCTGTAGTGGATTGGCGCTGTTTAATGGAATCGACCGTCTGTTCTAACCAATCAACGCAGACTCTTATTTACACTCTGCGATATGTGCGTAAATGATTGATTTAGAAGTCGTAAGTTGTGTAGAGTTGTTTACTAGAAAGTGACTTTTAATTCGTAACATTGCAAATACACAGGTGCTTAATTAGATATTGCAGTTAAATTTCTTTATATTGAGTGACAATAAGTAATCCTATTGAAATGAGGGAAGTCCAGGTTTTGGATTATGTATTACAGTGCGTCATGTAACATCGGGTACGGCCTCGTGGGTCATCCATTGAGGTTAGTGTTGGTATTGTTGGAATGTTGTTCGCTGTTTGTGAATGATAAACTTGATTGAAGTTAATAATAGTTTAGTTCGCAGAGATGGCAATAATATTTGGCAATAATTATCTATTGATGCAGATACAGTATTGGATACTACTGATGCTGCTTACAGAACTGGGTGGCAGTTTACTGTATTTAGAAATGAGAAGTGAGTAACCGTTTAATATTATACCATCTGTTTGTACCCGAAGCTAAGTACCCAAATATTAAATTATTTTTTTTTTTACTCATAATTTGCTTGTAGTTATAGGATATTTTAAATGGAAGGTCTGTGAATTCAGCAGAGGGTATTTTGTGTGGTATCCAGCTTTATATGAGAAGAAAGAAGAAAATAAAAATAACAATGAAACTTAAGAGGGGAAAAAAAAAACTTTTTTGAGTTTTGTGATCTGTATATGAATCTTTCATTATTGGACGTTAAGACATGGGAATATCAAACTGTTTATGAGAGAATTCTTTTATACAGTATATAAAAGAAGATGAATGAAAAAAAAAAAAAAAAACGAAATTAATAATGCCCGCTATTTTTAAAGCGCGGTGCACCCTAGACTTAAGCATTTCAAGGCTTATTTTAGTTTATATATTTACACCGATAATTGAGAACAATGGACAGAAATCTTATTCTGTACGATTCTGTCCATTATGAAAAAAAAAAATAATGCTTCGTGAACCCGTTATTTTGGGCGTCTTTATTTAAGGGTGGAGATCTAGTAGAGCATAATGCAAGGTTGGAAAGGTCTGGGTTCCAAGCCGATGTTGTGGAGGGTCAAGCCGTTCCCTCTGTTTTTATTTTATTTATTTGTTTATTTTTCTCCACGTAAACAAACCGAACATCATGCAGTTTACAAACGTAACTCATGCCTCACGGCCTAAGTTGCATTGCGTTGTTCAGAACAGTCCCTGTAGACGATGGCTATCCGGAAGGACCGGATAGTCATCGTTTACAGTCTTAAAACTAAGACGAAAGCATATCGTAAGGGCTGCCTGATTGAGCATACTTTGTTTCAAATGATACCGATTATGTTATACACCTTCCCAAATATGGAAGTTTAGCTTACCTGGCTCCCACTGGTGTTATTTTTTTAGAGCTTATTGGTGAGGAGCAACGTTCTCATTTCGAAAATGCAGTGGCGCTGCTAACGAATAACTATGATAATTTTTCAAACAATGGTCAAAGTATATAAATACCGATTGCTATCTGATCATTCGTCATAAGCATCCAGACTCGAGTGGGATGATCCTTATTGACGAGCACAGTGGCGAAACTACCATAGCCAGATTCGCCACCGCTGAGGAAGAGGGCGTTCGTGAATCTTGCGGGGGGGGGAGAGTTTTGTAGTTTCGCTGTTAACGAAGCATTAATAAATTTGATACAGGGGTGGTGGGAGAATGGAGGTGAGGTAAAAGTATTTGGAGAATCACAATATAGTATTTGTTATTTGCTCACAAGTTGCTGGTGTAAGCTAGCATAATGTTTCTCTATGGTAGACATACCCCAAGCAGGCCGACAAAGAGGAGGGTTTACTGCGAATTCTGGTAATGGACTTGATGTTTATCTTTTATTTGAATGTATCTTTAATTTCAACGCATTGTTATTGACAACCATTATTCAGTCGTTTACGTAGATAAAACTGAACGGTGTTGCAAAGCCCCTTCATGGCTAAAGGCCAGGGATTTACAATTAACAAGTTCATTAAATAGTACTGAAAATTAATATTGGGGGAGAGGGGTGATACCAATTCCATCCCCTCCCCAGAGAAAAAATTAGGAAATAAAATAATTTCAGGTCTATTTTAGGCCTCTAAAACCTGGGAACCTTGTGAATTCGGATTCTTTCCAGTGGTATATTCGGGCCGGAACAACGTTCCGGTATTTTTTTCTAAATGTCATAATAGAAAATCATTAAATTTATACACCTAATATTACGAAACTGGCATAATCAAAGGTGAGGGAGAAATAATATCTGTTTTACCCATTGCTATTAAAAATATATATTAATAGTAATCTTTAAAATTAATATATTTCTTTAAAAATTTATTTAAAAACAAAAATATAAATTTCGCAATGAAATTTGAACGTTTCTTACAGTACAATGTGTTAGATAAAGAGATCCATCAACAGCAATTTTCTTGTTTATTAAACTAAACGGTCCGCCATTAGAATTATGGATCCAAATTTTTATGTCCGAACTTGGTTGTGGTTTCATCGTTCTTCTGTTGATCAACAAACAAAAAGGGAAATCACAAGAATACATAATCGATCCTGTATGGGAATTTCTATGATTCTTCTGAACAGTATTTTTTATATTATTTTGGAGTTTTTGTTTTCCTTTTTTTTTTCTTTTCTGATTTTTAAAATTTTTTGTCTGTTTTTTACTTTTGAAAATTTTTATTTAGTAGTTATAAATAAATACTGAACAAGTATTCTAATCTTTGACTTTGACTACAAATAGTTACATACGCTTTTTTCATTTTGCAAATGAAAAAAGCGTATGTAACTATTTGTAGTCAAAGTTGATCGACGAGCGTTCCGGTACTATTTCTTTTATTTATTTATTTTTTTTTAGCAATACACCACTTATTCCCCCCCCCCGCCCTTATTCCCCCCACACCCACCCCAACCAAAAAAAAAAAAAAAAAACAAACGTTCCGTTATTCACTTTTTCTATGAAAACAACGGTTAAAATAAAATTTCCCTAGCTTATTAAACAAGAAAATTTAATTTTTTGTTTTTAAAAAATTAAAAATATTGCATAAGCTAGATTAAATGAATCTGAAATTAATACAAAATAAACTTAATGTGATGAATGATATCAGTTTTGCGCAGCTTTTTATAGTTTGGCTTGAAAACATTTGAGATTTATGCACATTAGGGTGTAAAATTATCATCTGTCGTAACTGAGAGATTATTCAATTGCATAACTGAAAAATTATTTCACACATTTTATATTAATCCAAACATTTAATAAAAATTTTATGTCATGTTCTTTTAGCTAGGCGAACCATTATTTTACGCATAAAGCTCAGAGAGAAAAAAAAAGATTACTTTGCAATTTTTATTTATTTATTATTATTTTTTTATGAATATTATCACGATTGCATTTTTTTCATTTAAACAGGGGCCCAACGGCTAAAAGGTCAGATGAACAACGGTACACAACACTCTACAATATCCATACACTTAAATTTCTGCCCTCTACAGTGTTCTGTATCACACAACAGTGCGGAAATGGGGAACCCCCCCTAATGCCGTTAGACCCTAAACACTCTATACACCATCTTCATTTAAATATTTGCATGTGCGTTTTCAACATCAAAGAAAGTGGGGCTGCAACTAAATTTAAATTGTTTTCAATTTTCTAAATAGAAACCTGTAATTTTGTCATGGACTGTTATGGTTGTACTGATTCCAGTTTTGCCACAGTCTGGAATGAAGCACCCGATCAGATTTGGCCCACCCCAGACAACCAGTTTTTTCAAAAATCAGAGGTTAACATGAGGGATGTTGCAAACCGCAGGTTGGGTGAATTTTCAAGTATTGTAAAGAGTGACCTTTATGTAGGGAAACACATTCACTAAAATTCAGCTATAATAACAATAGAGGAAAAAGGCACTTACTATAGGCAGATTATCATTATGACCAAATTAATGGTTGAAAGTTAATAACTGTTGAATAAAACAAAAGAAATTGAGAAAATATGTTGTATACATTCCCTTGCATTTATTCTTTCACTGTACTTTAATGACTACTTCAGATGTTAGTATCTTGCATATTAATAATTGCGAAGTGATTAATTGTTATTGATTAAATCAATATTAATTGCTGTTGGTGCGATTCCGATTTGGAGGAGTGTTAAGTAATGAAGAACATCTAACCCCAAGGGCTCACATGTGGTGAGTATGGGCTTGGCCCACCCAGGGTTCTGAGTTGGATATCATCATTCTTCTCTTCCTTGGTGATTCCCTTCTACTTCTGACTCTTGTTCTCTCTCTCTCTCTCTCTCTCACTCAGGCTAATTCAAATTTTTTTTTTTTTTTTTGGCTGGTGCAGCATAAACCTCAGGCTTCCTTACACCATATGGCTAATAATAATAATAATATTATTATCTCATAGATTTTGGGTATATTAGACCTGAGATCAGTCACTTTTCACATAAACCTGAAATGTCCCAGGGATGATCGCCTGGAGTAGCACACACACACATTGCTATTCTTTTGATGAGAGAAATAAAGTGCAACGTAAGTATCAAGATGCTAATAGAAATAGTCTGGAGGGGGGGAAGAAGAGCAAGTTATTTGTTATTTGTTATTTTGGTTTTTCAGGAGCATTAGCAACTAAGGCCATATTGCTCCGGGATATGCGGTGGTCATTCCCTGACCTTTCCGCATCCTCCGTATTTGGTGGTGACGGGCTCGAACCCCGGTCTAATCAAGAAGCGTGTGCTAAGCACTGCTGCTCCTGCCCACCTGGCTACGGAGGCGCCTAAGAAGAAGAGCAAGCATAGGTCCTTGGGGAAAATGGTCTCACTTGGTTGGCTGACCTTTCCCTATAGGAAGCCCAGACTCTGCACACCTTCACAATTTCCGGTATTGTTGGAGTACTACCCGAGGAATTACCCCCCACCACGCTCGTGGAAGTAATAGAGATAAACACCGTAACCTTAAACACGAAAATCTTACCCCACAATTAGATGTATACGAACTTTTACATAGCTTCAGCAGCTGCACAGTACTTCATTAATGGGAATGAAATACATACTTTGTGTTAGCTGATATTGTACACCCATGGATATGGGTGGAAAATAATTGAAGCACCTGTGATCAAGTTACAGGTTCATGTAAAGTTACAGGTATATGGTGTTGGTCAATCCTTTGCTTTTAAAACAGCATGTATTCTATGTGGAATAGATTCAGATAACGCTTGAACCGTCTTAAGAGAAATATTGGACCATTCTTCGCTGAGGAACGTTTCAAGCTCCTTGAGTGATAGTGGAGAAAATCTGTTCACTCTCCGCCCCAAACATGCTCACAGTGATTATAATGTGATTTTACAGTGATTAAAACTGGACACAAGAGGATGCGAATCGGGTTAAGTTTGGTGATTGTGCAGGCCATGGGAGATGTGCAGCCTCAGTTTCGTCCTCCTCAAACCAAGATTGGACACAACTGGCTGTGTGTATTGGAGCATTATCATCTTGAAACGTGGCATTGTTTGTGGGGAACAATTTTTCCACCATGAGATGAATTATCACTCAGAATATCAAGGTAACAGGACCTAAAGAATACCAAGATATTGCTGCCCAGACCACTGTTGATCTACCACCGCCAAACATAAACCATCCCTTATTTTGGAAAAAGTGTGAATGATTTGTCTGAAAATATGATATGCTTCCAATCATCAAGTGCCCCTTATACTACTGCTCCTCTTTCTAGCATTACCATCAAGTGGCTTCACAACAGCAGCGCTGCCATAAATCTCAGCTTTTTGAATTTCTTGTACAGCTGTTTTTCTAAAAACTAGATTGCTGAGACTCACATTTCTGATGTCATTTCGAGGGTTTAGTGTCAAACAACGTTAACTACAAAATCATTCTGTAGTAAATGTTTTTTTAATTAACCATTGACAGATTGAGTGGACCGTGACTGCTAAATATGATTAACGTTTGTATTGATGATTTATTGTAAACTCCACTGACCCCGATGGTCGTGTTGGAGTACACCGATGAGCCAAAACATTATGACCACCTAACTAATATGATGTCGGTCCTTCACGTGCAGCTAAAACAGCTCATACCCACCGAGACATGGACGCTACAAGATTTCTAAATGTCTTGTGGTATCTAGTACCAACACGTAACCAGCAGATCCTTTAACTCCTGTTAGGTCCATGGTTGAGACACCTCAAATCGGAGTTGCTGTTCCAACACAAACTGCAGATACTCGATGGGATTGATAGCTGGGGAAATTTGGAGGCCAGGGCAATACTTGGAAGTCTTCCTCATGTTCCGCAAATTAGTCTCAAACAATCCAGGTGGTGTGGCATGGCGCATTATCCTTCTGAAAGATGGCACCACCAGAGGGGAAGACCGTTGCCATGAAAGGGTATACCTGGTCAGCAATGATGTTTAGGTAGGTGGTAGACGTCAGAGTGCCCGGTACATGGAAGACTGGACCCAGGGTATCCCAGCAGAACATCGCCCAAGGCATGACACCGCCGCCCCAGGTAAACAACGCACACATACCCAGCCGTCCACTTGGTGCAACAGGAAACATGATTAATCAGACCAGAAGACCTTCTTCCAATCACTCAAGGGCTAGTTTTGCTGCTTGCGTGCCCATTGTAGGCGCTGTTGCTGGTGAGCCATGGTTAGCATGGGCATTTGGAACGGCCTGCGGCTACGCAGCTTCATTTTCAGCAGGGTTTGAGGTACTGTTAGTTGTGACACATTACAGTACTCCCATCACTAGCATTCCAATTACCGGCGAGTTGCCAGGTACCATCCGGGAGAGCCTTCGCTCACGTCGAGAATTGATTAGCTGTGGTCGTCCAACACCTCGCTGGCGGTTCGTGGGTTTTCCTTCCTCGGACCACTTTCGGTAGGTACTAACCACGGCTGGCTGTGAGCATCCCACCAGCCATGCCGTTTTGGATATGCTCTGACGCAGTCATTCGGCCATTACAATTGGGCCTTTGTCAAACTCGCTTAAGTCCGCTATCTTTCCCACCTGAAGAACAAGAGTAACACTGATTAACGGAGCTCAGTATCAGGTGTTTTTTATACTGTGTCCTGACCCGCACACGCATTGTAGTTCACCTGCAATGCTTCGATTTGCGTAACGACTCGCTGGTCATAATGCATTGTTATTTTGTAGTTAAAGTTGTTCGACACTAAACCCTCGATTTTTTGAGGCAGTAGTTTTTAAATTTTTGGGCTAAAATCCTTTTCAGTGCCCGGCAGTCCCTTTCAGTCAGCTTCGATTTTCTGCCATAGTTCGTCTTATTAGGTTTTTTTTTTTTTTTTTCATACATGGTGAATGCAGACATCACTTTCGAATACATTTTATTTGGATACATTGGACAAACCAACACTTTTAGTCATCGATGTTCAAGCTAAACGTGCACCAGCAATTTGACATCTTTGGAATTTAGACAGTTCGGTCATTTTTTTCCAAGTACCCTTTTTCGGTCACATCTGAATCAGCTTTTATCGTCTTTCCTTCACAGTCCTACCTACAATAAATAAACAAATCATGACTCACATTCATAAATACGGCATACAGGCATCACAAAAACTACTACTGTCATATCAGGTGTTTCCATTGTCCACCCTAATATAACTATTTTGTAATTAAGTGTTGCTACTCTTCTGGCACTGGGCAGGTGTGAACTTTTGCGAGATAACGGCATGAAAATTCGAAAGGACACAGATAATAATAATTTAAGTAGTATAGTAGAATCTCGATTTCCCGGTTAATCCAAAAATACAGAAGTCCCCGACATACGTAAGAGATACGTTCCAGGACTTCTTACTTCATTGAGTTTAACTCGACGAAGGGAATGACTAGTAACGTATTGCTACTATATTATTATTGACAAATTGAATTCAGCGCGATACTTGTTAATGTTTGACCATTTTCATACATCCTTATTAGTTTAATTTTCTGATCCAAATCAATCGCTTTCCTTTTGTTGGTAGATGTACCGCTGCCACTTATTCATAGTCAGCACCATGATAATGGGCAAAATAAAAATTTCTGTAAAGAACTTCACAGGGTGAAGGCGAAAACTCATTATTATCACTCCGCGCGAGCTCAAATTTTACTAAAGCACATTTCTGGAGGTCAACAAAAAACAAAAACAATTTGCACTTCCGTTTTATTTGGCGTTTCTGTTAGCGCAAGCTATTATAAACGAATA
This sequence comes from Mastigoproctus giganteus, assembly GCF_048544385.1. Classification (NCBI taxonomy): domain Eukaryota; kingdom Metazoa; phylum Arthropoda; class Arachnida; order Uropygi; family Thelyphonidae; genus Mastigoproctus; species Mastigoproctus giganteus. The sequence goes on along the minus strand of NC_143583.1, from coordinate 113,022,866 downwards.
GCAAACTCGGTCTGATTGAATTTGCAATAAAACCAATAGCTGGAATTGTGTGGGTTTTTACGTTATTGTGGTGAAATGTGTGTCCCCTTCACTGAAATCTTCGGTCATATCAAAAAAACCCCATAAATAATTGTAAGAATCTTCTATTTTTTTTCCCTATTTTTTTGCTTGTTACTCCGATCTCATTTGTGCAATTTGTGCGTGCCGTGATCGTCGTTATTAATTTATTATTATTTTTTGTTGTTTTAAATTTTACAATCCTAAAAAAAAAAAAAAAAAAAAAAAATTGAGTGAAAACAAATTTACGTAAATCCGTAGTTGCGCAAGTCGGGGACTTACTGTATTGAAAAATGTTCAACAACCTACGTAAAAAAAAATATGGCAATAGATAAAAAAACTTACCACGTACTACCCGTGTGTCCAATACGATGCTCCCCTTTATTTTTTGCGATGTCGATTTTAAATCGAATAGGTTCCCTTTATTTTTTTACAATGTCGCGTATGGTTTGGTCACCAACATTATAATGGTTCCTTAGAGATTTAACGGATGCACCGTTTTCAAACTTTTGGATAATTTCAAGTCAAGCGCAACTCTTTTGCGTTTACCCATCATTTTTCGCGATTTCTAAACAGACAAAATAATAATAATAAATATTTACTATAAAAAATTTTTTTGACATCTCTGTTTATTTGTTTTTAGGAGCATTAGCAACTAACGCCATATTGCTCCGGGGATATGCGGTGGTCATTCCCTGACCGACCTCTCCGCATCCTCCGTATTTGGTGGTCACAGGCTCGAACTCCAGTCTAATCAAGAAGCGTGTGGTACGCACTTCTGCTCCTGCCCATGGAGGCGCCTATCTCTAACATAAATAACAGAACAAAATTTGACTTTTTGCGGTGTGACGGAACACAACAATCGACGCGACGCAGTAAAACAAACTAAACATTTTTTCTCTCTCTCTCTCTTTTTTTTTTTTTTTTTTTCCGAGCGGCGGGTGTGAAGACAGCAGGGATTGCAAGATAATAGGTACACTAATCTCCCAATGACGACTTATAATGTCGCTTATTTACTACTTGCAAAATATCTGTTTATATCTATTCTAGTTATTACTTCAATTTTTTGATTTCTGGTTGATTTTTTTTTTTTTTATTTAATTTGGAGCCTTGAAGTGTCTCGGTTAATCCGATCCCGGTAAATCGAGAGTCTGCTGTATTTATTTAGTATCCTGTGATTGTACGTACTGTACAATCACTTTACGCGGGCAAAGACCTCGTTTGTTGCATTGTTCCCCCGGCTCTGCCTTGTATAGGATAATGTTTTTCTTGTTATTTATCGTGCAGTACCATACATTTATTATTCAGACCGGTAATTTTCATAATAGAAATATTTTTGTGTGTGTATGTATGTAAAGTACAAATTCGGCAACTTTGGTCAGCACTGAATTATGGGTTACTATTATTTCTTCAGCCATCTTGAACAGTTTTGCTTGAACACAAGCAAAAAACTGTGCAAGTTGTTTGAAAGATTTGGAATTAGCAGCAGTTCCCCACCTTTTACTCTTTACAGATCCCTTGAATAATAGTTGAACTGTTTTTAATAGTTTATAAACTTTTAAAGTAAAACAACTTCTTAAATGTATTGAATTTAAAACAAAGAGTCTGCAACATACAGTAAATACCAGAATTCAAAGTTTACACATACAGTAAACTTTGAATTCTGGTATTGTCAGTAGTTTGTAGTTTGGGGCATTGTAATCAAAATATAATTCTGAAAACATGTGAACAATTACTATTTTTTCTCTTAAATAAATCTAAAATAAGTAAGAATTATAGTACCATGAAAGTGGAAAGGACACCATTATCAAATATTTCTTGTAAACTCCTTGGAAATTTCTTGAAAACCCCTAAATGTTCACAAACCACTGTTTGGGAAATGATCCACTAAAAATGACAATCCTATTGTGGGAACATAAACTCTTTTCAGTGGAAATGGTTTTGGACAAACCCATACCTAGAGGACCTCCAGCAGGTGAGAGCAACAGTGTTCACAAGTGGCAGTATCAGTTGAATGATCTCAGAGAGAGCTGTGCTGTAGAATATCAGTTGAATTTCATATTCCATTAACAACTTTATACAGACAAAGTTGAATCCAAATTAAAAAAATACATTTAAGCCTATTTATGGTAATGAACTCAGTAGCAGAGATAAGCAGAAAAGAATTGCAGCTTGTATCAGGTTCTTGAAACATTTGTGACAGTGTAACTTGTGGTAAAGTTATTATTTTTTATGTTTTTCAGTGAATGCACTATTTATCACAGTTATGGCATTCAAATGTTTTGTTTCTGGAGCAAAACAAATAGTAATTATTAAAATGAAATGAAGTATAGCTCATCACAATCATGTTGTGGCCACCAGTATGTAAAGTAATGTTTGGTCCATTTTTTTTTCTTCAAAAGATCAGTGAATTGGTTTATTCCCCACTTCAAGAATTAATTCCAATTAGCAGATGGGTTTCTGCAAGATGGTGCTTTAACTCTCTATGCTATCCATGTATGTGAATACCTTAATGAAGTGTTTCTGAATAAGAAGAGGATTGGTTCATTGTGTGCACTGTGATTGACTGTCTAGGAGTCCAGATCTGTTATAATGCACTATGGGAAATTACTAAAGAAGTTAAATGTTTCAACCAGTTAAATGTTATTGAACTACTGTATTAGTGAATTGAAAGATGTGAAAAGTGCTTTCAGAAATGTGAATAATCACATATTATGTAACACTACACATAGATTTTGATATCATGTTAGCATTAGCAAGGGCACATGATCCAAGAAAGCAAGCTTATATAGCATCAGCCAAAAAAAAAAAAAAAAAAAAACCCCTTATTTTACCCATCCCCTCACTCCAAATGTTTGTCAAGTTCTGCCTTGGATCTATTTAAGCTATCAACTTCTACAACGACAGATGGAAGTTTGTTCCAGCAATCAACCACCTGCTGGCTAAAGGCAAACTTCCGCACATCTATCCTATGACCGTCTTTCCTCAATTTGAATTTATGCCCTCTCAGGTGATTATTCTGAGCAAGAGGAAGAATCCCATCAGCATTGAGCATGCTCGAATCATTCAAGGCTTTATACACCTCAATCAGATTACCTCGCAGGTGCCTAGTCTCCAGACACTGTAATTTTCAAAACTTAAGCCTTTCTTCATAAGAGCAACCGTTTGTTCTGTTCACTAATCGTTTCCCTTCTCTGTACTTGTTCCAACAGCTCTACATCCTTCTTGAAATGAGGCCTCCAGACCTGTATACAGTACTCAAGGGATAAGGAGATGATTATCCCCTTGTATAAGGCAATGGCCTGACCATTGCCTTATACAAGGGGATAATCATCTCCTTATCCCTGTTAGAAAAATTCCTGTATATCATTGACAAGACACCATGAGCTACTCTTGCAGACTGTCTGCACTGCTCAGAAAACTTCATATCTACTTGCACAATTACCCCCAGGTCCTTTTCATTCTCTACCACTGTCAGTGTGGTACCACAGAGTTGATACGTTACTCTGGGACTACTGCTTCCTATATGCAGTACTTTACATTTGTCAATGTTAAACTTCATTTGCCACCTCTCAGCCCATCTGTTCAACTTTTCTAGATCCTGTTGCAGCAGTGTACTGTCATTAACAACCCTGCCAACCTTCGTATCGTCTGCAAACTTGGACATTAAGCCTGATATACCATCATCAATTTTATCCTATATGAATAAATATTTGTGGATTCTGTGAAAAGTGCTTTTAGAAATATGAATACCACAGGTTGTGTAACAGCATGTTATGCTGTATAAATAAATATTTGCACTACTGCATTTCATTTTTGTGGGGATAACAAGAACTGTAGAACACACTCTCTCTACACCGGTAGAAAAAAGTATAGTCAGGATGTGTGCCCTTGTTCACTAGTCATAAATGGAGGTAGCAAGGACTTTGAATGTCCAGCCATATTATGTGATATTGAAACAGAGATAGTGCTGGGAGATAAAGTATCTTGAAGGACTCTGCAAGGTTGACTAAGGGCTGTAGTACTGGAAAATGAACAATATCTGGCTCTAACTGCCAAAAGCATAGGAAGGTAATGGATAGTAACTCTGATGGTGGTTTGAATGTGCTTGTGGATGGAATATTTCCTGTAGCAACTGCACACTGAAAATAATTAGTCCATGGCAATGTTCATAGATTTTCCACATTAAAAGAATAATTGGAAGTATTTGGTCTTCTTTTGCAATGTGCGTATTTGTGTTCACCACTTGTTAACAAGCTAATAAAAATAAATAAGGAATACACTATTTTTAATTTTATTTGTAACATGAAATGGCTGAAAATATCCCCTCTCTCCTTTACATTACAAATCCTGATGATTCTACTGTTCAGTCAAGTTTTTCATAGAAATAGAAGTTAACAAAATGAGATTTTTATTTAAGAACAGTGCCCACCCAATGAGTTTTTAAAAAAAAAACATAATTAGCAGCTTAAAAAATAGCATGGATATACAATCCAAAAATAGAAAAGACTTTAATTTTCATTACACCAACTTATATAAGTCATGTGACAAAATTAATAAACAAAAAAAAAAAAAAAAAAAAAAATGGCATCCAGGTACAATATAAACGTAAATTTCAAACTGATTTATGAAATAAAGAAGATTTAAAGAGGTGACAGAAGTAATAAACAAGATAATTCTTTACTAACTTATATATATGTAGGGGTTTTCTGTGGTTGCTAGAGGAAGTTGCCTGCTGTCTTCGCCCTGTGGTGCCTCGCTACTGGAACATGGTTGATCGTCTTTTGATGTTGTAATTTTTAACTGACTTTGAATTTGTCTTCAAGACACTTCTCCTGTGTTCTTGATTTTACCATCCTTTTCTTCAATCCTTGTCATTACATTCCTTTTGTCCTTGTAGGACAGAAGGAATGTAATGACAAGGATTGAAGAACATTTAAAAAATATCAAATAGAATATATAAATCAGATGTTACCCAAAATTTATGTTCTTGTTTATACTCTGGCACAACCACCAGGTTAGAGGAGTTTATGATAAATCCTAAATACAATCATTAATCATATTTAGCAGTCACGGGCTTGAACCATGTCCACTCAAAGGGTGTGTGTGCTACTGCACTCTCGCTCCTGACCACTTGGAAAACATGTAGACCATTTTAGAATTATTGGAAGGTAAAAACATAATTATTTGAGAAATTAATGAAATTTATTTCATCTGTGAATATAAGTCAAAAACAATTGAAACAGGGCTTTTAATTTAAATTGGATGCACAAAATTTAAGACAACTGATATACTCAGCAACAGAGGAAGACTGCAGCCTTTTTTTTTTTTTTTGATAATTACAATACACTTAAAAAAAAAGAAAACAGATTAGCAAGTAGAAATTCAAGTTATTTTACTTTCAGAGTAAGTCACTTTATCTGCTGTAATTTGTTATGGATAATCTACATCAGAAATAAGAATGATGTTAACTCTGATTTCAGATAAATGCTAACCTGTTGTAGTTTCTTAATTATTTTTCTCTCTCTCTCTCTCTCTCTCTGTGTATGTGTGTGTAGATTTACATATGGCCACAAAACTGGCAGAAGTTTAGAAATGTCAAGTTTATTCTGTAAGAAGTCACAGAATAAAATTTATCTTTGTCATGATGCAGTTGTTTTATTCTGGATGAGTAATATTCCAATTTACTGACTGCCTTCTTTTGTAAAACAGTGACTAACTTTGACTGGACAGATGTGTGTATCTAGTTCCCATGTTCTTGCCAAAAAAGGAGTATGAGTAGCATAGAGATTGCAACTAAAGATGTCATCTGTTGGAAAACATCATTGTTCATGTGATACTGTAGGAATGTAATACTTATAGAATATGTGAATATGACGAGTTTGGATTCTGATTAACTTTAGAGGCATCATATATGGAGATTTGTTAATTTGGTTTATATAGAAGTACTTCATTTAAATGTTGTTAAATATGGATTGTCTGTTCAGGACATAAACATCCCTAAAAGTATGCTGTCACTCATCATTTGGGTGCTGTTTTGGTGGAGATGCAAGTTCATGTTTATAAGTATTATGGCATCTTGCCAGGTCACTTGGCCAAAATTTAACAACTGAATGCTGTTTACCTATAAATACATCCAAGGCAGAATAATTTGGTTGTTTATTATGCTTTAACATATGCAACTCCACATGGCTCATTTGTAACTCATCTAGGTATTTATATTGCTTTGGTATTTAATGTAAATTGTATGTAACTCATCTTGATATCCATATTGTGTGTGTGTGTGTCTACTCATTTCTTCAGAAGGGAAAGAGAAACATTTTTTCAATGAATGTTGTGTTTTGAATATACATTGTACAGAAAAAAAATTGCAAGCAAAAATGAAATAGTGATACATGGCCATAATTATTGTATATTTTTAAATCAATAGTGATTTGTTAAATGGCTAATTGGAATGGATAAACTTAATATAGTCCATAAATTTGCCGGTTTTATTGAAGACATAATTAAATGGAGTATTGAATTATTTTATAGTATTAGATTTCTAATTAAAACTGACTTTCATTATTAGAATTATCTGACTGAATTTTTGCTATATGTCTAGACCAGTGGCGTGCAAACTTATTTTGCTTGCAACCCCCTTTATTAAATATAAAAATTGAAGCGACCCCTCAGTGTAAACCCCGAGGTAGGATGACCAGATTTTTAGAGAAGAAAAATGGCATTTTATAAATTATGTAAATTTTATTTGAGTACTAAGAGAGGAATAAAAAAATTTGTTTAATATTTTAATTGAATACAGCAAAAACATCAAATAAAACTCTTATTCTTCAATTAAAACAATAAAAAATGAACAAGTACAAAACAATGAGAAGGAAGAGCCTGGATAACTGATAATATTTGGTTCATATTTTGGCACAATGTTTGAAATTACAAATTTCATGTCATCTTCTGGATCAAGTCTGGAGCACTTTTTTGTTTATATAGCTGTTAATTTAGGAAAACCAACCTCACATAAATATGTATACCTGAAAGGTAGCAATGTTTGTATCACCATTTTCAGGGCGCCTCCGTAGCCAGGTGAGCAGGAGCAGCAGTGCATAGCACGCGCTTCTTGATTAGACCCGGGTTCGAGCCTGTGACCACTAAATATGGAGGATGCGGAAAGGTCAGAGAATGACCACCACATATCCCCGGAGCAATATGGCCTTAGTTGCTAATGGGCCTAAAAACCAAAATAACAAACAACTAACATAACATCACCATTTTCGATAATTCTGGATATTCATCTCGAAGAGAAGGCCAACATTTTTCACAAGTTGTAGTTTTGAAACGAGCATGTGATGCTTTTTCAGATGACAGGTCGATAGATCTTTCTTTTGCTCAATGGTAATTTCAGAACATGAAGAAATTTCAAAAGCAAAGGGACCACGAATCCAATACAACTTTTTTTGTTTCTGGAGAGACATTAAATCATTTGGAAAAATTCTTAATTAGCATTGTTAGGTGGGTGGCAATGATATCCCTAAATTGTAAAATGTCAATATTATAACAAAATCAGAAAAGCATGGGAACATTTTAGTATTATAACGCTCAAATTCAGTTTTCCGAAGATTAAGCTTCCCTTTGAAAGTTTCTATTTTGTCACTGAGTATTAATATATTTGTTACCTGTCCTTGAAGACTTAAAGTTAAATTAAGTTTTTCAAATATATCAACAAGGGAACTAAGTTTTCCAAGCCATTTTTGATTTGTAAACAATTGAACAAGGTTCTGATTTTTATCTGATAAAAACAGTAAAATTTCACGTTTGAGGTCAAAAAAGACGAAGCAACACTTTACTACTGGACAACCACCTCACTTTCGTATATAAAAGAAGCACTTCATCCCATTTCATTACAAAGAATTGTGAAAAGTCTGCTATTTAAGCTTCTACTTTTTAATAAAGTTTATCACGCTTATTGCATCTTTCAAAACTTTGTGCAAATCAGTTTACATTTCCTTTGCTTCTGATGCTTCCCTATGTACTGTGTAATGCAATGATTCAAAACTATATTTGGAGCAATTTCCTTTACTTTGCCTTTTAAACCTTTATTTTTTCCTGTTAAGGGAGTGCAAATCCATCACCATCCGCACCATCAGTACAATTCGCAAATCAATTTTTCTATGTTAGATTGTTTGTTAGAAAGAAAATATTTATAACATCAAAAATATTCTCACCCATCATTCTTCCTTCCAAAGCTTTGCAAAATAGGAAATCCTCCAAAGTATCTCCCTCATCTGACATATACAGTAAGTTGAGCAAGGTTTTAAATATCTGTGAATTCATCTAACTGTATTGCAAAAATTGGACTTCCTCTAAATCATTTAATAAACTGAATTTTATGTTGTCCAAAATAACTGTAATACGCTGCAAGACTGTGGTGTCTGTGGATAGAGGAATGGTATTTAAATTGTTGCTGTACTTTTCTCCATGCATAATCAAAATCATTTTTTATAGCAGGACGGAGAACAAGAGATTCAGCAATAGTATGTGATTTCAAATTTTTTACTATTAAATATGAAACTTGCAATGATGCTCTTAAAGCTTTAAAGGAATTGCAGTATGTTTCTTCATGAAAGATTTCAGACCTTGTATGGTGTTGGCATCTGTTTTTAAAAGTTCAGTATTTTTCATTATCTCTGGATGTTTGTATGTTACGGCAGAATGGTATTGAGAGGTTTAGATGGGAAGGACATAACTGAAGGTCATTAGGTCATTAGCATCAGGCTAATTTGAAATAAAGGGTGGAATATCATGCTGAACCAAAAACCCAAATAATGCACAACATTACACAATGGAACTGCAGCTGCTTTAGCTCCAATTTTGATGACTTAGGATTTAATTAGTGTTATTATATTTGCAGACCTGTGTCTAAAGGAGATTTGCTTAACCCCCACAGGTTTCCTCTTTGATAAAAAAAAAAAAAAAAAAAAAAATTTCACTCTCTTCTGAATAGACAGGAAACACAAAGTACATCTTGTTTAGTTTACTAAGATGGTATTGGCCATCGTAATGATCAGAAACTGTCTAAGCACATTCCTCTTCAGCCTTGCATTGAAACTGTAAATATGTTTAAACATTGACCTCACATGCTTGTGTCCTGTATATTCCATCAAATGAAACTTGGTCAAGCAAAGAACTCGTAGGCCTATCAAATCTGCCTCTGTTTTTGTGAAATATTAATGGGCTTCTCCCACATTTAGCATCAACCATTTGAATAGATAATGAAGACTGATAGAAACATTATTTGATACACAAAATCTAACCTTATTTAATATTAGTTCTCATAGGCATATATGCTTTTCTATTGGAGTACCAACAACAGATCTGTCCCACTGCTTTCCTGTCTGCATCCAAATATAGAATGGACGTGTTAAAATAAATCTTGCAACAACTGACAAAATGTAAGAATGAAACTTTGGTGAAATATATAGACAAAAAAATTCATGGGATGGAAGCTAAATATATGAATAGAAATAAAAGTAATAAGAACGTTCAGATAAAGAATAAAAGCACTAAAAGTGATTTAAAAAAAAGTATCCACAAAGAAGCTTTTGAAGCAATGTGCTCTTTTATCAACTTTATCTTTCATTACAAGGATCACAAAAATGGAAAACACAGGGAAACATACAATAACAACAAACCAATGCAAATCATAAATGGTGACTACTAAAAAGATAAGTATTTTGGGTGCTAGACTTTGGGAAAGTAGGACAATGTATGTCAGCTGCATTATAAGCAGTTTGTTGTTTTACAGTGTAATGAGTAGTGGTGAGCTTCTTATATTGTGGCTAATATATGCCATCTTTACTTCCTTAGAGCTCTTCTTTAATCCCCTCATTTCTTTTTTTCAGTTTTCTGTTCCCCCCCCCCCATAATACCTATCTTCTGGTAGTCATTATTCATGATTTGCCTTGGTTTGTCATTATTTAATGCTGTCACATGTTTTCCAGTCTCATGAGCCTTCTGTTATATAATGATAGTACTGTATACCATACTGCTTTTCTCTAAAGTGATTAAAGGAGTGCATCACTCTGAAAGTTTATTTATGTATATATTTTGTTTTTATTTCTTTTGGCAGTTGTATTCTTTATTGCCGCCTCCGTAGCCAGGTGGGAAGGAGCAGCAGTGCGTAGCACGCGCTTCTTGATTAGACCAGGGTTCAAGCCCGTCACCACCAAATACGGAGGATGCGGAAAGGTCAGGGAATGACCACCGCATATCCCGGAGCAATATAGCCTTAGTTGCTAATGCTCCTAAAAACCAAATAACAAACAAACAAAGTATTCTTTATCTGTATATTCTTATTGCTTTTTTTCTGTTCATATATTTTAGCTTTTATCCTATATATTTTTTAATTATACTGTATTTTATTTTACCAGTATATTTTAATAAAGTTTTATTTCTTACATTTTGTTTGTTGCTGCAAGACTAATTTTAGCATTTTTATTTCCAATTCACAAGGCCTTTTTGCTAATAGAATGGAAAGTCTTAGTGACATTCTTATAGGTACAACTCTGCAATGATATGCAGTCTACACATATCAAGTGTTTCTTATGTGTTACCCACAAGAAATGGAAATTCCCTCAAGCAGAAATGATTGAGCTGAGTATAAATTATTCATCTCTCTTGATGAGAATCATATTCAACAGCAGTCCATAGAACGTGTCACTGAATATATTACTTTTTATCTCCTTGCTTCTTCAAATATTGCCATCCTCACACTTAAAAACACAAACTGTTATTGGAATGAACAGTGCATGAAAAAAAAAAAAAATTACACATTTCCTAGAATCTGGTTCACAGACATCCTCAAACTTCAGAAATTGCAAGAATCTCTGGGCGAAAATCTTGTTAATCTAGAAGACAAGCCAAGGAGAATTTTTGGACTAGATTTGCTTCAACCATTAACAAAGATTCTGACTCTAGTTAGCATGGTAAAAGATCAGACAACTTAGTGGCAAATTTCCTCCAAATTCATCTCCAATTCATTTTCTGGAATGTAAAAATCAACTCTTCTCCTTCAGGGATATCGGACCTTAGGAGAAGCATTTTCTCAAGTATATGTAGCAGAATATTGTCAGAACTTCCAGAGAGTAAAAACTTAAATGAATGGTGTAAGACTGATTTTCATACATCTGTCTTTCTGTGTAATCAATCATTTCCATTTTTGGAACTTTGTCAGTCTATTATTGCACCCATAACAGTGTTTCTGGATCCAGTTGGATTTTTTACTTAATGTTCCAGTGTCTTGATAAAATATTGTGGCATCTTCTGATTTTTTACAGTTGAATATTTCAGGAAAATGTCTATCCTAGACCTTGTGCATCATTCAGTTGTCATTCTGATCTGATCAGCACTCTTTCTGATTCTGCTACTTGCTACTGAAAGTCTGTCAAATGTCTGTCATCCAATTGTTCTGACTTCCACAAGGACAAATCAAATCCTTGAAACTGTAGACTGTTTGCAGCTGTCGTGGTAAAGTTCTTGAGAAAATGATTCACAGCCTTGACTTCTCAAAATCAAAAATCTAAATGAGCAATACTCAGGAGGCCTTCCATAAAAACAGATTCCCCCTCCCCTTGAATTCAGTGGTTAAGGCTGAATCTGACACGTGCGATGCCATTATTAGAAATGAATATCTGGTAATTGTATGTATAGATACTGAGAAAGCTTTTTGGGATTTTTAAAGACCTATATAACCTTGGACTGCATGGTAACCTTCCTTTATTCATTTTAAACTGCAGTATTGATCATTTCAAGTTTTGTTACCAAAATACTCAGTCACAGCATTTTTATTTAGAAAGGTGTTACATAAAGATTAGTACTAAGTGTTATCTTATATTTTCCTTGAAAAAATTCATATAATGAACCAACTCCAAAATGGTTGAGAAACCTACCTCTTTGCAGTTGATTTGCATGTTTTTTTTTTTTTTTATCTAAAAACCTTGGGGGAGAGAGGGGGTGGATTGGTGGAGGCTTCAAATCTTATTGAATAAATTGCTCTTGTGCACTGAACGTAACAGTTATCAACTGCCTCAGCAAAAAAACTGCAGAAGACTACCTTTACATAGAGATCTTGAACTTTACTTTCTCAATCACATCATCCAACTACTAATAGATTTGCTTTCTCCTGGGGCTATTGCTTGACAATATGCATAACTTTTAGAGCACATCAAATATGTCTACACTAGATTTCTTAAAACCTGAATATAATTGGAGTGCTCTCATCTGTGACTTGAGGTGCAGATAGAATTGCTCTGCAACATTTATACAGAACCTTGTTGGCCTTCACCTGGATTGTGGAGCACCTCTTTGTTTCTGCTACTTGCTACTGAGAGTTACTCAAGTAGCTAAATTATTCTAAAAGCACTGGCAGACTTGCCAGTGCTTTTAGAATACCATCAGTTCACAGCTTCTATATAGATGCTCATGAATCTCCATTACATCTCAGGAGGAAACTGCTCTTACTTAATTACATTGCTAAAATTAAAGTCTTTCCTCTCACCCCATTTGGAAATGTCTTTTTTTGAACTGCATTGGGAAATTTATTATGGAAACAAACTTAAAGTAAACAGATTAGCAGGCTTTAGATTAGTTGATTTGATATAGACAGTTAGAATATTGATCTTATTGAAATCCAAAAAGAGGCTGAGAACTCTGACCCACCACAAGCTTGTCTACTGACCAACCTGCGATAATGACTTTTTACACTGGAAAAAGAAATGCCTAGTAGATTTCAATATTCAACAGCCAAATGTAATGCATCTTCAGAATTATGCAGATTTACATTGATAATTTGATATTAAAGCAGCTATTTCTGATTTGCTTAGCCTAATTTATATTTAATGCTATTACCTAATAGGATACATTGATAGGTACAATATGGTTTTAGTTACTTTTGTGCCATTAAACTACAACAGCAATATACATGAGAGGATAGCTGGGAAGAGATCTGCATATTTAATGGATCAGTTGAACGTGGAGGTTTCTTGTCATATGGTTTTGGCCCAAACAAGATATATGACATTTTACTCTGCCTGTTGTACTATAAATACAAAACTCAGTGGATGCACAGGGAAATGAATTTTTTTGCAATCCACCAACATTTACACTGAGTTGCCACATTGTTAGGTACACCTAGTTAATAGCAAGTAGCAGGTCACTCTTTAGCCCTCAGAACAAGCCTGGATTCATTGTATTATGGACATTTTTGACATTGTATCATGTCAAAAATGTGCCACATGGTGCTGGTCAATTTTGACTCAGTTGCTTACCGCAATTGTTGCAAATTGCATGGTTGTGAATCTATGCTGAAAAACTTGTTCCACTCATCCCACAGGTGTTTAATTGGACGAGATCTGATAACTGGGAAGGCTATCACGGTAGGCTAAATTCACTCTAGTGTTTCTGGAATTGGCTCTGTGCAATTCTGGCCTTGTGATATGGCACATTTATCCTTTGGAAGGCTCCATTTATGGACACACACACACACACACACACTGCAGCCACAAAGGGATGTGCCTGGTTGAAAAATTTTAAGATAATTTCTGGCATCCAAATGTTGTTTCACTAATATGAGAGTCCAATGTTTACCATGAAAACACTCACCACATTTTATGCTGCTGCTACCAGCCTGTATTATTGACATCTGGCAGGATGGGTCCGTGGATTCATGGTTGTTTTTGTCAATATATGCTGGTCCTTCCATGTGAAACAGCAGAAAAAAGTGGGATTCATCAGTCCAGTTGTCCACTGTCTGGTGTTGTGGTTCCTTAGCCTACAATAACTGTTTGTTTTTTGATGACAGGAGTGGTTCAGCCTGTAATCTGGTTCAGTCATTGGCTATGATAGGTATCATCACAGCCAATGACAAGCTATGATGAGTTGGGCTTTCTGAAATGCCTCTTGCATTGGCTGGCTGTTTCCGAGGACAGGTTGCCATTGGCTGGATGTTATTTGGTTAGTTGACCAATCTCGAATACACCTGAGAGTAGTTCAGTAGGAAAACTCCAGTGGGGTTGCAATTCCTGAGGTACTAGTACTGACATATCTGGTGCTAGGTGCCATGTCATCCCAGTCACTTTAATTTTTTTGTCTTTCACTGAATTGCGCGTATACAGCATCCCTATTTATCTTCACACTTGCTTTATATCACATGATACAACATGTGATGCTGTCACTGAAGGAGCACTCTATTCCATGTAAAGTATAGGTACACCTAATAAATTGGCTATTTAATGCAGAAGTTCACATGATTGTAAGTAATATTTAAAAGGAGAAAATCCAAATAAATAGTAGAAGCAAATGTTCTGGTAGAACTTTATCACTAATTGCTGCAGTAATGTACTTTGGATGGAGCGAAGATTTTCTTTAAATTATTTCTTGTATTCTTTATGAATTGCATCTCATCTGTGATGCACAACTGAAAGTTTTATTCATTGACAAGATGTGAAGGATCCACAAAAATGTATTCAAAGCTCAGCATCATCATTCTCGAGAATTTATGCAAGCTGGATAAGAAAAAGGTGATATTACACCTCAACATGCAGTGTATACCCGAGAAAACTTGATTTTAAGAAATGTGTATTAATTCTTGGAGTGTTGGAGAACAGGTATTAAGCAATGAATATTCTTCTTGATTGTGCATGTTAGCCTTTTGGGAACCACATTCTGATGTGGGACTGTGGAATTCCTTTCTTGGTCAGTAATGAGTATTACTACAAGTAGTATTCAGGATCTCTTTGAGCAGATTGAAAGTTTCCACTGCAGTAATTTAATAAAATGTTTGCATACCTATCTCAATTTCCTTAACCCCAGGGGCTCAAATCTGGTGAGTAAGGGCTTGGCACACCCAGGGCCCTGAGCTGGATATCATCATTCTTCTTTCTTGGTGATTCCTTTCTACTTCTGACTCTCTCTCTCTCTCTCTCAGGGTAATTCAGAATGTTTTTTTTTTTTTTTTGGCTGGTGCAGCATAAGCCTCAGGCTTCCTTGCACCATGTAGCTAATAATAATTATTATTCGCTTTCATTCCTTTTGTTCTACAGGTAGCATTTGTGCATATGTCCACTGTGATATGCCTTGTCAGAGGCTTCCTAATTTGGAATCTTCTCTTTTTGATCTCCTCTGTTTTAAGATCTCACTACTTCTGTCAAATTCATCCGTTGCCTTTATCATTCTCCCAAGTCCACTAAATCACTTTGAACTCAGTGTTAAACTTCAGCTTTCTTTCTCAGGCCATCTGCCTAATTTTTCTTGATCTGGTTGCTATAGAATACCTTGATTACAGTCATTAACCCTCCAGCAACCTTTGAATCATCTGTAAACTTAGACATTAAGTCTGATATGCATCAATAATATTAATAAATATGGAAAACAGCAATTTCTTTCTTTATTTATTTTGTATGATGTGATCAATACACGAAGGAACCAGTTTTTTCTTGCTTCCTTCGTGTATCGTGGCTGGGATATCCAACCAACCGGTTGGTTCGGCACCATTGTGATATCCAGCCTGAGGTGGGAATCGAACCCACAACCTTTGGGTTGCCAGGCAGGCACTTTACCTACCCGGCTAGCCCGGTCGGTGAAAACAGCAATGAGCCATGCACACTGAACTATGGTTGACTCCATTAATAACATAATAACATTAATCTAAGAAGAGCAGTGCCCATTGATAATCACTCTCTCTGTACTTCTGCTGAATCATCCCTTTATCCATACCAGTAGCTTGCCAATAATACCACACTTCTCCAATTTTCACAAGTCTTTCATATGGAAAGACTGCTGTGAAAATTCTTTGTTACTGTATCATTAGTAGCTAATCACATTGGTCATATAAGATCATCCTTAACAAATCTGTGCTATGATTGCATTAACTGCATTCCTGTCAAGATGATCCCACATTATTTCTTTAACTATTGACTCCACAATTTTCCCAGGAACAAAAGAGCATACAGGTCTGAAACTGCTCACCTCACCCTTTGATCCTCCCTTTGTGAATAAGGAAGGCATATGCCTATCTCCAGTCTGTTAAGACCTTCTCTGTACACAAGGATGCTCATAATGATGTGTACAGTTTGCTTACCTCTTTTGCTGCTTCTTTTAATATATTTGGATAGAATCAGTCAACCCCAGGACCCTTATTCACTTTTAGTTTCAACAATTTTTTCTAATCTACTTATGAACACCACATGTACAGACATAACTACATTCAGCAGTATTGTCATGTGTACATAGGAGTCCAGGCAAATGATGTCATCAGAGCCACACAGTTTAACTGAGGGGCAAATGTGTGAAACTCATAGCTCAGTGAGTGCTTTGTTACATGTCACTTTTGTTGTACCTTTTCATGGACAATCAGAGAATTATGTGATTATAGCAGCTTTTTTAGCACTAGGAACTTATTGCTTTATATACTTTTAATAGCAATAATGTTGCTTTTAGTCCGATTTCAGTTATCATAAAATGCGTAGGTTCTCTGTTAGCTATTAGCTAGGTTACTGGTACAGTATTTATAATTTTAAAATCTTGCTAACATGAGAATGTGGATGGAAAATACTTATTCAAGTTATCAACAATCAGACTAGGCGAATCGATATTGTTTGCCGTATGTATCAAATAAGTCAGTATAATTTATTCATTTCATTTTATTGCTAGCATAAACAAAAAATTACTTGTGCTGTTCTTTATACTTTTAGATAGGAACTTCTGCTAAACTCCTTAGCATCTTTTAGTCCCTTTAATTACTGTTAACTGAGTATAATATATACTCAGGTATAAAAAACTTAGTAGCTTTCAGGATAGCCTCCTCAAACGTTTCCCATTTACTATTTGTATTTGTTAAAATTATCACTTGTCCCATTTGAAATGAGCCTGATGTGTAAGATCACTGTAATCTGCTTTTGAAAACAAACTTTTCCTCTAGTTATTTTTTATTTTATTTTATTTATTTTTTTTTATTACTCCAAAACAGCCGAAGCCTTACAGAGGAGTTATTTTTTTGAGAAGTCCCTCATTAATACTGATCACTGCTTTGCCAGTAGTAGTTCCATTATTTGAAGTTCTTACTACTTTATGAATCCTTATTTTATGGCCAAAGCCATAATATTTCTTTTCCTTGTATCAGTTATACTGTCTGATATGACATTACAATTGAAACAAGGTCACTTGTAATGTTAGTTAATGACTACTTTTTATTTCACATGATAGTATAGAAAGGAGTCATTCAGCAAATCCAGAAATGTCAGAAACGTGAGTGACTGACACACAAGTTCCAGTCAATTTCTGGAAAATTAAAGTTCCCCACAATAAGATATTCTGATTTGCTAGCATATTTTATATTTGTGTTCATTATATTCATCATGACAATTTCTGGTCTATAACAAAATCCTACTCATTTTTTGTTATGCTTATGCCACCCCAGACTGACTTGATATACAGTACTTATTTACTGAATATTTTCCTCTTGCCTCTGTACCAATGTGTCACATTGTATTCATGGGGAATTTAAATAAAGACATTACTCTCAAGGGTAAAGGGAAAGGCTTTTGTAAGGGTGACTACAGAGGTGTCAGACGGTTTTTAAATTGTGGGACCAACTGATGATGTTACCAAACACGTAAGCAATCAATCATGGAAGTAATCAAAGAAGCTACTAGGCTTTTTATACCGACAAAGAAATACTGTTCAAGGTTCAGACCTAAATGGATGTCAGATGAACTATTGAGACACGTGGCAAAGAAGAAAAAGTGCATGGGATGCATGTAAATTATCAGGTGATACAGAAGCCTATCGTAGATATAAAATTAGTCTGATGTGAAGTCACAAAGGAGGTTAGGCAAAATAAGGCAGATTATGAGAAGTCTCTGGCAAAGAAATACAGCAAAGTCTTCTATGCTTATATTAACAGTAGATGGAAGGGATTGAATCATATTGGGCCACTTGATATCTATGCATTAACTGTATAGGCAATTAGGCATTAACCTGCCCAGTTTGCAGACAAATTGAATAGGTAATTCTTTAGGGAAGGGGATGTCAGAAGTTTATCAAACTTATTACAAGGAGCTAAATGACTGTGATAACTGAAAAGAAAGTGGAGGAGAAATTGTTGAGGATGGGCATAAAAAAAAAAAAGGTATCTGGGGCAGATGGAATCTATCGAATTATATTAAGGGAGACAGCAATGGAGGTAACAAAACCTTAGTCATAATTATGGGAGAATCTTTGGATTCAGGAGGTCCCTATGGACTGGAGATGTGTGAATATATCCAAAATTCATAAAGAGGGATCAAAAGGTGACACGAGTAATTGCAGACTTGTTAGATTAACGTCTATTCCAGGGAAAATAATGGAGTCTGGTAAAAGAAGTAACGCAGGACCATTTGAACAGGCATGAAATTATAATGCAATCACAGCATGGATTTGCCAAGGGATGGCCTTGTCTAACCAATCTGATAAGCTACTATGATGTAGTGACCAAGGAACTGGATGCAAAAAATAATTTTTACATCATATACTTCGATTTCAGGAAGGGTTTTAGTACTGTTTCACACAAGACTGCTGTACAAACTGGAGCAATGTGGCATTAAGGGGAAGTTACTGCTATTGATAAAGGGATGCTTGAGTGGAAGAAGACAGAAAGTGGTTATCAGTGGACACTGCTCTTTGTGGACTAATATTATAGTGGAGTTACCCAGGATTCAGTGCTGGGTACATTGTTTTTTAAATATTTATCAAGATATTGATGAAGGTATATCAGGCTTAAAGTCTAAGTTTTGCAGATAATACAAAGGTTGGCAGGGTGAGCTGCTGCAACAAGATCTAGGAAAATTGGGTCGATGGGCAGTTGAAGTTTAACATTGACAAATGCAAGGTATGGCACATTGTAGCAGTAACACCACAGTAACTTATCAACTATGTGGTACTGTACTCAGGGTAGAAGTTTTGCAGATAATACAAAGGTTGGCAGGGTGAGCTGCTGCAACAAGATCTAGGAAAATTGGGTCGATGGGCAGTTGAAGTTTAACATTGACAAATGCAAGGTATGGCACATTGTAGCAGTAACACCACAGTAACTTATCAACTATGTGGTACTGTACTCAGGGTAGTAGCGATTGAAAAAGAGATGGGGATAATTGGGCAGTCAGAAGAAATTTTCTGAGCAGTGCATGCATGCTGCGAGGACAGCTCATGGGTTTGCTAGCAGGGATAAGAAGGTGATTAACCTTTGTATAGGACCATGGTTAAGCCGCATTTTGAGTACTGTGTACAGGTCTGGACGCTTCACTTTAGGAAGGATGTAGATCTGCTGGAACAGGTGCAGAGAAGGGCATCAAATTGATGAAGAGAACAAAAGGGGTGCTTTTACCTAGAAAGGCTTTAGTTCTTCAAATTGCATCTTCTCGAGACTAGGTGCCTGTGGATAGATCTGATTGAGGTGTTTAAAGCCTTGAATAGATTGAGTAAGCATGAATGTTAATGGTATTCTTCCACTTGCTGAGACTACACAAGGGGACATTCAAGTTGAGGAAGGATGGTTGCAGGATAGATGTGTGGAAGTTTGTCTTCAGCCAGCCAGTGGGTGGTTGATTGTTGAAACAGGCTTCCATCTGTTGTTGTGGATGTGTTGAATAAATTCAAGGAAGAACTAGACATATTCTTGGAAGACACTGATGGGTGTACTTCTTCCCTTTTTTTTTTTTTTTTGGCTGATTCTATATAAGTTGGCTTTCTTGCATCATTTGTGATTACTACTACTACAGTATTTGTCAATTAAAAGCGTACCCGCTCTTTCCCCTTTTGTTATATACTGTATATATCTCCTTCCTGTACACGTTCTGTTTATTACCAAGTTCAAATTCTGCATCCAATATACACTGAGTGATCACTGAATTATGACCCGTTGACGGTGAGGTACAAGAGTGCGGAGCTGGTCGACCTACGTAGCATAGATAATGTGGCAGTGGTTCAGTAGGTAGTAAAATTCCGAGCGTGATGGGTAAAAGGAAGGATTTATCGGACTTTGATAAACGACAGATTATGGGTGCTCGAAGAGCTGGTGCCTCGATTTCCCAAACGGCGGAACTGGTGGGGGTGTTCGAGAGCCGCCGTAGTTAAAGTGTATCAGGACTGGCGTCAAAATGGTCAAACAACGACTCGATGACAAAACTGCAAAGGTCAGCGAAAGGTTGATGTTAGAGGTGAGCGCCGGGTCCGACGCTCAAGCTTACTCAATTACTAACATTCAAGCTTACTCAATTACTAACATTCAAGCTTACTCAATCTATTCAAGGTATGGGCTATACTAGCAGACAACCCCTACGGCATCCTCTCCTAACCAAGGTTCATCGGCGTAAAAGACTCACCTGATGCAAAAAGCATGCAAGTTGGACGTTAGAAGACTGGAAGAAGGTGTGCTGGTCAGATGAGTCACGTTATTTACTCCACATCGTGGATGGTCGTTACGGATTTGGCCTCATGTGGCTCTTGATCCATCATGCATGGTATCAAAAGGGCAGGCCGGTGGAGGCAGTTGTATGGTGTGGGGTATGTTTCACTGGCAGGAACTTGGAGTCCTGGTGCATGTGGAACAACGTATAAGTGGTCTCCGTTATCGTCACTGCTTGCTGACTGTGTACACCCCGCTATGTTACACTTTTTCCCAATGGCGATAGTGTCTTCCAAGATGACAATGCGCAGAGCCATCGGGCACTTGTGCAGGAATGGTTTGAGGAACACAGTTCTGACTTTCAGCCTATTGAATGGGCTCCGAACTTCCCTGATATCAATCCCATAGAGCACTTGTGGGACACTGTAGAAAGGCATATCAGGTGTCTGGATACACCAGGGGTCGGCAACCTTTTTGAGTGAAGAGTCAGTTTTGATCTAATTAAAAAAAATGAGAATCCGAAGAGCTGCACTTCAGCTCAAGCTTGGGGGGAGGGGGGGAGTTTTTTTAAGAAATGGAATAGAGTGGGAAGGTGTTTTATTAAAAATATATATATTTTGAAATATTATTTGTTAATAATATTTTGCATCAGATTATATTATATAAGCTTATATTGCATCAGATAACCCCCCTTATTTCATCCACCCCTCGCTCCAAACGGTTGTCAAGTTCTGCCTTGAATCTATTTAAGCTATCAACTTCTACAACGGCAGATGGAAGTTTGTTCCAGCAATCAACCACCCGCTGGCTAAAGGCAAACTTCCGCACATCTATCCTACAACCGTCTTTTCTCAATTTGAATTTATGCCCTCTCAGGCGATTATTCTGAGCAAGAGGAAGAATCCCATCAGCATTGAGCATGCTCAAACCATTCAAGACTTTATACACCTCAATCAGATCACCTCGCAGGTGCCTAGTCTCCAGACACTAATTTGAAAAACTTAAGCCTTTCTTCGTAAGAGCAATCCTTTGTTCTGTTCACTAATCTTGTTGCCCTTCTCTGTTCTCGTTCCAACAGCTCTACAAAGGGTACTAGGAAAGTTTTGCAATACAGCTTTGTTTATTTAATTTTTTCAAAGTAATTTCCTCTACATTCAATACACCTCTCCATCCTCCGAAACCAATCTTTAAACCAGTTCTGCCAAGTTTCACTAGGGAGTAAAGCACACTCGTTGTCCCAAGCACGTAGAAGGTCCTCATCACTGGAAAACCACCTCCCTTTTAGCTTCATTTTCACATGCGGGAACAGTGCAAAGTCGCAGGGAGCAAGGTCTGGACTGTAGGGAGGGTGCTCGAGAAGTTTCAGTCCTGTCGTGGTCAAATATTCGGTGCAGGCTTTGGCGCGGTGAGCTGCAGCATTATCGTGATGGAGGTACCAGGTGTCCACTATTGACTTTGGCCGCAGATTCTTCATAGATCCAATGACTTTAGGCAGGCATTGTTCAGTATACCACTTAGCTGTGACTGTCTTCTGCGTGTCCAAAACGACATGTTCCACAATTCCACTCGCTTTGAAAAATACAGCTATCATTTTCTTCTTTACAGATCGGGATTTTCTGACAATTACGGGTGTGTCGTCATCATCAAAGACCCAAACTTTGTTTTGAGCCTTGGTCGGCAGATCGTAATAGTACAGCCAAGTCTCGTCACCTGTCACGATGTTGTTCACATACCGAGATTGTCCCTTATCAAACTTTTTTAACATCTCCCGGCACCAAGTCACACGTCGTGTCATCTGCTCTTCAGTCAGTTGATGCGGCACCCAGAGAGAACAAAGTTTCTTCACGTGCAAATGATCTTGCAGAATCGAACGAATTGCTGGTGCATTTAGGCCCAAAGTATCCTCTATCTGTTGGTAGGTCACTCGCCTGTTTTCGTCAAGCATTTTCCTCACAGCAGTAACGTTTTCCTTCGTAACTGACGTTCGTGGCCTTCCCGGCCTCTCAGAATCCTCCAGAGTGAAATTTCCCCTTTGGAATTCTCTATACCACCTGAATATCGTTGTACGATGTGGACAATCATCATCTAGTGCAAGAGTCATTTCTTCTAAGCACTGGTCTATGGTTAAACCTCGCACGAAATTATACCGCAAAACTGTCCCTATCTCATTTCGTGACCACGATGCCATCGCAAGCACTTTACACTCTCACTACTAATGAATAACTGAGCCCATCGACTTGGCGCGGCGGCTACTATGCACGTATGAACATGTCTCAATATGCAGCAACAAGCAGCTTCCTGTGATTCATTGTTGCGTCATATTGCAAAACTTTCCTAGTACCCTTTGTACATCCTTCTTAAAATGAGGCCTCCAGATCTGTATACAGTACTCAAGGTGTGGCCTGACCATTGCCTTATACAAGGGAATAATCACCTCCTTATCCCTGCTAGAAAAATTCCTGTATATCATTGACAAGACACCATGAGCTAGAATCTTTAATTGCAGCAGCAGCTAACCTTGCAGCCCGTCTGCACTGCTCAGAAAACTTCATATTAGTATTAGTAAGGCCAAATGATGCAAGGAAGCGAACTGCACCAGCCATTAAATAAATATAAATAATTAAATAGAAATAAATAAACGCTTGCAACAATAATAACAATAATTCAAACTAAAACAGTTTTTATTTCTACTATTTCCATTCTTACAAGGTAATCAACCAATTGTGACATTAAACTTAGTCATTTATTAACTACACTTGTAATATTAGCATGTACACCTCTGAGATGCAGTCATGTTTGTTGCGACCCTTATATTCAATGTAGTTGCTTGTGATTCTGTGTTTTTTTTTCAGGAAGTTTCATACTTAGATACGAGTTATGTTATTTATATTCGTATTATGTTAGTTTTAACACTATCTACAGAATTTTCTGTAATTCCCCATTATTTTACCACTTCCTTGGCTTCTCATTCTGTTGCAAATTCCTGCTGTGTTAATGTTTTAAGAACCTCAGTAGCCCTGTATTTCTCCTGCCGATTTCTAAGTCAGTGTGTTCTAGTATAACTGGTTCTAAGTACTGTTAGAATCGAATCTGTATCTTCTTTAATGTATCCTTTCCCAGCCAATAGTTTCCGAGAAACCAATCCTGCTAGAGTAGCATCAACAAATATCCTTTCACCTCTTCTATTTAATGTGTATTCCAGCTTTAGGAAACCATTCCTTTTTGTCGGCAATGATAATACTAGAATAGAGTTTGAATTGAATTGAACCGGAACAAAAATTTAGTAATTAATGTGAAATTGGCGTTGTTAACTATTAATCAACAGCGACTATTGCCATGAAAGCTGTAATGCTGTTGCCAAGCTGACACACAGGCATGTGACCAGTTGAACGTGCCTGCGTCAATACATTTCCGTATGTAAGTATTCTCGAGAGATGACGAAAAACGCTCTCAGATGCGATCCTGCTCCCGAGTATTGGATTGGCCATGCTTGAGTTTAAAAAATTAACTTGTATAACGCGACATCCCTTTCACTTTATATAAAAAATGTACATAAAAACAGTTAAATTGTCAATCAAAATAATTTTAATATGAGATTCTTCCATGCAGATAAAAAATCTTTCGTTTTTAATTATACTAGAGCATCGCTGTAAACGTCAATCCAGAAATTTTGAGATGAACGACTTCAGCTTCTTAACTAAGTGCGCACATAAGTGCACACATATACACACTCTCTCGCGCGACTGTCCTGACCCAAATTTTGTAACAAGGCAAACAAGATACGGAAAACAGATAACCCTCTCTTTGGAACCTGTTTGGATTTGTCATTGTCATTCCTTCCATTACAGCCCGCCTCTTTAGTGCCATTTCATCACCCCAGTATGCACAGAAAAACAGAGGAGGTCCCCTAAGGAACCAGCTGTTTGATTATCGTTATTACTATTAAGGTTACATTGATACAAAAATAATTTCCCGTTACTTAATAAATGCTTTCTGAGATAAGTAAAACGTATTCAGTAAACATAGTTTTTTCCATTAAAAAAATTATCTAAAAAGTGCGCGCGTTTGGGGGGAGGGGAGAATTGGCAAAATGCAGCCGCAGCTTGAATTTTATAATGATATGCGTTTGAAATATGTTACGAACATGGTGGTTATAGTGCTTTCCCATTGTCAAAAATTAATAACTAGATAACTGTAGCAGGTCGTATCGAAAAACGGTTTTTACATTGTATAATCAGTATGCGAACATGTAAGATTTTTTAAACAGTTAAAAAAAAAATTGATCGAAATCGGACTAAGCTATTTTATCTATCTATACATTAAAAAAGTTTCCCTCCTAGTGATATTTATTCCAGCCAATGGGAGAAGGGGGCGAGGCAATTACGTCACTACAAATGCAATTAATTATTGACAACTGCCTCCATAACGTTCACCAACCTCGTGCACGTGTTCTCTGTCTAACATTTGATGTAACTTTTTTTTGTATATTAATGAAATTGTATATTTGTAAATACCGTGGTTTAGTATTTTGTAAATATTTGTATAGTTTGTAATTTCAGTTAAATATTTTAGTCCTGCTCTTTCGGATGCAACAATATTCCTCATGTATGCCGTAGCCTAGTGGTCAGGCGCGCGGGTGCATAAGTACACGTGCCTTGAGTGACCGGGGTTCAAGTCCGTGACCACTGAATACGGTGCTGTTTCTTGTATTCTATCTATCTTGTGAACTTCTCTGACCGTTTGGTCGTCCCGGAGTATAAATAGAAAATTTAAAATTTATTTATTATGGAACCCGAAGCAAAAGGCCTTTTCCTAAGTAATCTGTGTAAACAATTAGATATGATGATGATATTGACTGAAGTCCAGGATAGTATACACCGGCAGGTACTTCGATGAAAGCAAGGAAGACTGCGATAATTGACAGGTGAAGGCACCTCCCTTTTCTGATTGTTTTGTGTCGTCGAGGCGGGGGGGGGGAACTTAGCTTAGGTAGGGTGTTTATCTCTCCATCCCGCTGTTTTAAAATGGGAAAACGAGTTCCCGATTTAAAAACATCAGCAAATGTGGGGAAATACACCCTAGGCATATCAACCTAGGATGGGTGGGGAAAGCAGTGAGTGACATTTGCCAATCACTGCTTTGTTCCTGTCCGTTTGTCGGAATTTTACCGTGATATTTATTCGACTTTGAGAATTCCGCGCACCACAAATGCACAGGTAAATAATTACATAGGTCATTTCCTGATTAGATATCGACCATTGCGTTTCGACAGGTGTGTCTTTTACGTAGAAAAGATTTGACTTACTCCGTATAGATCTACATTTTATGTAGAAAAGGGTGCGCGGGGGTGGGCGAGCAGGGGGCGAAACCCCATAGTTATTTCATTAAAAAGATTAACTTTTACGTTCGTTATAAAAAGCAGCTACACTGGGATCTAGAAATTTAAGTGTCTGCTCGTCATGCTCTTATTCTTCGTCGTCAAGATAAGCTTGAAGCTGTAGCTCCAATACAGTCGATTCGTTTTTAAAATGTTGACTAAAGGTAATCAAAACTATTACAAGCATAACGATTGTGTTATTGCAGCCTTTAGAGCGTATCAAAGACAGAAAAATGGCTCAAAGTCTCAAAGAAGAATCGTATTAAATATTGTAAGACGTTTTGAAGGAGGCCACTAGCTCCTAAGCTTAGACGTGGTCGTACTTAGCATCACAAAAAAAAAAAAAAAAAAAAAATGATTCAAAGAATTGAAGTACAACAACAGTAACAAGCCCGAACAAGTTCGTTGATATTATCTAGTGCTCGCTATACATTTTGTGTTTCCGGCATTCCGTGGAGCATAGTGCTTAAAGGTAGGTCTCTACCTGTTTCCCTATAAAATCAAACATCTGCATCGATTGGAAGACTATCAAGTAAAGTAAAGTAAAGTGTAGCCATTATCAACCCACTGCAGGATGGAACCCTCCTCAACAATTCATGCTGAGGGAAATGGACCATAATCTGCCACGCTGGTCCAGTGCGGGTTGGCAGATCGACCGTATTCAGCAGTCAGGGGCTTGAACCCCGGTCTACTCAAGGAGCGTGTGCTACTGCACTCTCGCTCCTGCCCACTCGGCTACGGAAGACTATCAAAGCAGTCGTAATTTGGCTTATTGGATAATTGACACCCTTTCACAAAATCTAGACTGATAAATCTTTTGGGTGGATGAAGTGCACTTCCTTTTAATGAATCTTGTTTGTTTGTTATTTGGTTTTTAGGAGCATTAGCAACTAAGGCCATATTGCTCCGGGATATGCGGTGGTCATTCCCTGATCTTTCCGCATCCTCCGTATTTGGTGGTGACGGGCTCGAACCCCGGTCTAATCAAGAAGCACTGCTGCTCCCTCCCACCTGGCTACGGAGGCGCCTTTTAATGAATCTGTGTTAGGCGCAAATTGTAGAAATTCGGCTACAGAGAACCCTGATATGCACGTTGAGGAATCATTCCACCCATTTAAGGTTGCAGTATGGTGTTGAGTTTTAGGCGCATGTTCACTAAGACCATATCGTGCCGTATTTGTATGTCTGTAAATTGCGTGTGTTCGGTGGTTGATTTTACTGTTTGCCTAACGAAAAATCTGAGTTTCTGGGAATGGGGGCGGGGGGGAAATCCATGCAACCCTTGCCTAAGAGTAACTAACTCAGCCACGTTGTGCAAAAATAATTCAAACTCTGGGATCTTCCACCCTCTGTGGAAGGACGGTGATTATATCAATGTGCTATCCATACGGTATGGTGGGAATTTACGATATATGTTATTATTATTGGTCTCTTTTCTTTGAAACCATTAATAATCGAGGGCATTTTGAGACATACACAATTAACGGATATCTTAGCCTGTTGTAGACCAGAATTTATCCCAGAGAATAATACTTCCTTGTTATTCACATGAAAGTATTAATTTTATAGAGGATTGTGCTGTAATAATGCCAAATATCTCCTCTTCCTATGAGTTATTTGGCATTATTCGCCCTTCCTTTATGGAAAAGCGAATTATCAGTCGGCATTTTCTACATCCTTAAAGTGCGAGATCTCCTGATCTGACAACCGAATTTTGTGTGTGTATGTGTGGCTAGCTCAGCCATAGGCGCCTCCGTAGCCAGGTGGGAAGGAGCAGCAGTGCGTAGCATACGCTTCTTGATTAGACCGGGGTTCGAGCCCGTCACCACCAAATACGGAGGATGCGGAAAGGTCAAGGAATGACCACCGCCTATCCCGGAGCAATATGGCCTTAGTTGCTAATGCTCCTAAAAACCAAATAACAAACATAACAGCTCAGCCATGTTGTGAGGGGGAAAAAAAAAAAAAAAAAAGCCTTAAAAATTCATTGCGTCCTTGATGGCCTTCCAACTCAGGCCTCTTCCCTCTATGTTGGGAGGAAGGACGAGGGATGTAACCATTGTGCTACAACGGATGGCCCTTGTGGGTAGCACGTGGATATAATCATTGTCCCACCGGGTGGAAAAGGGCTGGGTTCGAATTCTGCTAGTTACGCAAAGAATTTTTATGGGCTTTTTTTGACAACGTGACTGAGTTAGTCGGTCTTAGGGCGAAGGTCCCCTTTTTTTTTTTTTTTTTTTTTTTAATTTTTTATTTTGCCTTCGGAAACTTTGGTATTCTGTAGTCGATTTGCAAACAGGAAAATAGACTACAGGATATACGGGAACATACAGACTCTATAATATAGTACAGGGTTTTTAAAATTAAAGTATCCCTATGTAGAGGGCTCTGGAGCGCGTTCTAAGGCTCGTACTGAAGAGAAATTTGGTCAACAGGTACAATAAAGAATGCGCTCTCCATTTATTTGAAAAAAAAAAAAAAATAGTTACAAATTTTTCACCGTATGGCGCGTAACTATCTTAGTTACGATTATGCAAATAACTTACGTTATTTGCATAATCGTAAGTTATTGCCACTACTCAGCTCAACTGTACTGTATAAAAGCAAAGCAGTCTCTTCAAAATCATACAGTAGATGTTTGCCTGCACTACAGCAACAGTGCTAACAACGT
The DNA here is from genome assembly GCF_048544385.1 of Mastigoproctus giganteus. Taxonomy (NCBI): domain Eukaryota; kingdom Metazoa; phylum Arthropoda; class Arachnida; order Uropygi; family Thelyphonidae; genus Mastigoproctus; species Mastigoproctus giganteus. The sequence continues at coordinate 112,994,330 of NC_143583.1, read as the reverse complement.
TGCAGGAAAAGGCGCTATTAGTGAAGCTGTACTATCAGAACAGCAACAATGCAGCTATCAGAGAATTCCGGCGCCAGAAGCGCATAAGGCGTAGACCTATGACTATTTGTGCTGTTCGCAAAGTGATTGCGAAATTTGAAGCGACAGGACACCTTGGTGTTCAACCAGGTAGAGGTCGAAAACGAGTGGACTCCTCTCGTGTTGAAGATGTGGCTATGGCTGTCGTGGATTTATCGAGTCAATCTCCATGTGGTAGCGCAAGTGTGCCAGCTGTTTCTCATGAAGTGGACATGCCGTATTCCACTATAAAGCTAGTAATGCGTCAGGTGTTGCGGTACGATCCTTACAAGATGCACATGCTACAGCAGCACAAGTATGGTGATGCAGATATTTGTTTTACATACGCACTTCAGTTTCTGGCACGAATGACAGTGGATATCACTTGGCCATGGAACATCCTTTAGAGTGATGGAGCCCACTTCTGCTTAAATGGACAAGTGAATACGCATAACTGTCGCATTGGGGCAACAGAAAACTCGAGTTATCCATTGCATTCTTCAAAAGTGACAGTGTGGTGGTTTTTTTTTTTTTTTTGTAGTTGTTGGCGCATAGGCTTCTGTGGCCATAATGCACCTTCCCAGGTTTTTGCAGTACTTTGATCCAAGCCCGAGGCGGGAATCGAACCCGCGACCTTTGGGTTGCCAGGCATGCACTTTACCCACCTGGCTAGCCCGCTCGGCTAAAGTGTGGTGTAGATTTACAGCCGCATTCATGATTGGGCCATATTTTTTGAACAGGTAACACCGACTGAACCCGCACCTGTTCCGCCACTGGACAGCGATATTATGAAATGTTGGCAAATTTCGCAATACCAGAGCTGCAACAACGTGGGTGCCTTCAAGATACCATATTCATGCAAGATAATGCGCCACCCCACATCCACCTTTGTGTCCAAAGATTGCCAAGGCAACACTTTACAGACGAACGGGTCATCAGCCATTGTTTCCAGACATCTTAGCCAACCGGATCACCGGACCTCACCCCATGCGATTTCTAGTTGTGGGGTTTTTTGAAGAACCAGGTGTATCGGGAAGGGTGTCAAACTCTGAAGATCTGAAGGACAGCATTAGACGTCATGTGCTGGCTATTCCAGTTGACATGTTACGTTCTGCTGTAGAAAATGCTGTTCTTCGAATGGAAACTGCTGTTGACCAAAATGGAGGATACATTGAACAATTGTAGCGCTGTCCAAGTGATTTGTATTGCCACAGCGCCATATAGTGACAAATTTTGTAACAATTTTTTTTTTTCCAATAAATGGCAAGCGCATTCTTTATTGTACCTATTGTCCAAATTTCTCTTCAGTACGACGAGCCTTAGAACTCGCTCCAGAGCCCTCTACATAGGGATACTTTAATTTTAATAACCCTGTATATTATACTAATGCTTCTAGTCTTGCTTTGGCGATTAACACACACACACCACTGTGTGTGTGTGTGTGTGTGTGTGTGTGTGTGCGCGCGCGTGTATGCGTGCACTGCGCTCTGTCTTGATTGCTTATTAGAAAATAATGGTGGATACATGGGTAATTTTAATCTTTAATTAAAGATTGGTGGAAATTTTTATTCTTATTATTTTTATAAATTAATCATTTCCCATCCCGTGGCGGCCGAATTTCGAACAACTTTTTTATTGTTTAAAAAATTTGACATACACCGATTACAGTGAAAAAAAAAACAAACTATTTTTTGATACAATTTTCAAGTTATTAATTTTTGAAAGTGGAAAAGGACTTTATAACCACTTTATACAAGAGGTATTTTTCCCCTCTAAAATGTATATGCTGTGTACCGCGCTGTGGGGGAGAGACGAATACATATAAGCACTATAATGCTAAAAGCAGCCGGACACCCATGTTTCACAGAACCTTTATTGTTATACAATATTTGATAACGTGTCACTCTTTCTTTAGGTTATTCCTTCCACGTATACTCCGAACAAATTTTTTCTCCTTTTAGCAGTCAATTCAGCTGCTGATTGCAGACGTGTTGACTTGGTCCGAAGCACACTTCTCAGAAGTCTGGGAAGTCTGGGACTTCTTTATCACTGTATCTAATGGGATTAAGATCGCATATGTAGTATAATAAGCCAAGAAGCTTTCGCATGCTCAAGTCGTCAAACCAAGTCACCATGCTGTGCAGTATAACATGGTACATTGCCATTCTGAAACAGAAAAGTGCCCTTCCCATCTTCTGCCGCAGTGTAGGAATTGCCCATAATGTCATGTATAGTATAGTATCTTATGTAGGACGGCACCTGAACGAAAGTTCAACTCCGTCAGTATACCGTATGGCATTCATTTTTTCAGGAACGACAACCGATGGTGGAAGCATACAAAAACCAATCCCAGACAGTGACAGCACCGCCAAATTTCACAGCTGGAATGACACTCTGGTAAATAACGTTCTTAAGGATCCCCTTGTTAAATATTTAGAGATTATCTGAGCTCTTTTCCTAAAAAAATTTAACAGACTATTTTAACCGGGATAATCCTTAGCTGAAATTCTTCACGAGCGAGCCCCTTGTAAACAAATTGGCAGCACACTCCTGTATTCATCCCTTTCTGGTTGATACCACCAGGACTGGCCAGCTGTTTTTGAGAGCCCACAGAATTGGTCTCTAGGTCTGTACTCCCAGGGATTATAGACAGATAGGCCTGAACAAGTTGCACTGCAGAACCAAGTTACCGATGGAAGTCTGAGACATTGATAAAAGCCATGTGCAGAATTTTGACAAATTCCGTTAGTTCTCCGTAGTAATAGTAATTAAATTATCTTTCTGATTCTCCACTCTGTTGGTAATACTGCGTATACTTCAGATCCTTCTCTTCTGTAATGTAGTATGAGTAATATTATTTGAGGTTATGACAAGTATCGTGGTGAGATTCGATATTCCTTATATTTCGAGGGAACAGGGTTAAAACGGTTTTCGTTTTAATGCTGTCTTACTCGCTGGATGTTTTGGTGAATGTGAAGAAAGATTACGAAAATCATCGGCAACTTCCTGCTACGTGATCGGTAAACGGAGAGCCAGTGCTCTCGGTCATCAGCGTTCTGATACCTGCGACGACAAAATGCGAACGGAGGTAAACGAAGAAAAAGCCCTCGGTCAGCATCGTAACGTTCTACAAAACAACAAAATACAATCGATTGGAAGTTGGTGAGCAGTCTCGCAGTGAGCAGCACGAACACTGCAGCATGAACAACGAGGAAACTGTGTTTTCGTACAAAATTCGAATGTATTCTACTAACTGGACATCTTGCAAATTTATCTAAACTATCTTAACGTAACGTTTTTTATTTTTGAAATGTTTAATATTACTTAGAAACGGTTGCCAGTGGCTAATACTAGGTGTGATTAAAAAGTTCGGGGATTGACTTTGTACCCTGAAATCACGGTGTCGAAGCGAATTGCGACTTGTTGCCACATGATTGGTGACTCAACTAGTCAAAATAAAGCATAAATCATCAATTTATCTGCAGTCAATTTGAATTAACATAGGTGTTTTATGTGTTTAATCATCACATTTTAGAATGAACCATTTTACTGAGCAGCGAATTTGTATCAAATTTTATTTCAAATTATTGAAAAGTATTAGAAATCCACGAAATGTTAAAAAAGAGCTTTCGGAGAAGGTGCAATTTCGTTCGGAGACTTATCAGTGGGTCGCTTGTCCGTCGGAGGTGATCTTTGCCTTGGTTGCCCATTATCCTCAACAAAATCAGCGCTTCAGTTGTTTGTATTCGTGATGACGAGTAATCGCCGTTTAACATTTGCGAAGTTGTTAGATACCAATTTGTCTCTTAAGAAATTGGTATTTCTTAAGAGACATGTTAATTAATTTTAACGCGAGATTTAGGAATGACATGCGTTTCAGTTAAGTTTGTGTCTAGCATCCTCCCTGATCATGAATAGTGGCGAGTTCTTGTACGTTGCATTTTTGTCAACGTGTTACTGCTGCTTTTGATCCGCACTTTGTTTCCTCCATCGTTACTGGTTGCGAATTGTGGATGTATGGCTACGACGTATACAATTCCAGATACTGGAAGGCGCTACTGTGTCACCGTGTCTTCCATTTGCTGTACTGGGGAGGTCTTGGCGCAATATAGCCTTAGATGCTAATGCGCCAATAAAATCCAAATCAACCAACCAACCTGTACTGAGGTAATCCTTCCCCATGTGTGCCTGTTCCGAGGTGCCACTATCACCGAGTTCGTGTTTATGAATGATAACGCCACACCTCATCGCACTGCAGCTGTTGATATGCTTTTGGAAAGTGAGGATATTGTTCGTATGGATTGGCCTGTCCATTCTACCGATCAAAATCCCATTGAACACATATGGGACGCTCTGAGGTGACACCTAGCAGCACGTCCACATCTACCAGAAAATGTTCACCAACTGAATATGGCGCTGACAGAGGAATGGACGATGTTACAGCAAGAACTTCTCATCAACAACATTGTTCTAAGTATGGACAGGTGGTGCAAAGCCTGCATCGACATTTGGGGTGGCCATATCTCTACTGAGGACAACCTCTTTCCTTTGTTCCATCTCTGGCAGTGATGCATCTATATCATGGCAGCCAGTGCTATGTTGCCATTTTTGAATCAAGTCCCTCTGTACCGTTTTGTTTCCGTTGTTGTGTCGGTGTTGTTACCTTCATGATTTCTGTACCTCAGGAGGTTCCCTTTGGTGTATGCTTTTTCCATATTCAGGCCACTCCTACGAGAAGCTACAGGTGAAAACCTGACTGATCCTTAAATTTTGCACACCACTGTAGTATTCCTGGTTCACTATTTGAACCAGAAATTCTATAAAACAGTTCTACGGCAATCGCGCGATGATGTTCAGAGAAAATTGCAGGAAAAGTAAGCTTCAAGGAATTTCGCTAGCATCATGACAACGTCCCTAAACACTCGGTGCTTTCCATTTAAGAATGGCGCCTCCGTAGCCAGGTGGGAAGGAGCAGCAGTGCGTAGTACATGCTTCTTGATTAGACCGGGGTTCGAGCCCGTCACCACCAAATACGAAGCATGCGGAAAGGTCAGGGAATGACCACCGCACCGGAGCAATATGGCCTTAGTTGCTAATGCTCCTAAAAACCAAACAACAACAACAATTTAAGAATTTCTTGCAAAGCAGTCCATCACCGTGTCTCCCATTTGCCGTACTTGCCATATTTATCACCCTGTGGTGATTTTTTTTTTTTTTTGCCGAAGCTTAAATCCCTGAAAGGTCACAGACATGAAATGACTGCGGAAATTGTTCAGAACGCCATGCAGAAGAAACTGTCGTAAATTGCAAAAGAAGCCTGTCAGTAATGCTTTTAGAAGGCCGGGAAGCATTACTGACAGGTGTTGGAATAGATACCATGTGAGGCTACTTCGAAGGAGATCCACCCGAAGCCGGTAATCTTCATTATTTCCCAAATATTAATCCCTGTTATTAATCATTTCCCTCGTATCAAGCAGCTTTCGGAGCGGGAATGTTCGTACAGCTATTTAAAGATCTGCTAAACGAGGAATATCTCCAGTAGCAAATAAATGTGTTATTTTTAGTAATATGTATATTCACAGGCCTTTAGCATAAAATCACTGTATGTACAAATTACTACAGTGACAATTCTGCTATATTGTACAGCGGCAAATACGCTGGACTTAACACAATAAACCAGCTACAATTACAAAATTGCGTGGAATTTTTTTTTAAACTACCTGATAGGATATCCCGCATAGAGGAACAAAAGTTAAAAACTACATATTCTCTTATGTGTCTGGTTAGAATATTCAGGGCCGGTGCTGTCATTAGGCCAACTAGGAAGCCGCCTAGGGCGCTGACCTCAGATGGGCACAGTACTGACACCTTTGAGGGGAACAGTTTTATACAGATTAGTTTTTTTAACCCATGTAAAAATGCAACTGATAATTTATATTTTTTATTTTAAGATAAATATCACAACATTGCTGTGAATTATAATTAATTATAAAGTCTTAAAAAAATTTTCTATACTCTGTTTTTTGTTTATCCTTTTTATATGTTCTATTTTTCTTTTTGAAATTTAGTGATATTTTTAGCTAAGAAAAAAATCTTATTCTTCTTAGTTGGCAAAATGTGTTGTTTACACTGGATACGACGTTACGTCTTGTCATCGAGAGAGTAACAGCGGGTTTGTGCAATTTTCGCGTAATTTTTTTCTCGCCTGAAATTGAAACTTTTAAGAGACTTAAATTTTGGCATCACAATTCACAAGATTATTCAGGCGCCTCCGTAGCCAGGTGGGAAGGAGCAGCAGTGCGTAGTACACCCTTCTTGATTAGACTCGGGGTTCGAGGCCGTCACCACCAAATACGGAGAATGCGGAAAGGTCAGGGAATGACCACCGCATATTCCCGGAGCAATATGGCCCTAGTTGCTAATGCTCCTGAAAACCAAACAACAACAAACAACAAGATTATTCAAAATGATTTTTGTGCTAAAGCGTATTCTTTTGTATTTGAGAAAGATAATCAAAGATTGTTGTATTACTTATTGTTGCAATTTAAAATAAAATTAGCAGTTTCAAGTTTTGTTCTTTTCATTTTTTTTAACATTGAAGTTGGCAATTTTTTGGCGTGGGTACAAGTAGTTTGCCTTGCCGAGGACGTAAAAGGGGGCTTAGAGGGGAACAGGCATTCTGTATGTTATCAGACACTCAGTCTAAAACACTGATGAAGCCAATATTTTTCTATTTCAAAAGATTTAAGAGAAATCCGGTTGGCCTGCCTCCCTAAAATCCACTCATGCACACCTTCTCGATGGTAAGCCCTGTTACGCCACTTAGGTGGCAACAAACGTGTAGAGTGGTTCTCTTCAAGAGTCTGGTCAGCGTGAAGAGGAAAGTACCAAACCCTCCAGCACATGACAGCACGACGAAACAAATGGTCCTCAGCCCCAGCGGCTTTCACTTCCCCTCTTACGTCAGCGAGAAGATCATAGTGGAAGCAGAGGGTGCTAAGAATCTCTGGGTACGACCAGGCTACCATGTACGGAAACTGAACTTGGCCTGTTACAACATAAGATCGCTCATCGGTGAAGACAGGACATTAGAGCTGGAAAAGGAATTAGAAAATGTGAATTGGAATATCATCGGTTTGGCTAAAACAAGAAGAAGAAATGAATCACTTATAACTTTATCAAGTGGAAATCTGTTGTACACCAATGGAAATAGTGAAAGAAGCGAAGGTGGAGGGCTTTCTGGTCCATAAAGATATAAAAAAACGACATTTTGGAATTCAAAAGTACATCACCAAGGATGGCAAGACTACTACTCAGGATTTCTAAAAGGTACAAGCTAAAGGTTATAATGATTTATGCACCAACATCAAGTCACGATGATGAAGAGGTTGAAGAAATGTACACTAGAAATTGAGTCTTCTAGATGAGCAGAAAACCCACTACACTATCATTATGGGTAACTTCAATGCTAAGGTTGGAAAGAGACAAAACAGCGCAGAAAGGGGAACTGTAGGAAATTTTGGAATTTGTGAAAGAGGTGGAATTTGCAAAATCTCGAGGAATGTCATTATTAAACACTTTTTTTCAAGAAAGGGTGAACAGAAGGTGGACATGGAAGATCCCAAATGGATTAACAACTAATGAAATCAACTTCATCCTCACAGAAGATATATCGTGAACGATGTTACCGTCCTGAACAAGGTAAACGTTCGAAGTGATCACAGAATGGTAAGATGCACACTTGATATAGATATAAGAAAAGAAAGTAAAAAACTGACTTGAGTAAATAATACGGTCTTTGAGATAACAGAAGAGGAGAAAAAGCAATATGTACTGGAACTTAAGAACAAGTTTGAGCTTCTGCAGACTGTTCAGGACCAAGATATCGACGAGGAATGCTACAACTTTCTGAAAGTGATAAAGCCAAAGAAATCTATAGATAAAAAGAAGAAAAAATTAGTCAAGAAACACTTTTCATGATGAACTAAGACGACAAACGAAGAGCAAGATAGACATTGACAAGGATAAAATTGAGTATACTGAGTTATGCAAAGCCATTAGAAAGAGACTCAGAGAGGACATAAAAAGATTTAACACAAGAAAAGTAGAACAAGCATTAAGGGAAAACAAAGGACTTAAATCAGCAGACATGAGCAGTAATTCAGCAAGACAAACGATACTGAAACTGAAGAATAGCGATGGTGTACTTATAAATAGCAGAGAAGGCATAATTCAAATAGCAGAAGACTACTATAGAGAATTATACAAGGAGCGAGGGAATGATGCCAGAACTAGGGAAGGTGGATCGCAAATTAGTAACAGATACAGTGGCGGACAAAAAAACTGCATCACCTTAAAAAAAAGTAACATTTTAGCGAAACGTATAAGATATTGTTTGATTACAGTCATTTTGTTTATCGCAAAGCAAAGGTATTGCGTCAGATAACGCTTCTATTGCATCAGACTGTAATTGCATGGTATTGCATCAGCCGTTTATATAAATACGACGTTGAGAATGTATACACGCTCATTAGTATCCTGTTTTGCTGAGGTGTAAGAATGGTTCCATATATGTTCAATTGACACCAAGAAAAAAAAGTGTTAAAAAAAAAGCCCTTCCTGGGACAGAGTAGCTATTGCTCTGTCCCAGAAAGGGCTTTCTACGCGTGCTATCACTGATAAAAATAGGCTGCACCAGTCAGCAGTATCCCGGGTGCTGAAATTAAAGCGTGAAACCAGTGATATGAAGAGAACACCTTAATCAGGCCGTAAGAGAGTGACTACGCCTTCCCAAGATCGATATTTGAAACGGCTATGCCTTCGTAATCGCCATGATAGTGCCCTGATATAAAACTGGACTTTGAGATGGCCTCTGGTGTTGAAATAAGTGCACGAACTATCCAAAGACGACTATCTGAATGTGGTCTGCATGCCTATCGGCCCAAGAAGAAGAAGCGTCTGTTGACCCAACAAATGAGGAAGAAGTGACTTGCTTTGTCTAAAACGCATGTTTCATGGACAAAAGAGCAATTGGACACCGTCATCTTTTCTGACGAATCGAAATTCAAGCTGCATGTCTCGGATGGGAAGCGGTATTTCAGAAGACGAAAATCGGAGGCATCCCATCCTGACTGCATAACACCAACTGTAAAGTTGGTCGATGGTCTGGGGATGCATAACAAGCAAACGGGTGGGGGCGAATAAGTTTATTAACGGAACGGTGAATGCAGAAACCTACACTGCTGTCTTGGAGGAGTGTCTGAAACCCGTTATTAGGGATCGCCACCCAGATTTTCGAAACTGCATCTTTCATCAGCATCTTGCCACACAGCAAAATTGGTAAGTTTTATGCTATTTAGATTTAATGATGAGTTTGTCTTGTTTCACAGGGCTTAAAACGTGCAACAATGTTTTCCCACGTTTTTCTCCCTTAATGTGCAGTCATACCTCAGAAATGCTGGCATTACAGCGTTGGACTGGCCCGGCAACAAAAACAGATTTGAACCCTATCGAAAATTGCTGGTACATAATGTCGTCTAAAATTGCTCAGAAGAAGCCAACAAGTAAGATTCAGCTGCAGGAGAGCGTTGTAAGGGTTGTACCATGAAATTGGGCAACCATATATCAAGAAGTTGATTAACTCTATGCCAGATCGTTGCATTGCTGTAATTGGCAGCCGAGGAGGAACAACAAAATATTGAGGACTTATTTTGTTGATTTACAGTACATAGTACTATTACAATAAGTTGTTATTTCAGTTTGTACACGCAAATGCAATAAAATGTATGTTTGGTTGTCATGATTGCCATTTGCATGATTTCTCATATTTCCATTAATTACGCATTTACCCTTTGGGAAGATATTTATGGCAGTTAGGTATATCAGGTGGAGTCTTTATTGGATTTCATTCACAGAGATGTATATCCCATCTAACAAATGCATTTCGAACATTTCTGCAACTCACAATGCAGCCCAAAACATATTTGCAAAATTCACAAGTGATGCAGTTTTTTTGTCCGCCACTGTACGACATACCCGATATCCTTCCTGATGAGGTAGAACATGCGTTGAAGAAAATGAAGTATCAGAAAGCTCCAGGGGAAATTGAAGTTACTGTAGAGTTGTTCAAGTTGGGAGAAAGAGACATGATGCAGAAACTGGCAAGACTCTTCACAAAATGCATTAGAAAAGGCGTGATGCCTAAGGAGTGGAATAATGCAATCATAGTTTTACTGCATAAAAAAGGAGATAAATTGAAATTAGAGACCAATTAGCTTGTTATCCCACATCTACAAGTTGCTCACAAGGGTCATTACTAACAGATTAGAAAGAATACTTGATCAGAATCAACCGAAAAAGCAAGCTGACTTTAGAACAGGATTCTCAACTATGGATCACCTTCACGTAATATCACAACTAATGGAGAAAGCAAATGAACGTAAAACACCATTATGCCTGGCATTTGTGGATTATGAAAAGGCATTTGACTCCATTCAGCATAAGGCAATGTTTCGGATAATGGAACGTCAAGGCATACATACCCCATATATTATGATTTTGAAGAAGATATACGAGAACGCTACCTTCTTTATTAGACTAGACGAAGACAGTAGCAAATTTAAAATTGAGAAAGAAGTTCGACGAGGAGACGCATCTCCGAAGTTGTTTACTGCTGCCCTTCAGGAAGCTTTCAGAAGATTAGAACTGCTCGTAGAAAGGAGTCAATTTGAATGGAGCGTACCTGAACAATTTACGATTTGCAGATGAGATTGTGATCATAAGCCATGATCCCAATGAATTCGAAGAACATCTTAATTAGTTATGCAGAGTTAGTAAGGATTTCGGACTAAAGATGAATATGCCTAAAACAAAAGTAATGATAAACAAGTATGCCATAGAAAAGGGATATAGTCATTGAAGAAGCAGTAATTGAAAAGGTGGATTTATATTTTTTCTGGGACAAGTCATTAACTGTAATAATGATAAATGGCTGGAAGTCAAGAGAAGGATAAATTTTGGATGGATAGCATTCAGGAAATATAGTCACATACTGAGGAGCAATATCCCAATTTGTCTGAAACGTAAAATAATGAACCAATGTATACTGCCCACCATGACTTATGGAAGTGAAACTTGGGCACTCACCAAAAGAATAGAACAGAAGCTGAGAACTACACAGCGAAGAATTGAACGAATTATATTAGGAATCAGACTGTTAGATGAGAAGAGAAACACATGGATTAGGCAGCAAACTCAAGTTAAAGGAGGACATTCTTATCAAAACGAAAAATGAAATAACTAAAATGGGCTTGGGCAAGACACATAGGTCGAAGACATGATGACAGATGGACTAAGAAAATAACAGAATGGCAACGAAGAGGATCTAGAAGAAAACTTGGAAGGAAACGACGGAGATGGACAGATGAAATTCACAAGTTCGTGGGTAGTAAATGGATGGCCATTGCACAAAACAGAAGGAACTGGAAAGTTGCTGGAGAGACTTTCATCCTGCAGTAGATTGAAAATGGCCGATGATGAGGACGCAAAATAGCCTTGCACCGGTTCTGAAAATATTACAGCATTATACTCGATTTTCGCATGTAAAATAGCTGCGATTTAAAATTTCAAAGTCCCGTACTTGCTTCTGAGTTTTTTTTTAACCACTGCATAAATAGTCCACATAGAGGAACAAAAGATAAAATTCAGTTTATAAAATGAACGTGGTTATGATTGAGAGGTTAAAAAAAAAAAAAAAAGTTGAGGAGCAGCCATTATCAATCCACTGCATGATGGAAGCCTCATCAAACAGTTAGTTCAACAATTCATGTTGAGGAAAATGGACCATAATCTGTCGCACTGGGCCAGTGCGGGTTGGCAGATCGACAGTATTTAGCAGTCAGGGGCTTGAAACCCCGGTCTACTCAAAGAGCGTGTACTGCTGCATTCCCGCTCCTGACCACTCGGCTACGGAGGCCGTGGCCGAGTGGTTAAGTGGCCTTGTATAAATTAAAAAAGTGATTAAGAGTAGCCTTGTATAAATTAAAACAACAAAACAAAAATCACCCTTAATACCACGTATAAAAATTGCTCCTGAGAAGAATTAAATTTCTTATTTTCAAATTAGTCCGACTTTTCCAGTTCTCAGAGCTTTGGAAACTGCTTTTCAGTAGATTATGAAAAGTTACTTCGTTAAAATCTTAATAATAGGACTGAAAATATGTTACACATGTATTATTTATCTTATTAAAATAAAACTAGTCTTAACAGACCATAGGGCATTAAGCGCTGCCCGCTAAATTCGATTGTATATTAGACTCGAGTCGTTTGCTAGAATATTACTATAAGATATCGGTGTAAATACACCATAGTGAACTCATATTGAAAACTACATAAGTAGTGTAAAAGCATCGATTTGATTGTATCTTATATTGTGTCTACCTTCACAACGAGTTACCATGTATTGCACTACCTCGAATAAGTAACGTTGCACTAATAGAGAAAACTATTGTTACTTATTCTCAGTGGGCACCACCACCACCCATACGGGATCGTTTCAAGGCTTGTTGGCCTATAGTCGAATGCGAATAAGTAACAATTATCTATTAGTGAAGCGTTACTTATTCGAGGTAGTGCAATACATGGTAACTCGTGAAGGTAGTCTCAATATGAGATACAATAAAATCGATTCCTTTACCACTACTTACGTAGTTTACCATTATGAGTTCACTATAGTGTATTTACACCGATATTTTATAGTGTATTTTAAACTAATAATATATTATGCCTTGAGCATTTATAATTTATTTAAGTATTACCTTGGACACCTTTTGGCATCTCTATATTATGGAAATAACTTCACAACTGGGTTGGCATGATTGCAACACCAGGGTACCTACTCACCCACCGACGATATGCCAACAAGCCTTAAATTTGGGATTGGCCCTTAGGGCAGCAGTGAAAATCCTCCAGCCATAGGTATCCCTTATTATAATTTCTTTTTTTCTCTAATCAATATCTTGGGAAAGTAGTGGTCGTCGTCATTTTATCTACATTAAATATGGAAAGAAGAGGCTACACTCCGCCCGGAATTATCAATTTTAATGAGCATATTTTGTACAGTTCATAATGAACTGTACAAAGTGTGTGGTGTGATTTTTTTTTTTTTTTTTTTTTTTTTCTTTCAAATTTCAATCGAGGGTTATAATACAAGCCACTCGTAATTATCTGCATTTTGAATTGAAGATCCCTAGGCTTACGTAATGTAAACGACAATTTATAGAAAATTAATAGTACTACAGTATGTAGAATTACATTAAGAGGTCTTTGAGTTTTGGGCGGGCCGATCGGGTTAGTTCAGATTATGACATCATTGTGAGATTATAACAAATATTACAAAATTTCGGCCTTCTTTTCGGTTGAAAATTGAATCAGTTTTATTAATAGCAAATTGATTGTCAAAAGTTTTTAATTTAACAGTTACAGACAAATACGTGCTGTTTATCGTAGTTAGTATTAGTATTGGTAGTGGTAAAAGATGCAAGAAAGCAAGCTATACAGCATCAGCTAAAAAAAAAATCCCACATCACTTGTCTACAATAGCTTGTATAGTTTTTTTCTTGAATTTATTCATACTATCCACAAAAACAGATGGAAGTTTGTTAACAATCAGCTACCGCTGACTGAAGGAAAATTTCCGCACATCTATCCTGCAACCATCTGGCTCAATTCAAATTTATGCCCTTTTGTGTGTGTGTGTGTGTGTGGTATGAGTTGCCGATAGAAAAGAAACACCTAGGTTCAAATTTACTAGTTACTCGCAAGCCGTAAATGTTCATAATGCCACTGCAGATAGAGATGAAGTTTTCTGAGTTGCACTGTTTATAGCAGTAAATAAACCATAGCGTCTGTCCATGAAAAAAAAAAAAAAAGAAAGAAAGCTCCTCTCGTTCTTGTGTTAGATTCCCGTAGTGGGGACTCGAACACAAGGTCGGGAAGAACCATTATGGGCTTTCTTTTGTCATTTTGTGAGCGAATTAGTTAATTTGGGCGAGGCTTTACGTACTGTTTATATTTCAAGTTCAGTCTTTCAATCCCCGAAAGTCGGGTTTTTCATTCAGCGACACAGGCAAACCAACCATATAATAGACGTAGTTTATATTCACAGTATGTTGATTCTTCATCGCCGTAGTTTCCTCGTTATAAATTCAAAACAACTCGGCCATTAATAAAATTAGTGTAAAAAAAAAAAAAAAAAAAAACTAGGAGGATTTCTGTCTGGTATGGATCTTTGAATCCACTCTTAGTCGAATTGGGCCAGTCATCAGTCCTAGAAGGGCAAAATTAGAAAAGTTTGGCAGATACAGACCTCCGCGCAGAACACACACTATACATATTAGTAGGGAAAACTGGGATCCCAAAAAATTTTTTAATGGTAGCATGTTGTATATAAAATGTCAGCGAAAAAGAAAAAAAAAAAACCAGGTGTGCATCAAGAACAAAAGTGTAATGATAATAATAAACAGGTTAGTTAATCTAAGCAAGTTGTTTGCATTTCAGACGTATCCAATTTCTTTTTTTATTAAATTGAACGAGTTTTTTTTTTTAATTTTTTGTGATTAGAAATGAAAAGTAAATGTAGTTATCTCCTTATCAATTAATTACAAAGATTGTAACTTTATAGGATTACTAATAAAACTATAATTTTACGTTCTCTAAACTTAGCCGTTCAGTTAAATTACAGCTGCATAATATTTATTACTCTCTCTCTCTCTCTCTCTCTCTCTCTCTCTCTCTCTCTCTCTCTCTCTCTCTCTGTCTCTCTCTCTCTCTCTATATATATATATATATATATATATATAGCAAACCATCCCTAATCGGTTACAGTTAATCCAGGTCGAAATATGAAAAATTCTGTTCAAATTTGAAAGACATTGAAAGACATGGGATTTAGGCAGATAAGTCACTGGCTGTGCAAAGAGAGACGGAACATACGTTATATTGCCTTGCGTATTGTTCAGTATCGTTGTTGACAGAGTCGGACGGATGTTATTGCTTATATCGCTTAGAGATGCCTGGAGGCCGTGGTCTCAGCACTGTTTTATAGATTTATCCCAAGTTACTTTCAGGATCGTTCCACTACCGTTTCCTTTGGCTTTTGCATGATTAGGCGTGCTGTTATTAGGGGCTGTTCTCAGGGATCCGTTCTGGGCCCTGTATGCTGGAACTTTATCATTATCATTATCATTAGTAGAGGCATATGATGCAAGAAAGCAAGCTTATTCAGCATCAGCCAAAAAAAAAAAAAAAAAAAAAAACCCTCTCCCATTTCACCCCTCCGTTCGTTCGAAATACCTGTCCAGTTGAGCTTTAAATTTGTTTAGGCTATCAACTTCAACAACAAGTGATGGAAGTCGGTTCCACCAACCAACCACCCGCTGGCCAAAGGCAAATTTCCGCACATCTATCCGACATCCGTCCTTCCTCAATTTGAATTTATGCCCTCTGAGGTGATTATTCTGAGAAAGATGAAGAATCCCATTGGCATTGAGCATGCTCAAACCATTCAAAGCCTTATACACCTCTATCAGATCACCTCGCCGGTGCCTAGTCTCCAGACTCTGTAATTTGCAAAACTTAAGCCTTTCTTCGTAAGAGCAACCCTTTGTTCCATTTACTAATCTTGTTGCCCTTCTCTGTACCCGTTCCAGCAGCTCTACATCCTTCTTGAAATGAGGCCTCCAGACCTGTATACAGTACTCAAGATGTGGCCTAACCATTGCCTTATACAAGGGAATAATCACCTCCTTATCCCTGCTAGAAAAATTCCTGTATATCATTGACAAGACACCATGAGCTACTCTTGCAGCTCGTCTGCACTGCTCAGAGAACTTCATATCTGCCTGCACAATTACCCCCAGGTCCTTTTCATTCTCCACCACTGTCAGTGTAGTACCGCAGAGTTGATACATTGCTCTGGGGTTACTGTTACCCATATGTAGTACTTTACATTTGTCAATGTTAAACTTCATTTGCCACCTCTCAGCCCATCTGTTCAACCTTTCCAGATCCTGTTGCAACAGCATAGCGTCAGTAGTGTCCTTAACGACCCTGCCAACCTTTGTATCATCTGCAAACTTAGACATTAAACTTGATATCCCATCATCAATATCATTCATAAACACCGAAAACAACAATGGACCCAACACTGAACCTTGAGGAACTCCACTAATAACATTAGTCCACGTTGAGCAGTGTCCATTGATTACCACTCTCTGTCTTCTGCCACTCAACCATCCCCTTATCCATAGCAGCAATTTGCCTCCAATGCCACACTGCTCCAATTTGTGCAGCAGTCTTCCATGTGCAACAGTATCAAAAGCCTTTCTAAGATCCAAATGTATAATATCAAAGTTATTCCCTGCATCCAGTTCTTTTGTGACTACATCATAGTATCCAATCAAATTGGTCAGTCAAGACCTGCCCTTAACAAAACCATGCTGCGTCTGAGCTATAACTGAATTCTTGTCTAGATGATCCTGCAGTGCTTCTTTAACCAGTGCCTCCATTAATTTACCTGGAACAGAAGTTAAACTAACAGGTCTATAATTACTTGTGTCAGCCTTTGATCCTCCTTTGTGAATTGGGGTTACATTTGCACATCTCCAGTCTATGGGTACCTCCCCTGAGTCCAAAGAAGCTCTCATAATTATGGCTAGGGGTTTGCATACTTCCTTTGCTGCCTCCTTTAATATAACTGGATAGATCCCATCCACCCCAGGTGCCTTTTTTATGTTTATCCTCAACAATCTCTCCTCCACTTTCCTCTCAGTTATTACAAAATCATCCAGCTCACTGCCAATGTTTACTTTACCTACATCATTCTCCTTCCTGAATAACTCCTCATGCGTGAATGTAGATGCAAAATACTCGTTTAGATTGTTAGCCACCTGAGCAGGATCCTCAACTGTTGAACCATCAATATCCAGTGGACCAATCTGATTCATCCCTTTCCTTCTCGAGTTCAAGTATGTAAAGAACTCCTTTCTGTTTTTCTTTGCATCCTTTGCCAAGGATTTTTCGTAGTCTGCCTTTGCCTGCCTAATCTCCTTTGTGACTTGGTTACAGACCAACTTATATCTATCATAGGCTTCCATGTCACCCATTAATTTGTATGTATCCCATGCATTTTTCTTCTCTGCCACATGTCTCATTAGTCCATCTGACAACCATTTAGGCCTAAACCTTGAACAATATTTCTTAGTTGGTATGTAAAGCCTGGTAGCCACCAAGATTAGTTCCTTGAATGCTTCCCATTTTGAGTTTGCTGTTGGTAACATCATCAGTTGGTCCCACTGTATAGAATTTAAATACTGTCTCAGACCATCATAGTCGCCTTTACGAAAACAAAAACCCTTCCCTTTACCTCTGATGGTAGTTACCTCCTTGAGTAAATCCCACTTCAACACACTGTGATCACTGCCACCTAGTGGTTCATTTATCTGCAGGTTCTTAATGCATGAAGAATCACTACTGATAATCAGATCAAGAGTATTGCTCCCTCTTGTTGCCTCACGAACATGCTGATGTAGAAAACAATCATCCAATAAATCCACAAAAGCCTTCCTAGTGTGCGAGTGACCAACTCACAAATTCCAGTCAATATCTGGGAAATTAAAATCCCCCATTATAAGACTCTCTGATTTACTGGCCCACTCTATTTCCCCGTACAGTTTCTTATTATACTCATCAGAGTCATTAGGCCTATAGCACACTTCTACTCTCAATTTTGATCTCCCAATGCTTGTGTCACACCAAACTGACTCGACACTGCCCTGTCCATCGATGTCAACTGGCTTCACTTCCTTTGACTTTATGTGTTTCTTAATTAATAGCATAACCCCTCCTCCCCTCCTGTCCTGTCTATCCTTTCTATATACATTGTATTCCCCAAATTCCAGTTCCGCATTACTTATATCTGTGTGACACCCGTCTCTGATATCCCAACAATATCTGCCTTTGATGTTTTGAGCAATACTTCAAATTCATCAAATTTATTTACCAAACTCCTAGCATTGGTGTACACGCAGGTATACATGCACCTGTTTCTATTCTTAGCTACCCTAACACAACCCATGTGTTTACTTGTAACGCAATGACTACCAGCAGTCTCTGAAATATCCTGCATCTTGTTTTTCAGACTTCTGCTCATTTGAATAGAAGCAGTGCAAGAATCACTTCCACCTCTGCCAGTGGCTACTGTTAATCTATTAGTCCTTGTATCCTCCCCAACTAGCAGTTTTCCGACCCACCTAACACTGCCTCGACAGCATCAGCAAAAATTCTTGCACCCTTTCTATTTAAGTGTATCCCATCCCTGTAGAAGCAATCTCTCCTGTTAACAAGTACAGTCCAGGCTGAAAAAAATTCTACCCCTTGAGCCTTGCACAATCCCTCCAGGGCCGAATTGATCGACAAGGCTCTCATCATATACTCCCTCCTATCGTGTCTGGGCAGAATTGCAGACACTTTCAAGTTCAACCCTAATTCACGGCTTTTTTTCAACAGTGATCTGTACTTGCTAAGTAATTCCGCCGGTCTCCTACTCTTAATATCATTAGTGCCAACGTGTACAACTATATCACCTTTTGTGCCCTTAAAAGATGATATCTGCTCTACAACGTCATCAACCTTTGCCCCTGGCAGATGAGCGCTCGCTATACAACAAGAGAAAATCGTGAAAGTCGCGTATGCTGATGATTTGGTAGTGCTAGTCCTTGGTAATTCTAGGTCTGAGCTGGTGGAGCTGGCTAAAGATATCTTATGTAACCTTAATGAATGGTGTATTGTTCGCTAATTGGAAATTTCAGTAATAAAAACGAAACAAATATTACTAAATGGGAATCTGAATATTAACAGACCACCAAACATTATAATAAATAACGAGGCCATAAAAATTGTTAGAAATTACAAGTACTTGGGTATTATTATTCATGATAGGTTTAGTTTTATTCCCCACGTTAAGTACTTAGTTCAGAAAATCAAAACGCTTACTGGAAAAATAATTAGAATTACCAAAGACAGTTTGGAGTATAAAACCAGCAACATTAAAATTATAAGTGCTTATTTATACCGGTGATTTGTTAGGCAGCAGGTGCTTGGGCTTATCGGGTCAACAACTGCATGATTAAGAAATATTTATCACATGCCCAACGGTTTTTTCTGTTAGCTATACACCGATGAACCAAAACATGACCAGCGAGTCGTTATGCAAATTGAAGCAACTGCAGGTGAACTACAGCGTGTGCGTGGGCTGGGACGTGGTATGAAAAACACGATACTGAGCTCCGTTAATCAGTCTTGTTCTTCAGATGGGAAAGGCAGCGGACTTAAGCGAGTTTGACAAAGGCCAAATTGTAATGGCCAGACAACTGGGTCAGAGCATATCCAAAACGGCACATCTGGTGGGGTACTCACAGTCAGCAGTGGTTGGTACCTACCGAAAGTGGTCCGAGGAGGGAAACCCACGAACCGCCAGTAAGGTGTTCGATGACTATGGCTTATCAATGTTCAAGGTGAGTGAAGACTCCTGCATGGTACATGGCAACAGAAGGGCGACTGTAGTATAACTCATTGGTAATTGTGATGGGAATGTATCACAACAAACAGTACATCGAACCCTCCTGAAAATGGGGCTGCGTAGCCGCAGGCTGCTCAGAGTGCCCATGCTAACCATGGTTCACTGCGACAGCGCCTATAATGGGCATGTGAGCATCGAAACGACTTTGAGTGATTAGAAGAAGGTCGTCTAGTCCGATGAATCAGGTTTCCTCTTGCACCATGTGGATGGCCAGGTACATGTGCATCGTTATTTGGGGAAGTGATGGCACCTGGATGCACCATGGGATGAAAACAAGTCAGTGGTAGCGGTGTTATTCTTTGGGCGATGTTCTGCTGGGATATCCTAGGTCCAGTCATCCATGTGCCGGGCACTCTGACATCTACCACCCACCTGGCTGGAGCCCTTCCCCTTGACCTGGACTTCATACGCACTGGAATAACCTATTACATAACCAATGGAATGCCTTGCAGCCATCTAGACTACACAGTGGATAACAGTGCAACCCACAAAGCTGAAAAGAACAGGTTGCAGAAATACCTAAAACAAATCTGGCAAAACCGTTGGACAAACACAACAAAAGGGAATATCACCAAAGAGTTAATCCCAGACATGGACAGAGTATACACCATTCTCCAAACCTGGCTGCAACCTTACACGACCTACCTCCTTACGGGTCATGGGGCTTTCAATGCAAAGCTCACAACATTGAGAATAGTGGAGGACCCGCGTTGTACTTGTGGGGAACAAGAAAGCTGGGTGCAAATAATGTTTGAATGTGCCCAATACGAAGACCTTAGATGCAGACTAATGACTAGAGCTCACTATCCACAGAGGGATCTTGAGTCACATCTACTAGATACACAAGGGAGAACACTTAGCCTTAACTGATTTTGCCCAGGGATTATTTACCAAATCCACACTCTCTCTTCAGCAGATTTCTGTATCCAAACTCCTGGGGGGGAGGCTTGTTTCTCCTCGCCTCCCCAATTTTCCCACTCTGGTGGGGCACAGGCATGTCTCCCTGTCTACAGGGGCCATCTACTCTATTCTTGCCCAACCTATTTTGGTTTTTAAAACTCACTTTTACTGCACAGTCCCACGTCGCATATTATTAATACTAACTTGTTAAGTATCACTAATTCAACTGCGTTTTTTTTTGGCCCTAGCCACTGAAATCCCAGGAAAGTAAGCGGCAGGACCCGCCAGAGTACAAATATTGGTAACACCCGGCCGGCCTCCCCTTGGCTGGTATAGGTAACGTCGGGTCTCACTAGGGGCCTGGTGGCTAACAGGCCGGATGAACAATGGCACAATGTACTACATAGTACATACCCCCCACACACACTTTTAAATCCCTGGCTTGTCCGATACATAGAACATATGTTCACCCGAAGGAGGACACTTATTGCTATCTACAGGGATCAAGAATAGGCACCACGACGAAACTAACCATCCTTGGACCCAACGAAACTGGCTCTCACCCAGATACAAGACTTTCCTTTGGGACTGAACTAGCATAATAAAGGACTCGCAGGACCCGACCCAAGGTAGCGAAGGAACCCGCTCAAGATTAATACCACGGACCTGACAAACCACAGATGGACTCCAAACATCGGACTGCACAGATGGGATTTATCCCATGAATGACCTTATAATTGGTCTGATCCCTACTGGGATCAGACTGGGACAACCGGACAGATCGCACCTCTGCTGCCAAATACTACTGGGCGATCTGAGTATTGTATTGTATGTATTTAACTGTCAAAGGATGGCACCCGGACATACATCCATCTCCACCAGTTTAGCATATAATACCATCTTCTCATAATGGCCTGTTAGTATTAGTGTGTGTAATGTGTTGTAAAGTGAAACAGGCTATTCTGCCACCAGCTGATAGTCCATTGGGCAATTACCACCTGGTGACCAACCCTGGTACGAGGAGTTAAGCCTAGGTCTACTAACTCTGGTGGTGCATATTGCACCTAGATCCCGCACCCAAGAGCCAGCAAAAAAAAAAAAAAAATAAATAAATAAATAAAAATAAATAACATCCACCAACTAGGAGAATACTTCTTACTAGTGAGTGCAACAATCACCCTCATGGTCATTTCACAAAGCCTGCAAAAAAGAAAAAAAAAGAAAAAAAAAAAGCAGTTTTCTCCCGCCTCTCAAGACAGAATGCCTATCCATCCAGAGAAGGAGAGAAAAAAAAAAAAAAAGAGTACAGGTCTTTAGTCAGTATTAGTAACCACAGGTATACTCCTCCTTTTATTAAATGTCAACCTGCAAAACCGTCGAAATTCTACAAAATTCCTTTCATTAGACAGCCAAATTAATTTAGAACACATAATAAAATTAGGTACCAAATTAAATAATTCTAATCTAAATTCATCATACAAATTGCATTCATATAAGTTATGATCCCATGTTTCCAACCTGCCACAAACACAGTAAGGATCTTCCACTAAACCAAATTGATGCAACTTACTTTTTAAGGAACCATGCCCCCTAATCAAATATGAGCATTCCATACTTGGATAAAACCAGCGATGCAATTTGTTATTAAAATTAAATTCGACACTAGTGTGCGTGGAGTATAAATAAACTAGGTATAAATAAATAAGTTACTCTACCTGTAGGTGCCTCCGTAGCCAGGTGGGAAGGAGCAGCAGTGCGTAGCACACGCTTCTTCATTAGACCGGGGTTCGAGCCCGTCACCACCAAATACGGAGGATGCGGAAAGGTCAGGCAATGACCACCGCATATTCCCGGAGCAATATGGCCTTAGTTGCTAATGCGCCTAAAAACCAAACAACAAACAACCCTCCCAGTACTACTGGAATCCCAACGGTCCTGTCATAATTTAATTAATTTCACCAAAATTTCTTTCTTCTGTTTGCTAATTGCAGAAGAAACTTCATTAGTAATCCCCATAAATGTAATTTGTTTTTCCTTACGTATAAAATAACAAAAAGCTCTATACACGACTGTTAAATCCAAAGGCAATACCCCCACAATCACCCGTAGAGCATTAGTCGAAACGGTCTTACAAACACGCAAAATAGTTAAAACATTATTCTTTGTATTGATAATAATTTTTGTTTAAATTTTACATTGACAGTACGAACGTACCAGATTGATGCAGCATACGACGCAATCGGAATAAAAATAGCTTTATGATATAGATACAAAATGTGTTCTGGTAACCCTAACTATAGAGGCAGTGTAATTTTTTATTTTCCTACTTAAATAACTCAAATGTTGTGAAAACAATAACTTATCATCTAAGATAACCCCTAAATATTTTACCTGGGAAACAAGAGGAATTTGCTTACTGTTTACTAATAATCGAGGTGGTCTGTTGTAGTCTAATTTTCCTTTTAATAACATCATGAGAGTTTTAGTAGATGAAATTTTTTGTTTGTTTAACGTAGCCCAATCAGTCAAATCCTGAACAATAACCTCCATTCTACTTTCTAAGACTGCTCTAGATCTTCCTGTCACGCACAAAACCAAATCATCAGCATAAGCCACTTTATGACAATTAGGGTTGTTCTACTTAACCACTGGTTTAAGACCAGATTCCATAAAATAGGACCCAACACAGATCCCTGTGGACAACCGCGATCAATAACTATTAAATGTTAGATGTTGGGATCTTATAATAATCTGCCTATCCATTAAATAACTTTTAATAATTTGGTATAACAAATCAGGACAATTTAATTCTCTTAATGAAAAAAGAACACTTTGATACCATACAGTATCAAATGTTCCTTCGAAATCTATGAATAATGCTAGCACATATTTCTCATCAGAATTTGCACTAAAATTAATCAAATCACGTAGGGCGATCTGAATAGGGTTCTCTAACCCTATTCACTTTTAATTGCCAAACTTCTGGCAGGGGGGGAAGAACACTTTTTTCCCTCCCTTCCTTGCCGTGTTTTTTTTTTTTTTTTTTTAAGCCATGCTCCCTTGCGTGGCCCTTTGCCTCCACTCCCCGGGCGGGAGGGGGAGGTGGCTTCTGGGCTCCTCCTCCCCTCGCTGCCCCTCTCTTCCTTCTGGTGCATGGGCCTGCTCCACTGATTTGGGGGTTATCTTCTCTATGGACCTCTTATTTCTGTCTTTTCCCCCCAGCCTTCAGTCTCCCCACCCCTCTCTCCCTCTCTCTTACTTATAATTACTAGTGTCTGAACCATTGTTAAATTGCTTGAGCCCTACACCCAAAAACGTAATAACATCTATTTGCATAAATAGTACTTCTTTTGGCTGACCCATATCTATAACGGTTTTTTTTTAATTTGTTTATTACTATTATTATTTTATTTATTATTATTTTTATTATTTTTTTAAGGTCCTAGCCACTGAAATCTCAGGAAATTAGGTGGCAGGACCTGCCAGAGTAAATAACTATAATAGTGATGTACCTGGTCTGCCTCCACGAGGCAGAGTGTGGACAACGTTGGGTCCCATTAGGGGCCCAGCGGCTAAATTACCAGAGGAACAATGGTACACGACACTACACATGTACAAAATCCATATACTTTTAAACCTCTGGCATTGACGGTGTTCTGTTTCACACCCATAATGTATAGCACGCGGAGATGGAGGAAACCCCTGGTGCCGTTTGACACTAAACACACTCTACATAGAACATACGCGGAGATGGGAGAAATCCCAGGAGCCGTCAGACCCTCAACATACCTAATACTTAAACATCATTGCTGACCAGGTACATCCTTTCATGGCAATGGTCTTCCCCTCTGGCGGTACTGTCTTTCAGCAGGGTAATGCGCCATGCCACACCGCCTGGATTGTTCGAGACTGGTTCGCGGAACATGAGGAAGTTTTCCAGGTTTTGCCCTGGCCTCCAAACTCCTAGACATCAATCCCATCGAGCATCTGCGGTTTATGTTGGAACAGCAACTCCGATCTGCGGCGTCTCAACCACGGAGATTACAGGAGTTAAAGGATCTGCTGGTTACGTGTTGGTACCAGATACTATAAGACACATTTAGAAATCTTGTAGCGTTCAATCCTCGCTGGTTAAGAGCTGTTTTGTCTGCACGTGGAGGACCAACATCATATTAGGTATGTTGTCATAATATTTTGGCTCATCGGTGTATCTCGTAACTGCAGAACTGTTTCAACTCTTGCAATTGCAGGTAATTAGTGGAAAACTTCCAATACACTATGAAGTGATGTTTCATTACCTAAAATTCCATAGGCGCAAGACTTTGCCTGCTGTGGTTGAAAATTTCTCATTAAACGTAGATGTTCTAGTTAAAGAAGACAATATTAGAATTAGGAATGAGTTTGTCACAGACTGGCAGTTGCATTGGTCTGTTGCTGAACTTGGAAGACTTAAATTCTTTCCTAATGTATCAATTTTCTTACCAGAAAATGACTTGGCTTAACATAGGATTAAGTAAATCCTTTTTACTTAATGTGGGGTTCCAGAGACTGTAGAGCACATAATATTTGAGTGTCACTATTATTTAGACATAAGAAATGAGTTACAGTTATTGACAAATGTCTTTCTTGTCTGATTTCATGGACCGTGTACTGTATTTAAAAGGAGAAAGAGAATTATGAGTGTTGATCATTGAGACTGAAGATTGTTTCACAGCAATGTCAGGATTGTGGTGAGGGCTTGTCATCAAGAATATTGTACAACAGATTAAAGACTGCTTTTTGGTTTGAGAACGTTACTGTCTTGTAAATATAAACTGATAAATACTTGATTATCTTGTTTTTAGTGTATGGTTTGCACCTGATTGTACTATGGAATTGTAAATATGTTTTAAGAGTTTCTCCTCAGTGTTTGATTGAGGATATTGTTGGCAGGTTGGCAGCGGAATTAAATTATTATGGTAAAACTTTATTTTAATGGTACTGGTTACACTTAATAATTATAAAGATTAAAATCGGAAAAAAATTGTATAAAATTATTTAATCCTCAATCACGTTCTCTGTGTAAATGTTCAGTCATGTTTGAACAACTTGATAAATGGAGGGCTCTAGTGTTGGATTGGTGAATCTGCTGATTGGTTCTGCCAACAAATATTGGCTTGAATTTGCTGTTCTTGAAGTTTTGGTAACTTGAACTTGTGTTAAATTAGTTGCTAGGTGGTAACTCATTCATTTATAGTTGAGAGTTTGTATATATCTAAATGCTAATTGAGTTAACTTATTAATTGATTTCAGCTGTATTTTGATTAGTTTTATGTTTGTTTTGTTGAGCAGTATCAGATTCCACTGGTGACCTAAATTCTATAATCTGTTATTCTTGATTCTTCATTTTCGGGGCTCTCCTTCTCATCTCGTTGCTTTCTATACACTTTCATCTCTTTGCTTTCTATCCAATTTCCTTCCCCTTAATTTCCTACACTATTTCCTTAAATACTATGGGGATCCCAGGCTTGCCTGATAGCCCCAGTAAGTTTCTTTTTCTGATGGTAGAACCTGGTTGCCTGCACGTGGCTTGGGATGGGAGTCAGGGGAGCCCCTGGCTACGAAATGCCAGGCGCCGGCACTCAACACTCAACAGAATCTACACACACACGTACACACACTTGCCGGCCTTGGCGCTATGCCTTGTCAGTTGCATCAGCGGTAATAGGGGAAACCCCGGAACCGCCATACAAACACAAATATCTTGAATTCCATTAATCCCCTGTGGAGCATTGTTATTTGACTGTAACATATATTTGGATGTTAGACGTGAGCTACAAATCTTAATAGGATATTTGATTCGATCAATTTGACTCAATTCTTAGAGAGTAAGGATAATTTTATGGCTTTATATGAATATGCAGATAAGCTGTTTAACAGAAGAAAATCTATAATGAATAGAGATATGCAGTACCTTGAAGTGACTAACACAATTGTGGTTCATTACTTAATTAGTATGTATGTGGATTCTAAGATTAATAAAAGACACTGATAGGATATTGAGCTGGTTGTTTCATGAATCGAATATTGTACATAGTTGTAAATAATCTCTGGATCGAAATTTAGGTAGGTACGTGTATCTGTCCAGATTAGTGATTCTGGAATAAAACTTGGAAAGAGTATTGATGATGTATTGAATGTATTTATGCGTTAAAGACTGTCTAATTCCTTTTGTGTGAATCTGAATTCCGGAGCTCTTGTTTTAATTTCTGTGGTCTTATATTTAAATCGAACTGGTAGTGCTGGAACTATACTTTGGTGAACTGGCTGTGCTTGTTTTGATTTATTGCAAAACGTTAAACTATAGTCCTAGTAATATTAGAGTTGAATCAGACGGATGATTGGTTTAATTGTTTTTCGACAGCGTTATGTTATTGAGAACATTATGTTTATTGAACTTGGATTGCACTGCTGATGCTTCCTACTCTGTATGAGACTTGGTATGTACATGGTTGGATTTCTTCCATGTATGCAACATGGCTCACAGAAGTATTGTAGGAATTGTTGATTGGTTTATCGAAGCTGTATATATGACAGTTGTGGATGAGACAAGATCCTTAATATGAGTAATAGATGTTTTTTCTCATTTGGCCTTGAGTTGGTTGTAAAGACCAAACTTAGGATGAGGTTTGATTTGTTTGTGTTAGTTGTTAATTTGTTGGGCAATGCGGTGAGACCTGACATTCTAGGCATGAAAAGGATATATATATACTGTACGTTTATGTTCTCTTTTAGGTGTATTGTGTGTTGGTTAACCTAAGGGTTAAATTAAATTAATCTACAAAAATTAATTATTGTAGTTTTGATAACCAAATTTTTGTTGTAAATAGTGATTTGTCTATTGTCTATTCTTCTCTAATTGAGAGAAGAGTTAAATTGTTGGCTTTGTAAATAATGTGTATGTTAGTTTTACTTTTGATCTGGTTGCTGGCCTTACCGATTTGCGTAAGTTTTTGTTCACTAGTGTCTTATATTTTTTACTCAATTTGGGATAACAAGTTTTCTTGTTATCCCAATAAGAATCTTTGCTTGTTGGTGGTCTCTGGCACACCTCCATGTGGCATGGGATGGGAGTCAGGGGGGTAGTGGACCAGGTGTTCGCTGCTCCCTGGCTGCGAAGTTACCAGGCGCCAGCACTCAACATAACACACAAACTTTACACATCAATACTTATTCACACTTGCCAGCTTTGGCATATTTGCTTTTCAGACGCTACTGCGGCACATAGGAGAAGCCCTGGAGACCGCCTCAAAAAACAAGAATACTTTAAATCCCATTAACCTCAAACCACCGCAGAGCTCGTCGAAACTGGTGCCATGAACATATGGCACCAGGTGGGGTACATTTCATTTCTGTTCTCTGATGTCTCGGTTTAGCATACAAACAGATTTTATGACCGCTTTGGAGACAACGAGGAATGCGGTACCAACCCTCCAACATCAGAGAAAGGGACAATTACGATGGAGGCGGTGTTCTCGTGTGGGGCGGAATAACGACCAGTGGCCGCATCCCTCTTCATTTTTTGATAGGAGTACCGTAACTCTCAAGGATACGTAGAACAGATCCTCGAACCCTATGTGCGACTTTTTAGGGGTGCAGCTGGCCCAGATTTTCTTTTCCTGCACGACAGCACCACTACACCTAGAGCTCAAGTGGTGGAGGAATATCTTGAAACTGAAGATGTGTAGGACGGCACCTGAACGAAAGTTTAACTCCGCCTCTGTACACTGTGACGAATATAGAGCACTGTAAAAGGCCAGAAATGTGTGTAATATTATTTGTGCAGCGTGTGTTGTGTTGTTTAGTTGTTGAAACTGAAAATATCCAACGACTAGCACGATCATCATATTTAAACCCGATCGAACGTGTGTGGGACGCCCTTAGGCATCGCATTGCCCGCTGACGGCCAACTCTTCAGTCACTTGGTTAGCTAAGGTCTGCGCTGGTAGAATACCCTTCTAGCCCACTTGCTGTACAGGGGGGTGAACTTTGTGTTAATAAACTGATAGTAAATAAAAAAAAAAAAAAAAATTGTTGCCACAGAATCTTATAGACACTCTGATATCGAGCATGTTCACTGCTGTCAGGTCTGTTTAGCCGTTGGAGGGGATAATATGCATTACCGATGTCATGTGACCATGTCATCGAGGATCTTGTATGGACTTCTGTAATGTGACCATGTTAGTAATTCTTATACAACCCCTATAAATGTCTCTTATACCTTTCTGAAGTTTCTCGCTGTCTCCTCATTTCTTCGTTATTTTATGGTACACCACCATACCAAATTTTATCCCGCTTCATCGCAAACTGTATGAGTTACTCCACGTTTTCTATGTGTTCTGTTAATTTTGTCGAGCAGTGTATGTTTAACAAGCCCAAATAAAAAAATTAATGAAAATCCGTTCACTAGGAGTCTATCTATTACTTGCATCGAACAGACGGACATGATGAAGACAAATAGGCACTTAGCACATATATATGCAGGGTGTCCAGAAAAAATGTATACACGCTTTGATTTTTAATAACTTCTATGTTTATTTTCATAAATTCAGTTTCATAATTTTATAATGAATCAAAAATGAATTGAGGACAATTTGAACAAGTGTTCAAATTGTCCTCCATTCTCATCCAGGCTCTTGATATTGCTGCACATTCTGCTTCAATAGCTTGCCGTAATTCAGCGATCGTTGCTGGTTTTGTGACATAAACTTTATCTTTGAGGTATCCCCATAAATAAAAATCCAATGGCGTTAGATCTGAAGAATGCAGAGGGAACTAAACACTGCCTCTTCGTCTAATTCATCTGCTTGGGAAAGTTTCATCCATATAAGCCCTAACATCGCGATGAAAATGGGGAAGTACCCCATCGTGTTGAAAATAAAATTCATCATCATCCTCAACTAGCTCACGAATGCGTGGGACGATTGATTCCTGAAGCAAGTTGAGGTAAACAGCGCCAGTAACAGTTGCATCAAAAAAGAATTGCCCCATCAAACCCAAGGATGATAATCTACACCACACTGTAATGCCCGGTAAATTCAAATGTTGTTTCTCAGTAACGTGTGGATTCTCGGTTGGCCAATACGAACAATTGTGGCGATTAATTGTACCATTCAACTTGGATGTTGCGTCATTACTCCAAATGATCTAATTTGCAAACAGAGTGTCCTCTGCAGATTTTCATAAAAACCACTCGGAAAATTCAATCCCACGATCAGATTCTTTATTCAGAGTCTGCACTAATCTTGGAATGCACGTTTTCCATTTTGCACACTCTAAAATGTTATGCACACTGGATTTGGGGATTGCCGTTTCACAGGTAATCGGACAGATTTCGTTGGTGTTTGTCGGAAAGGTTCCAGCGCCTCTTGTGATCTCGTGGGGCTCGTGGATGTGCGAGGTCTTCCTGATCGTTGCCGGCATACATTTTGCACAGTGTCATCCGCTTCAAACTTATCACGGATATGCGAAATTGTGAGACGCGTTGGTGGTTCAGTGTGGTATTCACTCATAAACTGTGTGAATTCGTTGATATTTTCCGACTTCCAATACCACTTCAACACAAATTTCCGCTGTTCAAATGTAAGTTTGGCCTTCTCCATTATTATTAACACCTTGCAACTGAAAAAGAAAAAAAGGTTACTGAATTATGGGCTGATAAAGTGCGTATACATTTTTTTTGGACACCCTGTGTGCGCACGCGCGAACGCTTCTGAAAAAAAAAAAAAAAACATTGCTAATAAAAAAACAAAAAGAATCTGTTTTTACGTCCATATTTAATGAATAGTATTATATTACTTCCATGTATCAGTAATAATAATAATAACTAATAATAATTTATTTCATTAGTTTGCTGCCACACATCAATAAAGCATTCCTAATAATCAATAATAAATAGGATTATTTCGTTGTAATAATAATAAAAAATACACACACACACACACGAAAAATTACTTTTATTGATTTTGGCTAGTGTGTTTATAATAAGGAGAAATGCACAAGTTGTAAACAATATTAAAATACCGGGTGGTAAAAAAATAAGTTTCCCTATTCAGGAGACCCTAGTGTCAAAACGGTTAGAGTTAGCGCTGTGAAAATCGGTGGGTATGTCATTTAGGGTATGGGGAAGTGATCTGTAGAAGAAGAAAAAAAGAGAAAAAATAGTATACATTTCCGCCACCATGGGTAAAAACGGCGCTGCACATATGTAAAAGTTGTCATTTACTTCAAGCCACGCTGCTTAAGCAAATGACATCGTGTTAGATAAAAGAAGAAAGGCCAACGCCACCGTCCATAACTATTATGGCTCTTACAAAAAAGGTACGTGCTCTTTTAGTAAAACTATTCTACCAGAATAATAGTAATGCTAATGCAGCACTACATGAATATCGGAAACAAAGATTTGCGTAAAGGACCTTTGACGTCAGTGAGGCTTCGAAAACTAATAAAAATATTTGAAGCGACCGACTGGGGAGTTAGGTGTAATTCCAGGCAGGGGACGACCACGTATAGGAACGGAGGTAGTGGATAAAGTGGCGGTTGCAATGGTCAGAATGCGAAACACTACCAGTCAGTAGTGCCACAGGTGTGTCAAGAGACTTGGACCTTCCTTGGTCTACTGTACGCAAAGTGCTTCGGATAATTTTACGCTGGTTCCTGTACAAGATTCATGTAGTGCAAGAACTAAAATCTTGTGATCAGTAACAACAAATAGACTTTGCTCTACGATTTCTGGCTCGTATGGAACTTGACGATACGATACATGGGCTCGAATGATCTTGTGGTCTGATGAGGAACATTTCACTCTTCATGACGCTGTAAATGCACAAAACTGCCGAATATGGGGAACTTTTCTTTCTTCCATCTGCTGTGCATGAAAGACCACTACAAAGTCCATATACTGTATGGTGTGGATTCACAGCAGAGTTTATAATCGGACCTTTTTTTTTTTTTTTTTTTTTTGAAGAGTCTACACTTCATTGCCCCGTAAGGTGTACGGTACTGCACTACTTCTGAGAGATCACATCATTCCCACTCTGCAAGAAAGGCAATGCTTGGAGACCGTAGTGTTTATGTAAGATAGTACCCCTCCCCACGTTGGTCGACAAGTGAAGGAACTGCTCCGTTCACATTCGGAAATGACTGCATCGTTTCTAGAGACTTTCTACAGTTCTGGCCAGCCTGATCATAGATCTTAATCCCTGTGATTTCCGGCTATGGGGATACCTGAAAGACAGAGTTTACCGTGGCGGCATACAGACGCTTGTCGATTTGAAAGCAAGCATAACAGCATGTAGCCAATATCCCCAATGAGATGTTACGCGAAACTGTGTCGCACGCAGTCCTCCGTTTTCAGAATGTCATCTCAAGTGAAGGAAAGCACATAGAAGAATATCTGTAGATTTCTAAGGGTATTTCAGGTATGCCATAGCCGGAAATCGCAGGGATTGAGATCTAGTGATCAGGTTGGCCAGAACTGCAGAAAGTTCTGATATTAAAATCTAATCCTAAGGTAAGTATTCCATCTCATGTTTACAGTGCCAATTTCTCTCCTGGTGGCGGATATTTGAACTATATATATATATATATATATTTTTTTTTTTTTTTTTTTTTCTTCTTCTACAAATCGCTTCCCCATACTCTAAATGACATATCCACCGATTTTCACAGCGCTAGGGTCTCCTGAATAGGGAAACTTATTTTATAACCACCCGGTATAATGAAAAAAAAAAAACTGCCTGCTTTTCTTTTAAAGGTTCATTGGAAATGCAATGGTCTAGTCATTCTATAATTTAAATCAGGATTTTTACTTATATAGGCATACTTGTATTTAAGTATTAAAATTTAAAATTTGTTATTATTATTATACTATACGTTATTATTATTAGCGTGAGTGCGTTGTGTAAACGTTTATTTATTGCTTAAAGACTATAAAGTCAATTTATTAAATAAAATAAATATAACATGTTAATGCTACTGATACAGTTAACACTTATACATTATGCGCGGATTTGACTTTATTCCTTTGTATTGGATCCTATATAATTTATTATGGATCCAATTTCGTGGAGCGGATGCACTTATGATATGGTTGCATTTCAGGCATTTTAGCCTAATGGTGCTGACTAACAATTTTAGTTTTGTTAGTTGCAATATATATATATGCCAAGGTTTTTTAAAAAAAACTTAATCACCAATGCAAAATATACTAATCTAGATACTTAAATCTAAACTAACTAGAATTAACAAAAAGAAAAGAGAAAGAAAAATCCATTCATTCACAAGGCTATGAAACCCAAGAAATATTGTATAGCTAGGTCTCCACGTGGTTTTTGTCTTGCACTTGGTACACGTACCAAGTACATATAGCGTTTGATTTGATTTTTGCTTTGGATTTTAGTTCATTAGTTCTCCGTCGGGTAAATGATGATCGATGTGCACTGTAAAAAATTATAAAACATTATAATAACCTTTAGGCTTGATTAATACATTTGGTAACACCGTATTGCATATTGATTATCACAGAAACAGAGAATCCTTTATTTTCTGTTTTTCTTTCGATATGAGTGGTTGACCCCCGAAAAAGTCACCCAGATTGTAGGTATGCAACAATAGCATACTATCCTGTATATATTTTTAACAATCTCTAACATGAATTTACCTACGTGTACTCCTTAGATTCATTAATGTATAATATGCTATTGATTACGTTATAGTCTTAGTGTACATATTACTACGGCAATGGCACTAGCCCATAAATCCGTATAATAAATTTGATCATTAATTAGTATTTATTGTAGCAGAATAATCTAGCTAAATATATACACTCTCTCTCTCTCTCTCTCTCTCTCTCTCTCTCTCTCTCTCTCTCTCTCTCTCTCTCTCTCTCACGCACAACACACACAAAATGCCCTTGCAATAAAAAATCTAACCTTTTGCTTTTAAAAAAATTCGAAAAAGGCTTCTCTAAATTTGGTTTTGAAATTATTTCTACAGCACTTATTCCAGCACTAACTTACTCACAATACGAACTTTGATGACGTTGTTAATGATTTTGCTAATAGAAAAGGCTGAAGAAAGAATTTATCTTAGAAATCTGTGTTTAAAAATTAGTTTGCTAGAATAAAATCATGGAATTGGTCCTTGTTTTTTCGTAGACCCTAGGCACGGCGCCCTAATAGAAAAGACAGTTCTGAGGAGGAGGGAGAGCAAAGAAAGTAATTAATGAACTACAAGTATTTGAGATAGATAAGAAACGGTTTAGTCTGTAAGGCCAAACCGTTTAGGAGAACGTATAGTTCTCCCTCGTTTCCTTTGCTATCGTGGTGGCGGTAAGACTTTCCATCCGGTACCTAAATGCTCCCTCCTCGTTTTACTTGGTGTGTGTGTGGGGGGGGGGATTGAAGTTGTATCTTGACCTGATTTCATTATTTTAAATGTACGTTTTGATCAGACAGAAGTATGCAAGATGAGAAAAATGTTTTTTGTGTGTTGATGCTTTTGTTGCGTTTTTTACATTGTGTTAAATTACTTATAATGTATCTTTCTTTATGGCTCTGCAGGCATTAACAGGTTGTCTGTTTGCTTACAGTGCTTGCTCCTAGACGACTAAGAACATAGTGAAGGAATTTCTGATCAGGACGGTTGTTGTTAGAACGTCAGTTGGAGGGTCAAGGCCATCAGACGGCGCTTCAGTTAACGACTCCTTGTTTACCTGTGCTGAGTGAATCGTAGGCGCGCGCACACAAACACAAAAACACACATATACACATGGCTACAACCCCACACTCGGATACACTGTGTATGCAGGAGTTACCTGTGGTTCAATAAGGGAAGCTACTATAAGATGGCGACTGACAGCACGATATTAGTGCTGCTACTGGTGTTTATGTCTCCAGTCATTTTAACTTCCATCAGCATTGTGGACAGCAATCAGTCGGAATTCGGTAAGTTGCTCATTTTGTGTTTATCGTTTTAAATATGTATTTTATTTTAACGTTGACGTTTTAAAATGTATATTATTGAGTGTTTAAAAAGTTTTTAAAAATCGATATTGATTTTAATGGAATAGATACTCTAATAGCTTTATATGATTGAATTTTTTGAAGTACTTGAAGTACATAAATGGAACTGATTTATTGCTGGCCTTGAATATTAGAAAATTGCTGATGATATAACGTACCTTTTTATTGATAAAAGAAATTTTTGGTTGTGGTGGAATCGGTAAGTTTTTACGTGGTTGGTTTGTCGGCAGTTATGTTCAGGTATGTGTTATATATATATTATATATATATATATAATAGGAGAAATTAATAAATATCTTAAGCAATATAGTACAACTATAATAGGAGAAATTAATAAATATCTTAAGCAATATAGTACAGATCGGATTAATGCCATCATCTATTGTAGATAGAACATTACATCCGTCGTAATATTATATTTGATTATAGTCTAAGTGGATAAGGTACATGCTGTTTAATGGTATATTATGTTAGAATTTTTTATGTATATATGGTGCGTGTTGTTACCATCAATTGTGTTTTTGTCCCACTCCAGATATTGGGTCACAACTGTGAGTGACCCTAACTCTGGAGTGGAACACAACTCTTATTTATAACAGCTATTATTTATAAAATGCGAGTTCGTAAATTTGTCATTTGATAGATCAGTTAGTATGAGATTTCTAGATAAATTCTTTTTAAACGACTTGAATATGAAAAGTGTGTGTGTGTGTGTGTATGTAGCGGAGGATTGTATAAGTAGTATTTAGTTCCCATTTTATCAGTATAATTTACAAAATAATTTCTTTCATGAGAGTTATGTACTTAAATATGGTTCTGTATTTTTGTTGAGTTTCATTTAAACATATATTGAGAGAGAGTGAGAGTCAGCGTGTCATTTATTCATAATTGTTGTTGTACAAGCTTATTATGAGATTTATTCTTCTTCTTCGCTCTATTGTATCCATTCCGGAGTATTAACAGAATTATTTGTAATTTATAATCTAACTCGTGTGAAGTGTTATTTAAGCAGTGGGTTTATCTTATTGTATTTTTCGTACCATAAGAAGCAACAAATTTGAAGAATCGGGTAAAAACATTTGTTTGCAAACGCTTCGTTAGTTTAAGGTTTTTAATACTTACAGATCCAAAGCAAAAATGAAGAATAGCATGTTATTACAATGTGATACGCTCGTATATATTTTATAGCGCGTACTGCTGCTCTATTTCTGTTATGTTTTACGCATTTTATCATTTACAGTCCCCCCCCATGGTATAGAAAAACTGTTTCTCTTTTGTAGCCATGCATTTTTACCACAACTTCTTCATAAAGAAGTAAGGCGAACTGCTATACCAAGCCTTTAAACATTGACTGCTGTTTAGTAACAGCAAATGCCATTTGCTGTTACTAAACAGCAAGTGCCATTTAGCGCTCAGCTAAATGGCACTTTTTCTGCACTGACTACGGTGCTTTTAGCGAAGAAGCCAAAACAACCGTTGTGAAATCCACCAATGAAGGAGTAGAAAATTTTGTAGGGTGCGGGGAGCTGTTTCTGGTGCCATCATTATCATCAAAATATGAGTTAAGAAAAATATATGCATGATCAAATTCTTATAAAATATTTTTTGGAATATTCAATAGCCCTTCAAAGTACACGCATAATAGGGTCTTACATGTACTTTTTTATCGTTTGGCATTACAAATTCACCTTATCATGGAATATTGTTCCTAAATCTGGGGTTGTTCTCCTAAAACTTCTCAGGCTTTCTACACACTATCCAAAAGAAGGTAGTGAGGTTAGTTAATGACTGTCCTTACAAATTCTCGCCATCACGCAGGTTTCTTCTGTATGCCTTTTCTGTAGATATTTCCCACGGGCACCGTTCTTCTTAATTTACGTCTATAATTAGGAATGTTCTCTTCTCCAGTGGAGCTTCTCTCTCTCTCTCTCTCTCTCTCTCTCTCTCTCTCTCTCTCGTGGCCGTTCTCACCATATTTTCGTTTGTCATTACAAGGATGCAAATGGGATGATCTGCACGTTTTCTATCTATTGTTTTCAAATTTCCGATCCTAATGTTTGCTAGATTTGCAGTGAAATTATTCTTGTAGAGATGAAATACTTTATTCCTCATACCATTCTTAAATCTCGTCCTTTATCCAAACTGTGGTTTTACTAATACATGTGTAAAAGCTGTTCAAGTTAGCATACCGCAGTTGGCTTGTATCCAGATTTTCAGTTTTGTTTTCTGCTTTACATAAATTCCTTAATAGCGTAAGAAAAAAAAAAAAAGAAAAAGAAAAAAGTTATCAATCAATCCAAGCACTATTTCGTAGAGGCTAAGAGTAAACTTGCTTCTTTTCCAAATGTTAATAGTCTTCTAGTCTCAGGTCAAAGTATTGGCCATATCTATCCGTTCATACCTCCACTTCTGTTATATGCTGATGTCTTTTTCATTTTCATTTATTAGCATCTTTATTTTCTATTCAACCTTTGCAGTGATGAACTTTGTAAATCTTCTCCTACTGTATTGAACACATTCGGTATGGTAGAAAGAATTTAATGCCTTCGGTGGTTTTCCGACAGCAGAATGCATTACAAGAATTTTGAATAATTTTGATGTCAAGAAGTCTTTTGTGTTCCAGAGCTTATTCCTGTTTTGTGTTGTCAACTTTGTGCCCTCTCTTATTATCTGGTATTTTTCTTTATTCATGGACATTTGCTCCTATTTAACCAGTTACTAAAAATTGTGACAAATCTATCCCTTCCAACTATTGGTCCATTGCATTTACCTAAACTCTTTTCAAAGTAATGGAAAAATCCAATCGTTAACTCTTGTACTAGCTCGAAAGCTTTCATCTGATCAATTATCGTCATTGTCAATCCACTGGTAATGTACTGGCATATGTTTCACTAATCTCTGGACAAATTTGATGTGAAAATCAAGAGTTGTTCCTGACATTTCCAAGGCTTTTGACCCTGTCTGGTATAATGGTCTTCTAAAAATTTCCATCTTAAGGTTTGCCTTCTATTCTGCAATGGGTAGCCAGTTTTCTCTTCTACCGCTCACTGCAGGTGATAGTAGATTTGTGTTTTCTGACTTTTCAACTAACTGCTGGTGTTTCCCAAGGGTCACCACTTTTTCCTACTGTTTTTCCCTCATATATATTAATGATGGTCTGGAAAATTTCGGTCCATAGTTTTGCTGACGATAGCACACTACATTCACCTTCCAGTTTGGAAAAAAAAAAAAAAAAAAGAATACGTGCTTTGCACAAAATAGTTTCAACTTCTGCAATATCAGTTCGAGAAGTTGAAAACTCAGTTATTTTCATTGTAACTATACTCAGTTCTCTTCATTATAACTTATTTCCTGCAAAAAATATCTGCTTCTCCCATGCTCATCTTCCACAACACTCCAATTTCCAGGCAGAATCATATATCTTTATTTGGGATTACCCTGACTTTTATTTTTTTTCTGGCATAAACATACCACAAATATTGCTTCGTCTGGATCGAAAAAATGGGTTTTTGCATTTTCATTTCTCGGCGTTACTCTTCTTCTTCTAATCAGCTACTGACTGTACAAATCTTAAAACGAGCCCATGGAATATTGTTTGGGTCACCATTTCGGGGTAGTATCCCAAAAACCTCTCTAGATTTTAGACTATATCCAGACGAGCCCAGTTATGTCATTTATTTATTCTCTCTCTCTCTCTCTCATATACAGAAGTTAGTTTCTTTTCATGCCTTTTTAATAGATATTTCCATATGCACTGTCTTTGTTAATATCTATAATTCGACTCTCTTCCAAAACATTCAGGCCGCCGTAGCCGAGTGGTTAAGCGCGCGGGTGCATAAGTACACGTGCCTTGAGTGACCGAGGTTCAGGCCCGTGACTGCTAAATACGGTGCTGTTTCTTGTATTCTGTCTATCTTGTGAACTCTTCTGACCGTTTGGTCGTCCCGGAATATAAACAGAAGATTTGTTCTTTATTTCTATTCCGAAACACGTACGTGAATTAGTCAACATCCATTCACTGCCTCCATCTCCAAGCTCACAAAAATAACTTTTCCTCATTTATCAGTTCTGCTTCTGTTCTTTGGAACAACCTTCCTTACACGCATTTCCTAACAATTACAATCTACAGAAATTCAAGTCCAGTATTCGTTTGATACGTTGTTTGATGATCCATTTGATGACGTTAAGTGGCAGAGTCCATTGAGATGTTGTATGTGGAACGATGAGTAGTCTTTAATTTCTCAGATATTTCCCTATTATATATAAAAAAAGTCATAGATAATTCACATCAGAATTCATTGGTTAGTTTTTCATAGTTACAAGGCTGGAGTAGAAAATGGACAAATTGCAGTATTCAATCTAATAACTGTACAACGCAGATGAATTGATGAGCCAAAGTGAACAAAAGTAAGTAGGGTATACGATTGTGGCCTCTGCCACAGATGCCGATTCATCGTAGCTGCAAAATGGAGATGGACTTTAAATAATTAATTTAAAAATTATAACTTAAAAACTATGACAATTGTTATTATCTAAATCAGTTGTTATAGATGCTTTGCTTATTTTTTTATAAAGTACCATCTTACAGATAATAATTTAATTAATGTTATAATTAATTTTAAAATAAATAATGATATATTTATGAAAATTTGACACTGATAACCGGCCATCAGTGTCAAAATTCCTAGTTACATTTTGGCAGGTGAAGTTTAAAATTGGATGTGTGAGTATGTTTCTTTAAAGTATGAATTCAATATCTGTTATCCATAAAAAGTAGTTCCATCAATTTATTTCAAAGAGAGATAAGCTATTTCAAAGAGATAGTACTTATTGGAAACATCCTATTCAGAAATTGCATTTTTTTGATCTTGCTGTGTAATGGTCTGCAGTGGCATATTGTTTGATGCCCCAGCCGCTCCTCTTCCTGTTTGTTGGCATTCTGTGATAGTTAATACAGTAGGACACCTCGGGGCCGAACCAGTGCAGGTTTATGGAAGCCCATATACTATGGCCATAGATGCCGATGCGCCTAAAATATCCCCAAACAAACGAACGCCCATATACTAATGAAGCATAATGTAAGTACATGGACATAATGAAAAAAAAAAAAAAAAAAATTCAGTATTTAACATTCATGCGCTTAACAGTAATTGACATGTTGTTTAAAAGTCTACACGAAGGGAATTGATGTATACACAATAAGAAAAAAAAAGTTGATTATAATAACATTATGGTATATACTTCATAATTAAAAAAAAAAAAAACTTAAAAACTAAAACTTTTTATTCTCTGATAGAGCCCCAAAGTCGCTAGAAGTGCTGACAGCTTCATTGATTTGCGATTATCAGTCGGCTGTTCTCTTCTTCTTTTGGTCATACTCCGAGACGACCACAAGGTCAGAGGAGTTCATAATATAGAGATAATACAAGAAACGTCACCGTATTTAGTAGTCACGCCACCCGCGTGGATAGCACAGTTGGTAGAATTGCCGTCCTCCCTACACCGGGTGGAAAAGACCTGCGTTCGAGTCCCGTCGAT
This sequence comes from Mastigoproctus giganteus, assembly GCF_048544385.1. Lineage (NCBI taxonomy): Eukaryota > Metazoa > Arthropoda > Arachnida > Uropygi > Thelyphonidae > Mastigoproctus > Mastigoproctus giganteus. The sequence continues at coordinate 112,954,136 of NC_143583.1, read as the reverse complement.
GACGTAGAGAATTTTTATGGGCCTTTTTCACAACGTGGCTGAGTTAGTCGGTCTCAGGCGAGGGCAGCATGGTTTTTTCTCCCGGAAACTGATTTTTGTACATTAAACAGAAATCTACCAACAGAACACATGCAATTTACAGACAGTATATACGAAGCAATATGGTTTTAGTCGCTGATACTCTTAAAACCCTACAACAACGGTCACACCTGCGTTTGTACGTGTGTACCCTTGTGCTTGACTACTCGGCAGCGGAAGCGTATGGGCCCGATCTCGCAATATGAGTATATATGCATCCGCGTACCTTATTCCAAGACCACAGCAGGCCTTTACAAGTCATTTTAAGGATATTTGCTCAAAAAAATTCTGAATGAGTAGTGTCATAATTCAGTTCAATTTAATTTGGTATTGTTATGTCATTTATTACGCTGCTGGGACTACCTTGTTCAACTTTGACAAGATCGATGGTCCAATACTTCCAAAGGTCTGGTTACACAAAACATTATTCCACTGGTTTCTTTTGCTTTGCAAAAAAAATATACTAAAATGGTTTTCTCCAAGTTTAAACGCACTTTTCTTACTGACTCACTTCGAGCTAAACTTATGACCTTTAATCTATCTGAATCATCTTTGTTTCTGTGGCCAACCCGAGGATTAGGAACATGTCCTCTTTAAATGTCCGCTCTATGATGATCTTCGTTAGCCTCTTTCATTTTCTCCTGGGAACGAATCTTTTCTTCTGACACCAATGGAAATATATATTCTTCTTCAGAACTTTGCTTGCAACTCATTTACCCGCCGTAAACAGATCAGGCTTTCTCGAGACTCCAGTGATTCCTTTGCTCCAGCTTCCATCTTCTCTGAAGGTCCAAGCTGACGAAATTACTTAGGATTACGAATCTACATTGCGTCTGCTTCCGATCTACAACGCTATCTGCTGAATTTTACTGAATCCTTTCTGAACCTTCTCTTCACAATCACTGCTGGCCTCAGACTGGCTCTGTGGCGGGATTATTGCTGGCTCAGGTTTGCTTGTGCGCGATTCCTCTACATCAGTGTTTCTCAACCTTTTTTTTTAATTATCGCCCCCTAAAGGGCTTTTTTAGACAATTTTTTTCCTAATTGCCCATCCCCCATGAAAATTTTAAATAAGAATAAACTTTATACTTGCTCTTTTTATTCACTGGGATCCTTGAGCTTGATGCTTCTTCGCTAAAAGTTCAAAGTTCGGTATGATGTTAGTAAGTTTAATTCTATGTCTCCTCTTGAACATATATTAATTCTGTTTCTTTCTTTTGTTAATATTTTATTTACTGAACTAAAATCACTTTCAACCATATAAGACGTTGGAAAACAAAGAAGTATTTTGGCCATTTCAGATCACATTGTTGGATAAAGAAGTTCAGTTGGCTTTGATCCCCACAACTCAGCCATTCCACCTTTTTCAAATTTATATTTGCATTCTTCGTTACATTTTAATTCAATGAGTTCTTGAATTTCTTCACTAGCAGACCCAGCATCGTATCCAATTAGATCTAACCTCCATGGCTTCACTTCAAAAGAAAATAAATCTGAAAATCTGTTTTTCATTTCACCTTTTAAAGAACACAAGTGATCTGAATAATTCTTAAGATCATGCTCGCTGAGAGATTCGTTGATTTAAGCTAACTCTTGCATATCATGAAATTGTTTTCCCATTAAATTTCTTTCAAATATTTCCAGTTTTTCGGTGAAGACTTTTAATACGCGTTTGCAGTCGTCACCGTAATTAATTTCCCTCGAAGTTGAAGTGATACTTCATTAAGTTTTCCAAAAATCCAAGCCATATAGTGTATGTTGTTTTTGTGTTTACTGATCTCCTTTGCTAAATCCGTGCCTCCTTCGCTTTCTAAAAAATTAATTATTGTATCAAAAAGGTTTACAAATCTTGTTAGACAGTTTCCTTTAGAAAGCCATCTGACTTCTGTATGTAAAATAAGCCTCGCATACTGCTCTTCATTATCAACACAAATTTTCTGAAAAGGCGATCATATTTGCTATGTGACTTTATTTTATTGATAGTTTTAATAACTATACTGGGAGATTGATAAAGAACTGGACTAATACAAATTTTTTTGTATTTTTGGCAACCTGATGGTGTCGGTGCACAGTGCAGTGTATTGCAAGAACTTCAGGACATACTTTCTTTAGGTTGGCTATAAAACCTTTATATCTTGCAACCGTGGAGGTGGCACCATCAATGGCACAGGATATCAAATTTTCCAGTGGTACTTGTTTTTTGTCAAACCATGTTTTTATAGCAGCAAAAATGGGTGCTCCAGTATGGTCAGTTTATAGATTTTACAAACAACATCTCTTCTTGCAATTTACAATCGTCATTGAAATAGCGAACTTATGCCATAAGAAAGCCTTATTGGAACTAACTGCGGATTCATCAATCTGAATAGAAAATTTTCTCATGTTTAGTTTGTCAACTAGCTGCTCTTCAAAGTTAACTGATATCTTATCGATTCATCTTCGAATTCGTTGCTCAATGGCAATGCTTTTAAAAATACTGGAAAGATTTTGATGCATCACTGTTGAAATTACAGTCTATTCTAATGCGGGTCGTATAACAGTCTCAGCCACTGTATGAGCACTACAGTTTTTGCAATGGTTTCTGCAATTTTATAAGACACAATCATTCCATTTTGTTTGCGTGTTCTTCTTAAATAAGGAAGTAACAGTGTTACGTTGTTCAGAATTTTTTTTTTTTTTTTTTTTAATATTTGATATGTTTACCAACTTTATTAGGACGTCTCCTTTTTAAGTGATCGAAAAATCTCGATGGTTTCATAGTCCCATTTGAAAAAGAACTATTACACATAAGACACATAGGCTGTGTTGAGTCTAATGGGCTTTCGATAAAACCGTAAGCTAGATTCAGATACTGTCGACACTTTTTCTTTTCTGCACTTGACATGATTGATGATGGGTTGAATAACTACAAAGAATTAAATAATAAAATATAAACTACCTATTTTTATTTAACTCTCGTAGCCCATGTCACTCACAAAAGCACTGTGGATCAAAAATAAACAACTTCCACGAGGAAACAATAAAAATATAATACTAATTGTCGCTTAGAAAGTAGAAACAACAAATTAAAATTATTATATTAGGGCCACTCGTAATCTCTTACATATACCCATATATGTGTTTTGACTGTAAATTGCGTGTTCTCTGGTCGAGTTGCCTGTTTTGCTGGACGAAAAAACCCCCAGTTTCTGGGAGGAGGAGAACCTTGCTATCTACGCCTGAGACCGACTAACTCAGCCACGGAGTGAAAAAAGCCCATTAAAGTTCCTCGCGTCATCGACGGGATTCGACCCGGGCCTTTTCCACCCGGTGTGGGGAGGACGGTGACGATATCACTGTGCTACACACGCAGACACTGCTACCCGCTCAGACAATAGAAACCATTGCTCCATGCCTCATATATTGACCAATGAAATAAAAGAATAAATAAATAAACCACATTCACCACGCCACCGCCGATATCGCAGCTGTCGGAAAGGCGCAAACGCCATGGATTACGGAGACATTGCCTCTGAAAGAACTTAGGCATTTAATGCCTATGAAAAGTAAAGGTGGTTGAATTAAATCATGCCCACTATCTTTCTTTTATAAAAATTTATCACTCACTCCTAATATAATAAACCTAATGTTAAAAATCAGTTGTTTCGGGGGAAAAGAAAACCTAATGAGAGAAATTAAATATTAAGGAATAAGATGTTATCGTGTAGGGATGAACTTTGGAGGGCCACAAACCATTGTAAATACCCATGATTTTTTCGCCCCCTTGGGGCTGATATCGCCCCTGTTGAGAATCCCTGCTCTGCATCTTTTCATTTTTGTCATTTCCTGTTACTCAAGAAATGATGATAGGTCTTATAGGCCAATTGCTTTGTTGGTTAATATGGGGAAGATTCTGGAACGCATTATGGTTTCCAGAATAACTTCCCTCCGTGAGGTAAATTTAATTTCCACTCAGCAATGGATTTTGTCCTGGAAGATCCAGTGAGGAAACGCTCGTGGATTTTGTAAGTCACGTAAAAAATTCTTATATGTTTCTCTTAGATCTAAAGTAATTATCTCATTAAATCTCGTCAAGACGGTCAAGTTTACTGCTAACAACAAGCCACTCCACTTTATAAAAGCCTCCGTACGGTATGCAGGGAATTCATTGTTACCTAACATGTATAATTCTAAATCAAAAGTGACTGCAGAGTTAAAGAATGCCTTTTTTTGTAAGTGTATACAGTGATATTTCTATTGGAGTAATTTCTTGGTTGTTATCCAGTATGCTTTCCATAATTACTCTACTACTGTTGCTTTAACGAAGTAACTGCTGCAAAGTAACTTTTTTAATATATCAAATAATCTCAATATATTGTCATATCATATTTATAAGCACACTTACCGCGCATGTTCATAACTACTACTCATAACATACTACTCTAAACATAATTTAGACATTTCATAGGAAATATAGTCATCCTTGACAGACAGTAACCTTCACAACCTGCTATCATGCTATTTGCAAGGCTGATATTAAAGCTTGTGCCAATAAATACCACTTCTGTACAAGATCAGATCTTAGGTAATGGAAGGACTCTGGAAAAAAGGTCGACATGCACGTGCCTTAATTCGCTCTCTAACGCATTGCATACACACTCCGTCGGATTCAGATCCGGAGATTGGCTGACTTCTCCATTCGAAGAGTATCACTTCAAGTGGAAGAGCTTTATCATCCGTGAAAATGAATTTGGGATGGTTGGCGCCTCTGAGGAGCTTCATTTAGGGCTCGAGGATCTCTCCCCTTTACATTTTGAGCAATTTGCCCTCTCTGAAAGATGTAGAGAGATCTGTGTAGTAGTTCTTCATGATGCTTCCACAATGACAATAGTGGTTTCGTTACCTCATGTTACAAGATGTGAGCTTTTTCCACGTTCTTCCCATGTGAGAACATGTGGACAGGAGGGAGAGCATCCGTTTTAAGACTCATTCTTGGAAATTGACTAACTTGGAAAGAGAACAATTGTCTTGGCTCCACAGACAGTGTTGCCTACAGAAAGTAAGTCAGGCTCTCTCGTGGGGTGAGGCGAAACAAACTCTGGGCCTTGAAGCTCGTTATTCCTTGTTAGCTTGATTCAGTAGTTTATAGTATTTTTCTTATTGCGAATCCCTTGATTAATAATGTTTTGAAGCAGCCCCTTTCAATAGTAAGTAAAATTTTTAAGATAAAATAAATCCTTCAACATATAGAATTTATTGCAAGAAAGCGTATTTGACACAAAGTAGCACGAGTATATATAGTATGTTTAGAATTTCAGCTGGGACATAAAGAAAAAAAAAAGATGGCAGTATTATTTTATTTATTTATTTATTATTATTTTTTTTTAAACACCTGGGTAGGGCTTTCTAAATTGGATGGCGTCGTATCTCTTCCATATTTTGGCATCAAATCAGCATTTTTTTTGTTTTCGTTCTGATTTCCTTGCACGACCTGTATTAATGCATTTGGTTGATTAAAATATAATTATTGAGTAATACATTAAAATTTTACATTTATTTCTTTACTTGCTTTATACTCGGCGGGTGGTGAATTCTGGACCATTCTTCTTCGTTGAAAAGGAATAACTGACATGGTCGATTTCAAAATATCATAGTTAAGCCTGTGTTTAGTACTGCATATCTTTCCTTTTTCTTACTCTTGTCTACATATTTCTGGCCCCCAAAACAAAGGAAGTTGCGCACCGTTGCATTTGCCATGAACTTAAGGAGCAGGAATGGTGGGGTGTCGAGTAATTACAAAATTCTGAGTAGAGTATTGTTTTTGGCATGTACTACGGCATGTATGTCGGCATCAAAAAAGTTTGGAAAGCACTGACCTAGAGATTTGAGAAACGTGCTGTATTTTAATGGTTTGTTGCCTTTCTTTTTCAGTATGCCAGCATGAGTGGCAACACTTCGAGTTGAAGATCTATGAAGTTTTGATCAGCTTCTGATAAAGCAAACTTTACTCCTTTTCTCGATTCAGTCCTCTCTTCGAAAATAGCAGTCACATTAAGGACTTGAAAATTTCCCACTGCCCCAACTTGAATTTATTCTCTCGTATTTATTCCATCATTTTTGAGGCTCTTCCAGAATTTTTTTGGAATTGGTTATGTGTTGGCCATTTGTTTTTAAGGTTTGATAACAATGTGATTGTCATCCTCTGCAAGCAGTTAATCCTTCCCATATTTGATTCTTTAAGAATGAATGTACTTTGCAGTTAGACTTGAGTATATTCAAATTAAATTTGTTAGGTTTTCGGTTTAGGTCATCTATCATCCTCGTAACTATTATTGTTTCAAACTTCTGTTGTGATATGCATTATTTTAAAATACCTCTCTGTTCTGGAATATTGTATCATGGTTCTCCAAACAGGCCTCTGCGGTTGGGTATATCCATACTGTTTTTTTGAGTCTTTTTCACCAACCTTGCGTAGAATTAAAACACCAGGGAAACTAAACTTTTGATAACTGATTTATAATAAGTCAAAATACCCGCATCTACAACAAATTTAACTTTATAAAAACTCTACATATAAATTATTAAAATCTGCTACATTACAATCAATAAAATGCATAAAATATACTGATTAAAACGATAAAAACCGTAGCTTTCAAAGGCTCAGCCTTCTTCTTCAGCGGTAAACCTTGCTATGCAGTACAACTTTAAATATCAGCAGGCTAACGGTACTCCTCACGTGTTTCCATTCTCGTGTGCTTCGTTCTCTCGCGTTGTGGAACTGGAAGTGGCTCGAGTGGAAGCCACACGGAATCGTTCATCCCTTTTGAGGATAGTGGTCTCAAAGATGGGATGAATCCGCGTGCCTCTATCCCTATTTATGTTAATGGTAGAACAAATCCGCAAACTCTCGAGCCACTTACGGTCCCAGAACTTATGCGCCCGATCGGTGATGATAGCATCGTCCGGGGAGATCTGGTGTTGCTTCTCCCAAAAATGCTCGGCCACGGCGGACTTGCCATATTCCGCATTTCTTATTGCCTTAGTGTGCTCCCCCAAACGATCTTTAAGACGGCGTTTTGTTTCCCCTACATAACACTCCCCACAATCCGGGCATCTAATGCTATATACGACCCCACTAGTGTTCTCTTTTTTAATGGGGTCTTTAACCTGAGACACGATTGTGCGCAGCCTCCGTCCTGGAAGCTGCACACAACGCGTCTGGTACTTTCTTAGTATTCTAGCTATATGATCAGTCAAACCCGGGTAGTAGGGAATGTATGCAGTGGCTATCGGTGTAAATGGCTCGCCTCTCCTCTGATTTCCTTTAACATATTTCTCTATAATCCTCCGGGGGTAACCACATTTTGCAAGATCCGTCGCGACCCGTTCATACTCTAATTTTCTATCATCGGAGGTACTGCAATGTGATTTTGCTCTTTCAACTAAAGCTCTTACCACACTGTTCCTATGATGGTTGGTTTGGGCTGAGCTGTAATGCGCATACTGCCCTTTACACATGGACTTCCTAAACACCCTAGTCCTCAGCTGTCGACCTTCTCTACAGACCAACACATCTAGGAACGGCAAAACTCCTCCTTCTTCCACCTCCGATGTAAATTGTATGAATGGGGAGAAGCCATTTAAGCTGTTCAACACTTGATCCTCACTCCCCTTCCGAATGATTGAAAACGTATCATCCACATACCTTTTCCAGGGGCGCATAGGGAGAACACTAGCATTAAATATTCTGGCCTCGAGCTCCTCCATAGCTAAATTAGCTATAATTGCGCTGATGGGGGAGCCCATGGCTGCACCATTAACCTGTTTATACATAGTATTATCAAATACCATAGTGGTACTTGAGAGGCATAACTCTATTCCTTTCTCAATATCCTCTAGCTTTAGCTGTGTTCTAGTACTTAGGGTGGTGTCCCTCTGTAATGCCAAGCGTGCACACCACACCCCATGATCAATCGGAATACATGTAAATAGCGATTTCACGTCGAAGGAAATCATGATCTCATTTTCTTCTATGGGTTGGCTTCTAATAAACTGCACAAAGTCTTTACTATCTTTAATACTGTATTCTGAAAGTCCCACTAGTGGGGATAACAATTTGGCTAAGAAACCAGAAAGTGCATAGGTTGGACTGCCTATAAATGAGACTATGGGTCTAAGTGGCACATCCACTTTGTGAATTTTAGGCAAGCCATAAAATCTTGGCATTTGGCTACCTGTAGCGCGCAACATCCAATACTGTTCCTTAGAAATTTTGTTGGACTTAAGCCAACCCTGTACCATACCGTTCACTTGGCGTTCCAAACTAAGAAGAGGACTTTTCTGAATAACTTTATAAGTCATCTGATCTTCCAATAAACACAACGCTTTACTTCTATATGCTTCCTTATCAAGAACCACAGTTGCTCTACCCTTGTCCGCGGGTAGGACTACGATGCTATCATCCTGTTTAAGGCTTCTTAGCGCAATTCTTTGCTTCACATTAAGATTGGAGGGGGCATCCTTAGCTTGACTCAGGATCGCTGCTACTTTTACTCGAACTTCATTAGCTGTAGCTTCGGGAAGTTTGCTTATAGCCCTTTCCACGCCCATAGCTACTTCTGCAACGGGTAATCTGGGCGGCACCATGGCAAATTCCGGTCCTAAATTTAGAACCTCCAATTGCTCCTTAGTTAATTGTTTATTGCTCAAATTCACCACAAAATTCTTGGTGGTGCTATCACCACTGCCCCTAGGCTTGGTTCGTTCTTTAAGCTTGTCAAACTTCCCCATTTGTCTCCGTCTATAACTGTCCGAAATTCGTTTTGCTTTAGCTGTTACTACACTAACCACTCCTGCTAAGTGTATCGGAGACAACTTATCACTTAACTTATCCAAGCACTGCCTTTTACCTCTCCTAATGTGGTATAAATCATTATGTAATTTTCCGATCCATATATTAAGGATCTTCCTTTGATACCACTTGGTAATGTTAAATACTCGTTCATCCTCAAAGGGTAGCTTTGTTTGAAAGCCTCGTGGAATGAGATTATGCGTCTTGCATCGATGGGCAAACCTCAAATGTTGTTCATGTTTCGCCTCCCTAACACTATGCCTCTGATATTCTCTGACGCACTGCACAAATGGACGGCCATAACATCGAAATAATTCTCCAAACAGGCCTCTGCGGTTGGGTATATCCATACTGTTTTTTTGAGTCTTTTTCACCAACCTTGCGTAGAATTAAAACACCAGGGAAACTAAACTTTTGATAACTGATTTATAATAAGTCAAAATACCCGCATCTACAACAAATTTAACTTTATAAAAAGTGGCTCGAGAGTTTGCGGATTTGTTCTACCATTAACATAAATAGGGATAGAGGCACGCGGATTCATCCCATCTTTGAGACCACTATCCTCAAAAGGGATGAACGATTCCGTGTGGCTTCCACTCGAGCCACTTCCAGTTCCACAACGCGAGAGAACGAAGCACACGAGAATGGAAACACGTGAGGAGTACCGTTAGCCTGCTGATATTTAAAGTTGTACTGCATAGCAAGGTTTACCGCTGAAGAAGAAGGCTGAGCCTTTGAAAGCTACGGTTTTTATCGTTTTAATCAGTATATTTTATGCATTTTATTGATTGTAATGTAGCAGATTTTAATAATTTATATGTAGAGTTTTTATAAAGTTAAATTTGTTGTAGATGCGGGTATTTTGACTTATTATAAATCAGTTATCAAAAGTTTAGTTTCCCTGGTGTTTTAATTCTACGCAAGGTTGGTGAAAAAGACTCAAAAAAACAGTATTGTATCATGGTACTCTTTGTATATATTTGCATTAGTATTGTTAATTTGATTCTTATTTCTCGTCTCACCTGCTTTTTGCACCAATTGTTCTACTTTTTGCATGTAGTTTTACATGCAAAAAGATCTACGGACACCTTCAAAAATGAAAGAGGAAAAAAAAAAAAAAGTTCGTAGACTTCCTATATATGTTTCGCTGTGTGTGTGTATGTGTGTGAACACAGTTTTTTAAAAAGAAAATTCAAAGTTTTATGTTTAAAACAACTCAACTTTATTCTTATTTTTGCATAAATATATAATAATAACTTTATTTATCATTAATTTGCTATACATAGAACGAATAATTTGACCAGTTCCAGAGGGTCGTTTCGCGGCCCCCAGTTTGGGAACCGCTGATCTACACTGTTCTTCCACATTCAGTAATCTTCTACACCTTTCTGGAATATTCTCGAACATTATAGAAATTTTTAAAATATTTCTTAAATTTTATTTTAGCTTTTTGATTTTTTTTATACATAATAGAAAATAAAAATTAATAAAAATTGTTAAACAGGTAGCCCTATTTTAATAAAAACTTTGTTAAATTAAGAAAAATAAAACGTGATTCCATACACCTGCATATACACATGCCTTTTTAGGCAGGTGTGTACATGCAGGTGTATACGAGGTGTGGCAGTAAATTTCCCGGATCCGTGCTGTAGCGGTCGTGTTTGATGAGTTTGGAAATAAACAGAAGTGATAGATTGCAGTTCAAACTTCCTCCAACAGTCCAGTAGGCTGACAGGTTGCAAGTAAAAGCGAGTTCTTCAGTAGTGCTAACGTTCCGCGTCACGATGTTGCAATGAGCAACGAAAGAATATCAAATTTTGCTTTAAAGTGCGAAAATCTGGAACTGAAACGTTTATAAACTGTTTATGGTGATAAAACGTTAAGTCGTACCAGTGTATTTGAATGGTATAAGCAGTTCAAAGACTGACTTGAGGATGTTTGCAGTGACTCAAGAAGTAGTGGGCATCCATCAATCTTTCTAAACGAGGATAGAGTTTAAAATGTTCGGGAAATTGTGGCAAGAGATCGTCCTTTGACCCTCAGAATGATGGCTTCTAAGTTGGATATGAATAATTCGCCAAATTCTGTATGAAGATGTAGGGAAAAGGAAAGTCTGTGCAAAATTTGTGCCTCACGGGAGAGCAGAAGCAACGAAGAGTGTCATCATGCGAAGATTTCATCGAGACGTCATTCTTTCCTTCAAGGGTATGTTTCAATTTTGTAAGGTGGAAAAGTCCACCTTACAAAATTAGGTTTGTCAGGACAAACCTAATTTTCTCGACTGTGTATTGTCATTGGAGATGCGTGTAGGGTGTTTCAGTACGACCCAGAGATGAAGCCTCAGAGCATGCAGCTTCGTTTACAGAAGTCTAGGATCAAGACGATGTTGATTTTTTTTATTTTTTTTTATTTCGACAAACCGGTTGTAATTCACAAGGAATTTGTACATGAAGGGAAGGGAGTCAATGCTGTCTTTCTCTCGAAATTGCATCTTTACCCTGGCGTTTCCCGTGTGAAGCCGCAATTTCGAGAGAAAGGCAGTTGGTTCTTGTTTAACGACAATGTCCGCACATTCCGCACTTATTGTGAAGACATTCCTGAAGAAACATGGTATTGTACAGATCGACTATTCGCTATACGCTTCTCAATTAGCACCAGTGGACTTTTCCACCTTACAAAATTGAAACACCCTTGGAGGAAAAACATTTCAAGATGTTAAGGACATAAAGAAAAATGTAACAGCCGAACTGAACATCGCCTCTTTGGACGTCTTTGCTGACTTTTCAAAAATTTTTAGAACTGTGTAATAAGTGCGTTCAATCAGGTGGTGATTATGCTGAATAAAAATAAAGCACCTTCACTCCGTGTTCTTTTCGTTGCACCAGTCCGGGGAACTTTACTGCCACACGTCTTGTGTATATATGGGGAGACAGAGAGACTTAAAAGTATGTGGGAAAAGAGAAATAAATATTATATTGTTGTAATTAAATTGAACCGCTACGTTTAGAGAATGTAAAACTGTAGAGCTTTATTAAGTGTTCTGTAACGTTATAATCTTCTTGTAATTAGTTGATAAGGAAATAACTATATTTACTTTCAGTTCTCTTAATCACACAAAATTGAATGAAAAAAAAAAAAAAATCGAACGCGCCCGAAATGTAATGCATTTCCTAAATTAACCGACTTGTTTTGCTTTCTGGTGGGAAGGTGGGAAGGAGCAGCAGTGCGTAGCACACGCTTCTTCATTAGACCGGGGTTCGAGCCCGTCACCACCAAATACGGAGGATGCGGAAAGGTCAGGGAATGACCACTGCATATTCCCGGAGCAATATGGCCTTAATTGCTAATGCTCCTAAAAACCAAATAACAAACAAACTAACAAACACGCTTTCTGGAGGGGGGAGGGAGTGAAAATTTTGAAGTTTTTCATTGGATGTTGTTCTCTAGTGGAAATAGTAAAGAAAACACGATTTGTTAACAATAATGCTTTTGTGAATTGCATTACCAAGTTTTCAGAACTCCAGATCAAATGGACTGATACACGCTCAGTGACTGGGTACTCCATTTGATTTTGCGTCAAATAAAATTATTATTATTATTATTATCTGTTTATTTCTCTTTCGAGACACCCATAGACAGCACGTGGCTAGAGGGTGTGGGTACATTATAGTATTTACAAGCATGTTTACATGAACTTATTTACAAAATTTGGAGATGAAAAAACACAGAATATGTGGTTAATGAATTAATTGTTAAGTTGGTTTGTTAATTGCAAATGGTTGTTAAATGCTAAATATTATTATATAAATTATTAAATTAGTCTTCTTATTATATTTATACTTGCCGATACACATTACCAAAGATTTCTGTCCTATACACTTTGTCTGTACATAGTTTCTCTGGATCTATATTTAAATTATTAAAATAATTCACAGTATTTGCTGGGAAAAATCTCACCAGAGAGTCCAATTGAGTCAGTTGGCACTTGAGACTTGGTTCTTCCCTATTTATTCTCGGTCGTATCATCCGGGGGCGAGTGATCACGTTTCCCACTTTCGGGGAATCTATTCTCTCCGTTAGTAGCTTTGCCAGAGTTAAGATGTTTCTGGTTGTGATGATATACTTCCAGGGTGTGATGTCCAGATTGGCAGACAAGACCGCTCTTGAGATGGTAAACGGTTTCCCGGCAATCTTGTTTAGCCATCTCAGGAGCCAGTATTCTACTCCTAAGAAGGCCTTGATGTTGCTCTCAGTGGCTGATGACCAGATAGTCGATGCGTACAACGGAATCGGTGTAACGCATTTAAGGATGTATTGAATTATAAGATGAGGGCTTCGGAGACCGGTGAGTTCTTGTCTAGTGCTCCACAGTGCTGCGTATGTCTTTTTCCTAATGTGTTCGAAGTGAGGTATGAAGTTTAATCCTTCATCCCACTTAAGGCCAAGGTCAACATGTGCGGCGGAATTTTGGATTCTGGTATTGTTCACAAAAATCGTAATTTCATTTTTCTTCTTTTTGTTGGTGAAGGTCATTTGGGCAGTTTTCTTTTCATTAAGTTTCAGGCCAATGTAGTGCAGATATTCTTCTAGCTTCTTGATTGTCTTGTTTGCTTCCTCTGATAGATGGGGTGCAGTTTCTTGTCCCCTTGAGGTACTCCCCTGGAGATACAGTAAGATGCTGTTTGTTTCCCGTTTATTGCGATAATTTGTCTTTCTTGAAGGGTGTTAGTGAGAATGCTTAAAGTGCTTCCTGAAATGAGGAAATACTCCTTGAGGATTACTGTTATAGCTGGGATTGAGACGTTGTCGAAGGCTGCTGCAACATCCAGAAAAACGATGTCCAACTGTTGTTTATTATTTAAAGCTAACTGTATTCGGAGTAGAGTCTCCATTAAATTAGTAATAGTCGACCTTCGAGGAAGCACAGAATGTAAGTATTCTGGCCTGTCCCCAAAGCAGTGCTGATTGATGGTGCTCAGGATTGCTTTTTCAAATATTTTTTGCAGAGAGCATCCGATTGCGATGGGCCTGAAATCTTTACTGGTTTTAGGATTGCTTATTTTTGGAACTGGTTTTACGTAATATCTCTTCCATTTTTCCGGGATAACCCCCTCACTTAGTATTCGCTGGAAGAGGTGGTGGAGCGGTTCGATTATGTAAGCGCTACATATTTTTATCATGAATAGCGGGAACTGGTCCGGCCCGATCGTTGCTTTACTAGGGAGCGAGTTAATAGCTTCCTTTAAGTTTTCCCTGCTGATATTAATTTCACGTAATATGTTTCTAGCTCTAGTTTGGTTAGTGAGAGTGGGATCCGTCAGTTTTCTGCATCTCGCGGATGTTTTCCTCACAATTTTTCTGCTTTTCATTCAAAGGCTTTCCGAATGTGACTTCTGTCCACTCTCTAAACAGCTGTTCCGTCATTTCTTTTTTGTTGTTTTTCTCGCTAACTATTCTCTTTCCCTTTTTTAATTTTTCTTTCATAACCTCAAAGTACGCTTGTCTTTTCAGTCGAATGAACTGTGCCCTTTCGCGTTTGTACATAGCCAGATCAGTCGGGTGCCCAGTTCTTTTCCACTTTCGGTAGAGCTTTTGCTTTTTTTTAAACATAACTTTTACTTGTGGAGTGAACCAAGAGTTCGCTCTGTCGGAGAGCTTTAATACTTTTGCTGCTCCTAGACGGGCGATCTGCAAGAGTAACCTCGAAATCTCATCTATGGCTTCTTCAGTGGACATCTTATGTAAAGTTTGAAAGTTATATTGCTGTAAGCATTGCAATATGACCTCGCATTTGATATATTTTGTGGAAAATATCAAATTTGATTCATTACTCTGATGTGTGTCGCAGTTCTGATCGGCAATCTGTCTTCGAAGAGCAACTTCCATTGAAAGCGCAGAGTGGTCGGAGGAAAACTGTAAGGAGTTGTCTATTAAGTTAACATCTTGCGCGTTGTAATAAATTAAATCCAAGCACTGTAATCCTCTTGTCGCAGGTGTTGTTAATTGTTTCATTCCGAGTGCTTTCACTGTGGCGTCTAGCTCTGCTTTTGCATCTTTATTCCTCGGTAACGGCATATTCAGATCTCCTAAAATGATTGTCTCAATATTTACGTCTAAGTTTGATACCAGCCAGGTAAAGAACTCATTTCTGATCTCTCTCGTATGTTCTGGTGGCATGTAGATAAGACAAAGCTGTACCTTGCTGTTCTCATCAGAGAATGTGGCGATAACAGCTTCGAAGTTATCTGAATTAGAGCTTTGTTCTTTCCCAATCTGGAAGTCGGTTTTATATAGAGTAACCCAATCGATAACTTGTGATCGGACGGCATTACCCTCGTTTTATTCTGTCAATATACAAGATTGTGTTCGATGCTACCTGTTAATATATCGCTTTTTTTTTTTTGCTAATGGTACATCAGCTTTGGATATTATATCAAGCTTTCGTGATCTTATATTAGTGTAGGCGCAATTCAATACGTCTGCACTTCACTGACGTTTACTCACAAATTTTGATTGATAGTAGGTGGCGCTTCGATCATGGGATAGTTCAGTGGTATCTCACTCTCTTTAAAAATATAGAGGTCTATTTAGTTCTGTTGCTTTTTGAACAGCTTTTGTATTAGATAACAGAACTTCGTTGCTATTTTGGTGATCAAGAAGAGTTATGCATGGGAAAATGATAGGGGACGGCACAGTTCCACTTGATAGAATTTAAATATCTAGTGAGTTACTCAAGAAGAAATGTGTTATGATTTTAAGTCTATTTGAAGCCATGGACCGTTGTAATATTACTCTTGCATAGCGTTATTTGTTAACATATGAGTTATTCATAGCTGTTATCGGTGGGCTGTTTGTTGTTTTCCATTAGGGTTACCTTGTATATTTAATATTTCATATCATTACACAAGTTAAGAAACTAGCCTTTTGACGTTAAAAGTGTTTTTACTGGCGTTATTCCAAAAATTTTGTAACTAAAAACCGTCATGCGAAAAGCGTTACGGAAGTGATGGCATCTTCAGCTTCCGCCAGAAGCGAATTATTGTAACTTGTATTGTTGCAATCGTACTTGTATGATGACAACAGTAATTTATCTTCTACTGGACCAAATTTAATGAAATTTTGCACGGAGCTTCATCTTAGCTCTATACTAGAGGAAAAAACTTTCAAACTTATGAAAATTGCAGTTGTTTTTCAGGATAGTGGAAAATATGAACATGTAATCAAGGAAATTTTCTCACATAATAAACGGGAAAATGTGGATGTATAGCATATAGTGGGAAAGCTAAGGAATTTAGAAACAGAAATATTAAGATTTTAAGATACAAAAACGTTCGGAAACTGGGAAATGTGTTAATTCGAAAACGCATCTTGTTTTCAAGTCACCTGGTGTTTTCAGATTGAATGCAATTTTTTTTTCTTTACATTTAAACTCTGAGACTGGAAAAGAGTTGTGCACATTTATGAAAACATTCTTCGACTTGGACATGTCATCAGATCTTTCGATAAATACTACACGTAATGGAACAACTATAGATGGTGTATTTAGTCGTGAACTAAAATCTCTTCAGTGTAAAAATTATATATCCTACTTTAGTCATCACAGACCAATACTTTTAGTAACCGATATGTAATTATTATTAATAAAATAAAAACATTGTTATTTTATTATCCACGAATTTTATTAATATCTGAAAATTAAAACGTTTTTAACACCTGCCGATGACTCATAAATGTAAAAAACGTTAAATATGCTAGCGGCAGGACATATATGTACCTGTTACAGAATTTTTTTATTGTTTTTATAAGCTTAACCTTTTTTTAAACGTTGTAAGGTGTTTTCGACTAAAACTACTTCAGTCTTTCCTGTCATGAAAATAACAGGCAGAAAGTTGAATAAATATAAAGTATTTTATTGTTATTCAGTAATCGCGAGTCCATTATTTATTATGCAATTTGAAATCATAACGTTAACGTTATTATTTCAAATTTCATAACAATGAATCACTATTATTCATTAATAAAACTGTCATATTCTTGCATTGTTTAGAAATATTAAACAAAAAAATGGAGTAGCTAAACATTTTTTATCTCCTGTATACCCTTTTTTTTTTGTAAAATCCAGTAACAGTGTTCACTGGACGATTGGCATGTTAGGCTGTTTGTAAACCCCCGCGTGGATAAATCCTACACCCTCCGGCTAACTACAGCATCGAACGAAGAGGACTTTTGAAGTTCCTTCACTCGTTGACGGGAATCGAACCCAGCCTTCTCCATACGAGTGGCAGACGGCGATGCATTGTATCATGAACAAGTCAGTTATACTTGACAAATATTTAGAGGGAATTGTTTTGTAAAAAAAAAAATTTTTTTTTTGGTTGATGCTGCATAAGCCCATACATTTGCTTTCTTGCATCACATGCTACTACTACTACTACTACTACTACTACTACTATTCTTGTGGTTTTGATTCCAAAAGTTGTGCCAGTTTCTTTGAAGATTTAAATCCCGTACGTAAACAGCTCATTTTGTTCAGTTAGGTGTGGTTGTTTTCTCTTTGGAACGTCACATGGATTGGTCTTCATTGGGAATGGAAAGTTATTTTCAATTAGCTGGTTGTAGGAGTAAGACATACAAGCTAGACTGGCTTCGTTGCAGAAGCAGCTTTTGGATTTATTATTATTATTATTTATTTATTTTTTTTTTTCTCTCGAAAAATCTGAAATGTTTTTAAGTAAAAATAGCAATACAGATTAAGTTTGTTTGGTTTTGCATTTAAGGTTTATGATATGGAGCATACACACTGCATATCATACCTTGCCGTGCCCCTTCTGGTTTTATCTTCCAAGTAGTACACAAATTAGAGATAATAAATACGTTTAACCATTTTTATCCCCCCCCCCCCCAACACAAAACAAAAATTATAGTTTTTCCTTATATCATTGTTAGAGAACAACTTTATAGAAAAAAAAAAGAAAGATAATAAAACACAACTGGCCGAAAATGAGCACAAATGAAAAAACTAACACGCATAACCTGTTAGAACAGGTTTTCATGACAAAATACTCATTAACAGAATTTGAATAGCTCAGTAAATTAAGTGGCTAACATTTTTGACAGATCATATGTTCATTGGCTGACCAAAGTTAGTTTTTTTTTTTTTTTTTTTTGTATGTGTATATGCGCCTTTAGGGTGGAAGATGTACCGAATATTGCCTTTTATTGATAAGATAATGACTACTACATGTTTTTATTGGCTTGGATACCGAAATTGACATTAGCGTTAGTAGAGGCATATGATGCAAGAAAGCAAGCTTATACAGCATCAGCAAAACTTAAAAAAAAAAAAAAAAAAAACACTTCCCATTTCACCCATCTATGCGCTCCAAACTTTTGTCCAGTTCTTCCTTAAATTTATTTTATTTAAATTTATTAAATTTTTAAAATTTATTTAAGCTATCAACTTCCACAACGACAGATGGAAGTTTATTCCAGCAATCAACCACCCGCTGGCTGGCTAAAGGCAAATTTCCCCATATCTATTCTACAACTGTCTTTCCACTTTTTAGGTTTATATTCCCTCAGGTTCGTAATATGAAGCAATTCACAGAACTTAATATTGCCTTAATATTGTAAAAGCAACCCCTTGTTTCCCTCACCAATCTTGTTGCCCTGCTCTGTACTCGTTCTAGCAACTCTCCATCCTTCCTAAAATGAGGCCTCCAGACCTGTATACAGTACTCAAGGTGTGGCCTGACCATTGCCTTATACAAAGGGATAATCACCTCCTTATCCCTGCTAGCAAAATTTCTGTATATCATTGACAAGACCCCATGACCTGTTCTGGCAGTCTGACTGCACTGCTCAGAAAACTTCATATCTGAATGCACAACCATCCCCAAGGTCTTTTTCATTCTCTACTGCCCTGAGTGTAGTACCACACAGTTGGTGCATTTCTATGGGGTTACTGCTACCCATATGCAGTACTCTGCATTTGTCAATGTTAAACCTCAGTTGCCACTTCTCAGCCCATCTGCCCGACTTTTCTAGATCTTGTTGCAGTAGCATACTGTCATTAACAACCCTGCCCACCTTTGTATCATATGCAAACTTCGACATTAAGCCTGATATACCTTCGTCAGTATCATTGATAAACGTAGAAAACAACAGCGAGCCCAAACCGAACCTTGGGAGACTCCTCTAATAACATTAGTCCACGAAGAGCAGTGTCCATTGATTACCACTATCTGTCTTTTCCCACTCAACCATCCTTTTATCCATAGCAGCAACTTGCTCTTAATGCCATACTGCTTCAATTTGTACAGTAGTCTGCCACGTACAAATTGGAGCAGTATGGCATTAAGGGCAAGTTGCTGCAATAGATAAAAGGATGGTTGAGTGAGAGAAGATTTGACGTATTCAGCATTCGTTGATAATGTATTTGAATTAGACTGATTACCATCACTGCAAAAAAAAAAAAATTTAAAGTTCGTTTCGAATGCTAGATAGAAGATTCGTGGTCTGACTCCATGTACCAGGAGTGATACGTGCCACGGATGATGCATGAGAGGGAGCGGCTCAAAAAAAGATTTGTTCCACCCAGAAGTAGTTGAAATAGAAGGTTTAAACAAACCCCATGTATTACTCTTTTTCAACGTAGTCACTACACAAAGTGACACCTTTTTGCCAACTCTCGATACACTTCCGCAGGCGTTTTAAAGAAGTCCTCTGACTATTCTTCAAACCATAACTCAGCAGCAGAAATCACCTCATCATCATCAGCAGTAAAGTGCTTCTCACGAAGATAGGACTTCAGAGCAAGAAAGAGGAAGAAATCCCGAGGGTGCAAGTCCGGGAGAATAAGGGGATGCGGCAATATTTCAAACCAACTTCGTGATTTGAAACTGTAGCATGCGAGGAATGCGCAGGAGCATTATCGTGGAACAGGTACACACCTCTTGACAGCTTTCTTTTTTATTTTATAGCAGCACGCAGCTTTGAGGAAATTGGAATAATACTTCGCCGTCAGAGTACGGCCCTTTTGGATGTAATCTCTTAGTATTACACTATGGTGATCCCAAAAAAACTGACAGCATCACCTTGCCAGCACTTGGTTCCACCTTTGCGTTTTTTGGCGGTGGTGATTCTGCATGTTTCCATAGTTTTGATATTGTTTAGTTTTGTGATCATAGTGATGGATCCAAGTTTCATTTATGGTGATTGATTAGCCGTGAAAAAAACTACTCTTGCTTTTCTTGGTACATTGTGTTCTTTCCTTCTTCTGATAAAAGTTCTTAATTATACTCCGGCATGACCACCAGGTCAGTGGAGTGTACAGCAAATCAATCAATACAAACGTTAATCGTATTTAGTAATCACGGGCTTTTGAACCCCGATCCACTCAAAGAGCGTGTGCTACTGCACTCGCGCTCCTGACCACTCGGCTACGTCAGTAAGGGGTCAGAAGTCTGGGAACTCATCTACTAGACAATTGCATCCATCCACTGTGGATGAATGTTCTCTACAGGCACTACACTAATTTAGAGGCTCTGCAGTTGGTTCTTTTGATGCTAATACGGCAATTTTCCAGGATAAGTGCCTCAATTTTTTGCAACATTCTCTTCTGTTACAGCAGTTGCTGGGCGCCCTGGAATCCCTTCATCATGCACTAAAGTTTTTACACATTTTAATTCGCAATGGATAAAGTGTATTCCATTTTATCTATTGGGACACTTCAATTCATTCAGGGCTGGAAAAAAAAAATAATAAAAAAAAATAATAATAAAATAAATAAATAAATAAAAAAAAAAAAAATATATATATATATATCAGATCAAAACCAGAATTTGGTTGCATGATATAGAGGTTTCAAGGTATCTAAAAAAAAAAAAAAAAAAATCATTTTTCTATCACCACTACTTCTGTGTGAATACAAATCTTTTGGAACCAACCTTGTATCTGCACTGTGTTGAAAATAGGTGGCAGGTTTGCTAGAAAGCCAGCTGGAACTGCCTTGTTAATAAATAAAAAAGAAAAAAGTACCATTCATGGGAATAGTACTAAGTATATAAGCAGCAGTGCATTAGCATTAGTAGAGGCATATGATGCAAGAAAGCAAACTTATGCAGCATCAGCCAAAAAAAAAAAAAAAAACCACTTCCATTTCACCCCTTTGTTCGTTCGAAATATCTGTCCAGCTGAGCCTTAAATTTATTTATGCTATCAACTTCCAAAACAAGGGATAGAAGTCTGTTCCACCAACCAACTACCCCCTGGCTAAAGGCAAATTTACGCACATCTATCCTACATCTGTCTTTCCTCAATTTGAATTTATGCCCTCTCAGGTGATTATTCTGAGCAAGAGAAAGAATCCCATCGGCATTGAGTATGCTCAAACCCCTCAAGGCGTTATACACCTCTATCAGATCACCTCGCCGGTGCCTAGTCTCCAGACACTGTAATTTGCAAAACTTAAGCCTTTCTTCGTAAGAGCAACCCTTTGTTCCATTCACTAATCTTGTTGCCCTTCTCTGTACTCGTTCCAGCAGCTCTACATCCTTCTTGAAATGAGGCCTCCAGACCTGTATACAGTACTCAAGGTGTGGCCTGATCATTGCCTTATACAATGGGATAATCACCTCCTTATCCCTGGTAGAAAAATTCCGGTATATCATTGATAAGACACCATGAGCAACTTTTGCTGCCCAACTGCACTGCTCAGAGAACTTCATATCTGCTTGCACAATTACCCCCAGGTCCTTTTCATTCTCTACCACTGTCAGTGTAGTACCACAGAGTTGGTGCGCTGCTCTGGGGTTGCTGTTTCCCATATGTAGTACTTTACATTTGTCAATGTTAAACTTCATTTGCCACCTCTCAGCCCATCTGCTCAAACTTTCCAGATCCTGTTGCAGCAGCATAGCGTCAGTAGTGTCCTTAACAACCCTGCCAACCTTTGTATTGTCTGCAAACTTGAACATTAAGCTTGATATATATATATATATATATATATATATATAAGATTGTATTAAAGAGTAAAAACAGAAAACATCAGAGAGTTAAATAAACTGGATATGGCAAATGCACTGGATATATATATATATATATATAAATACATCACTATTTCCCTGTACAGTTTCTTATTATAGTCATCAGAGTCATTAGGCATATGGCACACTCCTACTCTCAATTTTGATCTCCCAATGCTTGTGTCACACCAAATTTACTCGACACTGCACTGTCCAGCGATGTCGACTGGCTTCACTTCCTTGGATTTTGTTTCTTAATTAATAGCATAACCCATCCTCTCTTCCTATCCTGTCTATCCTTTCTGTACACATCGTACTCCCCTAATTCAAGTTCTGCATTCCTTATATCTGTGTGACACCACGTGTCTGATATCCCAACAATATCTGCCTTTGATGTTTTGAGCAGTACCTGAAATTCATCAATTTATTTACCAAACTCCCAGCACTGGTGTACACGCAAGTATACATGCACCTGTTCCAATTCTTATCTACCCTAACACAACCCACGTGTTTACTTGTACCGCAATGACTCCCAGCAGTCTCTAAAATACCCTGCATCTTGTTTTCCAGTCTGTTGCTCATTCCAATAGAAGCAGTGCAAGAATCACTTTCACCTCTGTCAGTGGCTACTGTTAATCTCTTAGTCCTTGTATTCCCCTCCAAGCTAGCAGTTTTCCTACCCACCTAACGCTGCCTCGATAGCATCAGCAAATATTCTTGCACCCTTTCTATTTAAGTGTATCCCATCCCTGTAGAAGCAGTCTCTCCTGTTAACAAGTACAGACCAAAAATTCTACCCCTTGAGCCTTGCACAATCTTTCCAGGGCCGAATTGATCGACAAGGCTCTCATCATATACTCCCTCCTATCGTGTGTGGGCAGAATTGCAGACAGTGTTCATTTTTAAGCTACAAATTAAGACTGAATTGGGCTTTACCACTGCCGATTTTTGTTCCCTGGTTGAGAGTGACTGCGACGTTGTAGAACTGATATTTCGGAGCTCACAGATTTTATTCTTGAACTGAGAAAAGCGTCTCCGAATGTGGATGAAAATAATCCCAGTGGCTAAGTACACTGTTGTTTGCTCTTGAATTTGAATAGGCCGGAGGTTACTGTTGCCTACTTTTGAATCGACGTACCTCATTCTCTGTAAGTATTGTAAATCGTATCTGTTGTATGTACGGTATTGTAAATATACGGTGGGATTTCCATAATTTGGCAGGGACCGCCTGGTACAATAATAATAATAATAATTACCATTCATGGATTGAAGGCTGAGAAGACAGAAGATACTTGTTAATATTAGACTTGAATTTCTGTAGATTGTCATTTTCGGGAAATACATGTTTCAGAAGTAAAAAACAAAAGTAGAAGGCATAAAGAAAAAACATTGTACAGTAGTTTAAAGTGTTCTTACGTGTTACACGCGCGGTTGGATAGGTTTTACTAGGAAGCATATTAAAAGTTCAGAAAATAAGCCAGTCTTTATGTGCGAATTGAGGAGAATGTACACGTACATGTCGGTAATTACTCAGATGAGTAATTACCGTATTTCCCGCCATATAAGACGCATCCATAATTTAGTAAAGATTATTTAGGAAAAATAATTAAATTTTTGAGCAACTGATTTATTTTATTGCACATATCACATTACTTCTAATTCTTTTTAAACAAAAGCATTTTATTACGCATATGACTATTATTGTAATACCACACATACTAAGGTGAACTCAAAATATTTTAATCATCTCAAAATTCATATACAAAGATATTATTCTAATTCATCTTAAAAAAACAATGAGAAAATAGGCAATAAAAGGAAAAAGCAAGTTTTTATTCATTTTCAAAACCCAGATAATTGTCGTCATTCTAATCATGACGATCATCCCACTCTTCGTGGTCACTGCTGCTGTTTTATAGTGAACTCACATTCTCATCAAACAAAATATCATCTGTACTGTCCAAGGCGTTTTTGGTAGCACAACTTAAATGGCTTTCCAACTGTCTCGGTCTTCATTTGAGTTCCAAGAATTTTTACACATTGACAAGCCTGATAAATTGTGTCCTCTTCGTACGATCAGTAGGTGTTTAAGTTGTGCTGTAGTGCCTCCATTTAGTCCACTCTTCTTTCACGAAAGCTTTAAAGGGCTTACTAATAGAAACATCCAGTGGTTATAGTTAGCCAGTAAGTGCACCTGGAATTACAGCAAGTTTTGCTTTTAACTTTTCCACCCACTTTGTATTCCCTATTTTATGTGCCCGAAATTGGTCCCATACCAGTAAGTCTGGTTTCTTGAGAAGGTCACCAGAACGCTGTGGCCACACTTTTTCCAGCCATAGTTTGACTCCATCTCTCCATTCCCTTTGAAAGAACATGGACAAAAATACCTGGTGGAATTTTTTACTTTGGCAGAAGTTTTCTCTTGAATTCGAGGAGAGTTGGAAGTTTCGTTCCATCAGGACAACAAGCTAAAACAGCACTTCATCCAAATTTGGCCAAGCTCATTTGTTTGCTTCCTAGCATTAATTATAAATCTGTGAAATTCCATAATTTGTTTCATATTGTTCTGGCATTTTCTGGGCTATCTTTGTTCGTGTTCTCCTAGCTAAGACGTTTCGCTTCATAAATCTATAACACCAATTTGTTGTGCCACCAAAATTATCAAGTTCCTTTGCTGCTACCGTGACTTTTGCTTCAGAATTGTTTGTTTTTGTTGACACGGATATACTACAGTTCATCTGCTCTATTACTGAGCTATTCAATTCTTTCTCATGTCCCGTCCATTTTGCTGTTGGTCGAAGGTTATGCTTGTTTTTGATTGCCATACTGACTTTTAACGTTTTGTTTACCCCAATCCCGGGGTATCTTCTCTCTTGGTGGTGGTGGTGGCGGCGGCGGCGGTGGCCCAAAATTTCTTTCTGTAGCTCTTTTTTCTTGTTCCTTTGGCTAACTGATGACTTGTAATTTGTTGCCAATTGAGTAACTAGCCTTTTCTCTGTTGATGCCATCGTAATAGAGTAGGTAATCTGAAATATACGATTCAAGTTAATAAGTGTGCACATGCGCAGTAACTACAGATACACCATAAAATCATCGGCAAGACAAGACATAACAACATGGTTATTAATGATAGCCGTGACCATTGGCGTATAAAACGCAGAGCGATTTTTTTTAAAAATAGATTTCTGGAAAAAGAAGTGACTTATATGGTGGGAAATACGGTAATACTCATGTAAATTTTATTATTGCTAATTTTTTCCCCATCATACGGACCAACTTACGTAAAGAGCAAAAACTATGGTAGAAAAGACTTGAGCGAAGCGAGAATATTTCGTTTCTGCGCATCCATCATTACTCAAAGCTTTCACACATACCAGTGTGTATGTGTGCATTGAATGGTATGTACAGATACAACTCAGGTTGCAAACTTTGAAAATCTTTTAATTAAATTGGCCATACTGCATATTGCCCATTCATTTCTCCAATCAGTGCACAACAACATAATTACTGCTTCAGCCCCTGACAATTGGCAAGCTTAAACTAAAATTCATTCCAGTAAGCAGGCAGATTAACACACCCACCGATGACCAGTCCTGACACGCTTTTGCTGTGTATGCCCATTAACTTACATGATTTCTTTAAGGTGCTTGAAGGTGTTGATTCTCAGAAAGCAGGGCACCTTTCTGCTTGTGAGTACCCTAACGAAGGACAACGACCTGACTTTCAAGGATTACCTTCAAAGAATGAAGAAAAAAAGGCAATGGTGTATTATGAGTGACAAGACAGAAACAACAACAACAAAAAAACAGGATTTGCCGATAAATACATATCAAGAGATATACTTACAAATCAATATATGTTTAAAATCGATAGCATCAGTGGCCAAATGTGGTCACAAGAGTTCACATGATAGAGAATACAAGAACGTTACCGTATTTTAGCAGCCAGGTAGGCTCGAATCACGAGCAACTCAAATGCGTCTACGACTGTATTTCCGCTAACCATTTCGCTGTAAGAAATATTTCGCTATTATTACAGCGTATTCTCTTGACTTTCAGTGTTCTCTTTTAAGTTTTTGTTAATTTTTTAAAAATATTTCACCGATGAAGATAGTGATAAATATCTTGCGAAACGCTTGATAATTAATTGTTGTTGCTTTTTATTAGGTTAATTACATGCATTTCCAAAACAAAACAAAATTCTCTGAATTTCGCGTCAAACTAGGTGTTATAAAATCCATTTGTAGCACATAGTTGAAACATCATTTCCCTTAATCGCATATGTATTATATTATGCAATGATACAGGCCATGAACAACTGTCGATGAAGTTTTTTGGACCGGAAATGGTCTGGTCTGTTAATTTATTTATTATTAATTTATTAATATTTAGGGTGTCTCAAAAATACACGGCATAACTTCAGGAATGAGTTCCTCATATGTAGACAATAAAAATATTTTATATCAACATAGTTCCGGAAATGCTTGGTTCCCGAGTTGTTAACCGGAATGTCATCTCCCTAAGGTGATTTCCTCCATCACAAGGTACTGACAGAATCTGGTGGTTTTCCATTCCGATCATGTACTCAAATCAGGAGCAAACGGATATACACTTTATGTACGGTTTGGCGGATGGCAATGTTATGGAGGCTCGTCGTTTGTACCACGAAAGGTTCCCAGAACGAAGATGTCCAGATAGGAAAACGTTTGAAGGTATTCATCGCTGCCTTTGTGAACATGGGACCTTTACATTGCAGAATAGCAAGTTGCATTGCTATTCTGCTTATGCTGCCGACAGAGGACGACCAAGATCTACGGCTCCTGAAGTAGAGGAGGTGATTTTGGATGTTGTGCATGCCACTACTGGAATCAGCATAAGCAGAATAGCAATGCAACTGACTGTTCAACGTTACTATTTGGAAAGTTTTGCGAGAACACCAACTGCATCCTTACCATCTGCAACGGGTACAGGCCTTGTCACCAGATTACCCTTACTTTCCTGCCTTAGTGATATTCACAGATGAAGCACAGTTCGCTTGAGACGGAATCCAAAACTTTCACAATCAGCATGTAATGGTTGAGGAAAACACACATGCAATTCTTCCATCACATCACCAACAGCGGTTCAGCCTCAACATCTGGTCAGGTGTTTTTGGTGATAAGTTATTTGGGCCCCATGTACTTCCAAACAAACTCACAGGGCAGGCGTACAGAAACTTTCTGGAAAACAACGTGCCTGATTTCTTGGACGACACGCCACTGATCATTCGTCAACAAGGACATTTCATGCACGATGGTACTTCCGCACATTTCAGCGATCTAGCCCGCAGTTACCTGAATCGAAGGTTTCCTGGTCGGTGGATAGGTAGAGGTGGACCAACTGCCTGGCCTCCACGCTCACTGATTTAAACCAGCTAGATTTCTTCTTGTGGGGCCATTTAAAGTCATTGGTGTATTCGACTCCGGTAGCTGATGTGGAAACTCTCCGCAATCGAATTGTGGCAGGTTGTGAGACAATACGAAACATGCCAGGAATTTGGCATCGTCTTCGCGAGTCCATGAGACGTCGATGTGAGGTCTGTATTCAGGCAGAAGGTGGACATTTTGAACAATTACTATAAGGTGATGTGAACAGTTAAGTGTCATAGACAGACCTTCAAAACTCGAAAACCAAGCATTTCCGAAACTATGTTGATATAAAATATTTTTATTGTCTACATATGAGGAACTCATTCCTGAAGTTATGCCATGCATTTTTGAGACACCCTGTATATATTAATTTATTTCTTCTAATTCTGTTTCTTTTTTGAAATTTCCCCATTTAAATAATGATGTACTGTACGATAAATATTATGAAAACGTTTTCGGTACGAGATTAATAAGAAAATAAAATACCGTAGTAGTAGTAGTACAACACTAATTTTACACGCACACACTGTATTGTAATATAAAGTATTAATAAATTTTCTGTTTATATTCTGAGACGACTACACAGTCAGAGGAGTTCACAAGATCGAAGTAATACAAGAAACAGCATCGTATTTAGCAATCATGGGCTTAAACCCCGGTCTCTCAAAGCACGTGCACTTATTACACTAGCGCCTGAGCCTGATCGCTCGGCTTCGGCGGCCAATAACAGTACAGTAGTGGCAAATGATTTAAGGAGTAACCTTATATAGCACCAGAGAGTGGGGATAAAACCTTATCCATCCCCTCTAATTTGGCTAATTGTACTTGATTATCGTGAAAATTTATTCAAACTCTCACTTCCACAATAGTCTATTATTCTCTTGCCCATAGCAAATTTACGCATATCTACGAGGAAGGGGTTTCAAAAAAGATTTGTATTCACCAATAGTTGTGATAGAAAGATATATTTTGTTTGATACTTTAATCCCTATAGCTACCACATAAAATTTGGTTCCGATCTGACAATTTTTTTTTTTTTTTTGCGATGCTGAAAGAAGTGTTACATTGGATAAAGTGAAATACAGATTAATGATTCCGTACCTCTTTTTGCAAAGGGAACATTCAAAACAATCAACGAAGAAATGATCGCTGTTTATGGACAAGACTGCCCAGTTAGTGTTGTTACACATTGGTATTACAATTCAAATGTGAAAGGACCTCAGTGCATGTTGAAGAGGTTCCAAAATTTAAGGAAGTTGAAGTACTGTAAGTTTAATTTTGAATAAGGATGTATTGTGTCAAAATAAAAAACAATTTTTAAATTAAATTTAATAATAAAAAACTACTTCTCAACGCTAAAAATTGAACTTGTAAGAAATTGTTATGGGTTGTACAAATTGAAATGATCGACTTGTTCATCCCCTAAATTTGTTAATTGTAATTACTGTTGGTCTATTTTCCTCCTTTGGCCATTTTTGAGACTGTCACTGGACATTTGCAGTGAGTATGCAAGTAGCTGGTCGAAGTGGAGGGTGCTTCGGAATAGGCACAGGAGCAACGTCCTTGATGTTGTTGTTGGTTTTAAGATATTCTTACCTGTGCATTCAAAACAGCATTACTTACTTGTCTCACGCAATCACTCCTCACAAAATTTGTGTTTGAACAGAAAAATCTGAGTTCCTGAAAACGTGAGTTGATCTTGTAGGCTGACGTGTTATCTTGTAAATACAGCCAATGCCAACAGTGTGTCTCTGACCAGTAAACTTAATGGGAAATATAGCTCCCACACATTTGACGTTTGACATGTTTATATGTGAGCACCCGTGAGGTGATAATAATGTGTTTCCGCCCTTAGATTATTATTATCATATTTATTTATTTTATTTTATTTTTTTGTTAGACCGAGGAGTTTAAAATAAATTTTCAAAAACTCAATGTGAAAAAAATGTAAAAGGGAAAATATTCAAGTTCGCTTTCCCTTGGTTTCCTTTCCTGCGTAAATTTCGAAACATCATCTTGTCAGCACGAGCCGCATCTCTTTCCTGTTCCATGTAGTAGAGACTCAGTTGACAGTTTGATACCTTTTTCATGTTTTTTTTTTTTTTTTTTTTTTTTTAAAACTGCAGTTTTCCTTTCATAGAAGAACAATCTTTTTCCGTTTTACGCAAATTAAAAGAACTCTGAGAGAAATGTTAAAAACTGAAGGATTACTGAAATATGGTTCGAGTGAGTTTAATAGGGAGAAAGCAAAAGTGGAAATGTGGTTTTTGAGGAAATTTAACGGTCCTGACTACAGAAATATAAAATATGAACAACACTTCTAACCATGGGCGCAGGCAGCGTGGTGCAAGTGTACCACATTTGGATTTCGAAATAATACACAATTTTTAATATTTTTGTTAATTTATTGAAACATAAAATATTGCATGTATTCGAAAATTTGGTGAACAAAAAATTTATTCCCACATGCACCTTGCAAAATATCCTGCCGGCGCCAATGCTTGTAACGAATTTCACGTTTGTTATCCGACATGAACTGACTTAAACTTCTGTGGCCCTTAAGCGACTCCGGTGAATTCGCCCCTGGATAATCCGAGGGTCTCCTATATATATATATATATATATATATATAGGAGACCCTCGTATTATCCAGGGGCGAATTCACCGGAGTCTCTTATATATATATATATTAACAATGGATTTGATGTGGCTTATAGTTTTATAACCGATGTACGTACGTAGTATTGGGTTAAATAATTCTGCTTGGTTCTAGTACGAATTTATACATTTTCATTTAGCCAAGTTATGGATCGTAGAGTTCTTGCGTGACTAGTACTTGAAGTTTTCAGGACAGCGTGATATTAGTCATGGTTGCTTTTCTTGGATTTTTAAGCACAGCAGCGACTTAGATCATATTGCGTAACTGTGGTTTATGTTTTCGAACAAAACGTTAACTGTTCAAAGGTATAAAGACATGTTTCACTAAAACAGTTAACTGTTTTATTCAAAACCTTTCCTCCAGAAAAAAGAGAAAGAGAGAGAGAGAGAAAATCAGGTAGATAGTGCCTAAATTGGAATCAACATTGTATTTCTATTTGCAGATTGAAGGAGAAAATAAGCCGGCAAGCTGATCAACTGAAGTATAAAAGGGCAATGATCAGAGTATAAAAACGCGATGTTTTTTGTTGTTAACGGGAAAAGGATCTGGTGTAAACACAAGGTCGAGGAAAGCTGAGCACCTTGTAGCAAATGGGTTGTTCTGTGAAAGGGCGTTGCTCCGCCACTTGTTTCTCAATCATAGAATTCTGTAAAAGTATTTACAATGCTGGTGAATCGCCAAGTTTTGAAGAACTTTGAAGGAGCTAATCAGGATGATGAGAAAGGATTGCTGCAGACACATGGAGATGACGACTTGTTAAATGAAGAGTTGGGGTACCGGAATAGCAAAAACTGGCGATGGAAGAAGTGCTGTCAATGCACCCTAAGGAACTATCCAAACAGCTGTCTTAGTCTCTCTCTCCCAGCACCACAGTGAAGCAAAACTGAGAATGACCTGAAACGTAGCTCTGCATTAATTAGAAATCTTTGCAAGGAACTCTGATTGTGATTTTTAAAGTGTGGACTTGGAGCACTGTTATTTTGTTTTAACAAAAATTAACAAAATAGAGCTAAAGGTCCTGCAGGTGCTCACGGTATAGTCTAAACTTGCAATTGGATGTGTTTCGTTAGAAAAAGCCGAGCGGGAAACACATCCAATTGTGGCTAAAATGCTCAACTGGATCCTTTGGCCGCCGAAGTGTTTCTCGGACTGAAAAAGTTTTGAGAAACACTGCCCTATGATGATAAAAAAAAAAAAAAAAGGTCTAGGCAGGTATAAATTATATTTATTAATATTTTTTTGCATAAGCTTATTTACCTTTATTTTTGAGGGATAACTGAATTGATATGGTAAAGATACCCTCTGGCTCACATTAAAAAGTTTTCATTTTTTAACAAAAAACGTTTTTTTTTTTTTTTTTTTTTTAACTGAAGCCAGTCCAAATTTCATTTAAAATACGACTCGTAGAAATCCGGCAATTATTATACTGGTGTGCAAAACTTAAGGACCAACACTATTTCTAAAGGTTACAACCATAAAATCTTTACGTAAGGTACTCTTTACTGACGAGAGTAGATTCAGGCTTAGCAGCGATTCTGAATGTCAGCTAATCTGGCGAGAGGTTGGCACACGGTATCACCCCGCAAACATCACTGAAAGGGTCGATATGGCGGTCGAGGTGTTCTCGTCTGAGAAGGCGGATGGACGTACACAACTCCAGATACTGGAAGGCGGTACTGTAACCGGTGCACGCTACTGTACTGAGGTGATCCTTCCCCATGTGTGTCTGTTCCTAGGTGCCATTGACCCAGAGTTCGTATTTATGGATGATAACGCCACACCATATCGCACTGCAGCTGTTGATATGCTTTTGGAAAGTGAGGGCATTGTTCGTATGGATTGGCCTGCCCGTTCCGACCGATCAAAATCCCATCGAACACATATGGGACGCTCTGGGGAGACGGAGCACGTCCACACTCACCAGAAAATGTTCACCAGCTGAAGATGGCGCTGACAG
Organism: Mastigoproctus giganteus; assembly: GCF_048544385.1. Taxonomy (NCBI): domain Eukaryota; kingdom Metazoa; phylum Arthropoda; class Arachnida; order Uropygi; family Thelyphonidae; genus Mastigoproctus; species Mastigoproctus giganteus. Next base: position 112,922,177 of record NC_143583.1, on the reverse strand, counting down.
AGGACTGGACGATGTTACCGCAAGAACTTATCGACAACATTGTTCTAAGTATGGACAGGCGGTGCAAAGCCTGCATCAACATTAGGAGTGGCCATATCTCCTACTGAGAACCACCTCTTCCCCTTGTTCCATCTTTGGCAGTGCTATGTTGCCATTTTTGAATAAAGTCCCTCTGTACCGTTTTGTTTCCGTTGTTGTGTCGGTGTTGTTTCCTTCATCATTTCTGTACCTCACGAAGTTTCTTTGGTGTATGCTTTTTCCATATCCAGGCCACTCCTATGAGAAGCTACAGGTGAAAACCTGACTGTTCCTTAAGTTTTGCACACCAGTGTATTTCTTTGTCCGTCCGCATGTCCTCTCAATGAATGGATTTTTATGAAATTTTATATTTGGCTCTTTCAGAACGATTTGTTTAGCAGTCCCAAATTTCTATTAAAACAGGACCAGTAGAAATCCGGCAATTATTTTGTTATTGCCATATATTGTAGCTGAAGAACTGGATGTTGTTGTTGTTGCCGTGCGCTGATTGAAAGAATGAATGGGCAATATGGCAAATGCCATATTGCCCAGAAAAGAAATGTTCATGGTTTTCGCGCATCAAAGTCATTGATCTTTGATTTATTTTTTTAAAATCATATTTACTGTTTGCTAACGCACTGCATACATTAACTGACTTGGTTATATATCGTTAAGGTAAGCATTTACTTCTATTTAATTTCTCTATGTTCGCGATTTTAAATCCATATTTCCACCAAATCGGGAGTTAGAATACATCCGTTATACATATTTAGCATTACATTTTGTGTATTACTGAATATGCTTCGCTTGCACAGTTTCTATATAGATGATGGTTTAAAGAACTCTTCTGTCAGATATATCAGTGCCTGCCTGTACAGTATTTGTTAAATTATAATTTATATAATATATATCCGTGGCATAACTACGGTATGACGGAATTGCCACGAAAATAGGAACAAAATTAAAGTAGGTGCCAAACGGTGTTAAGTCTCAAAATAAGCAGGTCTGAATTTGCGCCGCGACAATTTTCGACGGCCTGTGATTTTTTTTTTTTTTTGATTTGGTAGTTGTTGGCGCATCGGCTTCTGTGGCCATATTGCACCTCCCAAGGTTTTTGCAGTACTTTGATCCAAGCCCGAAGCGGGAATCGAACCCGCGACGTTTGGGTTGCCGGGCAGGTACTTTACCCACTCGGCTAGCCCGGTCGGCGATGGCCTGTGAAAATGGTCTCTCCAAATGTTTATTAATACTTAATTTTAATTTAATATTTGTTAATGATATTTATGTTAGAATTTCAAATTTGATGTCTAAGTTTACATGATACAAAGGTAGGCAGGGTGCTTAATGACATTAAACAGGATATGCTACTTCAAGAATATCTAGATAAACTAGGCAGATGGGATGAAAAATACAACACTGAATTCAAGGAATCTTATTCCAGAATTACTGAATTTGGTTAGCAGTAACCCTGTAATAACATACTATTTTGGTAGCACCAAACTCAAGGTAGCTGATAAGTAAAAGATATGGAGTAATTGTTCAGTTCGACATAAAAGTTCTCTCAGCAGTGCAAACAGGTAGCTGGAAAAGTTCACGGTGGCTCTGTCAGTGATGTATAGGAACTTTGCTAGTAGAGACAAAGATTAGGCCTAATCTGGAATACTGCATTCAGATTTGGAAACCTGATTTTAGGAAGGACATAGTCTGTTGGAAAGGGTGCGGAGAAGAACAACAAGATTGGTAGGGGTGGCACAAACGGTTATCCTCATCAAGAAAGATTAAGGTTCTGTAATGAAATTAGGCATCTGCGTGGTGACCTGACTTAAATCTAGGAAGCTTTAAACGGTTATCTATACTCTCTCCTTCTTTCGGACAATATAACACAGGGATCTTAAATTTAAATTAGAAAAGGATGACTGTAGAGTAAATATGAGGAAATTCGCATTGTCAGAGAATAATTGGTTGTTGAAATGAATTTCCAGCAATCAATTATTGTGGAAGTGGGTGGTAAATTAATAGACACATTCAGTGCGAATAAAATAATCGTATTTTTGCACAACAGGTTAAATTACGCACATTGCAAATGAATAAATTATTAGAAGAAATGGGAAAATTAAGTTGATTTTTCCTTTTTTCTGATGTAAACTTTGCTTTCTTGCACTTTTTTCATTTATGATTATTTTTTTTTACCAATACTAATATTGATCTCCAAGTCAGGGTTCTGTTGTATTAATTACATTATATTTTGAAATGAGGTGCATGTAAGCAGTTGCTTTAGAACTATACACTATACTTTAGAACTATACTGTACATGACGCAGCCATTTTTTTAAAATAAAAAATAGCCACAGTACATGGCTATATGTTAGAATGCACTACATAATATATACGTCGTATGTTGCTGTTATAAAAAGCATTTCTGATATTTAGCGATAGGCGCCAGAATTCTTAGTTACATCACTGATTTACGAGGAGTGGTCAAAAAGTTCTGAAAACAAGGTACTGTATATAAAATGTATTAATAAATTATAGAACAGGTTATTTTGATAGCTTACTGTCTTATAAAAAAGAACATGAAAAAAAATTGAATGTCAGTGTCTTATTTAGTTTTTAAAATTAAATTTTTTTTTTGTTTGTCGATGGGAAAAGAATGAATATCCAGTAAATCGAGCATTATTCAGTAATCAAATTTGTGACCACATTTAGTAATATTTTATATAGTAGTAGTAACTTGTAATGGAAATAAATCACACATCTACTACTCTAATCAATGTGTAAGAAGCAAAAGCAGGCCCTATATAATGATGTACTTATATTTAGAAAATAGATTTATCATTATTCTGGTTACGGTAGACTGTTGAAATAACGGCACATTGAGATTATGTATACCTATAGCGCAGATGTCTTGTGGTGCCGGGGGAAAAAAGAAAACGGCAAGTCACGTGATTACTGTATTTGTTTACATTCGCCATTTTCAAAGTGAATTCTCTACTGATATCACGGATTATACCGCTGTTTTACATTTATTTGAAATTTAAAAAACCCTTACTATGGCTCCTAAAGTTAATAAGCCTCACACAGAGAAGAAAAGAACAACATTAAAGCTTAGTGACAAACTTGATATAATCCAAACTATTATGTTAGGGTCACCCGGAATGTTAATTCATATGCCTGTGTGTATTGTGTCTGTAAATTGCGTGGGTTCTGTGCTCCATTTGCCTGTTTTTCTGGATGAAAAACCCGTTTCTGTGGGGGGGGGACTTGCTATCTACGCCTGAGACCCAATCAATCCACGGAGCAAAAAAAACCCCATAAAAGTTGCTCGCGTTCAGGACGGGATTCGAACCCGGACCTTTTCCACTCTGGAGAAGACGGTGACGATACCACTGTGCGACCGCGCAGACTTAACTTGATATAATAAAGAAAATAGAACAGGGCGCAAGCAGAAGTGTATTAATGGCAGAATAGAGGCCGCCGTAGCCTAGTGGTCAGGCGCGCGGGTGCATAAGTACACGTGCCTTGAGTGACCAGGGTTCAAGCCGTGACTACTGAATACGGTACTGTTTCTTGTATTAAATCTATTATGCGAACTCCTCTGACCGTTTGGTCGTCCCAGAGTACAAATAGGAAATTTATTTACAGTATTTATTTATAGCATTGGATCGTCAACGTGTTTATTTTTTATGGGCAGTTAATAAAATTGCATTCTTAATCTCTTTATTTCTTATTTGGCCCCATTATTTCTGTATTAAATGCATTAAAAATAAAACTTTCTAGATAACGGAAAAATCGAAATAATGTCACCTTGAAACCCCGAAGGTGCCGTTATTTCGAAAGTCGATTGTATTAAAAATTGCAGAGAAAATGTGAAACGTTTGCTGGGGACTTTTTCTGAAGGGGGCGCGAATAAAATGGCAGATAATGTCGGTTTCTGGCCGTACAACCTTAAAACCAGTTAAGAGAAGATGGATTACCCCGAGGCTTATTACACGGGGAGGGAGCTAAACTTATAAAGTTCCCATTATGTACATATTACATAACATGGGTGATGTACTTTCAAGATCTATTCATTACGAACTGGAAAATAATGAAAATATAGTAGTTCGTACATATGTGTCCAATTCTGAACTGACTGTTTGAATTTTAAAAAATGGCTGTGATGTTTTCAATGCTAATAAATAAACACGTACCTAGTATGAATAAACATTTTACTAGGTATGTGTCTGCTTATTCTTATTTATTATTTTATTATTTTTTTTTGCCATTGAAAACCTCAGCCCCATTTTTTAATTCAAACAGCCATGGCTCCGTAGCAGTTTAGAATTGAACACATGTTTTCTATTGTACTCTTTATACTAATGACTTTTTAAAATATTGCAATTATATAATTTTGCTGTATTTGTTTCTGTATTAAATATATAATTCTTCTGATATACAGCGAGTTGGCTTTGCATTAGCAACACACCCTTGTGTAGGAAGGAACTAGTCTGTGACGCTGGTGAAGATTAAAAGTTGGGAACGGCTGATATAAGATTGTAGTTCGTACACGTGTTGATTAGTTTTGGAGCGTTTGAGGGGAAGAATCGGTCGGCGTCCAGATATTTCCGACTTCGAACGCGGAATAGTTGTTGGCGGCAATGCAAGTTCCAGTATCTCAACAACAGCCAACATGGTTAAGTGCTCTCGTTTTGTAGTGGCGTTGATGGAAAGTCTAAAGCATTTAAGATAATTTTCGAGGTCGCTGAGAATTTCACTGATGTTAGTATTGATCATTTTGTTTCCACAATTGTTTCTTTTCTTTTTTTTTTATGAAACCCCCAAACACGAAAGGTATCAAAACCTATAGTACTTAGTACCATGCATGGGTTGAAAGAGAAGTATAAGGGGGGGGGGGTTTGCCGGAAACTTTGCTCTAGAGACTAAACATGGGTTTCACCACTTCAAGCCTCCAATAAGCAAAGTGGTGGTATTGCACCGGTTGATGAGTCATCTACCACCTGCACTAGTATCTTTAAATCATCGGCATCGCACATGAAGTTGTATGGAACAGTGTATAAATAATTAGACACTATTTCATATTCATTATTAATATGGAACAGTGTTTTAATTATTTCATTACGGTAGTAGTAGCAGTAATGGAGGCATGTGATGCAAGAAAGCAAGCATATGACCTTATGTAGCATCAGCCAAAAAAAAAAAAAAAAATTCACACATCTATTCCCTCTAAAAGTTTGTCCAGTTCCTCCTTGAATTTATTTAAGCTACACTTCCACAACGAGAGATGTGGAAGTTTGTTCCAGCAATTAACCACCGCTGGCTGAAGGCAAATTTCCGCACATCTATTCTACAACTGTCTCTCCTCAATTTGAATTTATGGCCCCTCAGGTTCGTAATCTGAGCAAGCGGAAGAATTCCCATCAGAATTCATCGTGCTTAACCTATTCAAGGTCTTATACATCTCAATCAGATCACCTCGCAGGTGCCTAGTCTCCAGCCGCTGCAATTTTCAGAACGTAAGCCTTTCTTGGTAAGAGGACCGCTTCGTTCCCCTCATCAATCTTGTTACCCTTCTCTGTACGTGCAGTTGAATGTCAAAAGTTGGGCACTATTTGAATATTTTTTGACCGCGGGTAGTCGACTATATACGAATTATAAAAAAAAAAGCACTGCAGATACCTGATTTATGCATTATGTTCCATTAATAATTAATAATCAATTACTAAAGTATAATAATATTGTTATCATCTTATAGTTTGCCTTCCACTGTTTGAATAAAGAGGTTCTTTATTATTACAAAACACCACTTTATTCAAATAGTAGGAGAAAAACTATACATTAAAGTACACATTCATTGCGAATAAAATAAAAGTATTTGTGTACAACTGATTAGATTATGCACATTGCAATTGAATAAAATTTTTCACTTAATGGGTTTTTCTCTTCATCTCGAAGCTGCCACGTCCGTGAGCTGTCAGTTTATTGTGTTTGCAAATTGCGTGAATTCTGTGATCAGTTAGCCTATTTTTCTAAATGAAAATCATTTTCTGGGATGATTAACTTGTCCACAGTGTGAAACAGCAATAAATAAGGCCCCAGAAGCCGAGTGGTTTAGTACGAGGTTTCAAAAGTGCACGCGCTTTGAGTAATTGTGTTTCAGGCTGTTGTTGTTATTATTTGGTTTTTAGGAGCATTAGCAACTAAGGCCATATTGCTCCGGGGATAAGCGGTGGTCATTCCCTGACCTTTCCGCATCCTCCGTATTTGGTGGTGACGGGTTCGAACCCCGGTCTAATCAAGAAGCGTGTGCTACGCACTGCTGCTCCTGCCCACCTGGCTACGGAAGCGCCGTTTCAGGCTGCGTGACTACTAAATACGGTAGAATATTCTTGTATTCCCTCTGTCTTGTAAACTCCTCTGACTTTATGTGGCCGTCCCTGAGCATAAACAGAAAATTTATCAAGTCCCCTGGGAGGGAGAAAGAAATGCGCCGACCGAAGAATGCAACACTTCGGAAGAAATGGCTACGCTGACCTCTCACCCCACCACTGATGCACATCACAGTGACTCTGAAACAATGGAAGAAGTAATAATTTAGAAAATAAAGAAGACGAGAAATATCACCAAAATTATGGCCATGAACGAACAAATGACTGTCTAAAGCATGTTAATGGGAAACACACCAGCAGAGAACTCTATTCTGACATTTTAAACGTCCTTGGTTGTGATACATGTCCCGAGGATTGTCTTCATGCAAATCCCCCTGTCAGCCCACCCTAAGGTTATGGCTAATCAGGCGAACACCCCTTTTTCAGTGGCACGAAACATCTGCTCAAAAGCGTAACAGATGAAGTATTTGGGGAATTTCTTAAACCTGTTGTAATCCAGGCCGAAGAATACATGCATAATCTAGAAGAAAAATTGCCCCGAATTTTCGAGTGCTTGTCCACCCTTCTCATCAACCAAAAACTCTGCGCACAGAAAGAAGAAATAAAACAGGAAATTTGCTCACAAAGAGGCCAGATCACTGACCTGAAAAGTTGTATGATGCTATGTAAGCCAGATTACCAAACAATACCGCGAGTGCCTCAAACCTCGGGGCCTGAACGCGAAGAGCATGGCGCTATACTCCATAGAAGCGGACAGGATGCCCAAGCTCATGCCCCCTTCTCGGCTATTAATGCTGAACCATTAGTGGGACATAGACCAAAATATGCCATATTAAATATCCCTCCCGTCACTCCCTATCGGCGAAACAAAGAAACTAGAGGACTTATAGAGCAACCACTGGTGATAATCATGAACAACAGCCCCTGGTAGAATATATGCAACAAGGATCTAAGGCCTATCCGAGCCCCCCCCCCCCATCTCCTTTACCACAGGACCTATCTAGCTCTTATTCTCCTGCCATATGTGAGGCTGATAGAGTGTGCCCTGAAAAGTATCCCAAGCTGACATATGCGGAAATAACATCAAACGGGAATACAAGGAAAACCTTATCTCAGAAGACTTATGGGAGAGAGCAGAATCAGTATGTCGAAGGCTGCCAACTGAAGAGCAACTTCCATAACAAATGTACACAATAGCGAGATCCGGAATAATAACTCTTATCCCTCTGCACAATCTCCGAGCTACAATTTTAATGTAGATACAGCGCATACAGACTTCCCTACAGATGGCCAATTGGCAAGGAGGTTCAATAATACAGCTGTCAGAACCCGAGAGAAAGTCTTTGTTAGTAATCTTGCCCCGAACACGCAGGCGAATGACATAAAGGCCATGTTTGCTCAAGGATTCGGAGTCCACACAGAAGTAAGACAGCTGAAAACAAGGCATCCTTCATATGCGTCATTTGTGCTCACATGCTCCGCTGATGACCTAAATCTAATCCTTGAAGACAACAACTGGCCAGTGGGTGCACTAGTTAAACGATATCGAGAAAAGAACACCGCATACGTGCAGAGAACCAGTAATACGCATCAACCTATATAGCCACTAAAGCAACGGAATGCCCCTTCTAGAGAATGCCAGACCATTTGCTGCTTTTTTATTCAGAACGCTAGAAGTGTTGTTAACAAACTGCACACATTGCAGACTTGCCTACTCCTTGAAGAATATGACTTTATGTGTATAGTAGAGACTTGGCTAAATTATAACAGGCAACTGGATCTGCTGGTACAATCCTCCAGTTACAGATTTATTGGGAACAGCAGAATAGATAAGTGGGGTGGAGGAGTTGCAATCTTTTATCATGAAAGTTTGCATCCTACAGAAATTAAACCAAGTCAGTCTGAAAACTTTGAAGCCATATCCGCGTCTTTCAGGAGGAAGGCTCAAGAAATCCAAGTCTGCCTTATCTATCTTCCGCCGGAACACAGTGCTGACACCAGCACCGAGCTTCTTGTGTGGATTTCAGAGAATCTTGGCACAGATATTCCCATGATTGTAACTGGCGACTTTAATATGCCTAGCCCAAGACACGATCAAGTTAAAGAATACCTTGATGCAACCCTCCAAACCTTAGGACTGACCCTACTTGATACGCTTCCGACTAGGGGAGAGCAGCATTTGGATTTATTATATCATAATCTGATAAAGATAAAAAAATGTCACCCCTCAAACTAAATTCCAGTCAGATCACAACCCAATATGTTGTGAAATTTCCCTATCCAATAGTGCAGGTGAGCAACGCATCGATGAGCAAACTCGTCAAACCAAGAAGATATACTCTCTTAAGTTCATTAGACCTGAGATTATTTTAAAACATCTCAAGACCTACAACTGGAATGCTCTATACAATAAACCGGTGGAAGAAGCTGCCAACTTGATAAAGAACTCCTATTTATTGCAGACCTGGGGCCTCAAAGAGGTAAGGGTCACCGACAAAACTAAACCGTGGTTCAACGAGTATTTAAAACAGGCGTTTGTGGCCAAGCAAAATGCTTATAGGAGATGGAAAAAAAATCAGGATTGAATGAAGAATTCACGGACTACAAGAAAAAAAAGAGCAATTTTCTTTTTGCTTACAAACCTCTTCGTAGCGAAGCTACGAAGAGGTTTGTAAGCAAAAAGGCAGCTAAATTTGAAATGGAAGAAACCACATTCGGACACTGGGCTAAGGAGTGCTTTGAAAGGCTGCCAGTTGAAGGTAAAGCAAAACATGTCCAAGGATATCAGCTGGAGAATATGGCACAACATATTTTAGCGAGAGGAGGCGTTTACGAGAATGCTTTATCCACAGTCACTATTTCTAGAGAAGATCTCATCAATGCCATAAATTCCTTGCCTACCAAATCTACGATCGGCCCTAACGGGTTTTCTATCTTTATTTTAAAAATATGCAGTGCCTATATTGTTGATGTGCTGTTGCACAATTTCCAAAACATCCTGAGAGATGAAGTCCTCCCCCAGAGATGGAATCACTACTTTATGCGACCGGTGCCAAAAAAGAAGAACCCTAAGGCCTCTTCAGACTTTCGACCTATATTCATCAGTTGTTCTCTTTTAAAGCTTTTTGAAAAGCCATCCTTCCTGCTTTAACCCAACAGTGTTTTGCGCACAGGCCACCCCACCTCCATACCGTAGTACCGAGACGATCCACTACTACTAATCTGTTGGAGACTCTCTCTTCAGAACGCAGCACGCATTAAATGAAAAAGCCCAAATTGACATCATATTCCTTGATATAAAGGCAGCTTTCGATAATGTGTCGTTACCTGCACTTGAAAACATATTGAAAGTTTATTTCCGCATTGAGGGCAAACTATTGCAGATCACCAAGACCATTTTGAAGCCAAGGCACCTCATTGTACAACACCAAGAATTCCGTGCAGAATACACCCTCACTTGGGGCATCCCTCAGGGAGGAGTTTTATCAGCTTTGCTGTTTGCTGCCGCCCTGGAGCCTTTTCTGGCGCGGAATCTGAATTTTATTTCCTATGCCGATGATATTAAGTATTTTGTTGTCTCTAACGAAAGATCTCAGGTGTCCGACGTAAATTTCCATGCCAACGCTAAGCTGTATCAACTGGAGACATACCTACGCAAAATCGGTTTGTGGCTAAACTCAGACAAGTCAGCACAACTGACAATAACTAATAAGAAGATAAAAAATCAAATCAAATTATCTATTAATGGAGCACAGATTAAGAAAGTCAACTCATACACCGACCTAGGAGTGACGTGGGACGAGAGCCTTACCTTCCAAAGGCACTTTCAGAACACGAGAACAAAAACTCTTGCTGCCATATGGACTGTAAGACAGGAAATAACTGGGATTCGAAACCAGCAGCTAGTGATCCAATATATCCAAAGATGTATCGTTCCTGTATCCTTATATGCTTCGACAATTTGGTCCTCTGCTCCAAATATATCAGGAAATTTCTCAGCCTGGAATATTGGTTGCTCCGGTGGTTAAATAGGATTGCCGGGAAGCCCTTCACAATTTCGAAATCCATACTGTGCGCAAACTTGAACACAGCTCCGTGGATTTAGATGATCACAATACGAAACATCAGCACTCTGGCACAACTTCTGACTGGGAGTTTAGATGCTCCTCAAATTGAAAATCTGGTAGTAAGGCCCCGCCCTGGAGCCCGCCTCCACAACCCTCATAGTCTCCGAAGCACTCTCAATAGCACAGACGGATTAAGCAGGATGTTTCCTGCCAATACTCTGGAGCTGTTTAGAGACCTCAAAATAGACCCGGACAGGTACTGCCATGAGAAAACTTACAGGAAGCTCATTGCAGCGGATCTGTATACGAAACTACAAATATGATGAAGAACGTAATTCAAGAAAGATGTAGCTGCCCTTCAAGTGCCCTCGAACTCATAAAAATCTTAAATGAACGATATATTATATTTCCAAAAGACTCTTATAGGACTGAGAGTATTCCTCAAGAATGACAATGAGGACCAATTCATAGTGTAAATGACGATGTAATTTTTCTATGTATGTATATTGTTTTGTAATTTTGTCATTTTTCTATGAATGCATGATTTTTGTATGTATGTAATTTTTTTCTCTATGTTTATATATCTTATGTATTTGCTGATATTTTATCCTATGTTGTACTCTAATAAGTTTAGTTGGATGTATGTATGCGCCACCCTCCTAGATAATTTCTGTACAGGGGTGTTTGTTGAATAAACTGATAATAATAATAATCTGGTTGTCAGCTCCACAAATGCACCTCAGTGACTTCTTTAACATTGAATACTGTCTTAACGCTGGTTGAGCAAAATATTTCATAAACCATTTATCATCTCTAGAAGGATCCTTTATGTCAGCCTCGATTGGACACCATGGAAGATGATGTTAAACAAACAATATTGTAATTCTGGCTAAACTCCTCACTGCCAGACTACACTCGCCAGAAATATATTCAATCGCCGCACCCTCGCTCAGCAAAAGAATTCTAGGATCTGTAGCTGGACCTCTAAGATGTAGTCTTTAGCAGCTAAGTCTGTAGGGATTGTTTCCCACCAGCACCATCGGCTTTTTAAGTCTTGGTGTTGACTGCGAAACCCTCTGCACTGACAAAACCAAACCTGCAGGATCAATGTACTGAAAGAACTGCTCACATTATCCGGTGTTCACCTCAATAAACTATCAAAAGGTATGCAATATATTTATCTCAATATAGGACTTGTGTTTATATGTACATTTTTGACTAACTGTCTAATCTGTGTGCTAAACAAAAACGTTGTAAACCCCTGGGACTATGCCGTGACGGTTTTTTTCCCCCTTGTTTCGCGTACTGTATACTTGTATTGTACATGCTTGCTGTTGTTATTGTTGTTATTTGGAGCATTAGCAACTAAGGACGTATTGCTCCGGGGGATAAGCGGTGGTCATTCCCTGACCTTTCCGCATCCTCCGTATTTGGTGGTCACGGGCTCGAACCCCTGTCTAATCAAGAAGCGTGTGCTACGCACTGCTGCTCCTGCCCACCTGGCTACGGAGGCGCCCGTACATGCTTGCAAGTAAACTGTTTGATAATAATAATAAAATTTCCATATTTTTTTTCCATACGTTTTTGTTTGGCACACAGATTAGACAGTTAGTCAATTTAGTCAAAAATGAACATACTTTTAAACAGTCCTACATTGAGGTAAATATATTGCGTACCTTTTGATAGTTTATTGAGGTGAACACCGGATAATGTGATGCAGTTCTTTCAGTACATTGATCCTATAGATTTGGTTTTGTCAGTGCAGATGGTGCTGGCGGGAAACAATCCCTGCATACTTATAGGTCCAGCTACAGATAAATAAATAAATAAAATAAATTTTCTGTATATACTCCGGCACGACAACCAAGTCAGTAGAGTTTACAATAAATCGTCAGTACAAATACTGTATTTCTCGTATTTAGTAGTCACGGGCTTGAACCAGGGTCACTCAAGGAACGCGTGCTATGCACTCTCGCTACTGACCACTCGGCTACGTCAGGCCTAAATCCTAGAATTCTTCTTTTGCTGCGAGAGGGTGCGACGATTGAATATATTTCCGGCGTGTCTAGTCTGGCAGTGAGGAGTTTAGCCAGAGTTACAATATTATGTGAAAGTTTGTAAACCATTTCGGTCACTGATAACCATATTTTCGTAGCATTGCATTAACGACTTAAAATTAACGACTTTAATTGTCTGTACATGCAAGGGGATAAATTCTATATCGTTTTTTTAACAAAATCTTATTGTTTTGTAAACCCAGTTATTTTAGATGAAATATCCTGTCTATACTGAAATCTTATAATTTTGTCCTCACTTCCGTGTACTGTGTCCCTGGGGTATCTTTTCGCTCTGTGGAAGGAGAGTGAGTAGAACACTATAGGAAGATTTGCCTTTGTTTCGCCGCCCCAGGAAAAAATCAAGTACCTGCTAAATATTTCTTTTTCTTTCTGGGCAGTTGTATTTTATTTATTTATTATTTTTTTTTTTATCGTAATAATCATGTACCTCTTATTTTATTATATATGCCTGCAATTCCGACGGCTGACACCTGTCGATGACGCTGGGGTTATGAGTTGTAGGGCAATCCCTTCTTGATTAAATGTATTATACGGCTATATTCTTTCTTGATTAAATTTGTATGCATTGTGTGAAATCTCTCCCTCTCATCTATTAACTATTTATCTTTCTCTTATCTTTCTTTTCTCTCCCTTTATTATTTATTTATTATCATTATACTGTATTTGAAAACTAATAAATCGTTCGATTGACCTTTTTATCATTACAGTTTTAAAGTAGAAATACAGGCAAAAATAAAAAGCACTTACAAAAAAAAAAAAAAAAAACCCGGAATTGATAGATACTAAATTAAACAGTTGAACAACCGAATTAACAACTATTTGTTAGTAAGCAGTGTACATTGATTAACACAAAATCAAGATGAAATTAATGTTGTCGCAATAATGACTCTTTTTGGAAAGATTACTCATATAAATTGAGTAATTAATTGACTGCGTTAAACACAGTTTCGTCATCATGTCGGACGAAAATCTATTTCATGCTGGCCCTGTCAAGCGCGGATTCAGAGACCCGCGAAAAGCATGTACTGCTTCTCCATTATCTGTAAATGTTAAGGAAATTTATTTCTTAATAGGAACAGTTTTCCTATTGCTCTAACCTCCCCCCCCCCAACATAGATGCTCTATTTCCCTTGGGGAATAGAGCATCCAAAGTGTTTTTAGAAAGATTAATAAGGCATTAAAAATTTCCCTCTAAATACATGGAAAATCACCACGTAATGTCATTTCTGAGGAGGTTGGGGCTAAAGTAGTGTTCCGAGGAATCATTGAACTTTAATCATGTAGCAATAAAAAAAAAAAAAAAAAAATCCATATAATTTTTATCATTGGGGCTATAGCCCACTTTGGGACAGCCACTAACAAAACATATCCAAAATTTAAGGCCCACTCGGTGCATTGGTTTTGTTTCGAGTTTTTCATTTGCAAGACTACCCATTTGGCACAGTGTTCATGAGCTTATAAAGCTCCCAAGAGCCAAACCAAAAGAGAAAAGAAAACCTGCTGAATCAGGCTTTAATAATTTGCTTTACCGAACATTTTTATTATAAAAATACATGAACAAATATTGCAGGCACCTGTGATTATATTATAGGTCCTATACAATGTATAGAAATATTTATATATAGATCTATTTTTTGGGCTTACAAAGATTTTAACCTGGTCCGTTTGGAAAGGTTTGTATCTACTCCTGTTACGGAGGAGAGGAATACTTTTGAGTCCCTGAGGATTTGGCAGTCTACCGTAGGAAAAGATAGGTGCACAGTTTATCTCTTAACACCGCTCCGGTTGAGTTTTTCGGCTTGCAGTCAAGCAAAACTAGTTTTAGAATATGACATATAAATGTAGATTAGTGACAAAGCGGAGGGGGAAGTTGGGAGGGTTCAGATTTGTTGGGAGGGTTCAAGGTTTGAACCTTGACTAAAACGAAGTTTTTACAAATATCAAAAAAGATACAGAAAGTTAACCAACACAGCTTTTCGTATATATTTTTGTTAGTATGCTAATTTAAAAAAAAAAAATTTTTTTTAAATAAAGTTGATCGAAAATAACGGCTTTTCACCTATACGACTGTTCCAAATCCCTGTTTCGCTACAGTATATTTTCTCTGGGCGGGAGATATTTTGTAGACAGTGAAATAAATAAAACTGCTGTTAGTTATTCATGATAGAGTTGCTGTGATTAATGTAATAATAGTGTTGTAATCTGTTTATTTTATTTTTCCTTTTCTGTCTATTCCAGACGGAGGCGTGATTACATCGTGTTGTTCTGTTGTGAAAGCTGCGCAGAGCTTGCTGAAGTTACGTCGAAGTGCGCTAAATAAAATAAGCCCATGCCGTATTTTGTCTTAGAGACCATCTGTCTAGGATAAATCAACTTCTAAGCAACTTTACAATTTATACTCGTAATTTTTTTTTTTTACCAAGTAATGATATTTAAACAAAATTTTATTTTTAAAGGATGGCGGCGCTATTTGATCCAACTTTGAAGTCTTGAAACGTGGATAGAGTGCACCAGTACTGCGCATGTGTGTCTGTGACGCAACTTGTTTACGAAAATAGTCGCTTTCAGTAGCTGTATTAAACAGAGCTTTATCAATAGAGGAGGCAGACGTATGGGCTTTCTTAGTCTAGACTGCAAAGGGGGGAGGGGTGAACATAAACGTAAATTGAAATGGGGGGAAATGGTGCCAGTGCGAGATTTGAGTGCCATTCCAAACAAGAATTTCGCTTATATATAATGTAAACTGTTGCCGACTTTATTTAGTTTATATATATTATTTTATATTACACATACACACACATACACTTTTTAATGTAATTATTGTTAATTTATGGTAAATTGCATTGTACAAATGACATTCTTCATTTCCACAATGCTTTCAGTATTAAATTCATAGGGTCTCCTTGAGAGAAATTCTCCCTTCAGGTTAGAATTTCTTCCTGCGATTAAATATAAAGTTACAGGTCTGTTTATTACTTAGCTCGCATTATTATTACGTACTTTCTCATTAAATTTTACCCCTTTCTTCCGTGTAAAGAAGTTTGAATTCATCACTGATTGCTTGCGTTTACTGGTTACCTTGCATAATTGTATTACGGGGTGTTGTTATCATACTGCATTTATATCCTTTGGAAATAAAGTGCATCTTAATTAATCCAGTATATTTATCTCCATTTTGTTAGCAGTGAACACTTAAATATAAATCCATTTATATTTAAGTTGTTCATTCAGTGACATAACATATTGCGAACATTTGGAGCTTCACCCTGCACAGAGCCAAAATATTTTATTTCTTGCTTGGAATAATTACAGATATTGCTTGCTCACTGCGTGTACTTTACCATTTCAGTGGTGACTTGGGTTGCTGTCTCTGCAGTAATTTCAACTCACAAACTTCAGAACAGACTGGTATACTTCAATTCCTCATGATTTCAACATGTATTGTTATTTTATTTATTTATTTTTTAAGTGATGTCCTTACTGCTCGGTTGTTTATGAAGGAACGTATATCTTTGAAACACTACAAAAAATGGTCCAAAATTTGAAGGTCGACTTATACGCAGAGTATAAAATAATCCTGATGTTTGAATTAAAATGCGTAGTATATTTTTATTTTTATTGTATATTTTTACAGAAACATGCATACATAATTTTTCACTTTTTTTAAAACCTCAGAATTTGTTTTATTGTCTTTATCAGGTGAAAACAGGTGGTGAAAGTCATTTTCCGGTTTACTTCTAGTTTTCGAAAGTAAACTTTGGACATTGTCAATTTTTCATAACAAATGAGTGTCCATATTGAAGCATTTGTTTAGAGAGAATCCAGTTTGGAATACGTACAGTAATACGCAGGCAGCAAGGCTACAGTCAAAGATATATGCATCAATGAGAGTCATATATCGTTTTACATATGCATTGTAGGTTTGGTTTCGTGACCAATTCTACATAAGGGAGAACTGTACAGCTACCGCTTTCTTTACAGTTTATCGTGCAGTGTAAATACAATGTAAACTTTAAAAGAAAGAGCAGATTTGATTGAATTAAAAAATACACATGGGTTCTTAATTTACTATAATACACCACTACGAAAAATGTGGAAGATTGTAAAAAAAAAAGGGGGGGGGGGAAGGGTTGACTTGTACACGCTTTGGAGTAGGGTGCCAGACGACTGCGATGTCCTGGCCTCAAGCTTTTGTTGTGTAGTCCAGATGTCAAATTTTAGAGTCCTCCGTGGCAGCTTACACTGTTCGTCCGGCACTCGTTTGGAGAAGCCATTGTCGATTGTCTATTATTGGAGGCTTTCTAAAGCCCTCTTCAATTGGGGCGTTATTAGCCGATCTCACAGGTTTTCACTGTGTTATTTCGTATCCTTCCTCCTCTAGCTCGCACTACATGTAAATTGCCCGTTCACGGGCAGTTTGCATGTAGTTTGCATGATCATTAATTAATCATTTGTATTAGTCATTTGCATGATTAATACATTCAAATTTTTGTTATGCAGATGAAAAAGAAGTCATAATAAACATTATTACAAGTTTCCCATTATAAATTAAGTGAAATACTTATTTATGAACTATGCAGACCACGAGCCGTAGGTAGCGTTATTCTAACACGCACACACGACAAGCTGCGGTAGAATTAAAAATAATTGATTTTTTTTTTGTGTAAAATTTGAAACCTATATGAAAATAATAGCACTTGGTTATATCGATTTAAGTGTATATCCGGAATTTTATAAAATTTCAATCCTAATAAAGGCTTGTTAAGCAGGTTGTGCATTGTTTGGCAATGATTGATACGTTCAAATATTTTTTTATGCAGATGAAAAAGAAGTAATAATAAAAATTATTACAAGTTCCCCCTTATAAACTAAGTGAAATACTTATTTATGAACTATGCAGACCATGAACGGTAGCCTTATTCTTTGGGAGTGCCATTTTTGTTCATTACACTATACTATACTATATATAGGGGGACCCCAGTATCCGAGTCCCCACCGTTACGACGATTTGAAAATTAAAGAATGAAAGCTTTTTCCCTTGAGAAAATTAACCAAGCACTTGAATATTATATACATCCGAATGGTTTGAGCATGCTCAATACTGATGGGATTCTTCCTCTTGCTCAGTATAATCACCTGAGAGGGCATAAATTCAAATTGAGGAAAGACAGATGCAGGATAGATGTGCGGAAGTTTGCCTTTAGCCAGCGGGTAGTTGGTTGGTGGAACAGACTTCCATCCCTTGTTGTGGAAGTTGATAGCCTAAATAAATTTAAGGCTCAGCTGGACAGGTATTTGGAACGAACAGAGGTGTGAAATGGGAGATTTTTTTTTTTTTTTTTTTTGGCCGATGCTGCATAAGCTTGCTTTCTTGCATCATATGCCTCTGCTAATGCTAATATTTTTAGTGAGAACGATCTTCTTCATGATCATGCAACAAATGTTAAGCGCGAAGTTAAAGACAACTAAATGCCACGGCACAATTTTATCTGAAAAAATACGACACACAAAAAAAAAATAATAATAATAAAATAAATAAATAACACGAACCACTCTGGATTCATTCTTTATTCGTACAACTGAAAAATAGCGTAACTTCAATAAACTTTACTTAACCTTACACTGTGTAACATATTATTATAAAAAAGTCTAATAAAATAATTTTCTCATTTTTCAGTTCCTTCAGCCATTTTTTTTACTATGTACAAGTACATAATAAACATTACTATATAATATCGGTGTAGATACACCATATCTACTCATCCTTCACAACGATTGCCCATGTATTGCCCTCCCTCGAATAAGTAACGCTTCACTTGCAATACTAGGGTACCTGCCCACCCTCCGATGAAAAGCCAACTAGCCTTGAAACGGTGCCGTCTGGGTGATGGCGCCCACCGAGAATAAATAATAATAGTCTTCTCTATTAGTGAAGCGTTACTTATTCGAGGTAGTGCGATACATGGGCAACTCGTTGTGAAGGATGAGCACAATATGAGATACAGATGAAATTGTAAGATGTAAAATCTTCCAAATGAATTAAAATAAAGATATTTGGTTTTTTTTAAAAGTAAGATTAAAATAGAAGAACGTTAGATTTAGAGATGGGATAATTTAAGGTGAGAATTAGGAATAGTAGCAAAGGAGTAAACTATCAATTCCCATAATACAAAAGAGCAAACAGGGACAGCAGGACTAGGTAAAGGGATGCCATTTGAGAATAGGCATGAAAAGGGTTGCTTGAGAACGAACAATAGGACGGGAGACGGGATTAGGCAAAGCGCCTCCTTTGATCTACAACACTGTTAGACCAAAACAGGAAGGGAGTGTTCGTTTCAAATTAAAACCGGCGTCAGGCTGACTGATATTTGAGTTCTGATACTGTTAGAAAGAAAGGTGCGATAATAAAATGAGTGTTTGTGGAGGTGGCCGGTGGACATTAAAAGGTCATGCTGCCTGTGAGAAAAAAATAAGAATGTTCGAAAAAGAGGTTGGGAGAAAGGTGTTAGCGAATGAAACGGAACGTAAATTTAAACTGTAAGGGGAGGATTGGTTGGAGTCCTTGGGGGAGGTGTGCCAGGCTTGAGGGGGCAGTGTAGAGTTCTGGGAACAAAAAGAGAGGAGAATTTATCGGGGAAAAAATGTAAGAGTTGAGTGAAATATAGTGAGGGGATAGTCAACGGAAAAAGTCGAAGTGAGGTTATTGGAAATGTAAGGGAGTAAGAAATTAAGGGATGAACGCGTATCATCATCAGCCATTTTCAATCCACTGCAGGACGAAGGCCTCTCCAGCAACTTTCCAGTTCCTTCTATTTTGAGCACTGGCCATCCATTTACTACCCAAAAACTCATGAATTTCATCTATCCATCTCTGCCTTTGTCTTCCAGGTTTTCTTCTAGTTCCTCTTGGGCACCATTCTGTTATTTTCTTAGTCCATCTGTCGTCATGTCTTCGAGCTATGTGTCCTACCCAAGACCATTTTAGTTCTTTGGTTTTGATAAGAATGTCCTTTACTTGAGTTTGCTGCCTAATCCATGTGTTTCTCTTCTTATATAACAGTCTGATTCCCAATATAATTCGTTTTATTCTTCGCTGTGTATTTCTCAGCTTTTCTTCCATTCTTTTGGTGAGTGCCCAAGTTTCACTTCCATAAGTCATGGTGGGGAGTATACATTGGTTCATTATTTTGTGTTTCAGACAAACTGGGATATTGCTCTTCAGTATGTGGCTATATTTCCTGAATGCTATCCATCCAAAATTTATTCTTCTCTTGACTTCCAGCAATTTATCATTATTACAGCTAATAACTTGTCCCAGATAAGTATATGACTCCACCTTTTCAATTACTGCTCCTTCAATCATTATTTCCCTTTCTGTGGCATACTTGTTTATCATTACTTTTGTTTTAGCCATATTCATCTTTAGTCCAAAATCCTTACTAACTGTGCATAACTGATCAAGATTTTCCTCTAATTCTTTGGGATCGTGGCTTATGACCACAATGTCATCTGCAAATCGTAAATGGTTTAGGTACTCTCCGTTCACATTGACTCCTTTCTGCGACCAGTCTAATCTTCTGAAAGCTTCCTCAAGGGCAGCAGTAAACAGCTTTGGAGATATTGTGTCTCCTTGTCGAACTCCTTTCTCGATTTTGAATTTCCTACTGTCTTTGTCTAGTCTAATAAAGGAGGTAGCACTCTTATATATTTTCTTCAAAATCATAATATATGGGGTATCTATGCCTTGTCTTTCCAGTGCCTGAAACATTGCCTTATGCTGTATGGAGTCAAAAATGCCTTTCATAATCCACAAATGCTAGGCATAATTGTGTTTTATGTTCATTTGCTTTCTCCATTAGCTGTGATATTATGTGAAGGTGATCCATAGTTGAAAATCCTGTCCTAAAGCCAGCTTGCTCTTTCAGTTGATTCTCATCAAGATCTTTCTAATCTGTTAGTAATGACCCTTGTGAACAACTTGTAGATGTGGGATAACAAGCTAATTGGTCTATAATTTCCAATTTCTGATTTATCAGCAAAACTATGATTGCATTATTCCACTGCTTAGGCGTCACACCTTTTCTAATGCACTTTGTGAAGAGCCTTGCCAGTTTTTGTGTTATGTCTCTTCCTCCCAATTTTAACAACTCTACAGTAACTTCATCTTCCCCCGGTGCTTTCTGATTCTTCATTTTCTTCAATGCATGTTCTACCTCATCAGGAAGAATATCGGGTATGTCGTATGTGTTGCTACTTTGCAATCCATCTTCCCCACTGCTGGCATCATCATTCCCTTGCTCCTTGTATAATTCTCTATAGTAGTCTTCTGCTATTTGAATTATGCCTTCTCTGCTGTTTATAAGTACACTATCGCTATTCTTTAGTTTCAGTATCATTTGTCTTTCTGTATTACTGCTCATGGCTGCTGATTTAAATCCTTTGTTTTCCCTTAATGCTTGTTCTACTTTTCTTGTGTTAAATCTTCTTATGTTCTCTCTGAGTCTTTCTAATGGCTTTGCACAACTCAGTATAATCAATTTTTTCCTTGTCAGTGTTTTTTTTTCTCTCTTCCTTTGTCGTCTTCGGTTCATCATGACAAGTGTTTCTTGACTAATTTTTTCTTCTTTGGATTTCTTTTTCCTTATAGGTTTCTTGGGCTTTATCACTTTCAGAAAGTTGTAATATTCCTCGTCGATATCTTGGTCCTGAGCAGTCTGCAGAAGCTCAAACTTGTTCTTAAGTTCCAGTATATACTGCCTTTTCTCCTCCTCTGTTATCTCAAAGACCTTTGTATTATTTACTCGAGTCAGTTTTTTCCTTTCCTTTCCTACATCTATATCAAGTGTACATCTTACCATTCTGTGATCACTTCCAACATTTACTTTATTCAGGACGGTAACATCATTCACAATATATCTTCTGTTAGTGAGGATGAAGTCGATTTCATTAGTTGTTAATCCATTTGGACTCTTCCATGTCCACTTTCTGTTCACCCTTTTCTTGAAAAAAAGTGTTCATTACTGACAGTCCTTGAGCTTCTGCAAATTCCACAAGTCTTTCACCTCTTTTATTTCTTTCACCAATTCCAAAATTTCCTATAGTTCCTCTTTCTGTGCTGTTTTGCCTTTTTCCAACCTTAGCATTGAAGTCCCCCATAATAATAGTGTAGTGGGTTTTCTGCTCATCTAGAAGACTCTCAATTTCGGTGTACATTTCTTCAACCTCTTCATCATCATGGCTCGATGTTGGTGCATAAATCATTATAAATTTTAGCTTGTACCTCTTAGAAATCTTGAGTATTAGTCTTGACACCCTTGGTGATGTACTTTTGAATTCCAAAATGTTATTTTTAAAAATCTTTATGGACCAGAAACCCAACTCCACCTTCACTCCTTTCACTGTTTCCATTGGTGTACAGCAGATTTCCACTTGATAAACTTATAAGTGATTCATTTCTTCTTGTTTCAGCCAAACCGATGATATTCCAATTCACATTTTCTAATTCCTTTTCCAGCTCTAAAGGGAATTCGGTAAACAGTGAGAATGAGAGCAGAAGATTCACATAGATGACCAAGTCCACCGAGGAAGGCGATAATACCCTGAAATAGTCTTGAAAGGCAAAGTATCAGATGCGGAAGGTGGGGTATGGAAAGGAGAATAAAGAAAAAGGTTCAAATAGAATATAGGCATTCATACAGATTAAAATCCCCCACAATTGTGTGTGTGGAGGTATTTTAAACCCCCCAAATTGTGGGGGGGGTTTAATCTGTGTGGTTGCCTATATTCTATTTAACCCCTTTCCTTACCCCACCTTCCGCATCTGACTCGTATATCTCACAGAAGAAATTGGGTCCTTGTGGAATTTCTATATTAAGTATATTCCTCCTTCGGATTGGGCTGTGTGTTCAAAATGACTAGTCTTAACTTCATTAAGACTATATGCAAATCATTATTACACAAATCTTTATATTTAAAATAATTAAATACACATGGCATAATACTTTAAATCTTAAAGTATTATGCCATGTGCATTTAATTATTTTAAATATTATCTTATACACCTTTTGGCATCTCTCATATTGTGCGATTAACTTCACAACTGGGTCGTCATGTCTGCAATACTAGGGTACCTGCCCACCCACTGATGATAGGCCAATAGCCTTGAAACATGTCTGGGTGGTGGTACTCACTGAGAATAAGTAACAATAGTCTTCTCTATTAGTGAAGCGTTACTTATTTGAGGTAGTGCAGTATCATGGCAACTCGTCATGAAGGCAGAGCACAATATGAGAAAGCGCAAATGATGCCCACAACAACTACTTTGCAGTTTTTTTAAGAGTGTCTATGGTGTATCTAAAAACCGATATTATATACAAATCTTTATAACACCACATACCTGACACAATTGTATGAACTAATTGGTTATGTAAATTTTCATTCATGTACATCACTTATTTAGCACAGGGATATTAAAACTTTCATGAATTTCCATTATGATAACTTCTCTAATGTATAATCAGTTTTTCTTTGGGATCACACTCAATTTCCACATTCAACTTTCTTATACAATCCTTCCTTCTTATATAGCAATACTAATCACAAAACCTCCTCTGGCTAAATTACCACGATACAAGTGAAACCATCCTTTTAAACTAGCTTTTATCTTAATTATCTGGTTCATACCAGCACTAAACAAAAAAACTTTCTGACTTGGTCACCATGGTACAACTGGATCATTATATATGACAGTATTTACCTTAATTATCCCTTTTAATTACCCCGTCTATATTAGCTACTTTACTTCTATTCATTCATATGTAATTTGACCATCTCCATATATTCTCCGTTCATTACTATGTTATAACACCACACCTATACTCATCTGCATGTACATGCATATATCCTAGTGTATAATTTTCCATATGACTTTTTCCTATAATTCTCTTATTATTCTGGCGGGATGTCTCCGTTAGGGCCTTCAACCTTTTCCTCATTCAGGGCTGCTATCTTCCGCCATACAGAGCAATATCTTACGGCTTACAGGGGAATATCGTACGGCATTCAGGATTGCTACTCAGCTTTCGGGATCTGCTACTCTGCCTGTCAGGACCGCTATCTTCAGTTCCAGGGCTGCTACTTTCTGTTCCGGGGCTGCTGCTTTCTGTTCCGGGGCTGCTGCTTTGCCTTTCCAGGCTATTTCAGGGTATTATCGCCTTCCTCGGTGGACTTGGTCATCTATGTGAATCTTCTTCTCTCGTTCTCACTGTTTACCGAACTCCCTTTAACTATCCCTTACACGTTCATCCTTTTTTTTTTTTTTTTTTTTTCACCCCCTTACATTTCCGATAACTTTACTTACAGAGGATCCTCTGTAAATCTTCGCGTGTGCCAATGATTGAATTATTATTGATTAATAATTTAAATATTGAATTATTGAAATGAATTATTAAGAAACGAGGAAAATCTAATGAAAAATTTTTAAAGTGACCTTATTGCGTGATGTTACAAGGTAAGCCAATTCTCTTCACAACACGTCTACTTTATCAACGGCGACGTTTCATCGTGAATCATTCAGAATAGAAATATTCAGCATGGAATTCATTAATGTCGCCCTTCATGAGAAGATAATTATTTGTAATGATCTGACGATGCTTACCATAAGCATCGTCAGCATCAGTAAGTTAGGTTAAAAAAATTCCCTTGAAAGTGTTAAAAAAGAATCAGTCTTCTGGAATCAAAACAAGCAAGCTGCTTTGCTTTTACTGCCCAATTTTTTATTATATATTTGAAACATTGTCTGTATTTCCTGTATATGAAATCCCATATATTGGTGGTATAGGGTGACCGGCTTTTAATATTTTCTCCCAGTTTTCTGAAATTTTAAAATGCACTGGCGTATGCAGCTGTGCTTGCACGAATTTATTTCTATTTTCAAACTAGATCCTATTAAATTTAACTTCATAAAGGGCATCAGCAGTTCTCTGTATAAAGCAGATATAGTCGGGAGCTGAGAGAGATTGTCTTACGATGTGACAGTGATCGTGGTAAAATAGTTATTCTTTGAAAATCGCGCATCGAAAAATCTGAGAGAATTTTGTTCTTTTAAATGTGAACAAACATTTAAAGAACAAAGCAGCTATTGACAAGCTATTTTCATTCAAAAAATCGCCGGTTAAGTTTATACTAACCGATCATTAAAATTTCAAAGTATTTAAGGCATTTTTTGTTGTAGGTCGTTGAAAAAGGTCGTTGAAATTTATTGTAAAACTTTCTGAATCGCCATGAAATGAAGAGTACTTTCCTGTTGTGCGTGCTGTGCTTTAGCATATTCAATAAGCAAGATACGAAAAATTGGATATTCTAAAAAAAAATTGCATGATACAGAATATGAGTAACCTGAAGCAGATGATCAAAATGTTGAAATCATGCATTCAAGAAAATTTTTCTCCATTGCAAAGCAAATGAACAAATTAAAAAAAAAAAAAGTGCTTGCAAAATTTTAACTGATCAGAATCTTCATGGTGAAGAAATGAAATATTTGATAAGTATAGAACTCAGTTTGGGAGGAAGTACAAAATATATTTAAAATATTATTTATGTGCAAATCTTTGGATATTGCATCATTTTAATATTAAGGCTAGTAGAGGTACTGAAGGTCCTCTTACCATCTGTTCATATAAAACAGACATAAAACAGTTTGTCAAGACTAGATTCAGCTGGATGCTGCTTTTCAATGTATTTTTTACAAAGCTCTGTGGCATCACTGCTAATGAATTCAGAACTAGTTATTGATGGACCACAGATCAAACAGTTGATGACAGATAATTTTTCTGCGTATATCTGTTATTAAGAAATGCAGTTTGGATATCATTAAGGGTATCTTGGAAAACGTTTTGGGTAATCATAAGGCAAAAAAGAATACAAAGAGATTGTCAACAACATACTAGCTGTGAAACTTCTGTTTGCGATATGAATTGGAATCTTTATTTTCTACGTCGTCTTGACCTGCTTCTTCCTCGAGTATTTTGATGCAGTTTAGGTAGTACACTAACAGGAAAAAAGCAATGCCATGCTAGATGGAATTAGGCAATGATGGCAGAAAATGCATGAGGAAGTGCAGATTCGCTCATATGAAATAATAAATGTGCATTCCCTCATTCAGTATTCTGCTTGTTGGGTTTAGGGTAGGTCATATTTCCATCTTCTTAGCCTTCCCTACTTCGTTTGTCTGTGGTTTTCAATTTAATATTTTTATCCACTTGTCTTTCTCTATCCTCCCTGTATGTGTTTCCTATTATTTTTTTTTCTTATTATATATCCGCTCATTAATATATTGCATTCTACTTTTTTTTTTCTAATTTCTTCGCTTTTAACATTTACTCGGAATGTTTTATTAGTACTTTTTCTTAATGTTTTCATTTCTATAATTTCGTGTATTTGTTTATTTTTGCTGTTGCACATCTTCTCTTATGTTTAAGAGAAGATGTGATCATTACCAAGGCATTACCGTACATTTCTACACTATCTGAACCGTTGAGAGGACTATACTTTTATGATGATTAATATTATTATGCTTCTCTGTTGATTTTATTCAAAATTGTGATGCGCTACAGCTGAACCAATACTACATTTCGTATCATTGTCCCCAGATTGTCAAAGTTCTTTTTTCAATAAGACAGCAGAGACATTTTGAGATGTATATCAGTATTTGTGTATGTCATAGTGCTACTATACACTGATATACGAGCTTTGATCAAAAAAGTTCAGGGGCTGAACTAATATTTCGAAAATTAAACTTATTGGCTATCAACGTTTCTGCAACTTCCGGAAGCATTACTGATAGGCTTATTTTGGAATTGCTAATAGTTCCTATATCACATTCACAATTTCCTCAGTTATTACAAATTTGTAGCTTTGAGCTGTGGGAGGGGAAAGCACATGTAGCTGACGTAGCCGAGTGGTCAGGAGCGAGAGTGCTTAGCACGCGTTCCTTGAATGGACCGGGGTTCAAGCCCGTGACTACTAAATACGATAAATATTTGTATTGATGATTTATTGTAAACTCTACTGACTTGGTTGTCGTGCCGGAGTATAAACAGAATATTTAGTTTTTCTATATCATCAGAGTATTGCGGACCACAGTGATGAAGTTATTCGCAAGAAGTTCTTGAATGGAAAGCGACGAGTGTGCTAGGGGCCAATCCTCTTGAAGCCAGCCGTTTTCTCCTGAACAGCTCGGCGTAGAGCTGTTTTGTTGTATTCCTGGTTCACTGTTTGATCACGCGGAAAATTACTAATGAACAATACCCTGTGAGTAAAAAAAAATATAAGCATGATCTTCACATTTGATCAAGATTGTCTTGGCTTTCGGAATTTTCCGTTGAGAGGACTGAACTTTTGTTTTCAGGTTACTACAAGCCACAAACCTACCATTCGTTACTAGCAACGATTGAAGAAAATGCGAGTTAGCAACAACATCATGTTGGCGAAGATTTTAACATACTACAATTCGTCTCTCTCTGTGATCATGTGAGGATGAAATGGTTGTCAGTGAGGATGCGAAGCACAAACTTGGTTAAAACGTATCGTATTTCAAAATCTTGTTTAAAACTGGAATGTCGCATAATTCAATATTTATTAAAATACGAAACCTTGCCGATAGTTAAAACATCGATTACGAACGTGAACGATTGAATCATTGGTTTTTGAAATTGAAGGGTGACCACAGAGAGAATAGGCGGCCCTCTTTAAACTTTGTGAACCATCGAAAAGTCTTCGAATGAAATATAGCATCTTCCCCGAAAACGCTTTTTTTTTTTTTTTTTTTTTTTTTTAAACGATTTTCGGGATGTTTCCATTGAACTTTTCCTAATTTGAAAGAAAATGATCTAAATTCGCTGCTCAGCGGTGAAACGCATATAGTATCTATTCAACGGGCGCCAATTCAAATAACCCTGCAGTTAAAAGGATTATTCATGCCTACTATGATTAGATGAGTTACCGAACATGTTGCAACAAGTGTAACATGCTGTTGATGCCGCAATTTCAAGATGCAAAATTAGTTCCCGAACTTTTTGATCACACCTCGTATTTATTTATGTTACGAACTGCAAAGTACTTAACGCTACGAGTGATCAACCGAGGTTCCATAATTCATCGCTTGTACGATTATCAGTGCAATGAAAAACGTGCCATATCGGGGAAAAAAAAAAAATGATAAAAAAAATACTCTATTAGGTTAATTGATCGTAGGATTACTGAATGCACGTTCCGGGGTCATGTTACATTTCCAACACAAGCAATATTTTTATATCTTATTACTAATATCATTGAGATTTATCTATTATTATTGTTGTTTTTAAGCTTGTTGGAGTTCAGTTTTTTTTTCTCTCCACAGAGAGGCAACTCCAGAAATTTGTTTCAAATCAAATCAAGGTGCCATTGACTTAGAGTATTTGGTTAGCAAACATAGGCTTAGTCCAACTGAATTGAATAAGATATGCTTAGACAAGCTAAATTGAATAAGATATGCGTAGACAAGCTGAATTGGATATATATAGAGTATAGCAAATTTGTGGTAATCATATGAAATGCAACTGATATATCATGCATACATTGTATGCTGCTACAGCATTTTGATGATTACATTGCGGCTCACATCTGGTATGGGCTTGGCACACCCAGGGTCCTGAACTAGATATCATTATTCTTCTCTTTCCTGATGATTCCTTTCTACTTTTGACACACTCTCTCTCTCTGGATAACTCGGGAATTTTTTTTGCTGGTGCAGCAGGCTTTCTTGCACCATATGGCTAATAATAATATTTTATTAGTGTTAAATTTTATTAATTTATTATTATTTATTTATTTTTTTTAAATGAAAGTTCTCTTTTCTTCTTAGGCTAGGTCTCTCTCAGGTATATTTGTTAAATTCACAGCGACATAACAAATTATCATTGTGTAAAATTACAGAAAATAAAATTTTTTATGTTACCGGATATTTTGCAATCACTTGGTCATCCATGTTAATATAATGGTTTTGTCACTGATCGAATAGGCCTTCTGGATCCGGGAGGTCTATTCGACCGGAGCTATAGTTGGTCGATTTTAGGTAGGGGAAGCAGGGTTTCCGTGAGTTATTCCGGGCTTTTGGCCTCTGATGCTGATGGGTTGTAAAACCATCTCTTTTTTTTTTTTTTCTTCTTTCATGAAATTATATAGTTAACTCTTTTCTTCCACATTTAATTAAAATTGAACCGTCCCATCCAGCAGTTATTCCTATTTTTCATCATATTACACATAGGCTATCCATATACCAATATATTCCAATAATATTTTCTTCTTCATTAGGAATTTTCCATTACGCAGTGGGTTTTCTTCGACCTAAAAATAAAAAGAAAACTTCTATTGTTCTAGTCTTTTTCGCCACAATTCTCTGTATCTTCCTCTCTCAGTCCACGTGTTTCCATACCTTTTCTGACTCAATCCATCCACACCAACCTTGGTCTTCCCGTGTTGTCTTTTATTCACCATCCATGTTTCTGCCCCGTAGAGCATAATGCTCTGTACTATTGTTTGGTGTATAAATCTTTGTCTTACTGATTTCCTGCACATATACTTTGTTTGGTGTATAAATCTTTGTCCTACTAATTTCCTGCACATATACTCTGCGTCATCCATGTCTTGAGTACGTATATTCCTACTCCAAAAGATTGCATTCAACATACCTATCATTTTCCTTCCATCGCTAATTCTCTTAACCTACAGTTTAGATTGATCCATCAGCCTGCATTATCGATCCCAAGTATTTAAAGTTATGTACTATTTTAAGTTTATATTCTTCTACCTCCAGAAATTCTTCTGCTTTCGATGTGAATATTCTGTCATCACAATTTATCTTCAGTCCCCATCCTCTAAGGGCGTGTTGTATGTCTCCACTAATTTCCTGCACATATACTCTGCGTCATCCATGTCTTGTGCTATCACCAACCGATCATCAGCGAATAGTAAGTTGAATATGTACGCATTGTCCTCAACGGGTATACCCATATTTTTGCATTTTGTGGACCATTATCTTAGACATATATGGATACAGATCTTAAAAAGAGTTGGTGACGTACAGTAGCCCTGCAGAAGGTCCTTTCAGGTAGTAAACCCTTGGGATACTCTGATATTTTGACTACATATGTTATTCTTATACATGGTCTTAATGATATTTATCAGTTGTTCACCGATAGAAAGCTTCCCATAGCAGTTTTCTAGGCACATTGTCATACTCCCTCTCTAAATCTATAAAGGTCATGCTGAAATCTTGACCTTTCTCGTACTCTTTTCTTTTTTCAATAATTTGTCTTATAGATATATTTGTCAAATTAGACAAATTTGTTTTAGTGTGAATATATAGTCTACACATCATCTGCCTGCTGTAAAACCGTATTGTTCTTCTGATCCCTGGAATTCCTTTTCCAATTGACTTCGTATAATCCTTTCCATGGTTTTCATAATGCAGTTAATTACGCAGATACCTCTATAATTTGAATAAGTTATTCTGTCTCATTTTATAAAAATTGAGACCATATACCCTGAAGTAATTTCCTTTGGTATTTTCTCTCCTCGAAATATACCATTTATTAGTTTTGTGATTAATGTAATCATTTTTCCCGACTCCATAGTTCATCAGTTCTAAGCTAATCCCTCCCGGTCCAGGTGCTTTACCATTCTTCCCTGTCCTCAGCTCTCTCTTTCTCTTTTTCCACCTCTTTAATCCTGTGTCCTTATGCAGATGTTCTTTCTCTTCTGTACTCTTCCCTTAGTAGTTTCTTATGATATAGTAGCCATTCCTTCATATCTGTTTTCTCTTGTGTTTTGATTCCTTATATCCTTTAATACTGACCAGACTTCTGTTGATCTTATAAACCCTAATTTCCGGTTTAAATTTGCGCACATTCTTTCCCATGCTTTATACTTTTCATTCCTTACTACCTTGTGTGTTTGTTTCTTCTTCACCTTATAAGCTATCTTATCTTCCTCACTCTTTGTGTTTAACCATTTTTGATACGCTTTCTTTTTGTCTTCTATTGTTTTGCTAATCTCCTCCGTCCACCAGTAGTTTTCCTTATGGCTTCCCTTACCTTTGTAACCAAGTACCTCCTGTGCTACCTTTTTTTATGTTTTGTGTCAAATATTCATAAATATTATCTGTGCAATCTTCAAACTTTTCATCTGTTTCACGATCCATTCTCTGAACATAGAGTCCTTATACTTTCATCATGAAGCAACTCAATATTAATTTTTTTAATTAAAAACTTTCTTTTCCTTTATTGTATTGTATCCTTCTGTGTCCAAGGCCAAAGAATTTTTGCTCTGATCTGCAATCAAATTCTCTATACACTCGCACGTCATTTAATATTACTCAGCATATTTGTTTTGATGTGACATAATCAGTGATGGATTTACATTGCTTAGTTGTTTGAGTTCATGTACATTTGTGGATAGTTTATGCTCAAAAAATGTGTTATTGATTTTAAAATCGAATTGTCCACATAACTATTAATTAATCACCGTTGTCATTTCTTTCTTCCTCTCCAAATCGCCCCACCACTCGACTTTGATCTTCCCGTCCTATCCTAGCATTCTATCTCTCATCATGCAAGCTTCCTTTCTTCTTGGTATAGATTCCACAGTCAATCTCAGTGTGTTCCAATTCCCAAAATTTCTTTCTCTTCACCTGATTTTTAATTAGTTGGAGCATACGTGCTAATTATCGCAACTTCTCTTCCTTATATCACCAGTTCTACCACTATAACTCTTTCATTCACATATCTCCAACTTCTTATCTTCTGTCTTTTATGTATGGCAATTGATACTCATGCTTTTGCTCTCATACTTTTGTCAACTCCGCTCCAAAGTAGATGTATTTTCCCATATAATCTTCACTCTTCTTCTCTGTCTCGGATAACACTGCTATATCAATGTTTCCCTTCAGTAACTCATTGGGCACTTCATTCACCTTGGTCGATAATCCCTGTACATTCCAGCATCCGAAAATCATGGTCCGAGTTCGTTTCCGATAAATCTGTCCGGTCATTCCAATTTTAGGCGTTTTAGCATTTTTTAGTGTTTTACATTGAACGAGGATAGTCCGTTACAGTAACCGCGCGGGTGCATAAGTACACGTGCCTTGAGTGACCGGGGTTCAAGCCCGTGACTACTGAATACGGTGCTGTTTCTTGTATTCTGTCTATCTTGTTAACTCCTCTGACTGTTTGGTCGTCCCGGAGTATAAACAGAAAATTTATTTTTATTTTTAATCTGGAGGATCAGGGGGGGGTGTTCCTCTTGTCTATCTCATCACCCTTGACTTGTCCAGCTTGGAAGACCCTACATGTTTCCGCTGGTATAGCTCTCAGGATCATATGGGCACTCCAATACGAACAAAGTGGAACACCATCGGGGAAGACAATAATATTATTATATTCTGTTTATTCCAGTAAATGTGTGCTTTTACCTCTTTTCCACAGCTGACTGGCTAGAACGGTATGCAAAAAAAGAGAAGACAACAATTATTTTCAATATTTATCAAAAAAAAAAAAAAGCAGCAGTTATTTACAGTATCTTATACAAGTAGTGGTTCAAGGATTTGTTCTGACAGTATTTCACAAGGTTTATTTCTAATGATTTAAGAAAGTTGACTACATTCGTTTTTTTGGAAAGAAATTCTTTAGACAGGAGAGGTTGAATAGTAAAAAATGTAACAGTAGTAGGGGTTGACGTTACATTTTAGCTAAAACACTGCATGTTATGTTTGTTACAGTGTGCTGATTGTAGGAATGAATGGGCAGTACGGTAGATGCACAGAAACGAAACGTTGCATAAAAGTCTTTGCTTTATGTTTTTTTTATTTTTTATTATTATTTTTATTTTTTTTTATAAATTTTAGATTAGTACCATTTTGCTAACGCACGTTCACCGTTATATCTTCTAACATAAGTATGGCGTATGGTAGAAGATAAACGTAGCTGGTGATGCGCCGGAAAAGTTCAAACAAACAAGCAAGCTACCGTTCCTGAAGTGTTAAGGCACTGCGTACATTAACTATAGTCCTACCGCCATGAGAATGAACTCGAGGTCACCGCCACACACATAGTCTATTTAAGAAGTGGAGGGTTAGTGAAGTAGGAGAAAAGAGAGTGATTTTTATAATGTACACAATGATCGAAGTGACACAGAATCGATTATATACATCATCTATATGATTACTTTTGTTTAAACTTAAAATCAATCAGAGTATCCTAATCACCGCATCACCTCCCTACTCTTAAAATAGCATCTGTTGGTGACCTTGAGTTCATTCTCGTTGCGGTATGACTATTAACATGTTTTGTTTTAGGCGCATTCGCTAATGCGTAACGCGCTTATTGGCCTTATGTCTGTCTGTCTGGTTTCATGTAATAACTCTACTCTGAATCGTCTGATTTCCATGGAATTTTGTGTGGGTCTTTTAGAAAGATTCTTTGAGCCATCCCAAATTTCATTAAAGTCGTACCAACAGAATCGCTCTCTCCCCTCGTAAAAATTCTAGTTCTCTATACATAAATGGAAAATGGAAGCAGAAGGGTCGGTCCATAAGTATTGTCCCTTTGGCCATAAAAATATAAATGAACAGAACAAAGTTGAAATTGATATAATTTATTGAACAAACACTGGGAACACGTCATCGACGGAACTCTAACTCAATTCTTTTCCATCTGGTGTGGGGAGGATGGCGATTCTACCTACCTACCTACACAAGGGCATTGGTCCTTGGCATAACTACTTCTCTCCTCCAAAAGAGAATATGTGTAAATTAAAGTATATTCCTTCATTTACTCAGGAAAGAAAAAGTCGGATGCACTATATTTTCATCTTATGTTTTGTTGATTCCTGTGGAGGAGGTTTTAGATTCAACCCCGATTTCATAGTCCTCT
This sequence comes from Mastigoproctus giganteus, assembly GCF_048544385.1. Taxonomy (NCBI): domain Eukaryota; kingdom Metazoa; phylum Arthropoda; class Arachnida; order Uropygi; family Thelyphonidae; genus Mastigoproctus; species Mastigoproctus giganteus. Next base: position 112,888,663 of record NC_143583.1, on the reverse strand, counting down.
CTCTACCGAAACGTTGCGATTAATCTTAAATTTTGATCCTTTTCAAAATTTCAGCACCAATTTTGAATATTCTTCTGGTGGATCTTTGAACTAAGCTTTATTGATATTAGGTTAGTTTTATTTTAAGTAAATAGCAATATATAAATACATGACATATTTTTAGTCATCACGCTTATAGTGTCTGTCTTTTCAATATTTATATTTTAATTCTCTGAATATCGTTATTCTGTATATATGGAGCCGCAAATCTGTATTATCTGTGACTCTGTGCGAGGTGAATATCTATCTTGTAGCATCTGTTTGTACTTCTATTGCTTTAGCTGCAATCCTGCCAATCGCAAGCTATCTAGAAGAACCCCTTGGAAATGTGGGGACTACCTCCCCCTACTTCTAATGGTTATGGTAAATCTTCCACTTACTCTTCCAGTTTTCGTTTATCCAATACTCATGTTACATCGAACATCTGTTCTAAAAGAGGTTTAGTCAGTCGTTTAATCTGAAGCTTGTCTTTAACGAACTTAATTCCGTCAGAGAACGTTGTGACGCGGTCATTTCTGCTTCCAGCAAACAGTTCAAAAGCTTGCAAGATCAACTGTCAAAAACGTCATCTTTAGAGCGCAGTAATTCTCTATTATCTTGCCTTCTCGAACAGCAAATTGCTATAACAAGTAATCTCATGGGAGCAATGAATAGGTTCCAGCAAAAAGTAGAAAACCTATTTCAAATGCACAGAAAATATTCTAATCACGACTCTTCGATTTACCCAGAATTTGTTTCCAGTTCTACCATAGCTAAGACTGTAGATCTGTCATTTTACCTCATGTTTGTGTCTGCTGTTTCGATAATGTTTTTATTGAAGTTTTTTATTTTTATTTAATTCAGATAAAGTAAAAGTTACATTCACCCATAGACAGCAATCAAATACTAGGATGATAAACACAACCATAACATAGCAATACAAAATCTATATTGGGTAATATAAATATAAAGTATCTGAATATAAATATATACAAATACAAAGATACAAGGCGAAGACAGATTATGTTCGACATAAATGCTCAATATACAGTCAGCGTCTGTCCAAGCAGAGTGCAGGGATGCCGGCACGATGCTGTAAGCTGACTGGAACAGAAGGAGCACAAATGATCTTCAATTACAGAAGCCACGTAGGACGATAATGAAATGAAGGTCTAAAATTGCAAGATAGTGTAGGTTAAGTGCGCACTCTGTAAAAACTATTTATGTCAGCATTACCTCAACTTTCTGCCTGATGATATTTCTACGCCATCTTTATCGTTACTCTTTTATGTCAATTGTAGAAGTGTTGTAAAAAAATATCACTGCTTTTCGTCTCTTTCTTCTGCAACAAACTTTTGCCACAGTTGCTCTCGCCGATTACATCCACATATGCTTGGCAGTGAAATTTCGGTCTGTCGTTCGGATCGAGATCAGAGCGTGGTGGTGTTGATGTCTTTACCCATCACCTTGTCAAAGTGATAGAGTTCACTAAACATTCTTCCATTGAAGGTATCTCGTTATTAGTTAACTATGCAGGAAACTACTTATGCTTTTTACCTTGCTCCCTTAGTTTCTTTATCCACCATTCAACAATTAGAGAATATTAGAGATGAAGCAATTTTTTTTTTGGAAGTCTCCAAAAGCAATACCTCCCATTCTCGGTGATTTTAATATCCTTTTAACCGAATCGCTTGCCAAATTCACTGGCTAAGGAATTCTGCAACATTTGGCTTAGTAATGATCTAACTGAAATCTATGCCTTTCCGACCTGGAAATCTTCCTACCTTGATTTAGTTTTTACCTATGAATCAATTCTCTTCACAATTTCTAAGGAGGCCCTCGTGGGTACCACAGTCGGTAGAATCACCGTCCTCCCCACACCGGGTTGAAAAGATCCGAGTTCAGGTCCTGACGTGAGGAATTTTTTATGGGCATTTTTCACAACTTGACTGAGTTAGTCGGTCTCATGCGAGGGTAGCATGGTTTTTTTCTTCCGTAACCTCGAGTTTTTCGTCCAACAAACAGAAAATCAAGCACAGAACACACACACAATTTACAGACAGTACATACGGAGCAATATGGCCTTAGTTGCAGATGCTCCTAAAACCCTATTACAACAACAACAACATTTCTAAGGATGATAGTTTCATCCGATCAGATCACTTCCCTATTGTCATTGAATTCTTTACTTCTGTTTCTGAACCTTCCTCTGATAGATCCTTCTTTTAAGCTTTAGGAAGATTAGACTTCGTTAAATCGGTTCTGGACAATGTTGATTGGATCCCCCATCCAAAACTTTGAATTGATTGATCATTACATTAACTATCTGTACTTAATCCTCCATCGTGCGGTTTCTGAGTTCGTTCCCATCAAATTCTCGGTAATTGTAGTGACTTCCCTCACTGGACGTCAAACAAGCTTGTGTATCTAATTCGTCGCAAAAATTACCTCCACAAAAGGTATTTAAAACTCAAAACTAACTTTAGCTACTTTTAATTCTCTTCTCTTAGACGACATGTTAAGAAAGTTACGAAATCTCAATTTCTCATTATCTTCACTCATTTGAAGCTGAATTTATTCAGAATTTCAATTCCAGACCCCATTACAGTAATGGTACTAGTATTTGCCATATAGTGAAAGGAAGCCACAGGCTTTTGCTGCCCTGGCGCCCCTCCCACACCGCTCCTCATGCAGGTAATTATTCATTTGACCTTTGAATTTATTCACTCTGTCAGCTACCTGGGAGGGCAACTTGTTCCAGCAATCAACGACTCGCTGGCTAAAAGAAATTGCCTATAATCGAATCGAAACCTCAACCCTATAGTTTGAATTCTAGTTCTGGAATTCTTTACAACAGTGAGAATTCCACCTCCATTCATTTTACTAAACCCTCTCAGAGCCTTATAAACCTCCATCAGGTTACTTCTGAGGTGCCTAGTTGCCAAGCTCCTGTAGTCCACACAATCGGAGTCTTTCCTTGCACGCTCGTCGTTTTGCAGATCTCATCATTCGAGTTGCCAGTCTTTGGACCTTTTCAAGAAGCTCAATGTATTTTTCGGTTGAAGTCTCCATACTGGAACACAGTATTCCAAATGTGGTCTTACATTTGTGTTATACAGTGGGATTATGACCGCCCTATCTCTAGAGGATAACGTTCGATAAATCATCGACATTATGGGCTTTCCTGGGTGCCTGTTTACACTGTTCAGAAAACTTCATATCCGCCCGTATCATAACTCCCAGATATCCTTCCTCCTACACTGTTTTTAATTCAACCCCACCAAGTGTAAAACTTATTTGAGAGTTGCTATCACCCGAGTGTAAGACTTTGTATTTAGCAGCATTAAAACATAGCTGCCACTTCTCTGCCCATCTTTGAAGTCTGTTCAAGTCTTCTCGAAGGAGAGCGGCTTGGGCACTGATCATTAATGACTCGTCTAATCTCTACGTTGTCTGCAAATTTTGATATCACGCCGTCTATCTTTTTGCCAATGTCATTTATGAAAATGAGAAACAACAGTGGTCCAAGAACCTTGAGGTACCCCACTCCTGCCGTTACACAAATCTGAAATATATCAATTAATCACGACCCTCTGTATTCTGCCCTGCAGCCACTGAGCAATCCATCTTAGAATTTTACCAGTAATCCGAACCTGTTTAAGCTTATACAGTAACCTCTCATGAGGGACCGAGTGAAATGCTTTTGCTAAAATCGAAATAAACGATGTCGAAATTGTTTTCTACATTCAGCTCATGAGTAACTGTCAAAATAGCTTACTGTTAAACTTGATTTTCCCTTAACAAAGCCATGTTGTGTGCCCTTCAGAATGCCATATCTATCTAAATGTCCTTGGATTGCGCTCTTAATAATTGCCTCTAAGGTTTATTTCTCCAATCCAAAGGAATCCACCCCTCCGAGTCCAAATATTCACTCATAATCAACCTCAATGGTTAATTATGAGGGCATCTTTGGTTAACTATGATGCCCTCAAAACTACCGGGTATATACCATCAACTCCTGGAGCCTGTACTTGCCTTTTTGCTCAAAAGATTTTCTAATAAACAATCTGTAATTACGAAATCACTAATTTCATATGGCGGCCATCGTGGGTAGCATAGTTCGTAGAATCGGTTTCCTCCCCACACTGGGTGGAAAAAGACCTGACCAGGAATTTTTATGGACCTTTTTCACAACGTGGCTGAGTTAGTCGGTCTCAGGCGAGGGTAGCATGGTTTTTTTCCCCCGGAAACTCGGGGTTTCCGTCCAGCAAACAGAAAATCCACTGAACACATGCAATTCACAGACAGTATATACGGAGCAATATGGCCTTAGTTGCCGATGCTCTAAAACCCTATTACAATACAATAATTTCTGGCACAGCCTCTTTTCAGCACGAAGGGTCTTTTGGCAGTAAAGATCAATACAAAGTACTTATTCAATTCATCTGCAATATCAGCTGGGTTATCTAAGACTTTCCCACACCCAGTGCACAAGGGTCCGATCTAATTAGCTTTCTTCTTCGTTGTATTCACATACATGAAAATTATTTCCTTGTCCCCATTCTTTGCCAATGCTTTCTTATATGCCGCCTTGACCTCCAGAACCTTATTTGTGGTGCTATTACAGATCAGCTTGTACCTGTTGTAGGCTTCATTACTTTTCACCCCTCTATAACTATTCTATCTTTTTCTGTTCTATTTGACCAGCCACTTCCGCGGTATGAGGTATGAGGTATGAGGTATTGAGGGTCTAGCGGCTCCTGGGATTTCTCCCATCTCCGCGAATGTTCTATGTATCGGTGACAGTACCCTGTCAAAGCCAGAGATTTAGAAGTGTGTGGGTCATGAGTAGTGTTATATGTTGTGCCCATTGTTTCTCCGGCTTATTGGCCGCCAGGCCCCTAATGGGACCAGACGTTGCCCATACCTCGCCACGTGGAGGCTAGCCGGGTGTTACCATTGAGTCAATTGTACTCTGGCAGGTCCTGCCACTTACTTTCCTGGGATTTTAGTGGCTAGGACCTAAAATAAAATTGGAACGACCGCGGTTGATTTTAAATCACTTACATTAAAGCACTAATATGGGGTTTGACGCTGAAAGCCTGTTTCTAAAGTGCCTAAAAGGTTGGGCGAAAATTTTTGGTGTATTTTAAATTTGGACGTGTAGGGCTATACGCTGTGCAAGAAAAAGTGCTGGGAGGGGAGAGTGAAGGCTGGGGGGTGAAATAGGAAGAAGAGGGTCGATAGGGTAGGTGACCCCCAATTTTTCAGTGAGGCATGCCCATGCCCCACCAGAGGGAAGAAATGGTGTGGCAGGGAAGAGAGGCGACAGCAAGCCGTCACCTCCCTCCCCTGCCGGGAGTGGGAGTAAAAGAATTGCACTGCACAAGAGAGTGCAGAGCATAGAGCCAATATGGCTCCGTTGAGGCAGCAACTTGGAGTTTCTCTATCTTCGTTGGTCTTCTCTGTCATTGATAGCCATATTTTTCCTCAGCTAGGAACACTGGTCAGGTCTTCCGCGGTCCTTCATTTCGGTATCCTCCTGCAATATTTTCTTTATTATTATTAGTGGTTTTTTTTGCGGATTCTAGTGTTTTCCCCATTCGCCGCTTTGTCGTCTTGTGGTGAGGAAGCGCCATCGCCGACCGTTTGTTCGTAGTGTTGGAATATATGAAGGTGTGATGTGTTTTTTTTTTTTTTTTTTTTTTGTGTTGAGTGGCCGGCGTCAGGCGATTTAGCATCCGGGGGACAATAAACACTAGTTTGATTTCCCCCTACTCACATCTCTAGCTGCGCAGAGGCAGGCCAGATTCATCTTTTAGCTCCTGCTGGGCGACACCAGAACTGATGGTCTGGGGAAGCCCGTGGAAATATAGGAAAGGAGAGTGGATGTATAGCAGGGTGGAGATGGGGAAGGAGGGACTGGGGGAAATATAGTGATAGAAAGATGGAGACGATAGTTAGAGGCATCCACATAGAAATAGGAAGGAGGAGGAGTTGTTAGTTAAAGTGATAGAGTAGAGCACTAGACAGTATGTCCAGGAATCCCACCCCTTAGTAGGGGTCAGGAGTGCAGTCAGACTGCACCCCTGGGTGGGGGGGGGTCAGTAGCTGAAATCCCACCCCTCAGTAGGGGCAGCAGGCAGTGAGGATTCCACCCCTCAGTGGAGGTCAGCAGCAAATATCCCACCCCTCTGTAGGGGTCAGCAGGCAGTGAAGATCCCACCCCTCAGTAGGGGTCAGCAAGCATTGAAGATCCCACCCCTCTGTAGGGGTCAGCAGGCAGTTAAGATCCCACCCTCCAGGTAGAGGTCAGCAGCAAAGATCCATCCCCAGGTGGGAGTCAGCAGGCAGCAAAGATCCTGCTCCAGTTGGGGTCAGCAGTGAAGGTCCCAACTTAGGTGGGGGGTCAGCAGCATATATCCTGCCCCAGGCAGTGGCCAGCACAGAGGATCCCATCCCCGGAAGATCAGGGTCTGCAGTGTTTTCTGCCAAAGTGTGGTTCTGTAGGCCAAGTGAAGTGGCCATCACTGGATATAACTATGAATGATTGGTCACATTAATGTGTGTGACAAGATCACACACATTAATGTCACACACATACATGTCAGGAAGTCGTTGACGCTATCCTTCAGTAATAGTTGTCCTACGCCTGAAGAGGGTATTAGCATACTTACAGAAGGCTGCATAGTTAGCCCGAGTTGCAATTAATTCCGGCACTTCATCTTGGGTGTAGCAGCCAGTCTCAATTTCAAGTTGTGTCCGGATGTCCACGTACAGGTGACAGTCATACATCAGGTGGCCCCAAGATTCCCTATTTCCCCAGGTGCAATCTGGAGTGTCTGTGAGGCCCATGCTGTGAAGTTTTTCGTTGAAGCTACCATGGCCTGTTAACAAGAATAGGGCATGAAGCCCTGGAGTGAACCATTTCGTGTGGTTTTTGTTGTTCTTGGCTACCTCTGGTAGGAATTTACGGGTGATTGCTCCGTACTGTGTTCCATTTCTCCTGCCACCTCGAGACTAACAGCATTCGTATTCTATTCAGATCTTGTTTAGCAGGAATGGTTATGTCTATCTGGATGTTGTGAGCATTGTCCTATATGTTACTTTTGCGGAGAAACTTTATCTGATGATAAACAACTTCCATATCAAGAGGAATCTTGCTGGTAAGGACCTGGAGTGCAAAGGTGGAGGTTGTTCTGCAGGTCCTGGTCATTGCTAGGAGGGCAGCCCTTTGGGCCTGTAGTAGTTGATTTCTCACAGCCTGTATGTTGACTCTATGCCCCCAAGCCCCTGCTCCATATGTTATTATTGGAAGCACAATACAATTGTAGTATAGATGTTAGGGTTCGGGGTTTAAGGCCCCACTCCTTCTTAGTAATATTAATAATCGTTCTTATTTTCTTAATGATATGTGTGCGTTTCTGGCTTTTGTGATTTTAGCTTTCAAAGGATTCCATAATTCAAACGTATTCGCCCTCCCTCGGCAATTCGCCCAGTTCATAGGTGCCATAAAGCGCCTTAAACTGTCATAGCCCCCCCCCCCCTCTTCTGAAGTTAAAACCTGTGCCTTTACCTTTAACTGCAATATCTTTTGCCGTCTTCCAACTGATGATTGTATGATCACCTCCTGACAATAGTTCCTGTACTTTAAGCCTTGTGATGTTAACTTAATTTTTAATGATGAAGAGGTTAAGAATATCCTCATCCCTAGAAGATGATATCTCTAACAGCTATCGAGATCTCCCAGAATTCCTTTGTTAACTAACGATTCTAATATTTCAATCAGCTGTCCTATTGGCATTGCTAATCTTTTTGCTTATCATTTTTTGAAACTTTGTTCTCATGAACAGCAACGTTCTACTGCCTTTTATCCATTTGACTCTAATACCGGTGACTGTTATGGTAGCTTAGTTCTCACTATTGATGACGTCCAGTCAGCCCTTTCTCGGCCTAAAGATTTCTCTGCTCCTGGCCCTGATATCCTCCCTGCTGTTTTCTTCAAGTAAAGAAGTTCCTCTCTAGCTCCAATTCTTTGAAATCACTTCAATTACTATCTTCTTCATGGTTGTTACCCTTCAGTGTTCAAAGATATATTATTTCGATTTATAAAAAAAAAAAAAAAAAAAAAAAAACAGGGTGAGAAAGCTATGCTTAACTATCGATCTATTACTATACTGAATACAATCGCGACAATTTTTGAATATCTGCTTTATAAATATTTTAGTTCCTACCTTCACCCTTTTATCAATCATCAGTATGTTTTTCTTTCTAGGACATCATCTGTTTTTAAATCTGGCTTTGTTCTCCCATTCCTTACAAACTAATTTGGAGAAGGGAAATCAGATTTATTTGCTATTTCACATTATGGGATTAGGTTTTCTTTGCCTATATTATAGAGGCGTTAATTATGATTGGTATTTACCGTATTTCCATTTATACTCTAGTATAAAGTATGTGTATTGATATATTCCTTCTTTGGAGCACTACCAGATAGACATCACCATGGCAACGAGGAATGCTGCCAACAACATTTCCAATTGGACCATCCGTGAGGCCTGGACAACGTCTGATCATCGCGCCATTACGTTCAGTCTAAACAAATCACTGGCCACAGTACCTGTGAACAATAAAACCGCCCATAGATATGCCATAGCAAAGACAGATTGGGAACTCTTCCAGACCACCCTACGGAATAGCATACAACGACAGAGAGAACTCCAACGTATCGAGGACCCAAGAATCCTCCAAATTAAAACTACTGAAATCATAGCCAGCGACACAGCCATCAGGAAGAAAAATCCAACATCAGGGAAAGTGCCCTGGTGGAATCAAAACCTCCAGCGACTCAGGAAGGAGGCACAGGAAAGAAGAAAGGCCTTCTAGCGAGCCAGGCGCTCCTGGCCGATGGCAGAAATTGAAACCCTACGACAGAGCTACAAAGAGGCGAGAAACGCCTCAGCACAAATTAGAGAAAGCAAAAACCAATCCTGGGAGCGCCTGGTCCTCCACCACTGTAAACAAGGACCCTTGGGGACTTGTATACAAGCTCGTCACCAACAAACTTCCCAGAGGGGAAGTAGTTGAAGCCACTAAAACACCTGAAGGATACTTGACTATCACTTGGGAACACACCATCAACAATATCCTTGACACTGCCTTCCATCCAGAGATACCAACAATGACAGTAGAACAGAGCCGAGTTTGCCAGGCCAACGAGACTCATCAAACGGCAACAAAAGAGCACCCTTTCACCATGGAAGAGATCAGCAATGCATCAGACCAAATAAAGGGAAATAGATGCCCTGGACCGGACCTTCTGGAACCCGAAATTATCAAAAAAAAAAAAAAAAACGGTAGAGTACGCTCCGAACTTACTACTAAACCTATATAACCTCTGTCTCAGAGAAGGTACCTTCCTGAATTCCTGGAAGATGGCAAACGTTAAACTCATCCTAAAGAATCCAACAAAGCCACCACATCTTCCGGACTCCTACCGGCCCATTGCACTTTTGACAGTTATCAGTAAGCTATTTGAACGACTACTTTACACACGGATCCAACATTACTATGATGAGGCAGGCCTGGCCTCAGCAAACCAATTCGGCTTCAGACGGGGAACCTCCGCCGTGGACACCTTAACTCACCTCCTGACCAAAGTAAACAGATGTAATACAGAGTACTTCCTAGTGATAGCTGTGGACTTCGCTGGGGCGTTCGACTCACTTTGGTGGCCAAGCGTCCTGGCGAGGCTGCGCGAAGCCAACATGCCGGAAAACCTCTATAACACCATCAAAAGTTACCTAAGCAACAGAACCATCAAAGTCACCACCCCCTATGGCACACTCTCCAGGCATATCCATCGGGACTGCCCTCAAGGTTCGGTCCTTGGCCCACTACTGTGGAATATTGTCTTGGACACCTTTCTTAACATCGATCTCAATGAAGTACAATCTCAGGCATTCGCGGACGACCTCATTCTGACGATGAGGCAAACTCAAGAGCCGCGTTAGAGGTCCTCGCAAATCGGGCCCTGACCACTCTCCAAGAATGGGCAAACCGAAATCAACTCAAAATATCCCCCACAAAAACAAACTCCACCCTGCTAAAGGGACGCCTTGATCTTAGGCGGCCTCTGCAAATAAAAATTGGACAGGAAACAATCAAATTCTCCAACCAACTGAAATACCTAGGCGTGATACTGGACCAAAACCTGTCATTTCAGGACCATCTGAAATATCTCCGTAAAAAAATAAGACGCTACGCAGCCATGGTTACCAGGGTCACACGTAAAGAATGGGGATTGAAAAAGCGAGTCCTCAAACTGTTCTACAAAGCTATCTTCACTCCGATCGTCACCTACGCATCCGGCGCATGGTTTCAAAAAACTACAACAGCAGTAAACAGACGTATCACGGACCAAATTCACAGATCCATCCTCCTAACCATCACTCGCGCTTGCCGCACGGTGAGCACCCACGCCCTGCAAGTGCTCGCAGGCACTCTCCCGCTAGACTTAGAAATCATACAACGCGGCCTACTATACTACCTAGACAAAGACACCCCACAGACTTTTCTGGGGTTCACTATTGACCTAACCAGCAACAGAAATGTGGAAAAGAAGAGGATACAAACTCACTTGCAGCAGGCATGGCAGGAAAGGTGGTGCAACTCTCAAAAGGGAGAGATCACAAAGAAATTTCTACCCAATATTGAACAAAACTACCCAACCTCACCCAACTGGTTCTCCCCAGGTCTACAAGCAACGTACCTCTTAACCGGACACGGAGCGATTAATGCCAAACTGTCTCTACTTGGGATTCAGGTTGATCCAACTTGCACTTGCGGGGGGCTGGAGAGCTGGCAGCACCTAATGTATGACTGCAGGCTCTATGAAGACCTACGTGGTGTTTTACTCACCAGAATCCATTACTTACCACAGGGACAAGAACATCACCTCCTAGACACGAAGGAGGAGTATCAAGCCTTCTCGGATTACGTACAGGCACTGTTCATGAGGAGGAGGACGAGGAGAAACCAAATGGCCGCAGCCCACAACCCACTACCATTATAACCAAAGAACCTTTCCACCCCCTCCCCTGCGCCGGTGGTGGGACGGTCCCCCCGGCGCCCCCTACTTTCTCCTGGTGAGGCATGGCATGCCTCACTGACTTCTGGGGTTGCCTACTCTATCATCCCCATATTTCTGCCTTAAACCCCCCCCCCAGCCTTCAGTCTCCCACTCACTCTATCTTTATGCTAGCGAATGCCCCACACACAAAAACTTAATTATGTCAAAATTCCCGTTCGCCCATTCTTTCGGCTTTTATTATGCAAGCATTATCCCTCTCACCTAACGATCATCAAACCGACGATGATGGATATATGTATCTGTCTGTAGTACGTACGTGCATATAAAAGAGTGCGCGCGTTTTTTTTTTTTTTTTTTTTAAAGGTCCTAGCCTCTGAAATCTCAGGAAATTAGGTGGCAGGACCTGCCAGAGTGAAACTAAAACTACTGGGTTCCTGGTCTGCCTCCACGGGGCGAAGGTGGGGCAACGTTGGGCCTCAGCAGGGGTACAGCGGCTAAACGACCAGATGAACAACGGTACACGACATCACACAGATACAAAGCCCACACACTTTTAAATCTCTGGCATTTCCCAGTGAACTGGTACACCCACAATGAAAGCAACACGGAGATGGGGGAAACCCCTGGTGCCGTCTGACACTAAATACACCTTACACCTTACCGGACTTAAGCTATGAAAAGTTACCCCCTTTCTCCTATTCCCACTGCCCTATCTGACTATAGGTTACTAACTAGTTCAGGGATTCCTGGCTCGTGGAAGGGTTAAATATTCCCCTTAAATTCAATGGAATCTGTTTATAGCAGCAAGCAAGTGTCAATATCTATGAATAACTACAAACAATAAATATGATAAAAAAACAATTTTAATGCACATTAATGAGTAATTATAATTTAGATACATATTTGTCAATTTCATAAGATCTCACACAAATGAAGGGTTAAAGTTAGTCAGCTGTCAACGGCAATATGGCAGCAGCTATGTATTAATTAATTAGGCATTCTCTCCTCGATTAACAGTGTTCAGTTTCGCTTGGTTGATTTTTATATCATGCACAGTACATGGTCTAGATTCAGTTAAAGTAGTGTGTCCCGACTGTTTACCGATCTCGGCGATACGGCCGTGATTGACGGGTGCTGACTCCGCCCAGTGTCACGTGATCTCATGAACATACGGAAGCATCTGGCACTGGTGACACGCGGTGCGTGTCACTCATGTCAGATGTTTCCGTATGTTCAGGTTATGAACTTCGCTGTTCGAAATGTCACGTGGTGTTAATATCAAGCCGATTATTTAATTTTATGGATGCGTAATTAAAAAAATAAAATAAAAGTTGTTTGGTTTTGGAAAAGGCTGAATAACATGTGTAACGGGGGATGGGGCAGGAGCCCTCACACCACCGTTTATTCCATGGATAGTGATTTACTTTTTGGTTTCCCTTGGTTGAGGCGGGTGTATGTTGTATTGGCTGATTTTTTTTTTTCCTGTGAAATATTATTATTATTATCATCAGTTTATTCCAGAAAGGAAACCACCCCCGGACGGCAAAGTGCCAGGAGGGGTGCTAAGTACATATCAGGGTACGAGATACTACGTGCAGTGGGCTACACATACTGAACACGTAGTCTCGTCCCGAAATATTATATATGAATTTTATGTTTAATATATACAGTATTTACTACACATTAATGATTCTGTACATACATTATACAAATCATATATTTACAATTCACTAATAATTCCATATATAACTTACATATTTACATAACTATTAGAGAAGGTATATTTTTCCAGTCAACGTCTTACCAAATTATTATTGTTCTTAAAGCAGAAAGTTTCACTTCTACTCACAATTCTTTGGTACTTTGCAGGCGATTCATATTTTGGTAAGTCTGTACGAATTCTGGAATAAACTCTTTCTGGTATGTTGCATCCTCACACAGTTTTTTGGCATCTATGTGTAGTGAGTTAAATATTTTTGCTGCATTTGATGGGAAGAATCTTTGCAAGCTACTAAGATTGTTCAGGACTGGACGCAGTGGATGATTTACTCCTCCGCAATGCCTAGCAGTGGCACGTGGTTTGATTAGACTATTATCCAGGGCTGGAGCATCCACTCTGGCTGTGAGCATTTGTGCGAGGGTGTGTATGTTCCTGTTAATTGTTCGCAGCCAGGGTGTGATGTTAAGGTTTGAGTAGAGAATGGCCCTTGAGATAAAAGGGTGGCCAGCAACTCTGTTAAGCCATCGTAAGAACCAGTACTCGATCCCAAGGACGGACTTATGTGAATATGGAGCTGAAGACCAGATTTTCGAGGCACATATTTCAATTGGCAGGACACATATATTAAAATGTACTTGGTCGCTAACTGAGGATCCCTAATTCCTACCAGTTCTTGTCTAGTAGCCCATAAAGCAGCGAATATTTTTGTCTTCATATGGGCGAAGTATTGAGCAAAGGTGAGTCTGTCATCCCACTTAAGACCCAGGCCCAGGTGAGAGTGCACTTTTTCCACACTAGACCTGTTCACAGAGATCGAGATGTCAATTTTATTCTGCTTGTAAGTTATGGTCATTTGGGCAGACTTCTGTGCATTAATATTGAGCCCGATGCAATCCAGATAGCTCTCAAATTCTCGGATTGTGCTATTTGTCATTTGGCAAATACCTTCTGCTGATTCTCGTGGCCTTTGGAAGTGATGAAGAATTTTAGATCGTCAGCATATGTTATAAAATTGTAGTATCGTGCAAGAAACGGCTCCAGGGCGGCCGCGAAGAGGGTATTTTAATCTTTGGTATTGGAGTTACAATGTAATTTTTCAGTTCGAAAATGTTGGGTTGTTTAGAAAATATAATTCGATTGATGAGGTGAGTGCTTTTGTCTTTTTAGCATTTCTGTTGACGGGCATCGGCAATTTTCAGCGTGAAATTGTGTAATTATATCAGTGATTATTCGCTTGCTTGTGATTTACTTTTTGTTAAGTGCAGGTGTTTCTTCAACTGGGTGATTTATTCCTGCAAAATATTAGTGCGAAAATGTTGGATCGTTTAGAAAACATAATTCGATTAATAAGATGAGTGATTTCTGTCCTTTTATCATTTCTGTTGACGGGCATCAGCAATTTTCAGCGTTATTGCTCGTGAAATCGTGCGGTCTTCAGGGATTGCACGTGGTGTTAATTTTTGTTACAAATAATATGGTAATTACTTGTTTTTTAATGTTCGGGCAGAATAGCATAGGATCGGGATCCCCCTATCCCCCGTCTAGTAATATACGAGCGAGAAGAATCAGTGGTTGCACTTGGTGTGAAATTTTTTTAAAAAAAATTCCGTATTGCCTTTTTTTTTTCTTCATTTCGGCTTCGATTTATGGGGGGGGGAGCTCCCACCAAAAATTAAAACAACAACAAAAAAAGCATTCATGTTCAATCGCATCAGCAATTCTCGTTGTTAATGCTCGCGAAACAGTCTAGTAATGTACGGACGAGAAGGATCAGGGTTGCATGTCGTTCTCTCTAAAAGTCTATCAACTTATCAACTTCCACAACGACAGATGGAAGTTTGTTCCAGCAATTAACCACCTGCTGGCTAAAGGCAAATTTTCGCACATCTATTTTACATCTTTCTTTCCTCAGTTTGAATTTATGCCCCTTAGGTTCGTAATCTGAAGAAGTGGAAGAATCCCATCAGAATTCAGCGTGCTCAACCCATTCAAAGCCTTATACACCTCAATCAGATCACCGCGCAGGTGCCTAATCTCCGGCCACTGCAATTTGCAGAACCTAAGCCTCTCTTGGTAAGAGGATTTCTTCATTCCCCTCACCAATCTTGTTGCCCTTCTCTGTACACACTCAAGCAAATCTACATCCTTCATAAAATGAGGCCTCCATACCTGTACGCATTACTCAAGGTGTGGCCTGATCATTGCCTTACACAGAGGGACAATCACCTCCTTTTCTCTGCTAGCAAAATTGCTGTAATTCATTAACAAAACTCCATGACCTGCCCTGGCAGCCTGTCTGCATTGTTCAGAAAACTTCATATCTGGCTGCACAGTTACTCCCAGGTCTTTCATTTTCTACTACCTTAAGTGTAGCATCACACAGTTGGTATGTTTCTCTGGGGTTACTTCTACCCATATACAGTACTTTGCATTTGTCAATTTTAAACTTCAGTTCCCACTACTCAGCCCATCTGCCCAAATTTTATAGATCCTGTTTCTGTAGCACACTGCCCTTACTGTCATTAACAACCCTGCCAACCTTTGTATCATCTGCAAACTTTGACACTAAGCCTGATATACCTTCATCAATATCATTGATAAATATACAAAACAACAGTGGATCCAACACCGAACCCTGTGAGACTCAACTAATAACATTAGTCCACGAAGAACAGCACCCATTGATTATCACCCTGTGTTTTCTCCCACTCAATCATCCTTTTATCCATTGTAGCAACTTACCCTTAATACCAATCTGCTCCAATTTGTACATTAGTCTTCCATCCGCAACAGTGTCAAAAGCTTTCCTGAAATCCAAGTATATGATAATCAAAATTATTTTTTGCATCCAGTTCCTTTGTAACCACATCATAATACCCAATGATATTTGTCAGACAAGACTTTCCTTAACAAACCCATGCCGTGTCTGAATTATTGCTGCAGTCTTCAAGTAACTTCAAGATAACTTAATAACTGATAAAAAAGAAATTGCACACTATATTTCTGAACTTTATTGAGATAAAACCCTATGAAAGATAAATAGCTGGTTCTCAAAATTAGGGTGAAAGAATGTTCTAAAAACCTAATAACAATAATAAATCACTAATGACTTCGCACAGATTGTTAATTTACCTACCCAAATTGAATCCCGTCAATGATTAAAGGAATTTTCATGGGTCTTTTCCACAAGGTGGCTGAGTTAGTCGGTCTCAGGCGAGGTTAGCACGGTTTTTTCTCCCGGAAACGCAGGTTTTGCATCAAGCAAACAGAAAATCTACCTCAGTATACACACAATTTACAGACAATATAGACGGATCAATATTGCCTTAATCGCCGATGCTCCTAAAACCCAATAACAACATCAACAACCTTCTCGAATGCCAGACAGTCCTAAACACACCCAACACACTTGATCTTTTTCTTAAGCACATGGTCAAGGTGATTGGGCTTCCAAGCACCTCAGATCACAACTTGGCGATGGTCTCTTCTCCAAAGGAGCCTTCCTCTCGTGGCCATTCTCAACCTCATGTTGTTTGGCCTTACAAGAATGTAAAATGGGGTTGCTCTGCTTGATTCCATTACTTCTTAACCTTGGTTGGATTACTGTTTCAAATCTTTTGATGTCAATGCTTGCTCAGATCATGTCAGTGAAATTATCCTTGTAGGGATGAAATCCTTTATTCCACACTCTGGCTTAAAATTTCGTCCTTTATTTAATCTTTGGTTTTCAAATAAATGTGCTGTGGCTGTTCAAAATAAGAATGTTGCCTTGCATGCAAATTTCCAGGTTCATTTTCTGCCAACACCAAAGCACACAACAAGAGCAAAACTTATTAATCCATACAAACTATCTTTGGGCTGATTTCGAACGGGCTAAGAGTAAAAAAACTTGCTTTTTATCCAAATGGTATTCTTTCATTCTGGTCTTGCCAAAGATATTGGCTGCAACATTTGCCCATCTATTCCCACCTCTATCAAAACCTGGCGCTGTCTTGTCACTTCAGCCAAAAAAAAAAAGCTGACCTGCTAGCTTCCTACGTTTACTTTCTAGCTTGTGTAATGATTATCATGCTAAACCACCTCCTACTATTCCCAGTACGCTCCATTCAATTTGTCCTGTGGTCTTTTGTAAAAAGGAAATCAGAAGAATTTCGAACAGTTTGGATGCCAATAAAGCTCCTAATCCTGTGCTATTTCTCCTCCACATGTCACAAAACCTGTGCTCTTGAGCTTACTCCTTTTCTGTTTCGCTTTTTTTACTTTCTTTTTCCACAGGTGATTGATTGATTTCCCCTTCTGCTTGGAAATTTTCTAATATACAGCCAGTTTCTAAAAAAAGGTGACAGATCCATCCCATTCAGTTATTGCCCTATTGCACTTATTTCTACTCTTTAAAACAGTGAATAAATCCATTAACTTCCAACTGTTAATCTAACTGGAATCTTTCTTCCATGTGATCAGTGATTGCCACTATGGATTCCGTCAGTGTCGATCCATTGGTGATATTCTGGCTTGTTATCCATCTCTGGACAAATTCAATGGAAAAGTTACGTGAAACTCAAGCAGTTGCTCTTGACATTCCAAAGGCTTTTGATCGAGTTTGGCATAAAGGTCTACTAAATAAGCTTCCATCTTATCATTTACCAACTGTTTTTGTAATTGGATATCCAGTTTTCTCTCTGACCACTCACTGCAAGTGATGGTAGATGTTTCTCTGCCTTCTGCACTAATGCTGATGTTCCCCAAGGTTCAGTTATTTCTCCCACTCTTTTCCTGCATTTCCAGTCAATGACCTTCTTCCCTTGACTGGAAATGCAATGTGACGATAACACATTGCATTCCACCTTACAATTTGGGAAACCTAGCTCTGCACAGATAGCTTCAACTTCTCGAATATCAATTCCTTAAATGCTGATCTACAGGTATTCTTCAGTGGGGCAAAAATAACTTAGTTGATAGATATCCTTCTAAAACTCAATCCTGTCATATCTGACAAAAATGATTCTTCTGCTTTGATGACACTCTGATTTATGGAGAAGATCACAAAAAAACTATTGGAATTACCCTGACTGCTAATCTTTCTTAGCCTAAACTGAGCAGAAATATTGCTTCCTTTGCATCTGAATAACTGGTTTTTTTTTTTTTTTTCACTCTTGATGTTACTTTTCTTCCAAACAGCTGTTCATTCAGTACACATTGCAAATCCGCGCTACAATGAAATATTGTTCCCTCATTTGGTGCCATTCCCCTAAATTCTCTGAGTCTTTTAGATTACGTTAAAAAGAGGGCAGTTAGGTTAATTAATGACTCATCTGTAACACAGTGCCTCCACTCCCTGT
Source organism: Mastigoproctus giganteus (assembly GCF_048544385.1). Lineage (NCBI taxonomy): Eukaryota > Metazoa > Arthropoda > Arachnida > Uropygi > Thelyphonidae > Mastigoproctus > Mastigoproctus giganteus. Next base: position 112,870,494 of record NC_143583.1, on the reverse strand, counting down.
CTCATAAATGCTCTTTTCAGCTGCATGCCTTTTCTACAGGTACTTCAATGCCACTTTTCTTCTGAATTGGCTTCTAAAATTCCACCCCTCTGTTTCACTTTTCTCAATCAGCCCGAATATGTGCTGCAACTAGTCAGCATTATTTTGCTCTCCAACCACTAACTGACAGAACCAACTTTTCTTCTTCCTCATTTATTCCCTCACTTCCGTTTTCTGGAACAACCTTCCGTCATACGTAATTTTTGAAAATTACAATCTACAGGAATTCAAGTCTAATATCAACCTTCAACCCATGCAAGGTACTAAGTGCTATAGTTCCAGTGATTCCAAAACTCCTCGTGTTTGGTGTTTTCATAATAATAAAAAAAACACACTTTTGGAGTCTTGGTGATGATTTCGAAGTCCACTGCATGCTCTAACTCTTTGTTTTTGGATTGTTGAAACGTCTAATACTCATCTCCAGTGATACAGTGGAGGAAATTAAGGTTGTCTTGACAAGTCTGGATGAAGTCTTTGCTTAATGACACTATGTTTCTATTGCTCATCTGTGAGGCTATGTGCACAAAATTTTGTACAGACATTCCTTTTGCTTAAATCTTCATGCAGAATTTGAAGAAATGTTCATATCCTATTTATGAGCCTTCATTCTGAAGGTCAGTCGACGATCTGTTACACAAAGTCCCGAAATTTTGCTAACTCTGCCCTCATTTCTATTGGTGGAACAGATGACCACTTCTTGGGTTATCATGAACATTCTCATATCTTTCTTTTAACCGCTTATGCCTTTAAATCGCACTGGCACAATTTAACCGTTCACGCCATAAATATTTTGAAAAATTTCATGTTTCTCTTGCAGATTTTCCCACTTTGATATCTGCAGACTTCTTTAATTTCATTTTTAACTGCAAAAGATCGATTCGAGAAGCAGCTGCTTAGAAGTTTGTATAAAGGTGCAGACACCTAGTCCTCCCAGTACCTCGTCAGGGCACTTTGCCACCACAGTGTGTCAAAGGCCCCTTTGAAGTCGACAAAGACAAAAGATATCTTGCACTAGTCTGCTCTCTAAGGGCTAAAAGCTAGACGGCATCTTTTGTGCCTCGCTCCATCATAAATCCATATTGGCATGGAGAGATAATCTTTCCTCCATGTACCATCAATAATCTGCATGCAATTAGTTTTTCTAAGGCTTTTCTCATCACCAGGAGAAGTGCAGTGGGCCTATAAGACAGCGGGTCATCAGCAAGTTTCTCTGGATTTTTAAGCAAGATCTTTCAGATAGCGTTCTTCCAGAACTTCGGAAAAGAGCAATTATTCAAACATGAGTTGAATAGGAAGATTATAGAATCTGGAGCAGCCTTCCAAGTTCTTTTTAGTATTTTAACTTCAATATAATAGTGCCCAGGACATTTCCCTGAGCGCATATCTTCACAAGAGAAAGGGGGGTTCGTGAGGATGACCAGTATAATTTAAAATTATTAATCTTGATATTAGTCTGTTCTAGAGAGTCATTAGACTCGTCATTCTGGTGTATAATCACGTCGAGAATCCTATTAAGAGTTGAGGTCCAAGAAAGCGTGTCTTGATTTCCATCAAGTTTTACAGATGTATAAATCTCCTCAGGTTGTAGTTTGCAATTAATTAGTTTGTAGACCAGTCCCCAGGGGTTAATATTTCCCTGAGAACTAACCAAGTCTTCCCAAGAAGCTTTCTTATGCCTATAAATATCTTTATGATATTATCTTCGTGCAATCGTATACCGATTCTGAAGTACTAACATTTCCAAGGGATTGCGAGTTCTATTACTCTTTTCCCTCTGATACTGATGTGCACTTCTAAGTGACTTAAGATTCTAAAGAACAGCCAATAACCACGGCACGTGATACGGTTTCCTTTTCTTGGCAGGGATAAAGTCGTCGCAAGCCTACAAAATATTTCCCTGTATGAAATTTACTTGATCATCAATAGATAGACTCCAAGTCAATAAGTTGATCAGCAGAAAGTGAGTGTTTAATAGAAGAATCAAATAATTGCCAATTTGCAGATTTGGTCTCGAATCTCGCAAAATCCGAGTTGTCGTTCCTCGAACGAATATCATTTCTAACAGTGAACGTAATGGCATTATGGTCACTTGTGGCCAGAGAATCTTCCATTCTTTAATTTTAGGAGCGATGGTGGAAGTTGCCAACGAAACATCTATATATGAATGACCCCGAGGGGTCACAAGTTGGTGGATGTCCTTTGTGAATTCAAGATCTTTAAACGATGGGTAAAAGTGAACTCTTCAATTAACTCCCCCTTGTCATTAGTCTGGGGACTGCTCCACTTTATCGAGTCCACATTTGCATCCATCAAGAAAAGTACATTTCTACCACTAAGAACCTGTAACGCTGTTTCTAAGTAATCAATAAATGGTTGGATAGAGTTCTGATACTGTGAACACTGGCAGTATAATGACACCAAGTATATTTGGCCAAACTGCCCCTCAGAAGATTCACAGGCTGCATTTCTGTACTGCTGCTCGTGCCGACGACAATTGGATCTAATGAGATGATCCTAAAGTGCATAGCAAGCCCCCCCTCTTTTTTTTTAACTAATCCTTTATAGGAATATGGTTCCTGGAGCAAGAATCTAAATACCATTATCCAAGACATTTGTAATCAAACCATTCATCACTGAGATAGTGTGCATGCAGTTTAGTTGCAAAAACTTGATCTTTAGAGTATTTAACCTACAAGAATTATTTCCTGTAACAGGTATATTACTCATGCAAAGTTTTGGCTGTAACTAACTCCAGGGCTTTTAGGTATTCTTGACATTCTGCATCTTTGAATGAATGCGCACAAAAAACAAACAAACCAAATTATGATATTAGGGTCCCCTGTAAATAAACATCTTCCTATACATGTAATTTATCTGTAAATTGCTTGTGTTTTCTGGTCGATTTGCCTGTTTGCTGAACGAAAAAACCCGTTTATGGAAGGAAAAATCTTGCTATCTACGTCTGACACCGACGTTAGTCGGTTGTCAGACGTAGACCGAGTAACGGGGATTGTCGCCAACGCAAATTCAAAATAATATTCTGTTCTTAATTTTCCAGACTTTACATGTACATCATAATGGCTTCCCTATGTTAATCTATGGAAACAGTTTACTATAGAAGTCTATGGGATCTAATTATGTCATAACACTTTGTCAAACACCTAATAAATCTTGATAACCCTGTGGAGAAACCCAGCAAAAGTTATATCTATCTACTCATCAAACTTTTATGTTTACATTATATCAATTTTTTAGCGCAAAAACCGCAGTAAATATCTAAAATACTAGGAGCATATATCCACTGGGTAATCGCTTGCCAATGGGCGAGTCCACTCTCCCATACCATGTATTATCAGAGAGAATATCAATGAATGTATAAACTTAGTGAAATGTTTAGTGATTACTGAATTGTGACGATCTACTGTGTTAGGGCACCGTTCGCATGGGTAGCAGCCGCCATTCGCCTAGGCATTAACTCCACCAGATGTCCATAGGGATCTGCTGCTTTGCTGGCTGCATGGCAGGAGATTTCGACAGTGTCGGAATAGATGACACTTGCGTGTTCATACGGCACACTTCCCATTTCAGAATTTCCCACAGGTGTTTAGTTGGAAGGTCAGGCGACTTTCGAGGAAAATCAAGATTGGTGATATCTTTACTGTGTTATTCTGACTATTCCTGCACAGTGCTGGCCATCCCATTTCTGTCCGGGAAAAAATGCCACATGGCAGGGTGTGCATGGTCTCCTAAGACCTGCCAGTAGACTTCTCCAGTGAAATGTTGGTCCGTATGCAGCAGGGGTCTTAGTTCTTGCTATCGCCATCCTCCACTCACCCCATGGAAAAGACCTGAGTTCGAGTCCCGTGGATGATGTGGCGAATTTTTATGGGCTTTTTTCACATGTCTGAGTTATTCGGTCTCAGGCGAGGGTAGAATTTTTTTTCTCTTCCAGAAATCGGGTTTTTCATCTAGAAAACAGAAAATCGAACCTCAGAACACAAGCAATTTACAGACAGTACATACAGAACAATATGGCCTTGTTCGCTGGTGCTCCTAAATCCCTATTATTACTGGGTAGTGGGCACCGTGCACGATGGATCCATGGACTCGTGTTGCTAGTACCACACAAAAAGGTGTTTGATGGCACGTTGCACCAAGTATTTGGACTCATCCGACCAGCATAGTCGTTTCCAGTCCTCCAGTATCCAACCAGCGTGTTGTTCGCACCGCAGCATTTGCCTTCGACAATGATCAGTGGCGAGGGGAGGGTGTCTCTTTGGTCGTTTTCTGTGAAACCCAGATGTCTTAGTGTACGACGTATCGTTATTTGGGCTATTGTTCTTGTATTCTTCATATTGTATTGCGAAGGCAAATGTCGCACAATTACCTTTTGTTTGAGCCTGTACAATGCGCTTCAGTCTTTTCTCTCCACGAAAATCCACTTTGCATGATCTTTTACAGTTGCTGTTAGCGGAAGTGGTTGGGTCCATTCCAAGCCATCTTTGTACATCTGAAACATATTCGGTCGTAATCAACCGACAAGGGTGCTTAGTTTCGATACTGTGGAAAGCCTTGCACGATCAGATGCCAATGACTACTGCTCCAGCGTACGAAGTTAGTCGGGTTTTTATACTGCGGGCTATGCGGCATAATCCATTACGGATTGGATGGTCACAATTTAGTGATCACTGACTGTGTATCTGATATCAGAGAATATCAATGCATTTAAAATCAATGTCATGCATTTGAAATATTATGTGACATTTGGTATGGCTGTATTTTAATTTGTTTACATTTAACAAATCGAACTGTTATTTACATTGCTGACCCTAACATCACAAATGAATTCATTTGTTAGTATTTAATGGTCATTGAAATGTGCGTCGATTAAATTGCTCAGCCACTAGGGAAACCCCCCTCCCTCTAAAACCCGGTACTTTACACTACCAGAAGGTGTTGGATGTTAATGAATCTGCATTGATAATGAGCTAAGAAAACTTTCTCTCAAGAAAAGGAAGTAAAAATGGCCAAGCAGTCTTTCTGCTTGGCCATTTTTACTTCCTTTTTTCCTCTTGCGTGGAATACTTTATCCCTACGAAGTTTAAAATAATATCGGATATAACATCACCGTGCACTTACCTTGTCAACATTCAGTCACTGTCAGGCTGAAGGCAGCCTGTAATTTCACTTTGGGACCAATATACTGTCTTTTCTTTCTGTATTAAAAAGAAATTTATACTGTCCTTTCGTATAGGGCTAGTGACGCGATCTGCTCGTAGTCGAGATGTTCAAATTTGCAAAACGATGAACGTGCTTATGAACAAACACAACCCCCCCCCCCCAATTCAAGTGTACAAAACGCCAAACGTATGTAGGCCTCGGTCCTGTCCTAATTTTTCAATTTAGAACAATTGTTGCTTAATTGCAACAGTAGTTTTTAAAGATATATATATATATATATATATATATATATACACAGGATGTCTCAAAAATGCACGGCATAACTTAAGGAATGAGTTCCTCATATGTAGACAATAAAAATATTTTATATCAACTCCGGAAATGCTTGGTTTCCGAGTTTTGAAGGTCTGTCTATGACACTTAACTGTTCACATCACCTTATAGTAATTGTTCAAAATGTCCACCTTCTGCCTGAATACAGGCCTCACATCGATGTCTCACCGACTCACGAAGACGATATCAAATTCCTGGCATGCTTCGTATTGTCTCACAACCTGCCACAATTCGATTGCAGAGAGTTTCCACTTTAAATTATTAAGAGTTAATGACTTTAAATGGCCCCAGAAGAAGAAATCTAGTTGGTTTAAATCAGTGAGCCCGGAGGCCAGGCAGTTGGTCCACCCGTCTACTTCAGGGGTCGTATATCTTGGTCGTCCTTTGTCGGCAGCACGAGGTGTAAGGTCCCATGTTCATAAAGGCGGCGATGGATACCTTCAAACGTTTTCCTGTCTGACATCGTTCTGGGAACCTTTCGTGGTACAAACGACGAGCCTCCAGAACATTGCCGTACATAAAGTGCATATCCGCTTGCTCCTGATTTGAGTACATGGTCCGAATGGAAAACCACCAGTTTCTGTCAGTACCTTGTGATGAAGGAAATCACCTGCGGGAGATAAGACATTCCGGTTAATAACTCGGGATCCAAGCATTTCCGGAACTATGTTGATATAAAATATTTTTATTGTCTACATATGAGGAACTCATTCCTGAAGTTATGCCATGTATTTTTGAGACACCCTGTATATATATATATATATATATATATATATATATATATATATATATATATATATATATATATCTTTTCTGTGGTCAGGATTTCTTTCAACGCTGATCATTCTCGATACTCATATTTAGAATGTCTTAAATATTTCAGTGTTGGTTAAACCTATCACTGTTTAATTTCATTTTCATCGATATTCGTGTTGTTCTATCGGGTGTCAGTTGAACAGGTATAGTATACTCGCAAGTTGTAAACATTCCCAGATCGACGTTCAGCCCAGTGACCTACTTTTACGTTTTGATATTGTCTGCCAACTCCATTCGTTGAACTACTTTTATGCAGGTGGCGCTTCCGTACGAGCTTCTATTACGATCAGCTCGGAATTGTAAACATCCTAACTTGTTATCGTGCCAAAGGAAGCTGGGAGGAGCATATTGAGGATTGTCCTAATAAACTAGGTCATACTATGGAACTTAGAATTAAGAGGGATGGAAATTGTGAAAAGAATATCGTATTCGGCTTTGTTGTGCATATGATACGCCGGGAGAGACCAGTAAAGTCGTTTTGTTTTTAAGGAGTAGCTGTAATTGATCGTCTTTTTAAACTGGAATTTTGATATCCTAAAATAGTAATTTTAGAAGTTAAATGTCGCTTCGGAATTCACATTCTGATAATGTCGTGCTTTGTCAGAAAAAAACAAAATTAGTTTATATGCATATTTATTCACTCATCCATATATACACATATTCACTCATCAGTGTTATGCATATTCATACCGGAACGTTTCGCTTCACAGAATTGATTACAAAAAAAAAAAAAAAAAAAAATATATATATATATATATATATATATATATATATATTTTATCAGTGATTAATTTAGCGTTGAAAATGATTACTGCTATAATGTCGAGTGCAGTGAAGTGGCGCTAGTTACAAGTATGGACCATGCCATGTTTATATGGATGCGTGGGAGCGACTGCCTCCTTGCGTAAGCTATCGGGGGAGAGATTGGGGGGAATACAGTATCACCGGGAGGACCCTTGCCTACAGTGGAGGGCAGTATTTTCTTGTTTGCATCCTGAGCTTAATTCATGATTGCCGCACTCGCTTTTCTTGAGAGTGAATATGCACCATATTACATTACATGAAGGCTTTAAAGGTAGGTTACCTTAAAGGTATTCAAAATACACTCATAGGCCAAAATACTATGACCACTACCTAATAGTGTGTTGGGCTGCCTTTCGTTGTGATAACCACTTACAGTGACTCTGCAAGACTGCCCAAGGTGTCCCCAGGTATCTTGGACCAGCTGGACATCCCAGAGTTTGGCAATGGGCAAGGCCCTGGTGTAGATTTTTTTTCCCTTTTTTTTTTTTTTTTCTGTTAGTTGTTGGTGCATCGACTTCTGTGGCCATATTGCAGCTCCCAAGGTTTTTGCATTTTTCTACTCTGATCCAAGCCCGAGGCAAGATTCGAACCCGTGACCTTTGGGTTGCCAGGCAGCCACTTTACCCACCCGGCTAGCCCGGTCGGCTGGTGTAGATTGACGAATGCTGTGTTCCACCACATTCCACAAATGTTCATTGAGATTGTTGTCAATGAACATTTGTGGTAAATTTGGTGGCCAGGGGACACACACAATGTCTCAACATGATCCTCCAACCAATTCCTGCGTGATGCTGGCTTGTGATACAAGATGTTGTCTTCTTGAAAGAGTCCAGTGCCATCTTGATATACAGTCACCCTGTAGGGAAAAACTTAGTTCAAAACAGTGCTGAGGTAGAATCAGGCAGTGAGGGTGTGTTGAGGGGGATGAGTGATGTCTGTCTTTTTATGGACTTCACTGGGTTCTCATTCCCCAAACCATGATACCACTGCTCCCAGCCTGTTCTCATCCAGCTGTGCAGTCTTGTTGCAGCTGTTCGCCTTCAAATATGCATTCTTCCATCAATATCATGGAGCTGGAACATTGATTCAATCACACCAGGCTACTTTTTTCCCCCAGTCATTCAATATACAGGAATGATGCTGCTGTGCCCGCTGTAGGTGGGGGTGTCGCTTACACATTGTCAACATGGACACATGAACAGGTCTCCTACACTGTAGGCCTATCCACAAGGGTGTCCACTGGATGGTATGCTCGGAAGTATTTCTCTGTGTGCCCTGTTTGTTAATTAGGGATTGAGCCGTCAGTTGTCCCAGATAGCAAGTGTGAACCGCAGTTCACCTCAACTGTCAATCATTGGTGGTTCCCCCAATTTTAGCACTCTGGATGGCTCTCTCTTTCTTCGGACCATTCCTGCCATGTGTTCACTACAGGGGCGCCTGAATGGCCAACAATGTGCTTGCAGTGCTGCCCCCTACCTTACTAGTGCTGTAAATCATTTCCTGTTTAAACTCCATTAATTGCTTTCCTTTTCTTATTGCACAGTCTTTGTACTGACAAACTGGCAGGCATTGCTAGTGACGGCACTATCTGTGCCACCACTATATATGCTGTGCTAGCCAGTGATGCTAGTTGTTGTGGGAAGCATCTGTTTGTGGAGACAGGGTAGTCATAATGTTTTGGCTCATAGATGTATATAAAAACCCCTTAGAAGCATAAAGAACTCCCTCCCAAAATGTATCACCATGATGATGCAAACCCACATCAAAAGATAGAAACTGAAAATAAACTAGTGGACCAACCCAACATACTGTGGGGTTAGATTTAAAGTACTGTTTTATTTTTGATTGACTGTATTCACAGATAATTGAGAATGTGTTATAAATGTCAAGGGTTAGTACTATGATTACACATTTAGTATACTTTCTATAGCATGTGCAAAGGAGCCATATTGCTTCATCTGGAGGTATGGTGGATTCTGTGACTGACTTGTAGGTTGTGTGCTGCCATGAAAAATGAATGGCCCATTGTAAACTGTGTCACTGAGAACTGGTTGCCCTTAATTAATTCAGTGGATTTGCAGTCACAATAAAAGTATAAACATGAGAAACCAGCAGGCCACATTATGCAATTTAGGCTGCTAAGAGTGTTATGCATCCCCTGATTTTAAAACTAGCATGTTACAAAATATAGTTTTGCATTGACTTTTGAAAATATCTGTTCTTAGTAATATTTGAATTTTTTGCATTGCTTTCTTATGACATTTTATGTATCTTCCTCAGTAAATTAAAATATTATAACCATATACTGTTCTAAGAATGGCACATTAATGTTATGTAACAATTGTTGGATTTTCATCTTTTAATTATTAAATGTAAAAAAAAAAAACTATAAATATAAATGTTTATATTTAAACATTAATTAAATATAACAAAAATTAAATACCATTTTGAAAATTTGAATAATTAGCAGTAAATGGTCTTGTGGGCTAATGACTTTCAGCATTTTTACATGTGTTTTGGTTTCCACAGCTCAACAAGTTGTTTTCATCAGGGGAAGAAAAAAACATACATGTAATATATAGATCTTTGGACATTGGTTTCATTTTTGGTTTCCCTCTAGCAAGTCTAATTATTGTGATGAGACATTGTATTGACATATAAATTATGCCAATTGAACAAAATTGGCATCATTTAAGTATATCTCATACTGTAAATGCCTTTATGAGTTGCCATGGTATTGTACTACCTTGAATAAGTAATGCTTCTCTAATAGAGAAGACTGCCATAACTTCTTTGTAACCTGAAGCTATTGCTCTAAACAAATTATGTAATTTTCAATTACTGTACACCATCAGGCATCTCTCATATTGTGGAGTTTTCAACTGGGTTGTCATCATTGTAACACCAGGGTACCTGCCCACCCACTGATGAAGAGCCAATAAGCTCTGAAACAATGCCGTCTGGGTGGTGGTATCCGTCGAGAATAAGTAACACTAGTCTTCTCTATTAGAGAAGCATTACTTATTCAACGTAATACGATACCTTGGCAACTTGTGAAGGCATTCACAATATGAGATATACTTAAAAGATGCCAATTTTGTAACTACTTAGTATTTGGCTACATATAAACATGATGCTATAGCACAAACCTATATGTTAACTTCTTCATAACCTACAGCTATTGCCCTAAACAAATTATATAATAATAATTCACTGCATACACACTCAGCCAACCTACATGAATATAATTATTATTTATTAATTATTATTGATAACTACAGACCTGTTAGTTTAATTTGTGTTCCAGGGAAAATAATGGAATCACTGGTTAAAGAAGCATTGCAGGATCATCTAGACAAGACTGCAGTAATAGTTAAGACACAGCATGGGTTTGTCAAAGGGAGGTCTTGTCTGACCAATTTGATTGGTTACTATGATGTGGTCACCAAGGAACTGAATGCCAAAAATAATTTTGATATCATATACTTGGATTTCAGGAAAGCTTTTGATACTGTTGCACATGGAAGACTGCTGTACAAATCGGAGAGGTTTGGCATCAAGGGGGTAAGCTGCTATAATGGATAAAGGGGTGGTTGAGTGGGAGAGAAAACAGAGAGTGGTAATCAGTGGACACTGCTCTTCGTGGACAAATGTTATTAGTGGAGTTCCCCAGGGTTCGGTGTTGGGCCCATTGTTGTTTTGTATATTTATCAATGATATTGATGAAGGTATATCAGGTTTAATGTCTAAGTTTGCAGATGATACAAAGGTTGGCAGGGTTGTTAACTCCAACTGGATCTAGATAAGTTGGGAAAATGGGCTGAGAAGTGGCAACTGGAGTTTAACCTTGACAAATGCAAAGTACTGCATATAGGTAGCAATAACCGAAGAGAAACATACCAACTGTGTGGTACTATACTCAGGGAAGTGGAAAGTGAAAAAGACCTGGGGGTAATTGTGTAGCCAAATATGAAGTTCGCTGAGCAGTGCAGATGGACTGCCAGGGCAGGTCATGGAGTCTTGTCAATGATATATAAGAAATTTGCTAGCAGGGACAGGGAGGTGATAATCCCATTATACAAGGCAATGGTCAGGCCACACCTAGAGTACTGTGTACAGGTCTTATGGCCTCATTTTAGGAAAGATGTAGAATTGCTAGAATGAGTACAAAGAAGGGCAACAAGATTGGTGAGGGGAACGAAGGGATGCTCTTACCAAGAAAGGCTTAAGTTCTGCAAATGCAGCGCCTGGAGAGTAGGCACCTGCGAGGTGATCTGATTGAGGTGTATAAGGCCTTGAATGGGTTGAGCAAGCTGAATGCTGATGGGATTCTTCATCTTGCTCAGACTAAGAACCTGAGGGGCCACAATTTCAAATTGAGGAAAGATAGTTGTAGAATAGATGTGTGGAAATTTGCCTTTAGCCAGTGGGTAGTTGATTGGTGGAACAGGCTTCCATCTTTTGTTATGGAAGTTAATAGCCTAAATAAATTTAAGGCTGAGCTAGACAGGGATAAAATGGTTTTTTTTTTTTTTTTGCCCCTGGCTGATGGTGCATAAGCTTGCTTTCTTGCATCGTATGTCTCTACTAATGTAATGCTAATTGTTTATACATTCCTATCTTTGTCCTTGTTATTTCATAATTTAATTACTTGATTATAAATTGTTTCAGGTAAGAGCACTTGAATTTCTGAAACACACTCATATTTCATGCCTTAAAAGTGTTAAAAACCAGCCTAAGAAATTCTACCATTTGTTCTTCTAACAAGATCACAATGGCATACAATTATGGGCACCAGCAGCGTGGTGCAAGTGCACTACCCTTGGATTTCGAAATAATACACAATTTTTAATATTTTAATTAATTTATTGAAACCTATGATATTGCATGTATTCGAAAATTTGGTGAACAAAAAATTTATTCCCAGATGCACCACCTTGCAAAATATCCTGCCGACACCCATGCATACAATCATTACAGATATTCAGAAAATTTACCAGTTATATTTTGACTGTTCTCTAGGTTTGGACAGAATAAAGTGTGGGTACCAGATGATGTTATTTGTACTGCTTGTTGAACAAAAGGAAATTGTTATGTAATAATTGTTGGATTTTTATCTTTAATTATTAAATTTAAAAAAATTCTTGTTTTGAAAAATGAAAATTGTATTTGCTGAATCATAAGATGCACATATTCCAAAAAAAAAATTACATAATAAACTTGATTCACACGATGAGATGAAAGTACCAGTGTTTACCTTGCTTGTTAATGTTAAATTTATGTAATGCCAACTCCCAAGGCAGCCAGCCTTGGGAGTTAGTAATATCAATCAACCTTGGGCTGTGATGTTGGACTGTCTGTTGATAATTAAACATGTGAAAATTAAATTTCTGTGCATCAATCATTAACTTTTATGGTACTTGTCTATTATTCTCATGCCAGTAGTCGGTGTCCCCACTCTAGGAGCAAAACCTTCTTCACCATTAACCTTATGTACAAACTAAAAATATATATATAAAAGGTAAATAAATATAAATATACACAGGTTTTGGTTAGGTTAGACTTACTTATAATTTATACTGGTAGGTGGGGATTATAGACAAGTACCACTTTAATCTATATATTAAATTAATGATTACCAGCATACTGAAACAACACAAATTGAAAAAAGCAAAAGACATGATTAATTACTGGTTCACTCTTCAATTTATGGGATTCAGAATGTGAACAAAGCTCTACAGGATAAACAGTGTAAAGTTTTCACAAATGAAGTCTTTGATATTTATTAATTTTTTTTACCTGAACAGTTAAAAAAGGATAAAGTTTGCTGTATCGACATTGAATAAGAAATAGTTACTAAATACTCTCCAGATAACTTTAATTTTCTTGCTGCCCATGAAAGGTGGATATGTTTCGTTCGACTATTATTATTTTCTCCTTTTGCTTTTTACCTTTGTCCAAAGTCACACTAGTCCTTGCAAAATACAAACCACAGTGATTGTATAACAAAGAATTGGCAGTTCAGTCATGTTAGACTGTCATGTAAAATATTAATTGCCAATAACAGATTTCTTAGTTTCATAGGCAACCAGGCAACAGCATTTCTTGAACCTTCTGTGTATACACTTCCATATTAAGAACACACACACACACACACACACACATTTTTTAAAACCTGTATTAATTCATGCACTGTATATTTTAAATTGTATTGTTTTATGTATTATAATGACAGCCTTTTACAGTGCAACAGAGACAGACTACCTTTGAATATATTATTATTTCTTTGATCTGTTAAGTTTTTCTTGCAGTAAATTCATAGCTTCAGTTTGCTACAAACAAAGACATTTCAAATTTGTACTTTAGTATTTCAGGACCATAATTTACTTCTATTCTATTAATGACCTAGAATGGACAGTAAATTCACTAATAAAGCAACAAATAAAATGAATATCCTAGAAGTGGTGTGCAGTTTGGATAAACCATAAATTACACAGTTTCCAGGAAAATTCCATGCATAGATTTAAACCTTTGACCTTGGAGGCGCACAATTCACAAAATGAAACTACTGTAACAACACTGGAAAAATTAATCAATAAATGAATTTATTTATCCAATATACATACAAATTATATGGAGTTGCTTAAATGATTTTCATTTATGTAATGCTACATAATTTGCTTAACTAATTCTCACAAAACAATCATTTCTTAATTGTAACTGATTTTGTTATATCTTCATTATGGTTCTGAGATCCTTTCTTATTTCAATTGATTCCTAAGCTGGAGTTTAACATATTAACTTTTGCCATATCTGGATATATTATTATTATCACCAGCCATATGGTGCAAGGAAGCCTGAGGCTTATGCTGCACCAGCCAAAAAAAAATAATTTCTGCATTTCCCCCGAGAAAGAGAGAGAGAGAGAAGTAGAAAGGAACCACCAAGAAAGAGAAGAATGATGATATCCAGCTCGGGACCCTGGGTGTACTGAGCCCATACTCACCAGATGTGAGCTCCTGGGGAAATCCCCCCCCCCCCTTTTGTATTCAAGGTGATAGGGTGAGAGGTCCACAAACTACTGAGTTATGTTTATCCAGCTTCCACCTATTGTCAATATTGATACTAGTTGATTAAGATAATTATAGAATGGAGAACTTTTCACATTATTCACATTTCAATTTTGCAATAATGTATGTATCAACTTTCTGTGCATGTATTGTATATAAGTTTACACATGTGGTAATAAGGTAAATTTAATATATATTTTTAACTTATTGTTTTTCCTCCTGCTTTCTTTTGTAGTGTGTGGAAACATTGACATTCGCAACTCTGTTAAGAACTTTAAAAAACTGGAGAACTGTACAGTTATTGAAGGCTTTCTTCAGATCCTGCTAATTGATAATGGAGTTCCAAAAGATTATGAAAATGTATCTTTTCCACATTTAAAAGAAATTTCTGGCTATTTGCTGTTATACAGAGCTTCAGGACTTCAATCTCTTGTAAAGCTTTTTCCGAACCTTGCAGTTATTCGAGGCACCATGTTGTTTCATAACTATGCATTTGTTGTATTTGAAATGCTACAACTGCATGAGATTGGATTGCATGGCTTTACAGACATCTTGAGAGGGTCAGTGAGGATTGAAAAAAATCCAAGCCTTTGCTATGTCGATACTATAGACTGGGACAGAATTGCAAGAGGTGGAAGAGGTGGCCATTTTATCAAGGAGAACAAGCCTGTTGAGCAGTGTCCTAATACTTGTCCAAGTGATGGATCTTGCCATGCTATTGGAAAGTTTGGTAGTAAGTTTGGATTGTGTTGGAATTCTCATCATTGTCAAAAAGGTAATAACTAGTTCAACGTAGTTCTCTTGGCATAAACTTGTCATATACCATAAAAGTAATTTAATTCTATAATAGCTTCCATATTGTAATCTTGAAACATTTCATAAACTAAAATGTGTGCGCATCAATGGTAAATCCTGATACATGCTACTGTCAACAACCAGTTACTAAATCATCTTTTTATAAATAAAAATCAATTTTTAGCTTTTGTTATTGAATATATTTTAAAAAATTCTGTCATTACTATTTAAAATAAATTTCAGTTCTAAATTTTCCAATAGTTGCCGTGCTGGTAATACTAAAAATTCTAGTTTTAAAAGATTTCAGAATCCATTTTTTATGAAAAATTTTCTTTGGCATATATTTTTCGAAACTGAAATTCTCCTCTCTTAAAAAAAATGACTGCTAAGAAAATCTTGTTAGCATAAATAATTTGAATATTATTTAAAAATTTATCAAAATGTTTGTTTCCCTATTCTGTATGACTGAAGTTTGGAGAATCTTCTTGTAAAAATCTTAAATCTAGCTTTGACTTTGATAAATTCGAAAAAAAAAAAAAAAAAAAAGTATTCTCTTTCTCCTGTACTGTGAAGATACCATTAGCCATTGCTTTATACCACATGATATGTGGCATAAAGCAGTGGCTAAGTCATATCTTGAATTGTGTTAGAATTATTCTTACAGTTATTTATTTATTTTTTACAGCAAATAAGCAACTAATATTATTATTTAGCTTATATTTCTGTGTTATCAGTACCTCTACATAGTTTGTACAACTGCTGTTGTTTTGCAACCCATACAGGGACTAATATTAACTATTTACTAAAAGTAAGAACAGGTGCACTAAGAGTAACAACTGATGCATGTACTTGCATATACACCAATGCTAGGAGCATAGCAAATATATTTGATGAATTTGAAGTGCTGGTCAAGCCATCAAATGTAGACATTGTTGGGATATCAGCAGTGTGGTATTACTAAGATATAAGGGATGCAAAATTCAAATATGGGTAGTACAGAGTGTACAGAAATGCCAGCAGGGTAGGAGTGGGTTGGAGTTATGCTCTTAATTAAGAAGCACATAAAATCTAAAGCAGTGCATCCAGCAGTCAGTTTGGTGTGACAGAAGCACTGGGAAAGTAAAATTGAGAATAGTAGTGTGTTATAAGCCTAATGATTCTGATGAGTGCAATGAACAACTGTACAAAGAAATAGAGTGGGCCAGTAAATCCGAATTCCTTATAATGGAGGATTTTAACTTTCCAGATATTGACTGGAACTTGTGGGTTGGTCACTCACACACTAGCAAGACTTTTGTGGATTTACTGGATGACTGTTTTTCACAGCATCATGTTAGAGAGGCAACAAGACGGAGTAATACTCTTGATCTGATTATGAGCAGTGATTATTCATGCATAAAGAATCTACAGATAAAAGAACCACTAGGTGTCAGTGAATGCATTGTATTGATGTGGGATTTACTTAAAGGTGTAGGCGCCTCCGTGGGCAGGAGCAGCAGTGCGTAGCACACGTTTCTTGATTAGACCGGGGTTCGAGCCCGTAACCACCAAATACAGAGGATGTGGAATGGTCAGGGAATGACCACCGCATATCACCGGAGCAATATGGCCTTAGTTGCTAATGCTCCTAAAAACCAAATAACAACAACAACTTAAAGATATCAAGGGTAAAGTTAAGCATTTTACTTTTGTAAAGGCGACTACAGTGGTCTCAGACAGGTTTTAAATTCTATATAGTGAGACTAATTGATTATGTTACCATCGGAAAATTCTAAATGGGAAACATTCACGGAATTAAACATAGAACCAACTAGGCTTTTTGTACCAAGTAAGAAATACTGTTTAAGGTTTAAGCTTCAATGGATGTAAGATGAGCTAATGAGTCATGTGACAGAAGTAAAATGCATGGGATGTATATAAATTATCAGGCGACAGAGAAACCCATAATGAATATGAACTAGTCTGTAATCAAGTACAAGGGAGGTTAGGCAAGCAAATGCAGATTACAAGAAATCTTTGGCAAAGGATGCAAAGAAAAACAGCAAAGATTTCTTTCCTTATGCAAACACTAGAAGGAGAAGGAAGGGGATGAATCAAATTAGTTCATTTGGACTATGTATATAAAGTGCTTAGCATCATAATACACAGCCATTTCTGTATAAACAGAAAATTTTTAAGGTGGCATCGTTTTAGGTTATATCTCATATTGTGAATACCTTCACAACGAGTTGCCATGATATTGCACTACTTCGAATAAGTAACGCTTCACCTAAGGAGAAGACTAGTGTTACTTATTCTCAGATAGGTACCACCACCCAGACAGTATTCACAATATGAGATATAACCTAAAACGATGCCACCTTAAAAATTTTCTGTTTATACAGAAATGGCTGTGTATTATGATGCTAAGCACTTTATATACATAGTCTAAATTTGTTCGCAGCTTGAGGCTCTAGCCCTAAATGCGCATTAGTTCATTTGATATTGATGATTTGACTTTTGATGATCTGCCCGGTTTGCTGTCAAATTGAATGAGTATTTTACATCTACATTTATATGTGAGGGACACTTTAGGGAAGTGGAT
Organism: Mastigoproctus giganteus; assembly: GCF_048544385.1. Taxonomy (NCBI): domain Eukaryota; kingdom Metazoa; phylum Arthropoda; class Arachnida; order Uropygi; family Thelyphonidae; genus Mastigoproctus; species Mastigoproctus giganteus. Next base: position 112,852,872 of record NC_143583.1, on the reverse strand, counting down.
GCTGTAAGTTTATCAAACTCTTTACAGGGAGCTAAATGATTTTGTAATAACTGAGAGGAAAGTGGAAGAGAAATTATTGAAGTTAAACATAAGAAAGGCATCTGGAATGGATAAGATCTGTCCAATTATATTAAGGGAGGCAGTAAAGGAAGTTAGAAAATCCTTAGCCACAATTATTAGAGCATCCTTGGATTCAGGGGAGGTTGCCATAGACTGGAGATGTGTGAATGTATCCCCAATTCACAAAGGGAGCTAAAAGGGTGAAAGTGAGTAATTACAGACCTGTTAGTTTTTAACTTCTGTTTCCGGGAAAATAATGGAGTCACTGGTAAAAGAAGTAATGAGGACCATCTACACGAGACTGCATTTATATTTCAGACACAGCATGGGTTGGTTAAGGGGAAATCTTGTCTGACCAATTTGATTGGATACTACGATGCTGTCACAAAGGAATTGTATGCAAAAAATAATTTTGATGTCATATACCTGATTTCAGGAAAGCTTTTGATAGTGTTGCACATAAAATACTGCTGTACAAATTGGAACAAAGTGGCATTAAGAGAAATTTGCAGCTATGGATAAAGGGATGGTTGAGTGGGAGACAACAGCGTGGCAATCAATAGACATTGCTCTTCATGGATTAATGTTATTATTGAGTCCCCCAGGGTTTGGTGTTGGGCCCACTGTTGAATTATATATTTATTAATGATATTGATGAAGGTATATCAGGCTTCATGTCCAAGTTTGCAGATGATACAAAGGTCGGCAGGGTTGTTATTGACAATAATGACAGTATGTTACTGCAACAGGATCTAGATAAGTTGGGCAGATGGGCTAAGAAGTGGAAACTGAAGTTTAACCTTGACAAATGCAAAGTACTGCATATGGGTAGAAGTAACCCCAGAGAAACGTACCAACTGTGTGGTACTACACTTAAGGTGGTAGAAAATGAAAGAGACCTGGGAGTAATTGTGCAGTCAGATATGAAGTTTTCTGAGCAATGCAGACAGGCTGCCAGGGCAGGTCATGGGGTTTTGTCAATGATATATAGGAATTTTGCTAGCAGGGAAAAGGAGGTGATTATCCCTCTGTATAAGGCAATGGTCAGGCCACGCCTTGAGTACTGCGTACAGGTCTGGAGGCCTCATTTTAGGAAGGATGTAGATTTACTTGAGCGTGTACAGAGAAGGGCAACAAGATTGGTGAGGGGAATGAAGGGATCCTCTTATCAAGAGAGGCTTAAGTTCTGCAAATTGCAGTGGCTGGAGACTAGGCACCTGTGCGGTGATCTGATTGAGGTGTATAAGGCCTTGAATGGGTTGAGCATGCTGAATTCTGATGGGATCATTCCACTTGTTCAGATTACGAGCCTAAGGGGGCATAAATTCAAATTACGAAAGGACAGACGTAGAATAGATGTGCGGAAATTTGCCTTTATCCAGTGGGTGGTTGATTGCTGGAACTGATTTCCATAATTTTTTGTGGAAACTGATAGCTTAAATAAATTTAAGGAAGAACTAGATAAACTGTTGGTAGGGAATGGTTGTGTGAGATGGGAAAGTTTTTTTTTTTTTTTTTTTTTAGCTGATACTCTATAAGCTTGCTTTCTTACATCATTTGCCACTACCAATGCTAATATCATTAACAAACTATGTGCTATTTACTATGTTGTTGGTTGGAAACCATTGATAATGAATACTGTTGTTGCCCACTGTCAAAAGTAGTAGTAATAATGGCAAATGATGCAAATAAGCATGCTTATATAGTATCAGCCAAAAAAAAGTTCACCCATCTGTACCCTCCAAGAATTTGTCTAGTTTTTCATTGAATTTATTCAACCTATGCCAACAATCAACCAACTGCTGACTGAAGGCAAACCTGCACATCTGTCCTGCAACCATCCTTCCTCAACTTGAATCTGTGCCCCCTCGTGTGTAGTGTCAGAAAGTGGAAAAATACCATTTAACATTCAGCTTGCTCAATTCAGTTAAGGCTTTAAATACCTCAATGAGATCTCCCCCACCCCATGTGCCTGATCTCGAGTCATTGCAGCTTGCTGTAGTGAAGCCACTCTTACCTAGAAAGGCTTCAGTTCCTTTTGTTCCCTTCATCAATCTGGTTGCCCTTCTCTGCACTCATTCCAGGAGATCTACTCCTTCCTAAAGTGAGGCCTCCCAACCTGTATACAATATTCAAGATGCAACCTAACCATGGCCCTATACAAAAAGATAATCACCTCATTATCCCTGCTTGTAAAATTTTTATATATCAATGACAATATCTCATGAGCTGTCCTTGCTGCATGTCTGCACTGCTCAGAGAATTTCATGTCTGAATGCACAATTATCCCTAGGTCTTTTTCATTCTCCACTACCCTGAGTGTAGTACCACACAGTTGATAAGTTACTCTGAGGTTACTGCTGCCCATGTATAGTGCAGCAGTAACCATTTGTCAATGTTGAACTTTATCTGCTATTTCTCAGGCCATCGCCCCAATTTTCCTAGATTTTGTTGCAGTAGCTCACACTGATGACTGTCTTTAACCACCCTGCCAACCTTTGTATCATCTGCAAACTTAGACATTAAGCCTGATGTACCTCATCAGTATCATTGATAAATATTGAAAACAACAATGGTACCAGCACTGAACCCTGGGTAATCCCATTAATAACATTAGTCCATGAAGAGCAGTGCCAATTGATAACCACTCTTTGGCTTCTTCCACTTAAACATCCCTTTATCCATAGCAGTAACTTGCATTTAAGACAAGACCACTCCTTGACAGATCCTTGCTGTGATTGCAATCTATTTGCATGCTTGTCTAAATGGCCCTGCATTACTTCTTTAAACCATGTTTCTGTTATTTTTCCTGGAACAGACATTAATCTAACAGGTCTGTAATTACTCAAGTTGCTTTTTGATAATACCCTTTTATGAATTGGGGATATTTTTGCACTTCTTCAGTCCATAGGGGACCTCCTATGAATCCAAGGATGATCTCTTAATTATGGCTAAGGGTTTGCTTCCTCCCTTAATATAATTGAAAAAATTCCATCTGCCCCAGGTGCCTTTTTTTTTTATGTCCATCCTCAACAATTTCTCCTCCACTTTCCTTTCAGTCATCAAAGTCATTTAGCTCCTCGTTAGAGTTTGATAAACTTCTGGCATCCCCTACACTTAAGAATTGTGAATATAGTAGTAAAACAGCTATTCCATTTGTCTGCAACCTGAGCATGGTCATCAACAGTTAACCCATAAACATCAAATGGCCCAATATGATTCAGTCTCTTCCTTCTACTGTTAAGCAAAGAAGTCTTTGCATTATTTGCTAGAGACTTCTTATAATATAATCTGCCCTAGGCCTCTGTATCATTTGATAATTGTTATGCATCCCACGTACTTTTCTTCTCTGCAACGTGTCTCATTAGTTCATCTGAACCCTCCATGTAGGTCTAAGCTTATTTCTTTGTTGGTATTAAAAGCCTAGTAGCTTCTTTGATTACTTCCCTGAATACTTCCCATTTTGAATTTGCTGTTGGCAGCATCATGAGTTGGTCTCACTGCCACAATTTAAAAACTGCCTGAGACTTCTATATTCACTCTTGAAAAAGCCTTTCCCTTTACTCTTGATAGTAGTTATGTTTTTAATTGAATTCCACATTAATACACTGTGATCACTGCCACTCAGTGGGTCTTTTATCTGCAGATTCTTAATGCATAAAGAATCACTGCTGATAACCAGATCAAGAGTATTGCTTCCTCTTGTTGCCTCTCTAACATGCTGCTGTAGGAAACAGTCATTCAAGAAATCTACAAAAGTCTTGCTAATGTGTGAGTGACCAATCCACAAATTCCAGTCAACATCTGGAAAGTTAAAATTCGCTCATTATTAGACAGTTTAATTGTTCACCCACTCTATTTCCCCATATAGCTGTTTGGTGTACTTGTCACAGTCATTAGGCCTATAAAACACTCCTACTCTCAATTTTTTTTTTATCCCTAGTATTTATATCACACCAAACTGACTCGACATTTCACTCGTTGCCTTAGTCAACTGGATGCACTGCCTTAGATTAAAAATTCTTCTAAACTAAAATCATAACCCATCCACCCTTCCTGTATACATTGTACTCCCCATATCCAAATTCAGCATACCATTATGTCTGAGTGTCACCCCGTCTCCACTATTCCTGTAATGGCTGCATTTGACGACTTAATCAGTACTTCAAATTTATTTACAATGCTCCTAGCATTGGTGTACATGCATGTGTTCTTACTCTTAGTTACCCTAATACAGCCCATGTATTCATTTGTTCCACGATGATCCACAGCAGGATCTGAAATCCCAGACACCTGACTTTCCAGGCTACTGCATGAACCAATAGTAGCAATGCATGAATCACTTTCATCTCTACCTGTGGCTCTAGTTAGACTATTAGTCTGTATCCCCCCAAGCTATATTTTCCAACCCACCTCTCACTACCTTGATTGCATCAGCAAATATTCTTGAGGTGTATCTTTAAAAATTTACAAAATGTCTTAAAAGAACATGATCTTCATGAAAAAAATATAGTTGGTTGTACTTTTGAAGATGATGCAAATACATTTGGGCAATATAATTGACCAATATATGACCAGTGTTTGGTCTCGCATGCACACACACATGCGCGCGTACGCACACACACACACACACACACACACACACACACACACACACACACACACACACACACACACACACTGTTATGTACATATTTTAAATGTAATTGCATGTGGTAGTATGCGGTCATGTGTAAAACTAAAATCATATTTCGGGTTAATTAATAAAATAGCATGTTTTTTTTTTTTTCTGAATCCTATAAAAGATTTTCTATTTAGGAAAACTGCAGTAAAAAAAAAAGTAATAAAGTAAAAAGACTTAAAAAGATTGCTAAGAGAAGATGTTGGAGCAAAAGTAATACAATTTGTAATTTTTTGGCAGTTTCAAAATGAAAAAAAATTTGATTTATTCCACAGTTCTGGAAGTATTACAAGAAATATCGAATAGTACCAATTTTGACAAAAAGACGTGCTCAGAAGCAGCTCCATTCAGAAAATATTTTGTAAATATGAAACTGTTTTGCTTTCCTTTACTTTATTACAATTATTTGAAAGTTTAACACCAGCATCTAATTACAGTCGAACTTGGTTATAACAAGCATGGAAATAACGAGATCACTGCTGTAACGAGCAAAAAGCCATAATGTTTTTAATTTACATGTATTCCCATACAATCGTTCACTGTTATAACTAGTGTACTACACAGATATACCGAAAAAATTTGGTAATTATGCAAGCATTCTTAATTGCTGGGGTAGTCACAAAAACCCAATTCTTGGAATAGACGAAAATGAAAAGGGTGACTTAGCATTATGACCACCTGCATTGGATTAGTGGCCGGTTTATGAACTTGTCTTCCAGGGACAGGGCTATACAATAGTCCGCTTTTCGCATTACCCTATTTACATTCGCATTACCCTATTTATATTCGCATTACCCTAAATGTCTTGTATTCATCGAACATAAATTTATTTCGGGACGTCTAAGAACTTTGTATGCATTTTGGGACTTCTAAGAACGTTGTATGCATTTCGGGACTTTTAGGAACGTTGTATGCATTTCAAGACTTCTAAGAACTTTGTATGCAGATCACTTTATCATTTTAAAGAAAATCACTTTATCATTTTAAAGTAAAGTAAAGAAAAAGTCGAAATTATTCGTGAGTTAGAATGTTGAGCAAAAAACATTGAAGTGTGTAAAAAGTTTTCTTTGTCCTCTTCAAGTGTATTGAGAGGAATAAAGATGTTTACATATCGGCACTGGAAAAGAACATAACTGAAAAAAAAATTTAGAAAGTGCGAGGTTACAAATGTTGAGGAAGCATTGCTTCAGTGGTTCACCACACGAAGAAGTGCTGGATTTTCAATAGATGGTCCAGTCTTGAAGGCTCAAGCGGAAAAATTTGCTAAACAATTTGGATGTGACGATTTTGTGTGTAACAACAGTTGGCTGGATTGATTTAAAAACCGACATAACATCGTCTATGCAAAAATTAGGAGATTCTCGATCTGCAGATCCAATAATGGCAAAATGAATGGATTGACCGTGTTTGGTCAGAAATCAGGAAAGATTTCAATGACAAAGACATCTACATCAGTTGTGCTACTGCAATATATATAGATTTGCTTGAGTGTGTACAGAGAAGGGCAACAAGATTGGTGAGGGGAATGAAGGGATCCTCTTACCAAGAGAGGCTTAAATTCTGCAAATTGCAGTGGCTGGAGACTAGGCACCTGTGCAGTGATCTGATTGAGGGTGTATAAGGCCTTGAATGGGTTGAGCACGCTGAATTCTGATGGGATCCTTCTGCTTGTTCAGATTACAAACCTAAGGGGGCATAAATTCAAATTAAGAAAAGATAGATGTAGAATAGATGTGCAGAAATTTGCCTTTTTTTTTTTGGTTGATGCTATGTAATCTTCTTTTTTGGATCATATGCCTCTATTAATGCTAATAATGTTCAAGGTTTAAGCCTAAATGGATGTCAGATGACCTAATGCGACTCATGGCAGAGAAGAAAAATGCATCGGATACATATAAATTATCAGAAGCTTAAGTAGATATAACCTAGTCCTTAATAAAGTCAGAAAGTAGGTTAGGTGAGCGAAGACAGATTACAAGAAATCTTTGGCAAAGGACGCAAAGAAAAACTGCAGAGTCTTCTGTACTTATATAAACTTTAGAAGGAAGGGATTGAATCGGATTGGTCCACGTGTTGAAGGTTTGACTGTTGATAATCCTGCTCAGATAGTTGACAAACTGAATGAGTATTTTGCCTCTACATTCACACATGAGGAATTCTGTAGGACAGTAGAGGACAGAAGCTTATTCTAACAGTGAGCTTAATGATTTTGTAATAACTGAGAGCAAAGTGGAGGAGAAATTGTTGAAGTTAAACATAAGAAAGTCACATGGGGTGGATGGGATCTATCCATTATATTAAAGGAGGCGGCAAAGGAAGTAACTAAACCATTAGCCATAATTACGAGAGCATCCTTGGAATCAAGGGTGTTCCCCACAGACTGGAGATGTGGAAATGTATCCCGAATTCATAAAGGGGGATCAAAGGGTGACACGAGTAATTACAGACCTGTTAGTTTAACTTTTGTTCTGGGAAAAACAATGGAGTCCCGGGTCAAGGAAGCATTGCAGGATCATCTAAACAAGACTGCAGTTAATAATTCAGAGACAGCATGGGTGTTTTAAAGGGAAGTCTTGTCTAAACAATTTGATTGGATACTATGATGTAGTCACAAAGGAACTGGATGCAAAAAATGGTTTTGATATCATATACTTGGATTTCAGGAAAGCTTTTGATATTATTGCACATGGAAGACTACTGTACAAATTGGAGCAGTATGGCATTATTATTATTATTAGCCATATGGTGTAAGGAAACCTGAGGCTTATGCTGCACCAGCCAAAAAAAAAATTCTCACGTTACCCTGAGAGACAGACAGACAGAAAGAAAGAAAAGTAGAAGGGGATCACCAAGAAAACAAGAAAGAGAAGAATGATGATAACAAGCTCAGGTCAAGTTGCTACAATGGATAGAAGGGTGGTTGAGCGAGAGAAGTCAGAGAGTGGTAATCAATGGACACTGCTCTTTGTGGACTAATGTTATTAGTGGAGTTCCCCAATGTTTGGTTTTGGGCCCATTGTTGTTTTGTCTAATTTATCAATGATATTGATGAAGGTATATCAATCAGGCTTAATGGCCATGATTGCAGATGATACAATGGTTAGCAGGGTTGTTAATGACAGTATGCTACTGCAACAGGATCTAGATAAGTTGGGCAGATGGGCTGAGAAGTGGCAACTGAAGTTTAACATTGACAAATGCAAAGTATTGTATATAGTTAGAAGTAACCCCAGAGAAACGTACCAACTGTGTGTTACTATACTCAGGGTGAAAAATGCTATACTCGGGTGAAAAATGCCTTGGGCTAATTGTGCAGTCAGATATGAAATTTTCTGTGCAGTGCAGAAAGGCTGCCAGAGCAGGTTATGTGGTCTTGCAAATGATATAAACAATTTTGCTAGTAGATATAAGCAGGTGATTATCTCTTTGTATAAGGCTATGGTCAGGCCTTGCCTTGAGTATTGCGTACAGGTCTTGATACTTTATTTTAGGAAGAAGTTGCTAGAACAATTACAGAGAACGACAATATGTTTGTTGAGGGAACAGAGGGGTACTCTTACCAAGAAAGGCTTAAGTTCAGCAAATTGCAGCATCTGGAGACTAAGCACGTGTGAGCTGATCTGATTGAGGTGTATAAGGCCTTGAATGGGTTGAGCAGGCTCAGTGCTGATGGGATTCTTTCTCTTGCTCAAATTACAAACCTGAGGGGGCATAAATTCAAATTGAAGGAAGACAGCTGTAGAATAGATGTGTGGAAATGTGCCTTCAGCCAGTGCGTAGTTGATTGCTGGAACAAACTTCAATCTGTCGTTGTGGAACTTGATAGCTTAAATAAATTGAAGGAAGAATTGGACGAACTTTTTAGAGCAAATAGATGTGTAAAATGTTTTTTTTTTGCGGTTGTTGTATAAGCTTGCTTTCTTGCGTCATGCCTCTGCTAATATCCTAATTGGCTTGTATCCAAATCTTCAGGTTCATTTTCTGCCTTCACCAAAGCTTGCAACGATTGTAAATCAGTTATTAATCAGTCCAAACTAGATTTCGAACAGACTAAGAGTAGAAAACTTCCTTCTTGTCCAAATGGTAGCTTAGCATTCTGGTCTCTTGCCAAAGCTATTGGCTGCAACTTTTGCCCATCTCTGTTCCCACCTCTGTCAAAACCAGATGGTTCTAGTGCCAATTCAGCCATGGGTAATGTTGATCTGCTAACATCCTATTTTCTTCTAACTCGTGTATTAATGATCTTGGTAAACCACCTTCCTCCATTCCCAACACGCTCTATTCAGTGTCTTCAGATGGATTTTGACAAATCTTGATGCTAAGAAAGCTCCAGGTCCTGATGGTATTATTCAACTTGTTCTCAAAACTTGTGCCCCTGAACTTACTCCTGTTTTGTGTTGCATTTTTACACTTTCTTATTCCAAAGGTGTTTTTCCTTCTGGTTGGAAATTTGCTCATATCCAGCCAGTTCTTAAAAATGGTAACAAGGCCCTCCCATCCAGTTATCACTCCATTACAATTACTTCTACTTTTTCTAATGTAATGGAGAAATCAATTAACCAACCAACTCTGAAACTGTCTAGAAACCTTCCCTCTGATCAACAGTCACCAGTACTGATTCTGTCAATGTCGATCCACTTGTGATATTCTGGCTCATCTTGCCCGTCTATAGACAAATTCAATGGAAAAGTTTGGTGAAACTCAAGAACGTGCTCTTGACATTTCAAAAGCTTTTGATCGTGTTTGGCATAAATGTCTAAGCTTCTATCTAATGATTTGCCAACTGTTTTTTGTAATTAAGTATCCAGTTTTATTTCTGACCATTCACTGTGGGTGATGGTACCTGGCTCTCTGTCTTCCAACTTCTTCACGAATGCTGGTGTTGTCCAAGGTTCAGTTCTCTCCCTCTCTCTCTTTACCTCTTCTATATTAATGACATTCTTACACTGACTGGAAATCTTATTCATAGTTTTGCCGATGATAGCACATTGCATTCAACCTTCCAGTTTGAGAAATCTTGTTCTGCTCAAACAGCTTCAACTTCTTGAATATCGACTATCAATTCCTTAAATGCTGATCTATAGGTAATTCTCCAGTGGGGTAAAGATAACTTAGTTGATTTCAATCCATCTAAAACTCGGTCCTGTTTTATATCTCACAAATCAATTCTTCTGCTCCAATGCTTGTCATTGATGACACTCTGATTTCTAGGCAAGATCATATATCACTATTGGAGATTACCCTGACTTCTGATCTCTCTTGGTATAAGCACATTAGAAATGTTGCTTCCTCTGCATCTAAAAAAACTGATGGTTTTTTTTTTTTTTTTCCCTTTTTGCTCTCTGCATTACTTTCTGCGAAACAGCTGTTCATTCTTTTCATATCTCAAATCCTCCCTATGATGGATTTTTGTTCCCACATCTGGAGTGGTGCCCCAAAACCTCTCTCAGGCTTCTAGATTCCATTCAAAAGAGGGCAGTTATGTTAATTAATAATCCACATTGTTTCTGCTGTATGCTTTTTCTATATGGACTTCCATGGGCACTTCTAAATTTGATTCTATAATTCCCTCTCTCTCTCTCTCTCTCTCTCTCTCTCTCTCTCTCTCTCTCTCTTTCTCTTTCAAAGCCCGAACAAGAGCAGCAACCAGCCAACATCCATTTACTGTCCCAATTCAAACTCACAGAACCAACTTTTCTTCTACCTCATTTATTCATTCAACTTTTATTTTCGGGAACAACCTTCCTTCATATGTGTTTCCCGAAAATTACAATCTACAGAAGTTCAAGTCTAATGTCAACAAATATCTTCTTTCATTTTCTCAACCTCCGATCCATGCACAGTACTAAGGACTATAGATTCTAATATTTCTTGTGTTTGGGGTTTTAATTAGGAAAATGAAATTCACTCAATGGTTGCTTATCCAGAGTTTTTTTTTATTGATTATCATCATAGATACTTGTTTCAATTAATTAACTTTTAATAAATAACACAACTTTTTGTAAACACTTTTAGTAATTAACTTTTCATAAAAAATAAATATAAACTGCTTTGTTTAGAGCATTTCATTTCATTATGGATAATGAGGAATTTTGCTCACAGCTGGTATGTCATGGATTTCTCTGGGCTTTGCATAAAACTTCCCCAAATCATCTCCACTGTGGCCTTACTGATTTCTGTTTGACACTACCTCATCCAGAATGATCGCACAAACAGGCATCCTTTATGAAGTTTCTGTGCTACTGCATAATTGGCTTCTTTTTAAACGGTGTTCTAAATTTATATATCAGTGGTGGCAGCTTGTTGCAGCCCATCTTGGGGTTAATCAATTCTGTCATGATTACAGTTTTGCAATTGTGCTGCTATCTACTGCAGGCTGAAATTTTCTGGTTGATGAATAAAAACTTAAACATATCCTCTATTGCTTTTGGTTTCAGGTATGCATCATGTATCTGATTCACACAATAATGTTTTTGTTTTTTAAAGGAAGTTTTTGGATTTGGAAAATCCTAATGGGTTACTGGTCAAAAATATCTGTACAGTTCTTTGGTAGAATTCCCCCCTCCCAAAGATAATGTATTACATATCTGTTCCCACACATTTTTCTTAAATGTATATACCACAAACAGATTTCTGTATTCTGACAGTACTGTAGCAAATATACTGAATCCTGTATACTTGCTACCTACAGTACTATATTTTATTATTATTATTTTTTTAAATTCTGGATACAGCATTTTTCAGTTTGGCTGTTTATTACCCTTGCTAAGTAATGTGCAACAGTTGAACTGTATTGGACAGCCCAAATAAGTTTGTAAGCATTCCTTACTAGCAGTGGTAAACATATTAATGACACATTATGCCATCTGAGTCTGTGAATAATTCATGGCCATTGCAAGTCTAAATTAGTTTTACTGCAGCGACCTTGACCTTCACTTGCCTTCATTGCAAGTGCCTATTGACCAGTTACCATTTAAAGTGTCCCATCAAGGGAGGTTGGAAGTACCAAAAGAACATTAAAGTGTCCGTGTCCATGTTAGAGTATGTCCGTTTTGGAGAGGTTGTCTATCATGTAATTTCTAATACTTCGGATTGGGACGACCCAAGTGTGAGTATCCACAACATGTTAGAAATGTCCCTTTTAGAGAGGTGTCTGTTAAAGCAGGTTTCATTGTACAAAATATTGATAATATTTTCATGTGCCAGAGTAAAGGTGAACATTAGCTTTATAATCCTCTTGTATCCTTATCTAATGTAGTTTTTCCTCTTTAGTAGTAGTAGTAGTAGTGGCACGTGATGCAAGAAAGCAAGTGTATGAGCTTATGCAGCATCAGCCAAAAACAAAAAAAAAAAAAAAATCACACCATTCCCTCCAAATGCCTGGCCAGTTCCTCCTTAAATTTATTTAACCTATCAACTTCCACAACGACAGATGGAAGTTTGTTCCAGCAATTAACCACCCGCTGGCTAAAGGCAAATTTCCGCACATCTATTCTACATCTGTCCTTTCTTAATTTGAACTTATGTCCCCGTAGGTTTGTAATCTGAACAAGTGGAAGGATCCCATCAGAATTCAGCGTGCTCAACCCATTCAAGGCCTTATAGACCTCAATCAGATCACCGCGCAGGTGCCTAGTCTCCAGCCACTGCAATTTGCAGAACTTAAGCCTCTCTTGGTAAGAGGATCCCTTCATTCCCCTCACCAATTGTATTGCTCTTCTCTGTACACGCTCAAGCAAATCTACATCCTTCCTAAAATGAGGCCTCCAGACCTGTACGCAGTACTCAAGGCGTGGCCTGACCATTGCCTTATACAGAGGGACAATCACCTCCTTTTCCCTGCTAGCAAAATTCCTATATATCATTGACAAAACCCCATGACCTGCCCTAGCAGCCTGTCTGCATTGCTCAGAAAACTTCATATCTGACTGCACAATTACTCCCAGATCTTTTTCATTTTCTACCACCTTAAGTGTAGTACCACACAGTTGGTACGTTTCTCTGGGGTTACTTCTACCCATATGCAGTACTTTGCATTTGTCAAGGTTAAACTTCAGTTGCCACTTCTTAGCCCATCTGCCCAAATTATCTAGATCCTGTTGCAGTAGCACACTGCCATTACTGTCATTAACAACCCTGCCAACCTTTGTGTCATCTGCAAACTTGGACATTAAGCCTGATATACCTTCATCAATATCATTGATAAATACACAAAACAACAGTGGACCCAACACCGAACCCTGTGGGACTCCACTAATAACATTAGTCCACGAAGAGCAGCACCCATTGATTACCACCCTCTGTCTTCTCCCACTTAACCATCCTTTTATCCATTGTAGCAACTTACCCTTAATACCATTCTGCTCCAATTTGTACAGTAGTCTTCCATGTGCAACAGTGTCAAAAGCTTTCCTGAAATCCAAGTATATGATATCAAAATTATTTTTTGCATCCAGTTCCTTTGTGACCACATCATAATAACCAATCAAATTTGTCAGACAAGACTTTCCCTTAACAAACCCATGCTGTGTCTGAATTATTGCTGCAGTCTTGTCTAGATGATCCTGCAATGCATCTTTAACCAGTGACTCCATTATTTTACCCGGAACAGAAGTTAAACTAACTGGTCTGTAATTACTCGTGTCACCCTTCGATCCACCTTTGTGAATTGGGGATACATTTGCACATCTCCAGTCTGTGGGAACCTCTCCTGAGTCCAAGGATGCTCTCATAATTATGGCTAAGGGTTTGCTTAGTTGCTTTGCCGCCTCCTTTAAAATAACTGGATAGATCCCATCCACCCCAGGTGCCTTTCTTATGTTTAACTTCAACAATTTCTCCTCCACTTTGCTCTCAGTTATTACAAAATCATTAAGCACACTGCTACAATTTGATAACCTTCTTCCATTTTCAAACTGTAATAATTCCTCACGTGTGAATGTAGATGCAAAATACTCATTCAATTTGTTTGCTATCTGAGCAGGATCATCAACAATCGAACCATCGATGTCAAGTGGACCAATCAGATTCATCCCCTTCCTTTTAGAGTTTATATAAGTAAAGAAATCCTTGCTGTTTTTCTTAGCATCTTTTGTCAAAGATTTCTCGTAATCCGCCTTCACCTGCCGAACCTCCTTTGTGACCTGATTACAGAGTAGCTGATATCTGCCACAGGCTTCTGCGTCGCCTGATAATTTATATGCATCCCATGCATTTTTCTTCTCTGTCACGAGTGTCATTAGTTCATTTGACAACCATTTAGGCCTAAACCTTGAACAATATTTCTTAATCGGTATGAAAAGTCTAGTAGCTTCCACGATTATTTTCTTGAATGCTTCCCACTTAGAATTTACTGTTTGTAACATCGTCAGTTGATCCCACTGTACAGAATTTAAAAACTGTCTGAGACCACTGTACTCTCCTTTACGGAAGCAAAAACCCTTTCCTTTACCCCTGATGGTAGTTACCTCTTTGAGTAAATCCCACTTCAGCACACTGTGATCACTGCCACCTAGTGGTTCCTTTATCTGCAAATTCTTAATACACGAATGATCACTGCTGATAACCAGATCAAGAGTGTTACTTTCTCTGGTTGCCTCTCGAACATGCTGCTGCAGAAAACAATCATCCAATAAATCCACAAAAGTCTGACTGGTGTGTGAGTGACCAACCCACAAGTTCCAGTCAATATCTGGGAAGTTAAAATCCCCCATTATAAGACATTCTGATTTACTGGCCCACTCTATTTCTCTGTACAATTGTTCATTGTACTCATTCAAGTCATTAGGCCTATAACACACTCCTACTCTTATTTTTGCTTTCGCAGTGCTTATCTCACACCAAACTGACTCAACAGAGCACTGTTCATCTGTATTAACTGGGTGCACTTCCTTTGATTTTATGTTTTTCTTAATTAACAGCATAACACCCCCTCCCTTTCTGTCCTGTCTATCTTTTCTGCACACATTGTACTCCCCAAATTCCAGTTCTGCATTCCTTATATCTTTGTGACACCACGTCTCTGCTATCCCAACAATATCCGCCTTTGATGTCTTGACCAACACTTCAAATTTATCAAATTTATTTACTATACTTCTAGCATTGGTATACATGCAAGCATACATGCTTCTATGCCTATTCCTTGTTACCCTAACACATCCCATATACCCAACTATTCCATTATGACTGCCATCCGTCCCTGAAACCCCCAACACCCCTCGCTCCAGGTCGCTTCTTATTCTAATAGAAGTTGTGCAAGAATCACCTTCACCTCTGCCTGCGGTTACTGTTAAACTATTAGTCTTTGTATCCCCCCAAACTAGCAGTTTTCCGACCCACCTAACACTGCCTCGATAGCATCAGCAAATATTCTTGCACCCTTTCTATTTAACTGTATGCCATCCCTGTAGAAGCAATCTCTCCTGTTAACAAGTACAGTCCAGGCTGAAAAAAATTCTACCCCTTGAGCCTTGCACAATCTTTCCAAGGCCGAATTGATCGACAAGGCTCTCATCATGTACTCCCTCCTATCGTGTCTGGGCAGAATTGCAGACACTTTCAAATTCAACCCTATTTCACGGCTTTTTTTCAACAGTGACCTGTACTTTTTGAGTAATTCCGCCGGTCTTTAATATCTTGTTTTCCCCAAAGGGAAAAACTAATCTTCATATACATTAAAACATTATTTGAAATATATGAATTTTTTACATAAACTATCCTAGCTGATAGCTTTTTGTTTGTAAGCTCTTTCCCCTTATAAAGTATATTTTTATAATTTCATATATTTGAAATTTTATTATAGTTTGCTCTGAAGAATGTGAACACAGAAATTTAACTTGTTCAAGGCCTAGTAGTAGTTCCTGTTGCCATCCCGAATGCCTTGGTGGTTGCACGGGTATGTCTCCATCTGATTGTCTTGTTTGTCGGCATGTTGTTTATCAAGGAAGGTGCTTAAGAAAATGCCCCATAAATACTTATGAGGTAGGGCAAAATATTTCTGAAAAATAAGCCGATAGTTTTGTTTCACCATCCATTTAAATGTCATATAAGTGTCTGTAATTTTGAGATTAAAATTTTATTATTCAATAAAAATGATAACTTGGAACAAAATAAAGAAGTGCGTTATTATTATGGAGATGTGCATATACACCTAACTTAGTGTCAACATCCACTTATTTGTGTATAATTACATAATTTTAAATAAATTCTGCTAACAGAACCGTTTTTAGGCCTGTTTGCATATACACCGATGAGCCAAAACATTATGACCAGCGAGTCATTATGCAAATCAAAGGAACTGCGGGTGAATTACGGCACATGCGCGGTCGGGACGTGGTATAAAAACACCTGACAGTGAGCTTCATTAATCAGTGTTACCCTTGTTCTGCAGATGGGAAAGGCAGCGGACTTAAGCGAGTTTGACAAAGGCCAAATTGTAATGGACAGATGACTGGGTCAGAGCATATCTGAAATGGCATGGCTGGTGGGGTGCTCACGGTCAGCTGTGGTTAGTATCTACTGAAAGTGGTCTGAGGAGGGAAACCCACGAACCGCTGGCGAGACATTGGCCAACTACTGCTCATCGATGCTCGAGGTGAGCGAAGGCTCTCCCGGATGGTGTATGGCAACAGAAGGGACTGTGGTGCAACTCGCTGGTAATTGGAATGTTGGTGACGGGAGTAATGTGTCACAACACAAAGTACATCGAACCCTGCTGAAAATGGGGCTGCGTAGCTGCAGGCTGCTCTGAGTGACCTTGCTAACCACGGTTCACCAGCAACAGCACCTACATTGGGCATGTAAGCATCAAAACTGAGTGATTGGAAGAAGGTCATCTGGTCAGATGAATCACGTTTCCTGTTGCACCATGTGGACGGCTGGGTGCGTGTGCGTACCCAGCCGTCCACATGGGTTGTTTCCTGGGGAAGTGATTGTGCCTAGATGCACCGTGGAACGAAAACAAGCCGGTGGTGGCAGTGTCCTGCTTTGGGCAATGTTCTGCTGGGATATCCTGAGTCCAGTCATCCATGTGCCAGGCACTCTGATGTCTACCACCTACCTAAATATCATTGCTAACCAGGAACACCCTTTAATGGCAACGGTCTTCCTCTCTGGCAGTGCTGTCTTTCAGCAGGATAATGCGCCATCCCACACCGCCCGGATTGTTCGAGACTGGTTTGCAGAACACGAGGAAGACTTCCAGGTATTGCCCTGGCCTCCAAATTCCCCCAGACATCAATCCCATCAAGCATCTGTGGTTTGTGTTGGAACAGCAACTCTGATCTGCGGCGTCTCAACCACGGACCTTACAGGAGTTAAAGGATCTGTTGGTTACGTGTTGGTACCAGATACCACAAGACATTTAGAAATCTTGTAGCGTCCATGCCTCGCTGGGTACGGGCTGTTTTGGCTGCACTTGGAAGACCAACATCATATTAGGTAGGTGGTCATAATGTTTTGGCGCATCGGTGTATATAGTTGGGTTAAACTTTGATTTGCCAGGGCTACCTAAACAGCAACTTTCCTTCTATGGCTATTCTCTTGTGAAACTGGTGGGGAGGTTCTGAATGTTCTGCCCTGCCCAAATGAAAAGAAGCTTCATCTGAAAAGCAGGTGTTGTGTAATGCTATATTCCCCCCCCCCCCCCATTTAGTGAATTGTCTTCTCTCTGTTTATCATTTTCAGGAAGGTTTTGCAGAACTGTAATTTTGTATAGGAACATTTTCAAATCCTATTGAGGTATTCTTTGAATAGAATTCCAAGATATTAAGGTCATAATCTGCTGTTGTTATTGACTTTCCTGGACTGCACTACATCGCAACTAGCAGGATTTCAACGTTTTCTGTAGAATGAATGCTGGTAATTCATGGTTTTTTCCCCTTTACGCAGCCTTTCTCTTCAAACTGCTGGGATAAATGAAGTATTGTGTTTCTTACAGATACCCAGTGAGTTTCAAGGAAAACCCAAAATCTCATCCATGTGTCATTTATGCTCTTGTTTCACCAAAAAAAAAAAAGAAAAAACACAGTTTTAGTCTTCTTAATTGTAAGGCATGACTTTTCTGCTAATTTGCTTTATGATGGGAGCACATGGGATTCACATGCATGGAAAGTGCTGTGACTTATTGCTGCTCTTATCAAATTTCCCAGAAACTACTGCTACAACTTTAAATGAAATTCAACTAATAGTTCAGTTTTAATTGAGGATATAAGTGTGTCAACATTTTGTGCATCACCCTCTCTTTAGCCAAACTCTGTGAGAGGTCAGCTAGATGTATCGTGTGCATCTTTTAATTTAATACTTCAAATTTATAGTTTTCTAATACAAAGTACTATCATAACTGTTAACTGTCGTAGCTGGATTTACACCGAAGGTCTAGTTTCTTTCTACCCATTCTCCTACTCACCATCTTAATATAGTTCCCCTTCCATATTTTTGACAAAAAAAAAAAAAAAAAGCAATGATTAACCACAGCTTCTCCGTTAAATTCGAAATATTTAAAAAAAAAATTGAAATTTATGCATGAAATTTCAGTGTTGTTCTCTAATTAATAAATTGGTCATTAAGTGTGCTAGTCTTGTTGCATAAAATGTGTTAGAACATGTGCAAAATTGAATATTAGATATACTGCAACTTTAAACTGTATTTTCTCTGTATGTGTGGTGTGAAACTGAATTTGATTTAGTAACATCTGTCAGTAATATGTCAGAGAAATACAATTAGTGTTTAGAAGATGTATCCGAGATGTTCTGTCTATGGTAAAAAAAGTGGAAAAAGTAGCACATATGCTTAAGTACTATATATAAATATGATTTTTCAGTCTCAAATGGCAGAAAATATGATATCAGATTTTTGCAAACAATTAAGAATAAGAATATGTGAAAATAGATGTTGTGTTTCAAAGTAAAGATGATACTATCATATGTGCTGAATGCTTATTTGCATCATTTATCGTAGAGCATGATGTTCCTGAGTGCTATGCTGATCGTACAAGCACAATATTCAGAGTGTTGTTTCTTGATTATGAGGAGGAGTAAAAAAAGAACAGAAGAATTATCATTGTTAATTAAACTGGACAGAGAAATAAGAGGTAGTGATGGCTTTGGAAAATGTACCATTTTTGATTGCTACTCCTTTTCTAATAACAAATAAAAAAATCATCAAAAAAGAAAGAAGCAAAAAGCTTTGTTTTTTTTTTAATCATTGAAGACAAAGAAATTATTTTTAATGAAAAAAGAAAGGATTGATGTACAATTGTTCTTAGGTGGGAAACTGACAAGTGAAAAAGTTAACTTGAAGTATAACAGCAAATTATTTCAAGTCATTCTTGCCATTTTAATAATTTCTCATAGCAGTGTGAGAGGATATTCAGCCAGATGAAAATATCAAATATCAGTTCAGATCTACTCTCTCTCTCTCTAATAAAACTAGAAATGCTATTGACAGCCAAGTCTAGAACAACAGATCCATTATTATAAACAAAATTCTGACCTATCATTTCTGAAGAGAGCAAATTCTGCAACAGTATCTTTCTTGATGTAGTAATTCAGTTTGTGGTGTCTGTTTATGATAAAATCATGGGTGTGCTAATGTTTGAAAGTATATTGTATTGGCAAACATGGTTTTGTTCTATTTTAACATAAAATGCATATATTATCAGTGGGATTTAATTTCAATGCCAATATGTGGATTTAAATTTGTTTTTCCTGATAAAAGTTATGAAATCTGCTTTCCAAGAGTCAAGTGTTGGCAGCCATGTTGCATGTATAAGTAGGTTATTTCCATTTTAAGTTGATTGATTAATTATTATTATTTGTAAAAAAAAAAAAAGCCCTTTATGTCAGAATGTGAGGGTATTTGTTAGTTTAATTTAATAGCTATTAAACCTAAATATGAAGCCAGCATATCATCACTTGAACTACAACTAAACTTAAATGTTCCTTATATTGAATTTTTATGACTTGCATTCACTTTCAGAAATGCCTTTGACTTCTATATTAATGCTTTCTGTTAAGTTTCTTTTACTTTTTAAATCCTGAGTTAGTGAGATTTATTCATGGTATTACCATTAATCATTTTACTCCTAATACACTCTTCCATGAGTGTATTAGGCAAAACCTTTCATAAGAATCAAGAGGATTTATCATTGTTTATAGATGGGAATCAGATAAAGTAAACAAATATAAACTCTAACTTTGCTGATTATAGATTTCAAGTAATTATTTAGGTTTGACTGATCATCTGATGATATTACTCTTAGATTATCAAGATTATATAATAGATGGTAAAATGTATGTATGTATCATTTTAAGGAAATTGTTAAATGGAAATATGGTGTTCATATTTTTTTAATTAACAGTATTTTTTATTATTATTATTATTTTTTTTTCAGTATCTAGATAGACGTTGTGTGAGAGAAGATGAGTGCCATAGTATGAATCTTCCATATGGGCCTTCTCTGCATTGGAAGCCATTTTCTGGAAAGTGTTTGCCTGAATGCCCTCCTGGTTATGCTGAGAGTGAAACAGACAAACACAAATGTATTAAATGTAAAGACAGATGTCCAAAAGGTAAGAATTAAAGTAATGAGTATTTGAGGGTAATTCATAAAGAAAAAATATGGAAGAAGGGAAAGGGGTTAGCATAAGATTTTATATAAAGCGTAACTTATAATGAAAGTCTTTCTTTTCTTTTTTTGTTTAATTATGATCAGTACCTCACACTTTATTTTGAATACCTCTTTTAATAATTTCATGTAATTTCTTTTTTGTGTTTTTTTTTTCATCTGTCACCCCTCTAAAAGGTTTAATTTCACCTTATTGTCTTTACAATAATGTTTTCTTTTGCTGTTTTGCTCAGCTGTATTGTGGCATGTTCAACATCACTGCAGTGTTATCATTTTTTAAGTAAGTACATTATATTTATTTATTTTTAAATATCTTCAAACACTTGGTAGTGTTAGAAATAATAATATATCTAGAGGAATACTGAATATTATCGTCCTGAAATTTATTTTTCTTGTCAAATACTAATTGTTGAAATTAAATTATATGATGACATTGTCGAGGGTTTGAAATTAAGAACGGGTTGTTTTAATCTAATTTTATTTAATATTCATTAGCTAGAAAAATGCATAACACACATTTCTGCGTGCACGTGTGTGTGTGAATTTTGAATTAACTGCATTTTAATTGTAAATGTTAAATATTACAAGAAAACAAGCTTATACAGCATCATCCAGAAAAAAACACTTCTCACACCATCCCCTCTCATGGCTTGCCTAATTCTTACTTGAATTTTTTAGACTGTTTACTTCACAACACCAGATGGAAGCCTGTTAAAACAGTCAACTACCTGCTGGCTCAAGGCAAACTTCCGCAATCTATTATACAGCCCTCTTTCAGTTTGAATTTATGACCCTCATGTGTGTAGTCTGAGTAAGAGGAAGGATGCCACCACCAGCATTGAGCTTACTCAATCCATTCAGTGCGTTAACTCATCAGTAATTTCTAGAAAATTCAAAATGTGAAAATTTGAAAAATCAGCAAAAAATAATTAAAAATTGTTCATTTTTTTGTGTCATTTGTATTTTAAATCTTTTTGGGACATAACCATGAAAAATCCATGTTCTGTATTAAAAACATATATTTTAAATTAATTTTTGGAAATTAAAACTCCCTTTAATTTACCTGTCAGCAAGTGAAGGCAAATTTTAAAACTGTGCCCTTCAACCTACGCTGAGAACATTTCAGTAATAGGATTACTTGCTGTATGAAATATGAAGTGCACACATAAACAGTTTGATTCCAGATGATGCATCAATGTCATGAAGCCAGGAAGTAACAATTAGAGAAAGCATGGAGCAGTAAAGTGAATTTACTATCAATAACTCTTCATGACATATGCGTGCATATATATTGGTTCAGTGCAGGGCTTAGTGTTGTTTCCTATATTTTTTAATGATATTGATGTCTTAAGTTTGCAGATGATATTAAAGCTGCCAGGATGCTTAATGATAATAATCAGAGTATACTACTGCAAGAAGATCTAGAAAAAGTAGATATGCTGAGAAGTGGTAATTGAAGTTTTAACATTTATAAATACAAGATACTGCATATGGATTGCAGTAATCCCAGAAGTATATACCCATTTTGTAGTACTAAATTCAAGGTAGTAGCAAACATAAAAGACCTGTGGGTAATTGTGCAATCAGACATGAAGTTCTCTGAGCTGTGCGGATGGGCTGCTAGGACAGCACATGGGGTTGGATTTTGTTGCATAAAACTTCTTGGGCTGTGGGGCACAATTTTATGTGCCATTCAGAAGATTTCAACTCTTGGTCTCGGGATCATGTGTGAACTGATCCCGAGACCACTCATCCCCAGTGGCTACTTTTGTTAGGAAGCTTGGGATTCTGTGAAATTTTTTGACACACATTAACCTGCGATGGCTTTCCTGCAGCTCATTTGATTGTCCAACAGACAGTGTCCATGGAACAAACTTTGCACACATGTGACACATCCCTAACTCTTATATCAGGATTGTGTGTACTGAGCCTACAGACAGTCTTACTTCATGAGTAATCTCAACACTAGTCATTCACCTATCATTTAACACAACTTCCTTCACTTTTGTGGCATTTTTGTCATTTTGTGATGTCGAAGGGTGTCCACTGTGAGGTTCATCTCCATAAACTTTTTATAAATAATGCATCATCTCTTTAGCACTTTTCCCAAGTTTAAAGAAGAACTTACGTTAGCATGCTGTTGAAACTGTGACATTCCACAGTTAATTAGCTGTGATGTGCAAGTGAAGTAGTCGAGCCAGTTTTCCCACTTGGCATGTGTGTGCACCAAGGTTAACATCAAGTCCCACGAAACCTTATGGCCATAGTACAAACCATATAAGTAGCAGCGTGTGTTGCTGGGAACTTTTTTGAGTGTACTACGTAAAAGGCAATATCACTTAAAAATATGCTTCCACACTAAATATGCAAGAGTGTAAGTAGTAAATAAAACAGCAAGATATCAACTGTAGAATTTCAAAAGTGCCATGTAATTAATGCAGCAAAATCACAGCTATTTAAATATAAAGTTTACTTTTATAATTGAAGCAACCCAGATTTGGTTATAAAAACACTGTTATAAATTATGTCAAAATTTTCTGGGTTATAGGTACAGCTATAAGAGGTAATGAGCTTAAATGTAAAAGTCCAAATCGAAGTAGAGATTACTATAAAAGTCAAATCAAAGTAAAAGTTTAAATATAATGCTAAATCCAGGTATTGATTTTCAATGTGAAACTCAGCTTAATACAATAACCAAAACTAAATGTATATAAATCAGCAATTTGTAAGGAATTAGAGATCACGATATTCTTTTGTTAAAATTAAATAGTTGTAGGAATTATGAATATTATGCCTGATGTATTCCCAAACAATATGATCTGTTAGTAGTTAGATTATGAATATAGAAAAGAAAAGTAAATTAAAGTGCTTATAAACAAATCCTAAAGGAACCCATGTAGAATATTATCATCATCATCATGAACTTGGTCCGGCTTAGGTCTTTTAAGACCTGTTCCGTTGTAGCTCTTGGAGGTGGCCTTGATCATGTAGAATATTCAGTATTATAATATAAGAACCAGAAAAGGAACACAAACTTACAAGACTGGGCAAAATGCAGAAATCATATTTTACCCAGGTACCAATTCACTTGACTCCATTATGCACTTATCCCAGATCTTACATATGTAATAATTGCTCAGTATTTAATAAATATAAAAAGAAATGCATAACTCTGATGTCTAAACACAAATAACAAATAAGCTAATAAAAATATTTTATAAATTGTATTTTATGGATATAATCTTTATCATATTGATTATGTACATTATTACATTGTTAGGATCATTAATAGTTTTCACATTCTTTTAGCTTTTAGCATTTGTTAAGGGGAAGTCTTGTCTGACCAATTTGATTAGATACTATGATGTAGTCACAAAGGAACTGAATGCAAAGAATAATTTTGATATATATTTGGATCTTAGAAAGGCTTTTGATACTGTTGCACCTGGAAGACTGCTGCATAAATTGGAGTAGTGTAGCATTGGAGGCAAATTGCTGCTATGGATAAAGGAATGGTTGAGTGGGAGAAGACAGAGTGGTAATCAACGGACACTGCTCTTCATGGACTAATATTATTAGTAGAGTCCCCCAGGGTTCAGTGTTGGGTCCATTGTTGTTTTCTGTATTCATCAATGATATCGATGATGGTATATCAGGCTTAATGTCCAAGTTTGCAGATGATATGAAGGTCGGCAGGGTTGTTAATGACACTAATGACAGTATGCTGCTGCAACAGGATCTAGAAAAGTTGAGCAGATGGGCTGAGAGGTGGCAACTGAAGTTTAACATTGACAAATGTAAAGTACTGCATATGGGAAGTAGTAATGCCAGAGTAATAGTATCAACTGTGTGGTACTACACTGACAGTGGTAGAGAGTGAAAAGGACTTGGGGGTAATTGTGCAAGCAGATATGAAGTTTTCTGAGCAGTGCAGACGGTCTTCAAGAGTAGCTCATAGCTCATGGTGTCTTGTCAATGATATACAGGAATTTTTCTAGCAGGGATAAGGAGGTGATTATCCCCTTGTATAAGGCAATGGTCAGGCCACACCTTGAGTACTGTATACAGGTCTGGAAGGATGTAGAGCTGCTGGAGCGAGTGCAGAGAAGGGCAACAAGATTAGTGAATGGAACAAAAGGTTGCTCTTGCGAAGAAAGGCTTAAGTTTTGCAAATTACGGTGTCTGGAGACTAGGCACCTGCGAGGTGATCTGATTGAGGCGTATAAAACCTTGAATGGTTTGAGCATGCTCATTGCTGATGGGATTCTTCCTCTTGCTCAGAATAATCACCTGAGAGGGCATAAATTCGAATTGAGGAAAGACAGTTGTAGGATAGATGTGTGGAAGTTTGCCTTTATCCAGCGTGTGGTTGATTGCTGGAACAAACTTCCATCTGTCGTTGTAGAAGTTGATAGCTTAAATAGGTTCAAGGCAGAATTGGACAAGCATTTGGAGTGAGTGAATGGGTGAAATGAGAAGGGTGTGTGTAGGGTTTTTTTTTTTTTTTTTTGGCTGATGTTATATAAGCTTGCTTTCTTGCATCATGTGCCCTTGCTAATGCTAATCTTCCTTTCTTCCATTTTCCTCTCTGCATTTCCTCTAGGTCTGAATCCTGCACAATGACTACTTCAGCTTAATATTCTTACTTATGAAATTATTTTCTATTTATTATAAATATATATATATATATATATATATTTACTTTTAATTGCAGTACAGTTATATTTCATCTATGCAATCAGCAATTGATATATTGAAGTTAGGCTTTATTTTTTTAATTGCAAAACAGTTTAAAAAATAAAGCCTGATAATTTCTAGTCTGATTTTGATGCACATATTTCAAAAATTTTTCTTACAGTTTGCACAGGTGGAGTTGTTGACAGTGTTGCTGCTGCCCAAAATTTGCATGGATGTACTTATTATAAATGGTTCACTTGAAATACAGATACAAGGAGGTGGTAGGTGATGGATTTAATTTAAACTCTCCTCTTTTTGAGATTTTTTTTATCTTGTTAAAATTGGATTTGCTAATTTTAAGTTAGCAGTATTAAAGTGATACAGTTAAATGATTAACATGTTTGTCGCTGCATATATATTAGAGTATGCCCAATGTACCGTAATTTTTGGAATGCTGAAAAGTGTCAACATTCTGACACTCTCCGCATTCTGAAAATTTGTGAATAATAGACAAAAAGTAAAAGTTTGGTATTCATAGCTAAAAGCAAATACTTACGTTTGTGCTGAGCTGTAAATCAGAAAAAAATTTTAAAATTTTATAAGAAGTTTGTTCATGTATATAAACTGACATCAACACAAGCAAAAATCAAATAAAATTGTATTCCAGATATAAAAACAAAAAAAAACAACAGGTTTTGCTGCAAGAGTTCAATTAGTGTGTCAGTATTTAGTAGTTGTTAATTTTCTTTGCTTTTATTTTATGGCACTTGTTTATTGACTGCTTAGGAATGACTGCTCATATGCATTAAGGCACAGCACTTGGGTGCCTTTTGGACTTGTATGTGTGACATCACATCACTTCTTGTGCCATTGATGCCTTTATATATATATATATGTAAAGGCAGTGAACGTGCTAATCCATATAGGATAAATATTGTTAATGACCAAATACTGTCTTTATAAAATCAAAATTTCTCTATGTAAAAATGTTTATAGTCTTACCAGATTTGATGAGCACCTTGCAAGCAGCAAAGCTTTAACGTGCAGATGGTGTTTCAATTCAGGTGTATTCAGTTTCCAAATCTCAGTGGTTAAAAACTTCTCCGCTGTACTGAACAAATGTTTACCAAAAATTTTATACATTTGTGTAGCAGTATTTCTTGTGTGTGTGTGGGCGGGGGGGTGAGGAAATGGCAAAGTGAATGCATAGGAGAAATGAATTAACCTAACCACATGGCTGAAATTTCTTACAAGCATACCTAAGTATATTTTAATTAATTCTTGAAATTTTGGGAAAGATTACAGCTGCTGTTTGAAATTTGTAGTAATATTTTATTTCTGTAGGCAAAATGGGAGCTATGAAATAAGCTAAAGCATACATATGAATTTTTGTCTGACCAATTTTAATTAAATTTGAGATTGCTAAAGCACGTGCGCGCACACACACACACACACACACACACACACACACACACACACACACACACACACACACACACACACACACACACACACACACACACACTCTCTCTCTCTCTCTCTCTCTCTCTTTGGGTAAACTAAATGAGTATTTTGCATCCACATTCACCCATCAGGAGTTATTCAGGGAGGGGAATGCCAGAGGTGAGTTAAACTCTGGTAGTGAGCTAGATGATTTTGTAATAACGAAAGTGGAGGAGAAATTGTTGAAGATAAAAGAGATGGTTGAGTGGGAGAAGACAGAGAGTCGTAATCAATGGACACTGGTCATCGTGGACTAATGTTATTAGTGGAATCCCTCAGGGTTCAGTTTTGGGTCCATTGTTGTTTTCTGTATTCATCAATGATATTAATGATGGTATATCAAGCTTAATGTCCAAGTTTGCAGACGATACAAAGATTGGCAGGGTTGTTAAGGACACTAATGATAGTATGCTTCTGCATCAGGATCTAGAAAAGTTGAGCAGATGGGCTAGAGAGGTGGCAAATGAAGTTTAACATTGACAAATGCAAAGTACCACATATTGGAAGCAGTAACGTATCAACTCTGTCGTACTACACTGACAGTGGTAAAGAACAAAAGGACCTGGGGGTAATTGTGCAGGCAGATATGAAGTTTTCTGAGCAGTGCAGATGGTCTGCAAGAGTAGCTTATGGTGTCTTTTCAATGATATACAGGAATTTTTCTAGCAGGGATAGGGAGGTGATTATCCCCTTATATAAGGCACTGGTCAGGCCACACTTGAGTACTGTATACAGGTCTGGAGGCCTCATTTTAAGAAGGATGTAGAGCTGTTGGAACGAGTACAGAGAATGGCAACAAGATTAGTGAATGGAACAACGGGTTGCTCTTACGAAGAAAGGCTTCAATTTTGTAAATTACAGTGTCGGGAGACTAGACACCTGTGAGGTGATCTGATTGAGGTGTATAAAGCCTTGAATGGTTTGAGCATGCTCAATGCTGATGGGATTCTTCCTCTTGCTCAGAATCACCTGAGAGGGCATAAATTCAAATTGAGAAAGACGGTCGTAGGATAGATGTGCGGAAGTTTGCCTTTAGCCAGCGGGTAGTTGGTTGGTGGAACAGACTTCCATCCTTTGTTGTGGAAGTTGATAGCCTAAATAAATTTAAGGCTGAGCTGGACAGGTATTTGAAATGAACGGAGGGGTGAAATGGGAGCGGTTTTTTTTTTGGTTTTTTTTAGCTGATGCTGCATAAGCTTGCTTTCTTGTATCATATGCCTCTACTAATGCTAATGCGGCAATCTACAGAAATTCAAGTCTAATGTTAACAAGTATTTTCTTTCATCTTCTCAACCTTCGGCCCACGTATTAAGTACTATAGGTTCTAATATTTCTCGTGTTTGGGGGGTTTTCATATTAAAAAAAAAAAAACCCATGATAATGTGCTGTGTGACACATCACTTACCATTTGGCAGTATTAGTGACAGAAACATTCCTGTTTTGTCCACACCTTATTAGCTGATTTAGCACATGTGGCTCTTGGCTATTTAAAAAGATTTCCAGAAATGTTTTGATCAATGGTAGCTGCCATGGAACAAGTGTATAGTTGTAGAAGCAGATTGTGTTGAAGAATATTAACAACATAACTATTTATCAACTGAATAACATTAATTTGTATGTAACGTTCAATAACTTTTTTTTTTTTTGATCAAACTTTTATTTTGGATTGTTTCTCTTTCAGTAGTTTCATGTTTATGTTAAATATTATTGCCCTCAACATATCTTTCCGATATCAGCTTTTGCAGCCCCCTACATGAACTTTCGAAATATTGACCTGTGTCATCCAATAAACATGTATCTATTTTAAATGTCTATAATGTATATATCTGTAATACTAGTTGTGGAGCAGGGGTAACCCACTCCCAATTAGCATGTTCCCCGAACCCTAAAGGCTTATCAATGATATTAGCAAATACATTTGCACTACCTTTGTTAAAATGTATTCCTTCTCCACAAAAATTCCTTCTATCTAGTAAAAGAGGACCAAAAGCCTAGCAGAGTCCTTCTTCACGCCTTGAGTTAATCCGCAAGAGTTTTTCCACATTGGGCAGAATTGCAGATACATTCTGACCTAACTTGCTGCATTCTGACCTAACTTGCAGCATTTTTAAACATGCCAGTATACTTATCCAATGATTCAACTATTCACATTCACTTAAATAATATTAGTCACACATGAATAATAATATCCCCCCCCCAAAAAAAAAAAAAATCCAACAAACTGTTAGTAGGATCATCAGCTGTAGCTCTGACAGCCACTGGTTCTGGTCCATTTGTCATCATTATAGAAAATATTACTTATTTCCCTGACATTAGAGCCTCCCACTAAAACGGAATCCTTTGGAAATAGAGCAGTCTGCCCTTGACTATTCTTTACTGACTCCCAAATCGGGTACCATTAAAAAAAAAAAAAAAAAAAAGTACTTATTTTATTTTCCAAATGAGGGTGTATTATCTGGCAAGTCACTAGATATTCAAGTCCCCAATGAGTTCCAAATTTTAATTGTGTTTAGAGCGTCTGCTTGTTTCTTCAGTGACTCACTTTTGTCTAGTAATGGTTCAAGTTTTAATTTAATATCTCTTAAGCCACAAAGAAATCAATCATCAATTGAGCTAGGATTATCTGCAAGATTAACTATTGAATTCATGTTGTAGGCATGCATTCAAAGTGTAAGTGATGAATTGCTCACAGGGGGAATCACCCATGGCCACTTTCATTTGAGTAATGAATCATTCAGTCAATCTCATGCCAATTTATTAAGAGTTACAGTTGCAAAACATTATAGATGTTACTTTATAATAAATTAACAAAATATTTCAATAACTAATTGAAACAGAAATACTGAAAAGAATGTAACTTACAATTAAAAAAGAATTAGCTTTACAGAAGGTAAGAATTAAATTTACAAAACATTAAAGAAATCCAGAAAAAACCAAATTTAATCTACTATAATCTAAATCTCTTGTAACTCACAAGAACAATGGAGCTTCCCTATTCCCAATCCTTATATTGGGAATTAGGAAGTTCTAGCATATATCATGAATGCTTGCAGCTGTTTCACTAACAGCAATATATGGAAGCTTATAGAACTTTTAAATCTCTTAAGTATCCACAATTAACTAGAAGTAACTCCTGGTTTGAACTTTTGCTGTAGTATTTCTTAATGTCTTTATGCAATATTTTGATATTTCTCAACATAATTGCTAACCATGGCAGGCCACATGGCATGTGGTATTCAGTCCAAATTCAGTATTTTTCATTAGTTAATATAATTTTACTGCTGTTAATCCTAATAAATCACGCATTGCCCAGAGGGGGGGGGGTGCTAGTTTACAAAATTGTCTTATTTTATTGATGATAAATTAGCAACTCTAACAAATCTAAAACTCTCTCCCCAAATTTTAAAACTGTTTTTTTTTTTATAGTAATATTAATAGTAATAGAGGCATTTGATGCAAGAAAGCAAGCATATGAGCTTATGTAGCATCGGCCAAAAAAAAAAAAAAATTCACACAATCATTCCCTCTAAAAGTTTGTCCAGTACCTCCTTGAATTTATTTAAGCTATCAACTTCCACAACGACAGATGGATGTTTGTTCCAGCAGTTAACCATCCGCTGGCTAAAGTCAAATTTCCACATGTCTATTCTACAACTGTCTTTTTTTTTCAAATTGAATTTATGTCCCCTCAGGTTCATAATCTGAACAAGTGGAAGAATCCCATCAGAATTCAGTGTGCTCAACCCATTCAAGGCCTTATACACCTCAATCAGATCACCTCATAGGTGCCTAGTCTCCAGGCACTGCAATTTGTAGAACTTAAGCCTTTCTTGGTAAGAACATCACTCTCACCAATCTTGTTGCCCTTCTTTGTACTCGTTCTAGCAACTCTGCATCCTTCCTAAAATGAGGCCTCTAGACTTGTTGTACGCAGTACTCAAGGTGTGGCCTGACCATTGCCTTATACAAAGGGATAATCACCTCCTTTTCCCTGCTAGCAAAATTCCTGTATATCATTGACAAAACCTCATGACCTGCTCTGGCAGCCTGTCTGCATTGCTCAGAAAACTTCAAATCTGACTGCACAATTACCCCCAAGAGTCTTTCATTTTCTACAACCCTAAGTGTAATACCACACAGTTGGTATGTTCCTCCGGGGTAGTAGAAAATGAAAAAGACTTGGGAGTAATTGTGCAGTCAATGTTAAACTTCAGTTGCCACTTCTCAGCCCATCTGCCCAAATTTTCTAGATCCTGTTGCAGTAGCACACTGCCATTACTGTCATTAACAACTCTGCCAACATTTGTATCATCTGCAAACTTCAACACTAAGCCTGATATACCTTCATCAATATAAAGCATCTTTTAATCACCAGCTATTTTCTGACTTATGATGAATTTACTTTATAGATAAAAATTAATGTATGTGGCACATCCTAAAACTTCATATAAATGCACAAAGAAATGTGCATTACTGATTTTAGTGTACCAAGTTGCACTATAAAATGTTGAATGTGAAACAGTAGGTAAAAGATGGAATTGTTATTATTGCATAGTTTTATACTAGGTAATCAGAAAAACGAGGAGAGCATATGACTGTAGTTGGGGTGGTAGAAGTGTGCATTGTGTAAAATGTTTAAATAATGCAGGCAATTTCTTAATTAGCTTTAATGTGAAATGTTTTGCAGGTTGTTTTTATGTGATGGCTATCTGCATATTTTATGACTAACTTTCATGTCCTTTTTCATTTTATTTAAAGCATGCAGAAATGTTTCAATAGCTTAACTATATATTATTCAAAAAATGAAAACTATTGTTCTAGTAAATTTTGCTTTCTGATATTATACGCAGTACGGCAATTAAATAAAGAGACTGCCTGTGCTCTGTGTTTAGTATTAACATAAGAGGCCAAAATAGTACATGGTTAGATCCCCTAGAGTGTGCTGTTTCCAATGAGTGCAAGTTGAAACGTGTCCAGTCAGTTGTTCGTGATTTATGACGGAAAGAATAATAGTAGTTTTGGTGCATGTCGTCAGAAAATTGAAAATGGATCAAAGAGCAGTTATCAAAATTTATTGTAAATTGGGAAAAAGTGCTACTGAAACCTTTGACGATTTAAAAAAAGTTTATGTCGATGAATATTTGTCTCGTCCAAGAGTGTTTGAATGGTTTTCTCATTTTCGTAAAGGATGAGAGTTGTTAGCGAATGATCCCTGACCTGGCCAACCGATCTCTGTTCAAACACCGGAGATTGTCACAAAGGGTAGAAAAATTGTGACTGAAGACAGATCAGCTTCAATGAGGTTGCTTGATCAGTGGCACTAAGGAATCCGTGCAAGAAATTCTAAAAGAAGATCTGGGTAAGAGAAAAATTTGTTCCCATTTTGTACTGCATTCGTTGAGTTTTGAGCAACAAGAAAAGAGAGTTGAGTGTTGCATCCTTTGGTTTTGGTAAAAAAATCGATTCCAGTCATTGAACACCCCCCCAATTCTTCGAATTTGGTTCCCACAGATTACGTTTTGTTCCCCAAAATGAAAACAGCCATGAAAGGAATGTGATACAGGACGATAGAGGACATCCAGGCTGTAGTGACTGACGAGCTTGGAAGCAGTAGCAGAAGAGGAATTTCAGAAGTGTTTTCAAAACTTGTATAAAAGACGTAAACAGTGTGTACACATCAGAGGTGATTACTTTGAAAATATATAACCCTACTTTGCCATTAATATTATTCTTTTTTTTGTAGTAGCATCAGTCTTGTTATTAATTGACATACTGTGTATAGTAAAATAGCATTACAGTGGACTAAATATTCATTAATGAAATTTATTATATTTCTAGCAAATGTAATTAGAGAATTGGAAATAAACCTTAACATGATCCAAGAAATTGATGGTTACCTGAAAGTTGCTCGTTCATTTCCATTGGTATCCTTAAACTTCCTCAAACATTTGAAAGTAATTCATGGAAATAACTTAGATAAAAAAGAGTAAGTTTGCATTAATTACAAGTCAGTTCATATTATGATATTTAAATACAATTTAAATGACAGTAAACAGCAGTTTATGAGTCATAATGCAGTATGAAGAGCAGTATCTGCATTGTTGGGAGTATGTTTACAGGCTTGCATTATAATTTATTCTAAATTAGCAATAGCTGTACATAATGTTATAAAGAGACACAAAGGCTTCTTACCACTGCTTAGCTCTTATCTCTTAACTCTATCTCCTAATAGAGGCTTGTTTAATGTATGACAGACAACATATGATTCTGTTGGATAAAATGTTCATAAATTGCCAGATCATGCTCTTCTCTGGAGCACCTTTTCTAATCTTTTAACTCTCTACTTTGTAGTCTATTGTATTGGAGGGGAAAAAAGCCAATAATTAATGATATATTGAATATTTTTATGGTGATTAATGTAATTTACTAAATTACATTAATCTCCATAATTAAATACTTATATATATATTTTTTTTTTATTTATTTTAGATAATATCTTTAACTTTATTTTGAAAAATGTAGTGAAATGTATGGATGATTAAATCATTTAACCTGCTCAGAATGGAATGGAAAAATCCTTCCACCCTACACTCATAAAAAAATATTTTATATATAAAAAATTTGCACTTCTGTACTCTTCAGTTGTTTTGAAGGAAATTTCAGTCTAATGGGTCAGTAGCAATAAACGTAATGGTCAGAATATCCTCTGAATAAATGTCCACTCCAATTCTATACATGTACTATTTATGAACAGACTTAGGTGTGCTTCCTGCCATGCAGCTTTTTTGGCAGTGACACATTTGCAGTGGCAGTGTTGTTGTTGTGTTATTTGGTTTTTAGGAGCATTTGCAACTAAGGCCATATTGCTCCAGGATACGTGGTGGTCATTCCCTGACCTTTCCGCATCCTCCGTATTTGGTGGTGACGGGCTCGAACCTCGGTCTAATCAAGAAGCATATTATTTCCACCTGGCTACGGAGGCGCCGCAGTGGCAGTGGCCACTTGCAATAGGCGCATTATAGCCATAGTAGCTTATGCATCATTAAACTCTCATAACAACAAAAGCCACTTGCAATAATGAGAAAGATACAACTGCAGGGATTTTATATTTCTTTTAGCAGTGAAACACTAAACTTTGCTATCGTTAAAGTTTAATTTTTCCTTGGATTTTTGTTTGCAAAGGTTCTGTGTATATGCATTTTATTTGTAAGTATATTTTATTTATAATCTAAGTAAGCAAAAATGCTGATTTTCACATACTATCAATGTTATAAGCTTCTGAAAGAAGCTTATAACATTATGTGATAGTATGTTATAAAAGCTTCTGAAAGAAGCTTATAAATTGATGTTGTTCCCTTCCCCCTTTCAATCAATGTTATAAGTATACTTTAAAAAAAAATTATCATGTTGGCAATTGTGGTAACTAATTTTTTATAAACACAAATTGTATTTGTGTCATTTTCTTAATCTTCTAATGATTTTCCTAAATTTTTAGGAAAAAATTTAGGAAAATTTTTTCCTAAAATGTTTTAGGAAAATCATTAGAAGATTAAGAAAATGACACAAATACAATTTGTGTTTATAAAAAATTAGTTACCACAATTGCCAACATGATAATTTTTTTTTAAAGTATACTTATAACATTGATTGAAAGGGGGAAGGGAACAACATCAATTTATAAGCTTCTTTCAGAAGCTTTTATAACATACTATCACATAATGTTATAAGCTTCTTTCAGAAGCTTATAACATTGATAGTATGTGAAAATCAGCATTTTTGCTTACTTAGATTATGAAATAAAAAAATAAAAAAAAAACCACACACACACATTTAGTATTAAAAAAAAAAAATGAAGGAAAAACTTTCACATTGAAGGATCTGCTACTACTAATAATTTCAAGGAATTGCATCTTTACCAGAAGTAGTATTATCAAAAGATACAAAGGTAAAAGTATATTTAGTTGCATTTCATTAGATTAGCAATTAGCATATATTCTGGCTTATTAGTAGACATTTGCGTTGAAAATTTGTGCTTAATCATGTATTTGCTGTATAAGTCTGCCTTCTCTTTTTAGTCATCTTTTGCATCTTGTGAAATGGTGTATTACAGTAAAATTTACTTATTTTAATTCAGTTTTTTCTGCTCTTTCTTTTAAAACTTTGCAGTATGATATTTTACTATCACAGTGTAAATTCTATAGTACTTCCTTATGTAGATGATCATGAAACCAAAACCTGCAGACCTAGGTGATAATGTGACATCACTGTTATTTGATACTATATGGGTACATGTGAAGCTTTGATTATACAAGGCATTTTTGTAAGGTCTCATCAAATTTTGAGTGTGTGTTCTACTCTGTACAGGGATAAAAAAAGTTTGTATGACTATAGGTCTGGAAACGCTTCTTCCCTTCGATTTATAGCACGTTTTCTTTTTTTCATAGAGTGCAGGTAAGGACACCTATCAATTAAAAAAAAAAAAAAATGAAAGTAATTAATGCAAGCTAAGTGACTGGTGAGAATTTTCATCAGTGCAAGTGTTCAAAATGGCCTCTTTGAGAGCAGCAATACACATCTCAGAGCATGGATCGTTGAACATGTTTGAAAATTCCTAGAGTGTTCTGAATTGTTTGACAACTATTCATAATTTATTTTTGGAGAATTTGAGGTGTCCCCACAAGAAGCAATCCAATGGATTTAAATTAGGAGAGCATGCAGGCTATGCAGTTGGTCACCTCCTTACTAATGGACAGGATGCTTATTATTGAGAAATTCTCAAGCAGTGAAGATGAATGTGCTGGAGCTCCATCAATCATGAACCACATTTGATGGCTTGTTTCCAATGGAACATCTTCCAGCAATGTAGGTGGTAGTTCTTTCAAGAAATGCTTTAATTTTGGCCATAAGATGGTAGGAAAAATGGACCAATCAAATAGTTACCAGCCGAAATGTTTAGAATGTTCCAATGAAACTGCTGAGACTGGGTGATAATGTGAGGGTTTTCCCATGTTCGTTTGTGATTGTTAAATTCGTAATGGCATCCCTTGTGAACTATGGTTCATCCACAAAATGTAGAAAGTGGAGAAAAGAAGGCTCAATACACTGTTGCAGAGACACCTCACATCATTAATATCAATTGTGTTGAATATTGCAGTCAGTGCCATATGAGCAATGGCAGTGCAGAATTTTGGATGCTCAGGTACAAAACCTACAAAAATGTCAATGGCTTAAAACCACACACATTGCACCAAACACATTCAGACAGATGGGCTTAACTTTTTTCTGTGCCTTGATGTTATTAATTGCCTTCATAGGACTTACAGAAGTATTTAATTGACATTGCTGTCTCCATCATAGCCACATTCATCTAGTAGAAATTGTCATAGGTAATAACACCTGGACATGACAAATACATTCTGTTTCAATGGCTGCATGCATGAGGAAAGCCATGTTCAAATGAACACAGCTTCTGCTGCATGTGCTTTCCATAAGCTGCATGTGAGTATGGAAAGCACATGCAGCAGAAGCTGTGTTCATTTGAACATGGCTTTCCTCATGCATGCAGCCATTGAAACAGAATGTATTTGTCATGTCCAGGTGTTATTACCTATGACACTTTCTACTAGATGAAGATATGTATTTGTCATGTCCAGGTGTTATTACCTATGACAATTTCTACTAGATGAAGATATCCCTTATAACCCAGATAACAGGCAAATGCATTTTTGAATATCCTTTCATTGCTCATGGTGTCTCTAAATCACAGTCAAGAAGGAAGGAGCTGTAACTTGAAGTCTCCTGAAGCATTGCTACTAAACTAAACAGAAAGGTAAGGTGGTCCTTAGTGACATTAAAACCTGAGAATGCTTCTCTTATTAGGAAATATGTTCTTGGGGTCATTTTTATTCCAAAACAGTCTCATGTTGTCTTCATTATAAACTAAATTATGAAGGTTATTTCTTTTTTGAATAGTGGCCCTGGAACTCATCAGGAAAGTCACTTGCTACCTTGGTGTCAGTACTTATAGCTTCACCTGTGACATGAACACAAAATTTTGTTACACTTTTTGAACTTATCAAACCAATTTTGTCTACCTACAAACCTTTTCTATTGATCCCTTGCTTTCACCATCAAATAATTAAATAAACCCAAGATTTTATCATAATCCAACTTCTTGTTTAGATTGACTTGGTAGCAATTAATACAGTTTCTTTAAAACAATCCTTAAGGTCATCTATGATAATCCTAATGAATGTGGCACTTTAGATTATTATTTTTATATGTATATATATATATATATATACAGTATATATATATATATTTTTTTTTTTGTTATTTTAAAAAATTTTTTTTTTTTTTTTGTCCAGCTCAGACTGCCTGATTATTTTTATTTTAGATCCAAAGATAAAAGAATTTTCTTTGCACTTTGCCACATTACAATCACTAGTAAGTCTTTTTACAGACATTAAAGTGACCATCAGTATTCATTTTTTATATACTGTAATTATGCACCACTAAGTAACAAATAATTCACACAAGATAATCACACCTAAAATATTGGAATATTCAGTAAGCTTCCTTTATAACATTCCTGCTTATAGCACTCTTTTTTTCTGATCCCATGGTAAATTCTATGAAGTACCACACTTTTTTTTTTAATGTCTATAGTGCAACAGAAGTCTTTAATCACATTTAAAATGCTTTCGCACTTATATCACTTTTTTTTAAGGTCCCAACAAGAAATAAATTCACATATAACATTCTTCCTTTTGATTTTAGTCTTGAGAAAGGGTTCAATAGAGATTAAATTCTAGGAGTCATTTATGGTGCAGTTTGTTTACTTCACGGAAATCATTTCTGATGCAGGTGATGTTTTCTTATTTCATGCAGTGTTTAACTTGAATTAACTTGCTTTGAAGATGGAAATATTATCCTTTACGACATCTGTCTAGCAATTTATTTTAACATTCTCATGCTCATCTCAGCTTTTTAAAACTCCATCATTGTTCATCTGCTTTTCTTCCTTTTTGTTTTTGTGCAGTAATCAGTGTCTTTTTGTGTGTTCAACCTTGCCATCAATCAAAAATGTTCAGAAGTCATTTTCAGTGGGAAAAAATTAATTTTCTTTTAAAATTAATTTTAAAAAATTAATTTTGCAAGTTTAACTTAACAATAAGAATGAAATTTTTAAAGTCTTTTAAAAATTCCATTCTCATTGTTATATGATTATTACAATAATTTCATTTATAATATTGAAGATATGTTTATTTTAATTTAATGAAATATTTAAAAAAAATTCATTCTTTAATTTCATACAAAAAAAAAGGCTGCAAGTAAAAACTAAAGCAGCATAGTAGTGGTGTAAGGCTCTCAAATTATGTATAAACCACTGCTTCATAAGCAACCTAAAAAAATTGAAAAACCAGTGTTATCTATCAAAAATATTACGAAAATATGTAAATTAGCCACAAAAAATTGAATCCTACTTATAATGCTTCCCTGCTTATAGCACTCCATTAGAGAGCACTATAAAGGGAATACTGTGTAGTGAATCTTCTTGGTAAATAGCTGATGAGAAGTGTAAACAAAATGTTGATACATATGTATTTTCCAGCTATCTCGGGAATACTTTATTTTCTGATTTTGGAGGACAAAATGGTCTCTGGGACTGAGTTACTTATAAATGAATTTTGTCTCGGAGTCTTTGTTTTGTATTACCATTATGACTATAATGTTTTAATATACAGAGAAAAGCACTGCAAAGAACTTCATTGTAATCCTCATCTATATCTCTTGTACGGTCCCCCAAACCTTGTCATAGACAATCTTCTAGATATGAGAAGACTCCTTTTAGACTCCAGGCTTACTACCTGGAGTCTAAAAGTACCTTCATCATGAAGGTACTCTGCTTGTACCTTTATGATGGCGGGACTGTTAGCATCCCTAAGTATACCCCTATGTGTGCCTTGTAAGCTGCATGCAGGTGACCACCAAGGTGAACCAACATAAGCAGAAGTCAAAGTGTGGCCTCCACGTCACGTAGAGGAATGCCGCCCTCTCTGCCACCATGTAAATATTAGGCAGTAGATGACTATCATCCAGTGTGGTGGCACCGCCACTTTGCTTATTGGAAGTGCATAGTGGTAAAACCTGTGTTTATTCTCCAGAGCAAAGCTCCCCAACTCCCATATTTTCCATCATGTAATATGGGTGATGTTTTTTCAGGTTATGATGGGCAGCATGGTGGGATACATGTTCCTTGTATTTTGAGGGTACAGCACAAAAGTGGTATTTGTAGGCCGGCTGCTAGATATTCCACTGGATCGAACCTGTCGGTAATTCTTTAGGAGACATTCAGATCAGCTAGTGTATAATTTGCTGCTTCTACTCTGTCAGCTAGTGACAGGAGGAGAGTTCAAGTATGTGTATGCATGGGGAATTGCTGAGGAAGTTGTATGTATGTGAAGAAGCTAGGTGTATTCTTGTGTATACATCATATCAAAAACTTTTCCATTAATTCATACAACATGTTCTCTACTCCTCTTACTTTATCTATTGAAAGCATTGTGAATTATCAAACTAATAGAATAAACTAATCAATAAAAAGATCTCTCTCTCTCAACAGTTTTCTCATGCATTTCAAAAATATATGTGGTCTCAGTGATGTTCATTTCCACTTACGATCTGCCAAGCCACACTTATTTTTTCTGACAGTCTCAGTTACAGTTGTCTCAATCATTATTCATCTCAGTTGCCCTAACTGTTCACTGTGATTCCTTCTGCTTCAAAAGTGGTACTTGGGCATGTGTCTGCTCTCATATTCCTTGTTAGAGACTTTGGACTCTCCTCTTGCTTAAACTCTCTCTCTACCGAATTCTGTCAAATTCATCTGTTGCCTCCATCATTCTCCCAATTCCACTAATCACTTGGAACTATTTGACTTCCTTTCTTTGAAATCCAGCTTTGTTCAGTGTAACTTTCTGTATGCTGAGGTAATTTTTTATTTTTTTGGTGAATTTAATGTTCGCAACTCCATTTGGTTTCATTTTTTGTAGTTACACAATCCAGCTTATAGAGATGTCAAGGCTTTTGCAAAGACATTCCTTTGTCTCATGGCCATTCTGAGCCTTATGTTGTTTGGCATTGCATGAATTCTTAATTGGATGACCTGTATGATTTCCACATCTCTTCCTTAGTTGGATTACTATTTTAAATCTTCTGATCCCAATGTTTCCTTATATTACAATGAAATTATTCTTGTAGGAATGAAATCCTCCATTCTCATTGTACCTTAAAGTCTTTTTCTGTAATCTAAGCCTTAGTTATAACTATTGGAAACTTTATTTTTATTAAAAATAGTCTTACAAATTGTGATACATATATGTCCGATAATCATGTTTCATTGAATTTTCTTCCTCTTCATCGCTGCTAAGCATAATCAAATGAGAATGTTTTCTCTGTTGCAGAGAATATCTTCACCTTCTGAACTTTCTTCTGCAGCATCTAGATTTTGTGTATCTTCTGCTCTCTTTAAAAAATCAGTTATCTGGATTTGTTTGCTTTTTTTTTTATAGATCTTTGTAAATTTAATAGTATTGAGTTAAGCATTTTTGAAGCTCCCTTTTGAACTTTGTGCTCCTTTCAGTCGACGAATCTTCATTCAAAAAATAATATTCTAATTGCTTGGCTAAGTTTATGCCTCCCTGTATGCCTTTTAGTGTAAAATAATCAATCAATCAATTCATCCTCTGAATTGATTTGGTTTACCTCTGATGCCATTTCCACCAAATCCACTTTGCTAGCCTCTTTTTCTACCAGGAATTCTTGAACTTATTCAGTAGTCATATCATCAAAACCTTCCCCTCCTATCAACTTAGCAAGTTTTACTATCACACTAATTTCATTTTCTGCCAGTTCGACCATATTTCCAGAATGAACTGACACTGGCCAAACATTTTGCCAACATGCATTTAATGTTGACAGTTTTACCTCTTTGAGCGATAAAGCTTTGATTCCGATATAGTCTAGAATTGAAAAATATTTCCATGCTTCTATCACTTCAATAGAGTTGGAATCAATTTTTTCCAAAACCCATTGTAACGATTTTCTGATATAATGAGTTTTAAAAGTAGACATAATGCCTTGATCTAATTGCTGAATTATAGGAAAATTAAAGAAAACAATTTATCAATATAGAGTGAAACCACATTGTAGAAGTACCATGTTATATGGGGGTTGCCTGTATACATGTGTAGATATGTAATTATAATAAATCGTAAATCCTAAACTTGAATTATGGGTATTATATGCCTATAGTTCCAGTTTAGGATTTTGTATTTTACAGTTAAATCAATCTTAAAATTTTAGATGATTTTTTTTTTGGTGCTTCAAAGGGCAAAAACTTCTTTAAAAACTTATATGCTGGAGTAGATGTATTTGGGTGTATGTGTATACATTGAGTGGCCACTTTATTAGAATAAACAGGAACCTAACAGAGATTTGGGCCCCTTTAGCCCTCAGAACAGCTTGGATTCATTGTGACATGGGTAATTTACAATAATAAACACTGTATTAGTGTTTATTATTGTAAATCGGATGGTTATAGATGACTACTCTAAAGAACTCATTCCATCTTTTCCCACAGCTACCCAATTGGATTAAGATCTGGTGACTGGGGAGGCCACTGTAGTAGGCTGAATTCAACCTCAAACTTCTGTAAAATTCTGTCCTTGTGCCTTGGCACATTATCCCATTGCACAACAGGAATCCACTGGCAGGTGGAGACACTGTAACCGTGAAGGGATGTGCCTAGTTATAAACAATTACAGATAAACTGTGATATCCAAATGTTGTTGAAGTGGTACCAGCAGGCTCAATGTGCACCACTAAAACACTTCCTACACCATTGCTGCTACAATCTGCCTGCATTGTTGACACCAACAATGGACCCACCACAAGATGGGTCCATGAAATTACACTGTTTTTGCTATATTTTGGTCCTCCTATCAGTGTGAAGCATCAGGAACAGGGATTCATCAACCCAAGCAATGTTTTTTTCTATCTTCCACTGTCTTGTTCTGGTGATCCTTAGTCCACTGTAACTGTGCCTTGTTTTTTTACTGACAGGAGTGGAACTCTGTTCATTTCTTGGCTGCAGTACCCCATCTGTGACAAACTTATTTCACTGTTAACTTTTTCTCTATACTTAACAGTTTTTATACTGTTTCGTATTTTATTATATAAAACCATACATAGATGAAATATAAAATTTATAGCATGTATGTGTGCTACTTATTTTTTTTATCAAAGGTTTGGATGATTTTAGTCATGTCTGGTAATCTGGGTTATCCGAACATCTAGCACTGCTGAGCTCCTGTGGACGCAGGATTATTGGACTTCTACCACACTGTGTGAACTAAAATTCAGTTTAATTTATTGAAAATGCAAATGTGATTTTACAAAATCTAGTACAGTCACTGAGTTAATTAACAAATGTACTTAATTTAGTAAACAGTTAAATAACAGTTGTTTAAATCAAATTACTAAACTAGTAGGGGATATGTAGTATGTCTGGATTCACTTTTGGATCCTGTCATCAGGCAAAGAGAGAGGGAAGAGGACGTTAAAATATCTAAAATACAAAGTCGAAATAATTCTGTAAGAAAAATGTAATTATAAGGCTGTGGTGATCTGATATACTGAAGAAATTTACTTACCACCTATTTAATTACACTGTAGAATTCACAAATACTTCATTTAAATGAAACTGAATTAATGTTCATTTCTTAATTTGTCCCCCCCCCCAAAGACACATGGTAAAGTTGACTATCTTTATTTGATTTGTTATTGTGAATTTTATTTTTAAGGATGAAATATATGGTTTGATAATTTTTAATATTAGTATTGGCAAATGATGCAAGACAGCAAGCTTATAAGACATCTTCCAAAAATAAATAAATAAATAAACAAATAAAAAAAATACTGCATTGCCTGTTGTCCATTCCCTGTAATGATTTGCTTAATTCCTCCAAATTTATTCAACTACTACCAACTTCCACAACAAGAAATGGAAGTTTGTTCCGATAATCAACTTCCCTCTACCTGAATGCAAATTTTTCTTTTGCTCCTGCGTGTGTTCTTCAAGCAAGAGAAAGGATGCCATCAACATTTAACTATACAGTGCATTCAAAGCCTTCAGCATCTCAATTAGATCTTTTCTCAGGCACCCAGGTTTCAGATGCCGTGTTTTGCAGAACCAAAGTCTTTGTTGGTAAGAGAATCCTTTTGGGCCTTACGATAATCTTATTTCTCATCTCTACACCAGACAGATACATATTATTTCCTAAAATGAGGCTTCCAGACTGGTGTGTGGTACTCAACATGTGGCCTAATCATTGCCTTATACATTGGAATGATTAACTCCTTATTCCTGCTGGCAAAATGCCTGTATATCTTTGACATAACTCCATGGGCTGTCCTAGCAACCCACCTGCACTGCTCAGAGAACATGTCTGACTGCACAATTGCCTTCATTCTTTTTGTTTTGATGGTAAGTTATCCTGGGAAGAGGTTGAAGGGTTGAAGAAATGTACACTGAAATTGAGAGTCTTCTAGATGAGCAGAAAACCCACTACACTATTATTATGGGGGACTTCAATGCTAAGGTTGGAAAAAGGCAAAACAGCGCAGAAAGAGGAACTATAGGAAATTTTGGAATTGGTGAAAGAAATAAAAGAGGTGAAAGACTTGTGGAATTTGCAGAATCTCAAGGAATGTCAGTAATGAACACTTTTTTCAAGAAAAGGGTGAACAGAAAGTGGACATGGAAGAGTCCAAATGGATTAACAACTAATGAAATCGACTTCATCCTCACTAACAGAAGATATATTGTGAATGATGTTACCGTCCTGAATAAGGTAAATGTTGGAAGTGATCACAGAATGGTAAGATGTACACTTGATGTAGGAAAGGAAAGGAAAAAACTGACTCGAGTAAATAATACAAAGGTCTTTGAAATAACAGAGGAGGAGAAAAAGCAGTATGTACTGGAACTTAAGAACAAGTTTGAGCTTTTGCAGACTGCTCAGGACCAAGATATCGACGAGGAATATTACAACTTTCTGAAAGTGATAAAGCCCAAGAAACCTATAGGGAAACAGAAATCCAAAGAAGAAAAAATTAGTCAAGAAACACTTGTCATGATGAACCAAAGACGACAAATGAAGAGCAAGAAAAACACTGACAGGGAGAAAATTGAGTATACTGAGTTATGCAAAGCCATTAGAAAGAGACTCAGAGAGGACATAAGAAGATTTAACACAAGAAAAGTAGAACAAGCATTAAGGGAAAACAAAGGATTTAAATCAGCAGCCATGAGCAGTAATACAGGAAGACAAATGATACTGAAACTGAAGAATAGCGATGGTGTACTTATAAACAGCAGAGAAGGCATAATTCAAATAGCAGAAGACTACTATAGAGAATTATACAAGGAGCGAGGGAATGATACCAGCAGTGGGGAAGATGGATTGCAAAGTAGCAACACATACGACATACCCGATATTCTTCCCGATGAGGTAGAACATGCATTGAAGAAAATGAAGAATCGGAAAGCCCCGGGGGA
This sequence comes from Mastigoproctus giganteus, assembly GCF_048544385.1. Classification (NCBI taxonomy): domain Eukaryota; kingdom Metazoa; phylum Arthropoda; class Arachnida; order Uropygi; family Thelyphonidae; genus Mastigoproctus; species Mastigoproctus giganteus. Next base: position 112,808,703 of record NC_143583.1, on the reverse strand, counting down.
AGATGAAGTTACTGTAGAGTTGTTAAAATTGGGAGGAAGAGACATAACACAAAAACTGGCAAGGCTCTTCACAAAGTGCATTAGAAAAGGTGTGATGCCTAAGCAGTGGAATAATGCAATCATAGTTTTGCTGCATAAGAAAGGAGATAAATCAGAAATTGGAAATTATAGACCAATTAGCTTGTTATCCCATATCTACAAGTTGTTCACAAGGGTCATTACTAACAGATTAGAAAGAATACTTGATGAGAATCAACTGAAGGAGCAAGCTGGCTTTAGGACAGGATTCTCAACTATGGATCACCTTCACGTAATATCACAGCTAATGGAGAAAGCAAATGAATATAAAACACCATTATGCCTGGCATTTGTGGATTATGAAAAGGCATTTGACTCCATACAGCATAAGGCAATGTTTCGGGCACTGGAAAGACAAGGCATAGATACTCCATATATTATGATTTTGAAGAAAATATATGAGAGTGCTACATCCTTTATTAGACTAGACAAAGACAGTAGGAAATTTAAAATCGAGAAAGGAGTTCGACAAGGAGACACAATATCTCCGAAGCTGTTTACTGCTGCCCTTGAGGAAGCTTTCAGAAGATTAGACTGGTCGCAGAAAGGAGTCAATGTGAACGGAGAGTACCTAAACCATTTACGATTTGCAGATGACATTGTGGTCATAAGCCACGATCCCAAAGAATTTGAGGAAAATCTTAATCAGTTATGCACAGTTAGTAAGGATTTTGGACTAAAGATGAATATGGCTAAAACAAAAGTAATGATGAACAAGTATGCCATGGAAAGGGAAATAATGATTGAAGGAGCAGTAATTGAAAAGGTGGAGTCATATACTTATCTGGGACAAGTTATTAGCTGTAATAATGATAAATGGCTGGAAGTCAAGAGAAGAATAAATTTTGGATGGATAGCATTCAGGAAATATAGTCACATACTGAAGAGCAATATCCCAGTTTGTCTGAAACGTAAAATAATGAATCAATGTATACTCCCCACCATGACTTATGGAAGTGAAACTTGGGCACTCACCAAAAGAATGGAAGAGAAGCTAAGAACTACACAGCGAAGAATGGAACGAATTATATTGGGAATCAGACTGTTAGATAAGAAGAGAAACACATGGATTAGGCAGCAAACTCAAGTTTGCTGCCTAATCCATGTGTTTAAAACATTCTTATCAAAACTAAAGAACTAAAATGGTCTTGGGCAGGACACATAGCTCGAAGACATGATGACAGATGGACTAAGAAAATAACAGAATGGTACCCAAGAGGAGCTAGAAGAAAACCTGGAAGACAAAGGCGGAGATGGATAGATGAAATTCATGAGTTTTTGAGTAGTAAATGGATGGTCAGTGCTCAAAACAGAAGGAACTGGAAAGTTGCTGGAGAGGCCTTCATCCTGCAGTGGATTGAAAATGGCTGATGATGATGATGGTGATGATATCCTGGGAATACTGTGTATTGAAAACCCCAAATACAAAAGGTATTAGAACCTATAATACTTAGTAAAATGGATGGGTCGAAAGTTGAGAATGCCACAGATACTTGTTGATGTTTGACTTGAATTTCTGTAGAGTTTAATTTGTGAACAACCTTCTTTCATGAATGAAGGAAGTTGTTCCAAAAAAAAAGAAGTTGAAGGGATAAAAGAAGAGGAGAAAGAAGAAGAAAAGTTGGTTCTGTGCATTAGAAGTTGGACTGTAAATGGATGCTGACTGTGATTGTGGCATGTGTTTGGACTGGTTTTTAAAAATAAATGGGGAATTAGAAGATCTCTCCACTGATTCAGAAAAACAGTGCTAAGGAAGTATCTATAGAAAAGGCATGCTGTGCAAACAAATGTCCACGAGACAGAGTAGAGAGACTTTCTAAGCGGCAGGTTATTAATTTACCTGATTGCATTCTTTTGAATGGACTCTAGAAACCTGAGTGAGGCACAACCCCAAATGTAGGAACAATATTCAATGCTAGTGCAGATTTGAGATTTGTACAGAGTGCAAAGCTGTTTAGCAGACAAGGTAATGCTGAGAGCTATAAAGAAAACCCAGCCTTCTTAGATGCAGAGGAAGCTGTATTTTCGACGTGCTTATTTCAAGAGTTTATGGGGTTGAGTTTTAAAAGAATTGAAATTAATTAAGTTATCTTTGTCCCATTGGAGATTTACCTGGAGATCAGCATTTAATGAATTTATGGTGTATATTAGCATTATCAGTGGCAAATGATGCAAGAAAGGAAGCTTATAGATCATCAGCCAAAAAAAAAAAAATCAAAACACCTCCCATTTCACCTATTCATTCCTTCCAATAGTTTGTCTAGTCCTTCAAAGGGGAATCAAAGGGTGATATGAGTAATTATAGACCTATTAGTTTAACTTCTGTTCCAGGGAAAACAGTGGAGTCACTGAAAGAAATTTGAGCCACGCTGAGAAAATACAAATACACTGGTTATTAAACACGTAAAAATGGTTAAAGCAGTAAAATAAATATATATAAAACATCAATAGCTTTTGGACATAAGTTGCCCTTCCTCAGTTAGAAGCATTAATACAAAATTAAAGAATGCATAGCCGGTATGGTGGTCATGCGAGGTGAACCACGTGACACAGGTGCAGACAACAATTAGCAGCTAGAAGTAGAGGTTTGTGGTTGTAACTATCGGGTTTACTGTGTGCACCATCATTCAGAAGGATGGCTGCCTCGGTGATGGGATGGATGCGACTGATAAATATGTCATGGTAAAAGAAGTAATATAGGATCATCTAGACAAGACCACAATTATACTTCAGGCACAGCATGGATTTGTTAAGGGGAATTATGTTTGGCTAATTTGATTGGATACTACAATGTGGTCAAAAAGGAACTAGATGCAAAAAATAATTATGATATCATATACTTTTGATTTCAGGAAAGCTCTGGATACTGTTGCGCATAAAAGAGTGCTCGTGGGTAGCACAGTTGATAGAATTGCCGACTTCCCCACATCGGGTGGAAAAGACCTGAGTTTGAGTTCCGTTGATAACGTGAGGAATTTTTATGGGTCTTTTTCACAACATGGCCAAGTTAGTCGGTCTCAGGCAAGGGTAGCATGGTTTCCCCACTGGAAACTTGGGTTTTTCGTCCTACAAGTTGAACACAGAACACGCAATTTACAGACAATATACAAAGCAACATGGCCTAAGTTGCTGATAATCCTAAAACCCATCTATAACAACAGCACATAAAAGATTGCTGTACAAATTGGAGCAGTGTGGATCAAGGGCATGTTGCTACTACAGATAAAGGGATTTGACTGGGAGAAGACAGAGAGTGATAATCACTGGGCATTGCTCTTTGTTTGGTTATTAGTGTTAAAGTTATTAGTGGAGCCCCCCATGGTTATGTTGTTGTTTTCTATATTTATTAGTGTTAGTGATGAAAGCGTATTATGCTTAATGTCCAAGTTTGCAGATGATACAAAGGTTGGCAGAGTGTTTAATGACAGTAATGATGGTATGCTACTGGAACTGGATCTAGAAGAGTTAGGCAGATGGGCTGAGAAATGGCAAGTGAAGTTGACAAATGCAAAGTATTGCATATGGGGAGCATTAAGTCCAGAGTAACATACCAACTCTGGAGTTCTACACTCAGGGTAGTGGGAAAATGAAAAATACTTGGGAGTAATTGTGCTGTCAGACAGGTATTAAGTTCTCTGAGTAATGTAGACAATGGTGTATCTACCATAGACTTCTATATCTTCTATTTGGTCCTTGAAGCTTTTGCAGACATTCTCTCAAATATGCCAGACAAGCAGTGCTTGCTACCTGGGAGTCAAAAACTCTGATGAAACTCATATTCGGGTGACAGTCAAGTCAAGTGGACCTACCTTTAGTACAGTCTGTGCTAGCCAAATCCTCTGCTTGCACCGTCAGTATGATGGGACTGTTAGTAATCCTGGGTGTAACCCCATGCACAAGCACACTGCGGGTGACCACCCAGGTGCGAACCAACATAAGCAGGGGTTGAGGTGTAGTGCCCACAGCACATAGAGGAATGCTGCCCCTCTGTGTTACCAGGCAATACTAGGTGGTAGATGACTCTCATCAACTGGTGCAATACCACCACTTTGCTTATTGGAGGCGTGAAGTGGTGGAACCCATGTTTAGTCTCCAGAACAAAGTTACAGTCAACCTTTCCACATCTTTTTCATCATGCAGTATGATTGATGTCTTTTGAGGGTATGATGAACATCATGGTTAGCTCTAAACTTCCTTACATTTCGAGGATACAGCTCTAAAACATTCTTCGCAGGGCAGCCACTAGGTAAGAACACACGTGGTAACTCTCTAGGAGGCTTCCAGATCAGCTAGTGTATAATTTTGCTGCCTTTACTCTGCCAGCTAGTGACTGGAGGAAGTCTGAGTAGTGTGTATGCAGGGCCATTATCGAGGCCATATTATCTCAAGGATCTGAGTATATTCTTACTATGTGTATGCCATATCCAAGTATTTCATTACTTCATACAGCATGTTCCTGCCCTCCCACTTTTTCTTACCATTGAATACACCATGAATTGTCAAACTAATAGAGCAAACTTATCTGCAAAAAGAACTAAACCTCCCAAACACTTCCTAGTTCATTTTACAAATATATGTGGTTTCAGTTCTAATCTCAACGATGTCCATTTCCACTTACAGTCTGCCAAACCCCATGTACTTTTTCTGACAGAATCTCAGTTATTGATTGATTCAACCACTGCTCATCTCAGTTGCCTAAATTATTCGCTGTATGATTCCTTCGCCTCAGAGGTGGTACTTGTGCATATATCCATTCTGATTTGTTGGATTTGGAATCTCCTCTTTTCGATCTTCTCTCAGTTAAAATCTCTCTACCTCATTCTGTCAAATTCATCTGTTGTCTCAACCATTCTCTCAATTTCACTACTAATCACTTGGAAATTTGCTCATATCCAGCCAGTTCCTAAAAAGGGTGACAAATCCCTCCCATCCAATTATTGTCCCATTAAATTACTTATATTCTTTCTAAAGTAATAGAAAAATCAATTACTCTTTGACTTCCTCTCTTTGCTACTTTACTTTCTCCAGTGCAACTTTCCTAACAGTGAGGTAATTTTCCTTAATGATTTTAGTGTTCACAACTCCAGCTGGCTTCCATTTTCTAGTCACACAGACCCAGTTGGTCGAGATGTCGAGGCTTTTGCAATTACTAATGACTTCACACAGATTGTTCATTCACCTACCAGAATACTGGACAATCCTAACTATACAGACAACACGCTTTTATCTTTTTCTCACAAACAACCCTTCTAAATACACAGTGAAAGTGAGTGGTCCTTTAGGCACCTGAGATCACAACTTGGTGATTGTCTCTTCCCCATAGGCGCCTCCGTAGCCAGGTGGGAAGGAGCAACAGTGTGTAGCACATGCTTCTTGATTAGACCAGGGTTTCGAGCCCGTCACCACCAAATACGGAGGATGCGGAAAGGTCAGGGAATGACCACCGCATATTCCCGGAGCAGTATGGCCTTAGTTGCTAATGCTCCTAAAAACCAAAAAAAAAAAAAAAAAAAAAAAACAAACAACTCTTCTCCAATGGAGCCTTTAGCTCATGGCTATTACCACCCTCATGTTCTTTGGCATTACAAGAATGCAAAATGGAATGACCTGCCAGATTTCTTTCTTCTTTTCCTTGGTCGGATTACTTTTTCAAAACTTCTGATGTCACCGTTTGCTCAGATCGTGTCAGTGAAATTATTCTTGTAGGAATGGAATCCTTTATTCTACACTCCACTTTAAAATTTCATTCTTTTTCTAAACCTTGGTTTTTCAATAAATGTGCTAAGGCTGGCCAAGAGAAGAATGTTGCGTATTGTAATTGGCTTGTTTCCAATTCTTCAGTTTCATTTTCTGCCTATACCACAGCTTGCAACAATTGTAAAGCAGTTATTAATCAGGCCAAGCTAGATTTCAAAAAAGCTAAGAGTAGAAAACTTGCTTCTTGCCCTAATGGTAGCCGAGCATTTTGATCTCTTGCTAAAGCTATTGGCTGCAACTTTTGCCCATCTCTGATCCTTCCTCTGTCAAAACCAGATGGTTCTATTTTCACTTCAGCCAAGGAGGAAACTGATCTGCAAGCATCCCATTTTTCTTCCAATTCATGTTTTAATGATCTTGATAAAACACCTCCCAACAATCCCAACATGCTCCATTCAATGTCTCCTGTGATCTTCCATCAAAAGGATGTCAGAAGGATTTTGATGAATCTTGATGCTAAGAAAGCTCCAGGTCCTGAGGTTCTTGTCCACTTGCTCTCAAAACCTGTGCTCCTGAACTTACTCCTGTTCTTTGCCGCCTTTTTTCACTTTCTTATTCCAAAGGTGTTTTTCCTTCTGCTTGTAAATTTGCTCATATCCAGCGAGTTCCTAAAAAGGGTGACAAATCCCTCCCATCCAATTATGGTCACATTCAATTACTTCTACTCTTTCTAAAGTAATAGAGAAATCAATTAACCACCAATTTTTAAACTGTCTAGAAATATTCTGTCTGATCAACAATTGCCAGTATAGAATCTGCCAGTGTCGATCCTCAGGCAATATTCTGGCTTATGTTACACATTTATGGACTAATTCAATGGAAAAGTTCGGTGAAATACAAGCAGTTGCTCTTGACATCTCAAAAGGCTTTCGATCGTGTTTGGCATAAAGGTCTTCTAAACAAGCTTCCATCTTATGGTTTGCCAACTGTTTTTTGTAATTGCTTATCCAGTTTTCTCTCTGATCGCTCACTGAGAGTGATGGTAGATGGCTCTAACTTCTCCGCTAATGCTGGTGTCCCCCAACGTTCAGTTCTTTCCCCCACTCTTTTCCTCTTGTATATTAATGACCTTCTTCCACCAGAAATCCTATCCAAAGTTTTGCTGATGATAGCACATTGCATTCCACTTTCCATTTTGAGAAACCTCGCCCTGCTCAATCAGCTTCAACTTTTCAAATATCCCCTACCAGTTCCTTAAATGCCGATCTCTAGGTAATTCTCCAGTGGGGCAAAGACAATTTAGTTGATTTCAATACTTCTAAAACACAGTCACGTCTTATATCTTGCAAAAAGGATTCTTCTGCTCCTATGCTTATCTTTGGTGACACTCTTATTTTTAAGCAAGATGATATATCTCTTTTGGGAATTACACTGACTTCTAATCTCTCTTGGCACAAGCACATTACAAATGTTGCTTCCTCTTCATATAAAAAAACTTGGTTTTCTCTTTTGCTCTCGGCATTACTTTTCTTCCAAACAGCTCTTCACTCTGTACAAATCACAAATCTGCCCTACCATGGAATGTTGTTCCCACATCTGGAGTGGTGCCCTGAAAACCTCTCTCAGGCTTCTAGATTCCATTCAGAAGAGGGCAGTTAGGTTAATTAATGACTCATCTCTAACAGAGTCTCTCCACTCTCTGTCTCATAGATGTTCTGTTTCTGCTGCATGCCTTTTGGGCACTGTTCTTCTGAATTGGCTTCTATAATTTCCGCTCGCTCTTTTAAAACAGTCCGAACATCTATTCACTGTCCAACTTCAAACTCACAGAACCAACTTTTCATCTTCCTCTTTTATTCATTCAACTGCCATTTTCTGGAACAGTCTTCCTTCATACCTATTTCCTGAATATTTACAGTCTACAGAAGTTCAAGTCTACTGTCAACAAACATCTTTTGTCTTCTCAACCTCCAACCCATGCATGGTACTAAGTACTATAGGTTCTAATACCTCTCGTGTTTGGGGTTTTCATAAAAAAAAAAAAAAAAAAACACCTGATAATTTCTGTGCATTCCATGCTGTTCTTTTCTACCACATGTGTCAGTAGTTCATTTCACACCCATTTAGGTCTAATTCTCAAAAAGTATTTCTTTATTGGTATGAAAAGCCTAGTAGCTTCTGTGATTACTTCCGTGAATGTTTCCCATTTAGAATTTGCTTTTGGTAGGATCATCAGTTGGTGTCACTGCATAGAATTTAAAAACTCTCTGAGACCACTGTAGTCACCCTTATGAAAGCATAAGCATTTCCCTTTACCCTTGGCAGTAGTTATATCTTTAATTAAATTCCACAATAGTACACTATGATCACTGCCATGCTGTGGGTCTTTTACTTACAGATTCTTAATGCATGTAGAATCACTGCTGATAACCAGATCAAGCGTATTGCTTCCTCTTGTTGCCTCTGTAACATGCTTCTGTAGAAAACAGTCAACCAAGAAATCTACAAAAGTCTTGTTAGAGTGTGACAACCCACAAATTCCATTTGACATCTGGAATGTTAAAATGCCACATTATAAGACATTCTGATTTATTACTCTGTTTCTCTGTATAACAGTTTGGTATACTCATTACAATCATTAGGCCTATAACACACTCATGCTCTTAATTTTGTTTTTTCAGTGCTTATATCACATAACACTGACTCAACAAGACTCAGTTGGAGAAGTGACCATAATTAAGTTGTGATCTGAGGTGCCTAGAAGACCACTCACCTTGACTCTGTGCTTTGAAGGGTTGTTTGTGATAGAAAGATCGAATTTTGGGTGTTGTGAGGATTGTCTGTTTTTCTGGTAATTAACTGAACAATCAGTGTGAGACCATTAGTAAATGTAAAAGCCATGGCATCTTGATCAACTTGGTCTGTGTGACTAGAATACTGAAACCAGTTGGAGTTGCATCCAGCTAGTTTCAGTTCTGTAGTTTACACTCCATTTTCCCTAACAGTGAGGTAATCACAAAAGAAAATTACCTCACTGTTAGGGAGAATGGAGTGTAGAAAGTTGAATTTCGAAGAAAAGAAATTAAGAATTAAGAGTTGGAAGAATTATAGAGGCAACGGATGAATTTGACACAGTGGTGTAGAGAGATTTTTATCCAGAGAAGATCAAAAAAGGGGCAATTCCAAATTATTAAGTCTTTGATATATAGAATATCAGAGTTTACCTATGTACAAATATCACCTTTTGGCAAAAGGAATTGTAGAGTGAATAATTAGGACAACTGACATGAACAGTGTCAACGGCAGTTGACAATTGGGATTCTGTCGGAAAAATTAAGTGGACTTGGCAGACTCTAGGTGGAATTGGACATTAATGAGATTGTAACCAAGACAACATATATTTATGAAATGAGTGAGGGAGGTTTAGATCTTTTTGCATATAAGTTTGTTCAATTAGTATGGCTATTCATGATGCCAAAAAAATTCAACAAGTAAAGTAAAAGTAGAGGGAGTGTTGTATGAATTAATGAAAATGTTTTGGATATGGCATACAATATACCCAGCTCCTTCAGATAATGTGGCCTTTGACGATGTTCTCTCTCTCTATACACTCTTCTCAAACTTGCTCCTGTCACTAGCTGGCAGAGTAGAGGCAGCAAGATTATTCACTAGCTGACCCATATGCCTCCTAGAAAGTTACCAGTAGGTTTGGTCTGTTGCATTATCTATTGGCCTAGCCTTGTGATAAACCATTTTTGAACTCTGCTCTCGAAGTGCAAGGGAGATTGGTTCTCAACATGATGCCTATCATACTGCATGATGGAAGTAATGGTGGTTGCTGGAACTTTGTTCTGGAGACTAAAAACATGGCCACTTCAAGCCTCCAGTAAGCAAAGTGGCAGTATTGCACTGGTTGATGAGAGTATTGCCTGGTGACAAAGAGGGCTGCATTCTGCTGTGCCACACTTTGACAACTGCTTTTACTGCAACCTTTTACTAGGTTCACATTAGCATTACTAGAGGTATATGGTGCAATAAAGCAAGCTTATACAGCAGGTGTGAGAAACCTCTTACCTGCAGAGAAATTTTGCTCCCAGTCAAATTTGAAACTGCCACATAAGCTTTAAGGGCAAGACAGTCATTTAATATAAGTTGTTTTAAGCCTCCATAAACAAATTTCTGTTAGCCATATTGCTTGTCTCATGACATTAATCATGAGTTGGAATACGTATGAATTGATGACGTAATAGTTATATCATTATTACAGTCAATTAGCATTTAGCATTTGTTTCTCCTCCAAAACCATGCTTGCATGCATTGGCTCTGTCTTATTAGGTCTTGTTATTGGTGATGGATAGTCAGTATTGATTTAAGTTTTGTCTTGGTTGGTTGTCGACTGCATCATTACACCTCATTGCAAATTAAGTGCAATAATTTTGAATGTTGGCCACATTTATAGTTCATTTGCTTAGTTCTATCTAAGTCAATATTGTAAAGTGTATACAAGTAACTCCCTTTCTGCAATGACTATTAATAATAAAAGAAGAAGAGCTGCAGGCGAAAGTTCTTTATTTGATGGAATATGGATGAATAATTATTTTTCATGGAAGTAAATGGAAAGTGTGCATGTATCATTTTTAAAGAATTAGTTGCAATTTATAAAAAGTACAGCCTTGAAAACCACTCTTTGACCAAGCATAAGGGATACGAAAAACTGAAAGAGATTCTGCATTTAAACAGGCTAACATTTTTGAAAGAATCTTTATGCAAACAGCATTCTATTTTCAAAAGACATATTATTCATGAAAATACATCGGTAATGCAAGCAAGTTATGGAGTGTGTGAGCAAATTGCCAAGAAACTGAAACCTACACATTGAAGGTGAGTTTGTTAAAGAGTGTATAGTTGCTGTTGCATGAATTTTAACTCCAGAAAAAGACAGATTGTTTGAGAATATTAGTTTATTGTGGAGCACAGTTTCTGACTGTATAAAAGATAGGGCGAACAATATCCAAGTATCCTTGAAACAAGCAGCATCAGAATTTGTGTTTTATTCCATAGCTGTAGATGAGACAACAGATATAGCAAATACGGCACATTTGGCTATACATATTTGTATGTGGGATAATGGCAAACTTTACGATTTGAGAAGATTTACTTCCTTTAAAATCGATGCACAGGACTACCACCGGTGTAGATCTCTTTTCTGAAGTCAAATCAGCATATATATATAAAACTAAGTTAGGAAAGTGCAGCATCTATGGTAGGATCTCAAAAAAGGATTTGTTGCTTTAATTAAGAAAGAATTGGAGAGCCACATTAGATTAAATCACTATTAACACATTAGATTCCAACTAATCTAATGCAGTAATAGTGTCACTGTCTAATTCACCAACAAAATTTTATATGCACATTCTGTGAGAATGACCAGTGTGATGAAAGTGGTAACAAAATGTATTAACTCTGTGGTAACTACACTGACAGTGGTAGAGAATGAAAGGGACCTGGGGGTGGTTGTGCAGGCAGATATTAAGTTTTCTGAGCAGTGCAGACGGGCTGCAAGAGTAGCTCATGGTGTATTGTCGATGATATATAGGAATTTTTCTAGCAATAAGGCAATGGTCAGGCCACACCTAGAGTACTGTATACAGGTCTGGAGGCCTCATTTCAAGAAAGATGTAGAGATGCTGGAACGAGTACAGAGAAGGACAACAAGATTGGTGAATGGAACAAAGGGGTGCTCTTACGAAGAAAGGCTTAAGTTTTGCAAATTACAGTGTCTGGAGACTAGGCACCAGCGAGGTGATCTGATAGAGGTGTATAAAGCCTTGAATGGTTTGAGCATGCTCAATGCTGATGGGATTCTTCCTCTTGCTCAGAATAATCACCTGAGAGGGCATAAATTCAAATTGAGGAAAGACAGATGTAGGATAGACATGAGGAAATTTGCCTTTAGCCAGCGGGTGGTTGGTTGGTGGAACAGACTTCCATCCCTTGTCGTGGAAGTTGATAGCCTAAATAAGTTTAAGGCTCAGCTGGACAGGTATTTCGAGCGAACAGAGGGGTGAAGTGGTGAAGTGGAAGTGGTCATTTTTTATTTATTTATTTTATTTTTTTTTGGCTGATGCTGCATAAGCTTGCTTTCTTGCATCAAATGCCTCTACTAATGCTAACTTCCATAAAAAATAATGGATTGAACAACAGAGAATTTAAAGAAATGTTAAAGGACCTTGAAGTGGAATATGGTGATTTATTGTACCATTGTGAGGTTTGCTGGCTAAACAAAGAGTGCATGCTCAAGCACTTCTATGAGCTGAAAGATGAAGTGAAGCTCTTCATGGATATTAAAGGCTACCCCAGTATGAAATTAGAGTACCAAAAGTGGTAGTGTGATTTGGTGTTTTTGGTCAATATCACTAGCCACTTAAATGATCTTAATTTGAAATGACAAGGGCCAAATTAGCTTATTTCCTCTCTTCTTGTCAATATCAGGAGTTTTAAATCAATGCTACAATTGTTTGTAACTCAACTGAAAAAAAAAAACACTGCATAGTACATTTTACAACACTGAAAGATCTGAAATGGAATTGATAGTGGAGTATGCTGCATAGTGTTCCAATCTTTTGAATCAATTTCAAAAGAAATTTCAAGGTTAACAAAATCATGAACTCAAACTAAGAATGTGCAAAACTCCTTTTGATGTGATACCAGATGAAGCTCCTGATTCCTTGCAACTAGAGTTAATTCATTTACAACCGGATAATACTTTGAAATCCAAATTTAATAGTGTATCTCTTTTGGAATTTATAAATCCTATGTATGTACTGAAAAATATCAACTTTTGAGGAATCATGCATTTAAAGTTGCATCACTGTTTTCTCAACATTAAATTTAGCCAAGAACCTCTTGCATGCTAGACTTACTGATGATAATCTTGCTAACCAAGAATTACTGCATCATCAGTACCATCTAATATCTCTGAGCTTTTTAAAGCAAAGCAGGGCTAACCTTCTCATTAAGGTGTAAGGTAAGAAAGAAGTTTTATTAAAATTAAAAGATTAACTGTGGTGTGTCTTTGATGTTTCAGCATTTAAAGCATTATAGCTTTGTGATTAATTAATGCATTCTAACATTTTAATTAATACTGCTTAGTGTGATCACGTGCATACCTATAAATTTGTAAAATTTAGGATTCATTATTTTTTCAGAAAAGATGCACCCCACAGGTTCTTATGCACTTGCAATTTGCCCCTGGTACTAAAACGATTCTCCACCTATGTTATATATCAGATTAAAAAAAAACAAACACCTTCCCATTTCACCCATCTATTCGCTCCAAACGTTTTTCCAGTTCTTCCTTGAATTTATTTAAGATATCAGCTGCTACAATGACAGATGAAAGTTTGTTCCAGCAAACAACCACCCAATGCTAAAGGCAAATTTCCACACATCTATTCCACAACTCTCTTTCCTCAATTTGAATTTATGTTCCCCTCAGATGCGCAATCTGAGCAAGAGGAAAAATCCCATCATCATTGAGCTTGCTCAAACCATTATACACCTCAATCAGATCACCTTGCAGGTGCCTAGTCTCTAGACACTGCAATTTGCAGAACTTAAGCCTCTCTTGGTAAGAGCAACCCTTTGTTCCCTTCGCCAATCTCGTTGCCCTTCTCTGTACTCATTCCAGCAGCTCTACATCCTTCCTAAGATGAGGCCTCCAGACCTATATGCATTACTCAAGTTGTCGTCTGACAAAGGGATAATCACCTCCTTATCCCTGCTAGCAAAATTCCTGTATATCATTGACAAGTCCCCATGAGCTGCTCTGGCAGCCTGTCTGCACTGCTGAGAAAACTTCATATCTGACTGCATAATTACCCCCAGGTCTTTTTCGTTCTTCACTGCCCTCAGTTTAGTGCTGTACAGTCGGTACTTTACTCTGGGGTTACTGCTACCTATATGCAGTACTTTGCATTTGTCAATGTTAAATTTCAGTTGCCACCTCTCATCCCATCTGCCCAGCTTTTCTGGATCCCATTGAAGTAGTGTCCTGTCATTCATTAACAATCCTGTCAACCCTCATATTGTCTGCAAACTTGGACATAAAGCCTGGTACTTTCATCAATATCATTGATAAATATGCAAAACAGCAATGGGCCCAACATCAAACCCGGGGATTCCACTAATAACATTAGTCAGAGCAGGGTCCATTGATGACCTCTCTTTGTCTTCTCCCACTCAATCATCCCTTTATCTATAGCAGCAACTTGCCCTTAATGCCATATTGCTCCAGTTTGTACAGTAGTCTTCCATATGCAACAGTATCAAAAGCTTTCCAGAAATCCAAATATATGATATCAAAATTATTTTTTGATTTCAATTTCAGTTCCTTTGTGACCACATCATAGTATCCAATCAAATTGGTCAGACAAGACTTTCCCTTAACAAACACATGCTGCGTTTGAACTATAAATGCAGTCTTGTCTAGATGATCCTGCAATGTTTTTAACCTGTGGTTCCATTATTTTTTACAGAATTGAAGTTAAACTAACAGGTCTGTAATTACTCATGTCACCCTTTGATCCCCCTTTATGAATTGAGGATACATTTCCACATCTCCAGTCCATGGGGACCTCCCCTGAATCCAGTGATGCTCTCATAATTATGGCTAAGGGTTTGCTGACTTCCTTTGCTGCCTCCTTCAATATAACTGGATAGAACCTACCACCCCAGGTGTCTTTCTTATATTTAACTTTAACAATTTCTAGGGATATATACCTAGGGTTAAGGATAGTCTTACTGTCGTGAAAGTGCAAGCAGTGGATTCAGTCTGCTTGACTCATAAGTGTCACCTATCAGTTTTGTCAGCATTTTAGACTCCAGGAAGCCCTAACTTATCATACCTTAGAAAATGTCTGTGATAAGCTTTAGGGACAATTATCGTTAAAGTTTATTTGCTTTTCTCGGCCAATTTGCCCATTATTTATAGAACTGATTGCAATAGCATACTCTAATAACTGTTATTAACCTCCCTGCTAATCTTTGTTTAATCCGGAAACTTGGACCTTAAGCCTAATTATGCCTTCATCGGTATCATTGATAAATATTGAAAACAAGAATGGATTTAGCAATGAACTCTGAGGGATTCTACTAATAATATAGTCCAAGAAGATAAGTGCCTATTGATAATTACTCTCTTACTTTCTCCTGCTCAACCATTCCTTTATTCATAGTAGCAGTTTGCCTCTTATGCTACGTTGCTGCAATTTGTACAGCAGTCTTTCACTTTGAACAGTATTTTTGATACCTTTTTTTTTGTTTATTCTTCATAAAAATTTTATGGTAAAATAAATATTTTACTATAATTTTCTAGAAGCTGCATATTGTAATTGTTATTATTTCACATTTTTAAAATCATTGTGTTTTATATAGGCACTGAAACATTTCCTTTTTTTATTGCTAGTTATGCACTTTTGGTATTGGATAACCAAAATTTACAAGAGTTGTGGGACTGGGAAAACAGGAAAGAAAGACTTCGTATTGGCGGAGGTAAAGTATTTTTCCATTTTAATTCCAAACTGTGCCCTAGCAAAATCAGAGAATTGAAGAAATATACTGATGTTATGGATTGGGATGATAGAGATGTTTCACCAAGTTCTAATGGAGATAGAGTTGCATGTAAGTGTGATTTAACTTTTTTTCTTTGAATTTTATCATTTGAATTTCTATTTCCTGTAATTTTCTTTTAATTCTTTTTTTTAATTATTTCTTAATTCTTTATTATAATGAAAAGGATGATATATTGATATAAGGTTATATTTGTATGAATTGCTTAGTATTAGAAGGGTATGATGAAATTAATATTTCAGTAGCTATTTTAAAAGATTATTAGAAAACAATATTTTGAAGATTATTATTGAATTTTTTTGTTGAGTCCTATAATAAAATATGGAAAAAATTCAGAATCTGCAAAAATCAATCAGGATCGTTTACATTCATGTTGATAAAAAAAGGAAAATCTGAAAATTATAGATATATTTTAGATATATTGTAGCACAATATTCAATCTATAGTTAAATAAATGCTAATAGTTTTATATTTATCAGCTGTATTCAAGGAGATATTGCTATGTTTGAAGCCTACTTTCCTTCTTGTCGTATTAAGTTCTGGTTTTAATGTATTAAAATTAGAACCTTGCTATATAAATTTTCTGAATTTGTTACCTTGCTAAAAATGGCAAAAAGTTAGAAGGCAGATTTCCATTACAATCATAGAAACATCAAAAAATTACACAACATGTTATTACTTTCTGATCATCAAATTGGACTTAGAGAGAGATAGATGAGATGCTAAACATTTAATACGAATGCATTTTCAATATTATTTGCAGTAATTTAGCTATTAAATGAATGAACGAATAAATAAATAAATGCTTATTGTATTGATAAGAATACAGGCAAGTTCACCATAGCCTTAATAGCTAGGATCAGAAAGAAACAAAACTGGTGGCCTAGATACATACTGTATTTTTTAACCTACAAAGTTATTTGAAATATCATATGCTAAGCAGAGAATACCAGGAGCACACATGTGTAAAGAACGGAACATGTGTTAACAACTTAAAAGTGTTAAGACCATATTCCTATAGAAGAGACTGTTTACAAAAGTGTGGATACTGTAGCAAGCGATGAACCAAGTGAGCATCTGGCATACCCTGAAGAATTTCTCAACAGCTTAATACCAACAGGAATGCCTCCTCACCAGCTAAAGTAGGTGGTGTAATCATGCTACTACAGAATGTAATGCCATCAAGGGAACTCTGCAATGGAACAAGAGTGATAATTACATGTCTACAAAGACACATCATAGAGGTCCGCATAATAAATGGATTGAACTTAGACACTGTTCTCATACCGCGCATACCTCTTATTCTATCTGATACAAATATGCCTTTCAAATTCAAAAGAAGACAGTTTCCTATACGTTTAGCATTTTCAATGACCGTCAATAAGTCACAGGGACATTCTTTTGAAAGAATATACTTATACCTTCCGAAACCTGTATCCAGTCACAGGCACTTTTATATGTTGGTCTCTCAAGAGTTAGATCAATAGGCTCATTAAATTTTGTATTTGAGAAGAATTTGTGCAGATGCGTCATTTTAATGATGCATCTGCACAACTCCGATGTTTCCAATAGTTGGGGGGAACACAGTTATGATGACTCTGAAAATGTGTCATATTCGATTGCTGCAGTAATCAAAGAGATTCCAAGCTATATCCCGTTGTGGTAACCTGTCTTAATAAAATCATCAAATTGATCAAACAGGATCAAATTTATTAACAGTATTACTGTGAACGAAGAAAAACTGGAGGTTGACTCTCACACTGGATGAGCTCACACAGTTAGTATTAGCAATGGCCACATGGTGCAAGGAAGCCATGGCTTATGCTGCACGAGCAAAAAAAAAAAAAAAAAATATATATATATATATATAATAAATAAATAAAAAAAATCAATAAAATAAAAATAAAAAATATTAATAAAAATAAAATAAAAATAAGATTTAAAAAAAATAAATAATTAATAAGAGAAAAGGAAATAGACAACCTATGTGTTTTCCTGCTCCTGTAGGTAATTATCCAGCAGAACTTTGAACTTCCCCAAACTGTCAGCCTCTGCCACCTATGTAGGTAACTTATTCCAGTAATTTATAACTCACTAGCTAAAATAAAACTTCCTGCAATCCAGTCTAAACATCTCCCCCTGTAATTTGGAACTATGGCCCCTAGTTCTAGAGTAATTTATAACTCTGAAAATTTCGTCCTCATTCATTTTACTTATACCTCTCAGAGCCTTAAACACCTCAATCAAGTCTCCTCTAAGGTGCCTAGTTTTCAAGCTCTGCAATCCAGCTATTCTTTCCTCATATGGACACCCTTTGCCAATCTCACCAGGCGAGTTACCCGTCTTTGGACTCTTTTTAAGAAGCACAATGTCTTTCTTTAGGTGCGATCTCCATACCTGAACAGAGTATTTCAAGTGTGGTCTAACAATAGCCTTATATAATGGGATTATGATATCCTTATCTCAATTAGCAGTTGTTCGATAAATCAGTGATAGGACACCACGGGCCTTCCTTGCAACCTGTCTACAATACTCAGAGAACTTCATGTCTGACCATATCGTAACATCCAAGACCCTTTCCTCCACTACCCGCTTTAGTTCAACTCCACCAAGGGGGCTTAGAGGGGAACAGGCATTCTGTGTGTTATCAGACACTCAGTCTAAAACACTGATGGACCAATATCTTTCTATTTCAGAAGATTTAGGAGAAGTCCAGTTGGCCTGCCTCCCTAAAATCCACTCATGCACATCTTCTTGATGGTAAGCCCTGTTATGTCACTTAGGTGGCAGCGAACATGTAGAGTGGTTCTCTTCAAGACGCCTAGTCAGTGTGAAGAGAAAAAGACCAAACCCTCCAGCATGTGACAGTAAGACGAAACAAATGGCCCTCAGTCCCCAGCAGCTTTCATTCCCCTCCTCTTACG
Organism: Mastigoproctus giganteus; assembly: GCF_048544385.1. Classification (NCBI taxonomy): domain Eukaryota; kingdom Metazoa; phylum Arthropoda; class Arachnida; order Uropygi; family Thelyphonidae; genus Mastigoproctus; species Mastigoproctus giganteus. Next base: position 112,790,374 of record NC_143583.1, on the reverse strand, counting down.
GCAGCAAGAGGATCAGAGTGGAAGCAGAGGGTGCTAAGAATTTCTGGCATGACCAGGCTGCCATGCACGAAAACTGAACTTGGCCTGTTACAACGCAAGATTGCTCATCGGTGAAGACAGAATATTTGAGCTGGAAAAGGAATTATAAAATGTGAATTGGAAAATCATCGGTTTGACTGAAACAAGAAGAAGAAATGAATCACTTATAAGTTTATCAAGTGGAAATCTGCTGTACACCAATGGAAACAGTGAAGGGGTGAAGGGTGGAGTTGACTTTCTGGTCCATAAAGATATAAAAAACAACATTTTGGAATTCAAAAGCACATCACCAAGGGTGTCAAGACTACTACTCAGGATTTCTGAGAGGTATAAGTTAAAGGTTATAATGATTTATGCACCAACATCGAGCCATGATGATGAAGAAGTTGAAGAAATGTACACTGAAATTGAGAGTCTTCTACATGAACAGAAAACTCACTACACTATCATTTATGGGGGGACTTCAATTCTAAGGTTGGAAAGAGACAAAACAGTGCAGAAAGGGGAACTATAGCGAATTTTGGAATTGGTGAAAGAGGTGAAAGACTTGTGGAATTTGCAGATTCTCGAGGAATGTCCGTAATGAGTCTGCTGATGAGGCTAGTGGGAGCCAGATGTGTTCAAAGCCCTTAAGTGGATTTTCTTATTTATTGATTTGAAATTATTGTTTTTCTAAAACTTTTGATTTAAATATAGTAGTATAGCATTATTTTGTGATTTGCTGATTAATCTGGGGCAGTTGCCCTCTGAATCACAGCCTTTTAAAATGCGCTGCTTGCATGATGTTTGCTGAGCAATCGGGTATGGGACATGATATTGCCATGGGGGATGTCTTTGTGTGTGCGCGCGATGCAAGGAGTGTAACGAAATCATTCGACAACTCAGCATTGTTATGGGCCTATATGAGAGCTTGAAGGACAGGGTGGATGCTCTCGAAGGATCTAAAGTGAGGGTCCCATCAAGCTCTCAGCTGCCCACATCAACGCCAGAGCTTGCACTTGGTCATCACGTAACACAGCGGCAACCCCCAAGGCAGAATGCACTGGTCCCACAGAAACTAGTAGTTATTGGTGACTCGGTTGTTAGGGAAACGGGGAACATGCTTTGTAAAAAGGATAGGTGGAACAGGACCAGGGTATGTCTGCCAGGGGCAAAGGTTGATGATGTTGTAGAACGGATATCATCTTTTAAGGGCACAAAAGGTGATATAGTTGTACACATTGACACTAATGATATTAAGAGTAGGAGACCGGCAGAATTACTTAGCAAGTACAGGTCACTGTTGAAAAAAAAGCCGTGAATTAGGGTTGAATTTGAAAGTGTCTGCAGTTCTGCCCAGACACGATAGGAGGGAGTATATGATGAGAGCCTTGTTGATCAGTGAGAGCCCTGGAAAGATTGTGCAAGGCTCAAGGGGTAGAATTTTTTTCAGCCTGGTCTGTACTTGTTAACAGGACAGACTACTTCTACAGGGATGGGATACGCTTAAATAGAAAGGGTGCAAGAATATTTGCTGATGCTATCGAGGCAGTGTTAGGTGGGCCAGAAAACTGCTAGCTTGTGAGGATACAAGGACTAATAGATTAACAGTAGCCACTGGCAGAGGTGAAAGTGATTCTTGCACTGCTTTTATTGGAATGAGCAGAAGCCTGGAAAACAAGATGCAGGATATTTCAGAGACTGCTGGGAGTCATTGCGGTTCAAGTAAACACATAGGTTGTGTTAGGGTAGTTAAGAATAGGAAGAGGTGCATGTATACTTGCGTGTACACCAATTCTAGGAGTTTGGTAAATAAATTTGATGAATTTGATGTATTGCTCAAAGCATCAAAGGCGGATATTGTTGGGATATCAGAGACGTGGTGTCACACAGATATAAGGAATGCAGAACTGGAATTTGTAGAGTACAACATCTACAGAAAGGATAGACAGGATAGGAAGGGAGGAGGGGTTATGCTATTAGTTAAGAAACACAAAATCCAAGGAAGTGAAGCCAGTCAACATCGCTGGACAGTGCAGTGTTGAGTCAGTTTGGTGTGACATAAGCATTGGGAGATCAGAATTGAGAGTTATTGTTTGTTTGTTATTTGGTTTTTGGATCATCAGCAACTAAGGCCATATTGCTACGGGATATGCGGTGGTCATTCCCTGACCGTTCCGCATCCTCCATATTTGGTGGTGACGGGCTCGAACCCCGGTCTAATCGAATTGAGAGTAGGAGTGTGCTATAGGCCTAATGACTCTGATGAGTATAATAAGAAACTGTACAGGGAAATAGAGTGGGCCAGTAAATAAGAGAGTCTTATAATGGGGATTTTAATTTCCCACATATTGAATGGAATTTCTGGGTTGGTCACTCACACACTAGCAAGGCTTTTGTGGATTGATTGGATGATTGTTTTCTACATCAGCATGTTCGGGAGGCAACTAGAGGGAGTAATACTCTTGATTTGATTATCAGTAGTGATTCTTCATGCATTAAGAATCTGCAGATAAATGAACCACTAGGTGGCAGTGATCACAGTGTTCTGAAGTGGGAGTTACTCAAAGAGGTAACTACCATCAGGGGTAAAAGAAAGGGTTATTGCTTTCGTAAAGGCGACTACAATGGTCTGAGACGGTATTTAAATTCTATACAGTGGGACCAACTGATGATGTTACCAACAGCAAATTCAAAATGGGAAGCATTCAAAGAACTTATCTTGGAAGCTACTAGTCTTTACATACCAACTAAGAAATATTGTTCAAGGTTTAGGCCTAAATGGAGGCCTAAACCTTGAATAAATGAACTAATGAGACATATGGCAGAGAAGAAAAATGCATGGGATACATATAAATTAACACGTGACACAGAATCCTATGATAGATATTAGTTGATCTGTAACCAAGTTACAAAGGAGTTTAGGCAGGCGAAGGCAGATTACGAGAAATCTTTGGCAAAGGATGCAAAGAAAAACAGCAAAGAGTTCTTTACTTATGTAAACTCTAGAAGGAAGGGGATGAATCAGATTGGTCCACTTGATATCGATGGTTCAACTGTTGATGATCCTGCTCAGGTAGCTAACAAACTAAATGAATATTTTGTATCGACAATCACACATGAGGAGTTATTCAGCTAGGGGAATGCCAGAGGTGTATTCAGCTCTGGCAGTAAGCTAGATAATCTTGAAATAACTTGGAGTAAAGTGGAGGAGAAATTGTTGAAGATAAACACAAGAAAGGCACCTGGGGTGGATGGGATCTATCTAGTTATATTAAAGGAGGCAGCAAAGGAAGTAAACAAGCCCTTAGCCATAATTATGAGAGCTTCCTTGGACTCATGGGAGGTACCCATGGACTGGAGATGTGCAAATGTGACCCCAATTCACAAAGGAGGATCAAAGGCTGACACAAGTAATTATAGACCTGTGAGTTTAACTTCTGTTCCAGGGAAATTAATGGAGGCACTGGTTAAAGAAGCACTGCAGGATTATCTAGACAAGACTTTAGTTATAGCTCGGACACAGCATGGTTTTGTTAAGGGGAAGTCTTGCCTGACCAATTTGATTGGATTCTATGATGCAGTCACAAAGAACTGGATGCAGGGAATAACTTTGATATTATATACTTGGATCTTAGAAAGGCTTTTGATACCGTTGCACATGGAAGACTTCTGCACAAATTGGAGCAGTGTGGCATTGGAGGCAAATTGCTGCTATGGATAAAGGGGTGGTTGAGGGGGGGAGAAGACAGAGAGTGGTAATCAATGGACACTGCTCATCATGGACTAATGTTATTAGTGGAGTCCCTCAGGGTTCAGTGTTGGGTCCATTATTGTTTTCTACATTTATAAATAATATTGATGATGGTATATGAAGCTTAATGTCCAAGTTTGCAGACGATACAAAGGTTGGCAGGATTGTTAAGGACACTACTGATGCTATGCTGCTGCAACAGGATCTGGAAAGGTTGAGCTGATGGGCTGAGAGGTGGCAAATGAAGTTTAACATTGACAAATGTAAAGTACTACATATGGGAAACAGCAACCCCAGAGCATTGTACCAACTCTGTGGTACTACACTGACAGTGGTAGAGAATGAAAAGGACCTAGGGGTAATTGTGCAGGCAGATATGAAGTTCTCTGAGCAGTGCAGACGGGCAGCAAAAGTTGCTCACGGTGTCTTATCAGTGATATACCGGAATTTTTCTAGCAGGGATAGGGAGGTGATTATTGCCTTGTATAAGGCAATGGTCAGGCCACATCTTGGGTACTGTATACAGGTCTGGAGGCCTCATTTCAAGAGGGATATAGAGCTTCTGGAACGAGTACAGAAAAGGGCAACAAGATTAGTGAATGGAACAAAGAGTTGCTCTTACGAAGAAAGGCTTAAATTTTGTAAATTACAGTGTCTGGAGACTAGGCACCTGTGAGGTGATCTGATTGAGGTTGTATAAAGCCTTGAATGGTTTGAGCATGCTCAATGCTGATGGGATTCTTCCTCTTGCTCATCTGAGTGGGCATAAATTCAAATTGAGGAAAGACGGTCGTAGGATAGATGTGCGGAAGTTTGCCTTTAGCCAGGGGGTAGTTGGTTGGTGGAACAGACTTCCATCCCTTGTTGTGGAAGTTGATAGCCTAAATAAATTTAAGGCTCAGCTGGACAGGTATTTCGAACGAACGGAGGGGTGAAGTGGAAGTTTTTTTTTTTTTTTTTTCGGCTGATGCTGCATAAGCTTGCTTTCTTGCATCAGATACTAATGCTACTAATGCTAATGAACACTTTTTTTTCAAAAAAAGGGTGAACAGAAAGTGGACATGGAAGAGCCCAAAAAATATAGAAGATATATTGTGAATGATGTTACTGTCCTGAAATAGGTAAATGTTGGAAGTGATCACAGAATGGTAAGATGTAGGAAAAGAAAGGAAAAAACTGACTCGAGTAAATAATACACAGGTCTTTGAGATAACAGAAGAGGAGAAAAAGCAGTTTGTACTAGAACTTAAGAAGTTTCAGCTTCTGCAGACTGCTCAGGACCAAGATATCGACGAGGAATATTACAACTTTTTGAAAGTGATAAAGCCCGAGAAACCTATAGGTAAAAAAGAAATCCAAAGAAGAAAAAATTAGTCAAGAAACGCTTGTCATGATGAACCGAAGACGACAAATGAAGAGCAAGACAAACACTGACAAGGAGAAAATTGAGTATACTGAGTTATGCAAAGCCATTAGAAAGAGGCTCAGAGAGGACATAAGAAAATTTAACACAAGAAAAGTAGAACAAGCATTAAGGGAAAGCAAAGGATTTAAATCAGCAGCCATGAGCAGTAATACAAAAAGACAAATGATACTGAAACTGAAGAATAGCGACGGCGTACTTATAAATAGCAGAGCAGGCATAATGCAAATAGCAGAAGACTACCATAGAGAATTATACAAGGAGTGAGGGAATGATGCCAGCAGTGGGGAACATGGATCACAAATTAGGAACACGTACGACACTCGATATTCTTCCTGATGAGGTAGAACAGGCATTGAAGAAAGTGAAGAATCAGAAAGCCCCGGGGGAAGATGAAGTTACTGTAGAGTTGTTAAAATTGGGAGGAAGAGACATGACACAAAAACTGGCAAGACTCTTCCCAAAGTGCATTAGAAAAGGCATGAAGCCTAAGGAGTGGAATAATGTAATCATAGTTTTGCTGCATAAGAAAGGAAATAAATCAGAAAAAGGAAATTATAGACCAAATTAGCTTGTTATCCCACATTTACAAGTTGATCACAAGGGTCATTACTAACAGATTAGAAAGAATACTTGATGAGAATCAACTGAAAGAGCAGGCTGACTTTAGGACAGGATTTTCAAGTACGGATCACCTTCACGTAATATCACAGCTAATGGAAAAAGCAAATGAATATAAAACACCATTATGCCTGGAATTTGCGGATTATGAAAAGCCTTTGACTCCAATATAGCATAAGGCAATGTTTCGAGCACTGGAAAGACAAGGCATAGATACCCCATATATTATGATTTTGAAGAAATATATGAGAACACTTTCTCCTTTATTAGACTAGACAAAGAGAGTAGCAAATTTAAAATGGAGAAAGTAGTTCGACAAGGAGACACAATATCCCCAAAGTTGTTTGCTGCTGCCCTTGATTAAACTTTCAGAAGATTAGACTGGTCGCAGAAAAGGGTCAATGTGGATGGAGAGTACCTAAACCATTTACGATTTGCAGATGACATTGTGGTCATAAGCCACGATCCCAAAGAATTACAGGAAAATCTTAATCAGTTATGCAGAGTTAGTAAGGATTTTGGACTAAAGATGAATATGGCTAAAACAATAGTAATGATGAACAAGTATGTCACAGAAAGGGATATAATGATTGAAGGAGCAGTAATTGAAAAGGTGGAGTCATATACTTATCTGGGACAAGTCATTATCTGTAATAATGATAAATGGCTGGAAGTCAAGAGAAGAATAAATTTTGGATGGATAGCATTCAGGAAATATAGTCACATACTGAAGAGCAACATCCCAATTTGTCTGAAATGTAAAATAATGAACCAATGTATACTCCCCACCATGACTTATGGAAATGAAACTTGGGCACTCACCAAAAGATTGGAAGAGAAGCTGAGAACTACATAGCGAAGAATGGAATGAATTATATTGGGAATCAGACTGTTAGATAAGAAGAGAAACACATGGATTAGGCAGCAAACTCAAATAAAGGACATTCTTATCAAAACTAAAGAACTAAAATGGTCTTTGGCAGGACACAGCTCGAAGGCATGATGACAGATGGACTAAGAAAATAACAGAATGGTACCCAAGAGGAGCTAAGAGAAAACCTGGAAGACAACAATGGAGATGGACGATGAAATTCATGAGTTTGTGGGTAGTAAATGGATGGCCATTGCACAAAACAGAAGGAACTAGAAAGTTGCTGGAGAGGCCTTCATCCTGCAGTGGATTGAAAATGGCTGATGATGATGATGATGTTCCCCAGGTGTAATACCTTACACTTTGCTGGATTAAAATGGCATAACTGCCATTTTTCTGACCATCCCTGAAGTTTGTCTAGGTTACTCTGAAGAAGCAAATGTCTGACAAGACATTTGCTTCTTCAGAGTTCTCAGTTGTTACAGTAGAAGCAAATGTCTTCTTAGGCATTGTCATTGGGCAGGTTGATGAATGATAGTTGATTATGTGGCCAAGGGGCTGGATCAGTTATGAGTCTGTGTACACCACCATCATCCATAATATATCAGAGTACAAGAAGGCCTGTGTAAAGTGCATTCCCAAGTATTTTAATGATGAACAAGAACATTTGTGAATGGAATTTTCTTCATATCACATTGGATGCTGCAGACAATTCCATTTGTGAATGGAATTGTCTGCAGCATCCAATATGATATGAAGAGAAAGCAAATTGCTTCTTGGATTTCTTAATGGCTATGCTTGAGATATAGTGCAGGTATGGAACTAAAGAGCAAGAAATGCAGCATGCAGTGGAAGCAATGTTTATGATGTTGATGATCATCATGGCTGAAGTCATAAGTAGTAGTAGTGGTCGCATGTGATGCAAGAAAGCAAGTGTATGAGTTTATGTATCATCAGCCAAAAAAAAAAAAAAAAAATCACACCATTCCCTCCAAATGCCTGTCCAGTTCCTCCTTAAATTTATTTATCCTATCAACTTCCACGACAGATGGAAGTTTGTTCCAGCAATTAACCACCCGCTGGCTAAAGGCAAATTTCTGTACATCTATTCTACATCTGTCTTTTCTTAATTTGAATTTAGTGCAGGACTTTAAATACCTTGGGTCGCTGGTCCAGGAGAAGAAAGTTGCATCCGCCATGGAAATCCACAGCAGAATTGGACAGGCAGCCACTGCGTTCGCCTTGCTCAAATGGTGTCTGTGGAAGAGGACCAACATTTCCACAAAGACTAAAATCCGACTCTTCCGGACTTTGATCCTGCCCATTCTTCTTTACGGATCGGAAACATGGATTTGTCTCAAGTTAGATTTGAACAAACTTGAGGTATTCCAAATGCGATGCCTGCGGCAGATCTTGGGCATCTCTCTTCGCGACCGCATCACTAATGATACCATCTGCGCCAGATGCCAACAGCAACCAACCATTGCCGACCAAATCCAGAAGCGAAGGCTCAGATGGTTTGGCCACGTATGTAGAATGGGCACGAACAGAATACCATCCACACTCCTTTGGAGACAACGACCCACCCAATGGAGCATCCAACGGACCGCGCCTAGGAAAACGTGGGCCAAGCAAGTGGAAGATGACTTGAAGAGCCGACGTCTCGACCTTAACCAGGCCAGGACTGAAGCCATGGATCGTAAGGTATGGAAGAACATCACAGAGCAAGTCCGAAACCCTGCGGCACCTACAGCAGCATACTGGTTGCGTGGCCAACCGCCTCCCCCAGCTGCCAGCTAAGGACCAAAGAAGAAGAAGAAGAAGAATTTGAATTTATGCCCCCTTAGGTTTGTAATCTGAACAAGTGGAAGGATCCCATCAGAATTCAGCGTGCTCAACCCATTCAAGGTCTTATACACCTCAATCAGATCACCGTGCTGGTGCCTAGTCTCCAGCCTGTCTAATAACACTGGGGGAAGTTATGCTTTGCTGTTCTTAGATTCACAGGAATTGCTGCTGCTGTGCCATTTCATGTAAAAGTGAAATAGTCAACTCACAAAATTATATCCCTCAAAGTTGATTTGTGAAATGCCATCAAAAACAAAAGTGCAGACCATTCATTTGACCATTCATTGATATGATATGAGGTGAAGGAGGCCTTGAAATAATGATGTTGACAACAATCAAGGACCTTTCATTAGCTGCGTACAAAAAAATCTGGTGTACAGATGGGATAAGTGCCTGAACTGTAGAATTGTTTTTAAATTTTTTTGAAAAATAAGGTGCAAGTTATTGGTAAAATAAAATAATAATAATAATAATTCTTATTTGCATTTGATTCATCATTAATAGAAATAAAATTTAAACAATTTATCCACTTGGACCTGATCTCATATCATTAGAAATGACATGGTTTTGGTAAACAGAAAAACTCTAAGGTTTATTTCTAAACCACACCATAGAAGTTGCAAAGGTTAGTGGCAGTTTCATGTAGTGCTTTTGTAAATATCAGACACTCATCTGATTATACCATACCATGTGGCTTGTGTTCTGTTATTTTGTGACAGCATTAGTACGTTGTTTATATTGAAAAAAATGCTTATATTTATTTTGTCCTCTACTACAAAGCATCAGTAGTTGGCAAAGCCCGTGCTTATTTTCCACTTCACATCCTACCATAGAAAAATATTTTACTTTTAATGTCTTTATTTCAATGCTTTGTAAGTAGCATTAACAATTTAGGTTGGAGGGAGAGTTTATCACACTATTGTTGTTGCTGGTTATTTGGATAGTTTGGCCTGTCAATCCACTTTGTTAATTATGTTTTTAAAAGAAGGCTAAGGTTAGTTTATTTATTTTAATGGTTTGTTTTTTTAAGAGAATTTGTGAAAGAAGATTTTTGAATTTTTGAAGGTTATTTTGAATGTGTTGAGTGATGTGACTGTGCTGTAGTAAGAAGAAGAAGAATCTTTATTGCAACGCTTAGAATGATAATTTACATAATATTAGTTGCAACAGCCCGGCATGGCACAGTGGGCAGGGGTTAACATTGTACTACAGAGACATTATTGCCTCAAGAACCAAAATACATAAATAAATAATAGAAATGATAAATAAGTGCAAAAAAAGTATAGGAAAATGGAGAAATGACTTTAGTATACTACATATATAGAACATTAAGTGAGTGTACAATCATTTGCTTCAAAATACATACAATAAGGATATACATTGAAGTGCATAAATATGTACATAGTTTTTTGGGTTAAGAATATACATTGCTCAAGACTCAAATTATAATAGTAGTAGCCTTGGCCACCCCACTCAGTATTCCTTTCCTATAATGTCTATCACGACAGAACTTATTGAAGTCAAATTTAGGTCCTGGACTCGAGATAGCATCGAAGGAAGAAACCGGTCCGACAGGTGAAGGCGTCTTTGCAGAGGACGTAACTTGGTTGGGAGAATGCTCGTAGACGTGCCGGTGGGATCCTCCCTGCACAGTTTTCCCAGAAGGAGGGGGAGGAGATGAGACTGGTCATGAGTTTGACTGTTGTGACGAGCCTTCTTTCATTAATGAGCGACTTGAGCCTTGGGATGTTAAGTGCATAGGCCATATCGCCGGTCCGGAGCTGTGGAGGCAGGCTGTTTGTGGCACGCCCACTTGAGAAGCCAGTACTCCGATGAGAAAACTGGTTTCATGGTAGAAGGAGATGCAGATGCCCAAATCTTTGCAGCATAGAGAATTGGCGGATACACTATTGTTGAGATGTATCTCACCATGGTGGATTTGTCTGTTACCTGGTTCAGATGTTACTCACATATCCATCTCAGTCTCGTGGCTTTTGTGAGGGGTACGTATAGTAGTAGTAGTGGCATGTGATGCAAGAAAGCAAATGTATGAGCTTATGCAGCATCAGCCAAAAAAAAAAAAAAAAAAAAAACACACCATTCCCCCCAAATGCCTGTCCAGTTCCTCCTTAAATTTATTCAACCTATCAACTTCCACAACGACAGATGGAAGTTTGTTCCAGCAATTAACCACCCGCTGGCTAAAGGCAAATTTCCGCACATCTATTCTACGTCTGTCCTTTCGTAATTTGAATTTATGCCCCCTTAGGCTCGTAATCTGAACAAGTGGAATGATCCCATCAGAATTCAGCATGCTCAACCCATTCAAGGCCTTATACACCTCAATCAGATCACCGCACAGGTGCCTAGTCTCCAGCCACTGCAATTTGCAGAACTTAAGCCTCTCTTGATAAGAGGATCCCTTCATTCCCCTCACCAATCTTGTTGCCCTTCTCTGTACACGCTCAAGTAAATCTACATCCTTCCTAAAATGAGGCCTCCAGACCTGTACGCAGTACTCAAGGCGTGGCCTGACCATTGCCTTATACAGAGGGATAATCACCTCCTTTTCCCTGCTAGCAAAATTCCTATATATCATTGACAAAACCCCATGACCTGCCCTGGCAGCCTGTCTGCATTGCTCAGAAAACTTCATATCTGACTGCACAATTACTCCCAGGTCTCTTTCATTTTCTACCACCTTAAGTGTAGTACCACACAGTTGGTACGTTTCTCTGGGGTTACTTCTACCCATATGCAGTACTTTGCATTTGTCAAGGTTAAACTTCAGTTTCCACTTCTTAGCCCATCTGCCCAAATTATCTAGATCCTGTTGCAGTAGCACACTGCCATTACTGTCATTAACAACTCTGCCAACCTTTGTATCATCTGCAAACTTCGATATTAAGCCTGATATACCTTCATCAATATCATTGATAAATATACAAAACAACAATGGACCCAACACCGAACCCTGTGGGATTCCACTAATAACATTAGTCCAAGAAGAGCAGCACCGATTGATTACCACCCTCTGTCTTCTCGCACTTCACCATCCTTTTATCCATTGTAGCAACTTACCCTTAATACCATTCTGCTCGAATTTGTACAATAGTCTTCCATGCGCAACAGTGTCAAAAGCTTTCCTGAAATCCGAATATATGATATCAAAATTATTTTTTGCATCCAGTTCCTTTGTAACCACATCATAATATCCTATCAAATTTGTCAGACAAGACTTTCCCTTAACAAACCCATGCTGTGTCTGAATTATTGCTGCAGTCTTGTCTAGATGATCCTGTAATGCATCTTTAACCAGCGACTACATTATTTTACCCGGAACAGAAGTTAAACTAACTGGTCTGTAATTACTCGTGTCACCCTTCGATCCCCCTTTGTGAATTGGGGATACATTTGCACATCTCCAGTCCATGGGAACCTCCCCTGAGTCCAAGGATGCTCTCATAATTATGGCTAAGGGTTTGCTTAGTTGCTTTGCCGCCTCCTTTAATATAATTGGATAGATCCCATCCACCCCAGGTGCTTTTCTTACATTTAACTTCAACAGTTTCTCTTCTACTTTGCTCTCAGTTATTACAAAATCATTAAGTATCCTGCTACAATTTGATAACCTTCTGCCATTTTCAAACCTTAATAATTCCTCATGTGTGAATGTAGATGCAAAATACTCATTCAGTATACATGCTGGCCGAAAAGAAGCTTTGGATCGAAACTTATTCATAGGTCAATGTGATGTTGGACAAGAGGGATGGAGGCTCCATTGAGGTTGGATTGATTTTTGTGAGAAGACCATGATTTCTGACTTCTCGGGATTGATATGGAGACCAAATTGTTTCAGGTAGATACATATTGAGGAGAGAGTGGAGGTTAGCTCTTCTGAGGCTTGGTGAGGGTTTTGGCTTACCTTTATTGGCATGAGTACCTTTAGATCGTCAGCATATACCAGCATATTTAACTTTTGGATTACCAGTGGAGCAATAAGGGCGGTGAGGAGGCCAGATAGCACTGCCCCTTGCGGGACTCCAACTGAGATTACTTTGCTGTATCATGAGTTATCTACAGATAATTTGACTATTCGGTTATTCAGCAGAGATGTGAGGAAAGCTAAGATGTTGCCTCCTATCTGATAGTGATTTTTTAGTAATTTTAGGAGAGATGGGATGTGCATGGCATCAAATGCAGATTCACTGTCTATGTAGTAGATATTGAATCTGCATTTGGAGATGGTGTAGTTTATGGAGTATGGAGTAGTTTAGTTGTAGATGATCTATCATTTATTATAGACAAAATGTCTTTTTTTGTTTCTTTTCTTCCTCCTCACTGTTGCAGGTGATGTCACTAGTATCGATATAAGCATTTTATAGTAGTCAATGCCTATAAATTGGCAGTGTGTGCTTCAGCAAACTTTGAGCAGGTCATAGAAGGTAAAGATTTAGAAATAGTCAATACTATGTAATTGAACACAAGATGGGGGGGGGGGAATTTTTTTTTTTTTTTTTTTTTTAAATATAGGCAACTCTCGGTTTACAAACGAGTTCTTTTTCAAAATGTTGTTTGTTATACGTTTTGTTCATTATGTGTACCTTGCATTGCTGAGCTTTTATGATATGTATTGTATACGTTAGCAGCCATTTTAAAGCATTAAAACCATGAACTAAACATTGAATGCTCTATACAATACATTTTATTATAATGTATGTATGTGTTATGGTTTATCATATACAATACGTAACGTAAAATAAAATTAGAAAAGAAAAAAAAAACAAGATATCGTACTTTTTAATTTTAATTAAAAACATAGAGTTACAAAATAGAAATAAAGAAAATGAGTACTAACATAATATATGTACTGTACATACATATGTATTCAACTTTTACTCATCAATATCTTCATCAGAGTTCAATAATTATGTTCACTATACATCTGGCATGTCATTTTATAAGGAATTCTATATATTGGCGACTTTAAGAAATTTGAATGAATTGTGACATTTGTTATAGCGAATGTTCGTTAACTGAGAGTTGCCTGTGCAGTTGATTGTATTTCATGATGATGTGTAATTTACCTACAGCAACAGCAGATGATGTACATTATTAGTTACCATTAGCTTGGAAGAAAAGTCTGGAAATGCCATTTGGACAGTGCCAGAATGTAGTTATGGGGCTTTCTGGCCAAAGCTGGAACTCTAATTACATGTCTTTTGTTTACTGATTTCTAAAATTTTGGGGGGGGGGAGAGAGAGAGAGAAACATAAGGGTAAGCTAATCTATTAAACTGTGTGAAAAAAAAAGAATTACTGAGCTACTGTTAATCTTGTATACAACTTTACTAGACTGCAGACTGCATACTTATGGAGTAGCTTAGTTGTAGATGATCTATTATTTATTATAGACAAAATGTCTTTTTTTTGTTTCTTTTCTTTCTCCTCACTGCTGCAGGTGATGTTACTAGTATCAATATAAGCATTTGGAGAATTGGCTCAACCCTTGCTGGACTTCGTTGGGACAATTTTAGGAATAGTCTACCTGATTCTCGTTCGCTTTTAGGTTATGTCATCTACTACAGAGAGGTGTAAGTATAGTTATTAATCTTGTCCAAAAGTAAATATGAAAATTTACAACACTGTACAACAAATTTGAACTTTTGCCTTGCCTTAAAATAAAAGTAAGTGATTCGGGTAAATTTTAATATACTTATTCAAATCAGAGATCAAATTGTTGTATTATCCATAATTTTATCAGAAAGTGAATAGAAACTTTGATTACAAATTTCTTTAGTGAAAAGTTTGGCTGTTAAATCTTAAAAAAATTAAGTAAAACATGAAAATTTTAAGCTGATACAGTTGTTCAGTCATCTAAAATTTTATATAAATGAATTCATTAATTACATGCCTTATCTAGCTTTAAAACTATTAAAGATATCTGTATAAATTTCCTACATAAGCCAGGTTTATATCACATCTTGAGAGGCAAAATGTCTGTTGGTAGCCTGTCAGCATACCCAGATTTGAAAGTTTAGCTGTATTTTGTGTAGATGATTTTTGATAGTTTTATAGCCAGATAAAGTTTTGCAGGTAAAGAAGTAATCTATTTAAAATGTTGATATCTAAATAATTTCACATTAGCAGTCACTATATTTTTTAGATGTAATTACATCTAAAAGTAATTACATAGTCAGTTTTGAAGCTCTTGTGGGTAGCACAGCTGGTATAATTACCATCCTACCCACACTGGATGGAAAAGATTTAAGTTCAAATCCCATCAGTGATGCAAGGAATTTTTTGTATGTCAGCAACTTTAGCAGGATCATCAACAATTATAATATTTGTATCTAGTGGACCAATGTGATTCATTCCTTTTCTCAACAGTGTTTACATAAGTGAAGACGTCTTTGCTACTTTTTTTTAGCGTTCCTTGCCGGAAATTTATTGTAATCTGCCTTATTTTAGGTCCTTGAGGTTGTCACAGACATTCTCTGAGATAGCCAGACAAGCTGTACTTGCTACCTGGGAGTCTAAAACGCTGATGGAACTGATATTTAGGGGACACTCAAGTCAAGTGGACCCAATTTTGGCAAAGTCCGTGACAGCCAAATCCTCTGCTTGCACCTTCACAATGGTGGGACTGTTAGTAATCCTGGGTATAACCCTAATGCGCAAGCACAATGTGGGTGACCACCCAGGTGTGAGCCAACGTAAGCAGGGGTTGAAGTGTGCTGCCCACACCACATGGAGGAATGCTGCCCCTCTGTGTTACCATGCAATACTAGCTGGTAGATGACTCTGATCAACCGGTGCAATACCACCACTTTGCTTATTGGAGGCTTAAAGTGGTGAAACCCATGTTTAGTCCCTAGAGCTAAGTTCCGGTCAACCCTAACCCATCTCTTCCATCATGCAGTATGACTGATGACTTTTGAAGTTATGATGGACATCATGGTGAGATCTAATCTTCCTTACATTTTGAGGATAAAGCTCTAAAATAGTGTTTGCAGGCTGGCTGCTAGTTAGTACACCGGAACAAACCTATTGATAACTCTTTAGGGGGCTTCCGGATCAGCTAGTGTATAATCTCGCTACCTCTACTCTGCCAGATAGTGACTGGAGGGAGTCCGGGTAGTGTGTGTGGGGGAATTGACGAAGCCACATTATGGCAAGGATCTGGGTATATTCTTACCATGTGTATGCCATATCTAAAAATGTCATTACTTCATTCAGCATGCTCCCCCTCCCACACTTTTTCTTACTATTGAATACACCATGAATTGTCAAACTAATAGAGTAAGTTTATCTGCAAAAATATGTAAACATCCAAAACATTCCTAGTTCATTTCACAAATATACGTGGTCTCAATTCTAATCTCAACAATGTCCATTTCCACTTGCAGTCTGCCAAACCCCATGTACTTTTTCTGACAGAATCTCAGTTATCAGTTGCCCAAATTATTTGCTGTATGATTCTTTTCGTCTCAAAGGTAGTACTTGTGCATATGTCCATTCTGTTATTCCCTGTCAGAGATTTGGTAATTTGGAATCTCCTCTTTTCGATCTTCTCTGGCTTAAAATCTCTTTACCTTATTGTGTCAAATTCATCTGTTGTCTACCATTCTCCCAACTCCAATAATAACTTTGAACTCTTTGACTTCCTCTCTTTGCAACTTGACTTTCTCCAGTCAAACTGTCCTAACAGTGAGGTAATTTTCCTTGGTGATTTTAATGTTCACAACTCCAACTGGTTTCCATTTTCTAGTCACACAGACCCAGTTGGTCAAGATGCTGAGGCTTTTGCAATTACTAATGACCTTGCACAGATTGTTCATTTACCTACAAGAATACCGGATAATCCTAACCATACAGCCAACACAATTGATCTTTTTCTCACAAACAACCCTTCTAAGTACTCGGTTGAAGTGAGTGGTCTTTTAGGCACCACAGATCACAATTTGGTGATTGTCTCTTCTCCAATGGAGCCTTTATCGCATGGCTATTCCCAACCTCGAGTTTTTTGGCATTACAAGAATGTAAAATGGGATGACCTGCGAGATTTCTTTTCTTCTTTTCCTTGGTCGGACCAATGTTTCAAAACTTCTGATGTCAACGTTTGCTCAGATCATGTTAATGAAATTATTCTTGTAGGAATGGAATCCTTTATCCCACACTCCACTTTAATATCTCATCCTTTATCTGAACCTTGGTTTTCCAATAAATGTGCTAAGGCCATTCAGGAGAAGAATGTTGCATATCGTAATTAGCTTGTTTCCAATTCTTCAGTTTCATTTTCTGCCTACACCAAAACTTGCAACAATTGTAAACCAGTTATTAATCAGTCCAAACTAGATTTTGAACAGGCTAAGAGTAGAAAACTTGCTCCTTGTCCTAATGGTAGCCGAGCATTCTGGTCTCTTGCCAAAGCTATTGGCTGCAACTTTTGTGCTTCTCTGCTCCCACCTCTGTCCAAACCAGATGGTTCTGTTGTCACTTCAGCCAAGGATAAAGCTGACCTGCTAGCATCCCATTTTTCTTCCAACTCATGTATTAATGACCTTTGTAAAACACCTCCCATCATTCCCAACACGCTCCATTCAATGTCTCCTGTGGTCTTCCGTCAAAAGGATGTTAGAAGGATTTTGATGAATCTTGATGCTAAGAAAGCTCCAGGTCCTGATAGTATTTCACCACTTGTTCTCAAAACCTGAACTACTTAACTTACTGCTGTTCTTTGCCAGGCACCTCCGTAGCCAGGTGGGAAGGAGCAGCAGTGCGTAGCACACGCTTCTTGATTAGACCGGGGTTCAAGCCCGTCACCACCAAATACAGAGGATGCAGAAAGGTCAGGGAATGACCACTGCATATCCCGGAGCAATATGGCCTTAGTTGCTAATGCTTCTAAAAAAAAAAAAAAAAAAACCCAAATAATCAAATGTTCTTTGCTGCCTATTTTCACTTTCTTATTCCAAAGGTGTTTTTCTTTCTGCTTGGAAATTTGCTCATATCCAGACAGTTCCTAAATAGGGTGACTAATCCCTCCCATCCAATTATCGTCCCATTGCAATTACTTCTACTCTTTCTAAAGTAATGGAAAAATTAATTAACCGCCAACTCTTAAACTACCTAGAAACCTTCCGTCTGATCAACGATCACCAGTATGGAATCCGTCAGTGTCGATCCACTGCTGATATTCTGGCTTATATTACCCATTTATGGAGAAATTCAATGGAAAAGTTCGGTGAAACACAAGCAGTTGCTTTCGATCGTGTTTGGCTTAAAGGTCTTCTAAACAAGCTTTCATCTTATGGTTTGCCAACTGTTTTTTGTAATAGGTTATACAGTTTTCTCTCTGATCGCCACTTCTCCACTAATGGTGGTGTCCCAAGGTTGAGTTCTTTTCCCCACTCTTTTCCTCTTGTATATTAAAGACCTTCTTCCATTGACTGGAAATCCTATCCATAGTTTTGCCGATGATAGCACATTACTTTCCATTTTGAGAAACCTTCCCCTGCTCAATCAGCTTCAACTTCTCGAATAACTTCTACCAATTCCTTAAATGCCGATCTCTAGGTAATTCTCCAGTGAAACAAAGACAACTTAGTTGATTTCAATCCTTCTAAAACTTAGTCTTGTCTTATATCTTGCAAAAAGGATCCTTCTGCTTCTATGCTTTTTTGCTATCTCCCTTTGTGATTTTATTGTAGACTAGTTTATGCCCCTGTTAGGTTTGTATTCCCTGATAATTTATATAAGCCTAATTGCTTCTATAGCTGCTTTTTTGTTTTCACAATGATGTACGGAAAATCAATTTTTTGCCCCCCCAACATTAGCGACAAGTGGTTAGTTAATAAAAAAAAAGGTTATTTTTTATCTCCCATTTGTAATGGTTAAATCAGCTTGAGATCCATTTGCCTGGGTAAATTAGTGTTCGACTTATACCTGTGTGTGTAATCAAAAATTTAATTGGTATTGGCTAAAAACTTTAATTAGTTCCTGATATGATGATTATTTATTTCTCTTGCTCAGTGGGTGCTTCCAGCTTCCTGCTTTTCTTCTAACAGTTCCACCTGGGGAAATTCCTTCCTTCCATACTAAATGCATTCCACTCATTGTCACCCCTGGTCTTTTGAAGAAGGATATTAGAAGAATACTGAACAATCTTGATGCCAAGAAACTCCAGGTCTTGATAGCTTTTCTCCGCTTGTTCTCATAACCTCCTGAGTTTGCTTCTGTTTTGAGTTGCACTTCCTTATTCCATTGGTGTTTTTCCTTCTGCATGGAAATTTGTTTATATCAAGCCAGTTACTAAAAGGGTGACAAATTGTTCCCTTTCATTTATTGTCCTGTTGCACTTACTTTCTACTCTTAGCAAAGTAATGGAGAAATCCATTATTTTGCTAAGAGTAGGAAACAAATTCTTTAATTGTCTTGAAATCTTACATCTGATCAGGATTGCCAATAAGGATTTATTCAATACTTATCTACTAGCGGTATATTGGGTGGTATTACTAATTTCTGGACAAATTTGATTTAGTAAAATTACAATAAAACGGAAAAGTTGGGAACTCAAGCAATTGCTCATGACATTTCCAAGGCTTTTGATTATGTTTGACAGAAAGGTCTTCTACTCATACATGAATTTAATTCTTATTGGATTGCTGTCTGTTTTTTGTAATTGGGGAGCCTGTTTTCTCTGACCAGTCACTGCATCTGATGGTATATTGCTCTCTGTCTTTTAATTTCTCAACTAATGCTAGTGTTCACAAAAGTTCTGTTCTCTCTTAAACCCTTTTCCTCTTATATTAATAGCTTTCTTCCACTGACCTAGAATCTGCTCCACAGATTTGAAGATGATAGCATGCTACATAATGACCTTCCAGTTAAAACTTGCTCTTTGCAGTAAGCTTCAACTTCTCATATACAGTATTCCCTCCATTAATGATGTCTTTGATTAATGATATTGTTTAAAATCTGGATCTCATTAGATCCCCTTTGACTGTGAACACCTGTACATGGTGATGGGACTTCCCAGTGATACTGCTGGCCTTCCAGATTAGCATCGCTGGAATCTAGTGCCCATACCTTGGTTCCAGGGTTACATCATTGGAATCCAGCATGTGCAGCTGTAACCTGTGTAAACTCAGAAAGGGGGAGGGATCCTGGTGAGTGAGTGATAGCCTTAATGCACCACTTTGGGCCCTGCTTTGACAGGATGGGAGCTCCTGAACCAGCCCGATTGGAATCAATTGGTGGGTGATTCTTACTGCTAGTGTCAACTGCATTCCAGTAAGTCTCCCTCCCTTTGGTACTGGGATGGTGTAAGAACTTATTGAAAATGTGGATATGGTGCTCTAAGAAAACGGCCTGACAAAGCCGAGTGGTCAATTTTGAGAGTGCAGTAGCACATGCTCTTTGAGTGGACCGGCATTCAAGCCATGACTGCTAAATACGATTAATGTTTGTATTGATAATTTATTGTAAACTCCACTGACGTGGTGGTCATGCCGGAGTATATACAAGAAACAAGAACAAACTTGGTGTCCCATTGATGTATGCAGTACCTGTTAATTCATGAGTGGGTACTCATAGGGTTCCATGGTGGGTGAGGTACTTAGGGCATCAGAAATATTTATTTTACTCTCATGAGTAATTTAAATCCCTCTTTTCTTCTGGGACCCTAACAAGGCCCCTACTTAACCAGTTGGAAGATACTGATAACACCAATTAAAAAAGACCCAGAACAGAGGGGATAGATTACAATCAGTGACACCGCTTTTCCCCATTCTTCATTCTACTGGAAATCTGCAATTGGAAAAAATTTTTCCAACTAGAAGGGTTGGCAGATCTCGAAAATCCATCAAAAGACTACGTTCTGGAGATATTTTAGTTGAGGCTGTAAGTCCAGACATGCACAGCAGCTTTTAAAAGCCACATCGATAGGGAGAATGCCTATCATCATAATCCCTCATAAAACTCTAAACTTTTCATGCAGTGTCATATCAGAGTGGGGTCTTCATGTCTCTGAAGAAGAGATCTGCTCTGATTTGAAAGATCAAGGTGATTTGAAATTTGAAAGATCAAGGTGGGACAGTTGTGAAGTGAATATCGATGCGGAAGGATGGGAATTTCATTCCTACACAAGTTCTCATCCTAACATTCAATACCCCATGGCCTCTGAGTTCAACCAAGGCAAGCTATTTAAACTGCCCAGTAAGGATTTTTCCTAATTAACTGAGGTGTTTTAAATGTTAAAAGTACAGCCACTCAAAAACAGCCTGTCGTGGCTCCCCTGCCTGTGCTCGATGTGGTGCTAAACTCTATCAATTTTGAATCAGCATCAATTTCTGCATACAATCTCCCCTTCATAATGTCAGAGTTGCACTATGCTCTAGCCTCTACTAAACTCAGTGCAGCAGGGCCAGATGTAATCCACTACATCATGATAACAAAACTTACTGAACCAGTCCTCAAGACTCTGTTATTCTATAATAGAATATTCAAAGAAAATACTTTCCCTGACAAATGGTGTCATACTTATATTCTGGCAGTTCCAAAACCAGGTAAAGACCCTACAAATCTGTAACATTATCAACCTATTGCATCACCAGCTGTATGAGCAAGGTCATGGAAAAAATGGTCAATGCGTGGCTAACCTGGTTTCTACCTCTAAATAATCTCCTAAATCCAGTGCAATATGGTTTCCATGAAGATAGATCCACTCTTGACCTTTTGATCAAGACAGAAATAAACATCCGTGACGCCTTCGTATGGAAAGAACACCTTGCCATGGTTCTCTTTGACACCGAAAAAGCATTTGACACTGCTTGGAGATAAGGTATAATGCAAAACCTATACGATCTGGGATTATGTGGACACCTACCACAGTTTATAAAAAACTTCCTACACCTCCACTCATTTCAAGTTAGGGTTCACAATCAGTTATCTTCAAAATTTATCCAGGAAGAAGGGGTACTACAAGGGTCAGTGCTAAATGCCACTCTCTCTTTAGTATAATAATGAATTCAATAACACATGACCTACCACAATATATCCACTACCCTATATGCTGATGACTTCAGTATCGCCTGCCATTCGCCTAATATGCGAATGATAGAAAGACAGTTACATGTCATCAACAAAATAGCTAAATGATTCCCAAACAACGGATTTCGTCTCTCGCACCAAAAAAACAGTTGGGATACACTTCTGTAGGAAACATAACCTACACCAATATCCGGAACTTTTGACTAGAAAATCAAGTCATACCAGTTGTCAATAGTGTCCACTTTCTTGGTGTGATATCTGACCAAAAACTCACTTTCCTTGAACATATAAAAATGCTTTGAATTACTGGTCTTAAAAAATTAGCATCTTAAGAGTTCTATCAGGCACAGTGTGGGGAGCCAACCGTTACACAATACTACATCTCTACCACGCATTAATACGGTCACATCTGGACTATGGTTTTGTAGCTTATAGCTCTGCTAGACCAAGTGCTTTACGTTGGTGTGATCCTGTCCACCAGTGCTCTTTGTTTTGCACTGGGGGCATACCGTACATCACCTTTTCAGAGCCTATATGCTGAAGCGCACAAAATATCCTTGCAGCTATGCAGACAAATGCTTTTATTAAATTATGCAGCAAAACTCAAAGGGCACCCAAAACACCTCACTTGGAATGGACTTTTCTCTCCTAAATGGGAAAATTTTTATAGAGCTTACCCATCTATAAATTCCCCAACCAGGATACTTCTTTGCTCACTACAAGCTGATTGGCAAATTGACTTGAGTAAGATACAGTCTACAGCCTGTCATACAGTCCCACCTTGAATGTATCATATACCGCCATGTCACTTTTCATTCTCAGCTTGGGGGAAAACACACCACACCCCAACAGAACATGCTACAAATACATGCCACACTGAGAATCCAGCACGGCCAGTACACACCAATCTACACAGATGGGTCTAAAACTGATAATCATGTTGGTGCAGCAGCAGTATTTCCCCACTGAATGTAGTAGCCATACTGCTGAACTCTGTGCTATCCACATATCCTTAAACTACACACTCTCAAGAACCATATTGTGCAGTGTTATATATACCAACTCCATTAGCTATCCAAGGCATACAACACAATACAAAGAATGATAACTCCTTACTTAGACAGATCAGGAATACTCTGACTAAATTAAACCTGAAGAAACAAGTTCTCTTTTGTTGGATCCCTTATATGTCACACTGGAATTTATGGAAATGAACAGGCCGACCTAGCTGCCAAAACTACTGCTGATCCTATTGACCAATCCTTCGCTACATCTGACTACAAGTACATTATAAATAAATGATGCCTTGAAAAATGGCAACACATCTGGCAGAGTTAAGGCAATAATAAGTTACTTGGTATAAAAAAAGATCTAAAACCATGGAGGTCTAGTCTATGTGGAAACCGACATGAAGAAGTCGTATTAGCCAATTCCAGATAGGCCACAGGCACCTGACATCTTTATTTGCTTGCGGCCACTGACTCACCACTGTGCACAAACTGCGGGCGCCTCCGTAGCCAGGTGGGCAGGAGCAGCAGTGCGTAGCACACGCTTCTTGATTAGACCAGGGTTCGAGCCCGTGAGCCACCAAATACGGAGGATGCGGAAAGGTCAGGGAATGACCACCGCATATCCCCGGAGCAATATGGCCTTAGTTGCTAATGCTCCTAAAAAAAAAAAACCAAACCGTGCACAAACTGCAACATTTTTCGTACAGTCCAGTATATACTCATTGATTGCCTCGTTTACAACAGTGAACGACAAACTCTCTTTGCCTCATTTTCAGCAACGAACACTCTGAGTATAGCTCATCTAGCAGAAAATCTTTGTTTTCCTTAAACAGATACAAATCTATAATGCACTCTAAACTTTAACCGCAATCCATATTGATAAAAAAAAAAAAAAAAAAAAAAAGCAGAACACTGAACACTATGATAGTTAGGCACATTATGGCCATGTTGCCCTTGTGCCATAAAGCCCCCAAACAAACAACAACATAACATATTACAGCATACAAAAAATATATATAAGAATTATATAAACAGAACTAGTGTTAGCTGCAAAAAATTAGTTAGATTAATTAGGAGTTAAAATAAATTATTTCAGAAACACCATGGATTAAAGTTAAATTATAGACACATTGGCAACTAGTTAACAAGAAGTATGTGAAATTGCTATCTAACAAGAAGTATGTGAAAAGTAGTAAACAAATAAATCATATAAAAGTTAACAAGTATATTTTGAAGGATGGGATGGGTTATAGGTTGCTTGATAGCACAGCATAGACAAAAGTAAATCAAGAAAGAGGAAAGAAAAGATTTTGTTTTACTCGCACTTGTCAGTAGATGGAGCTTTTATCATTATTAGGTAAATTATTTTCAAATCAGTCCTGCCATTAGCCATGGGAAACAAATGAATAATCTGTGTCAAATGCAATGATAGGTTAAATTAGTAATTCAGATTTGAATGGAAATTATGAGAAATCAAAATGGAAAAATTTTATCCTACTTTAAATATAAAATTCTTTAATGTACTAGATGTTTAAGATTATAGAATTTTTATGAAATAAATTGTTTTGATAATTCTTTTTTTAGATTAGATCGAAACATTACAATATTTGATGGTCGAGATGCTTGTGGTGAAGATGTGTAAGTAAAATATTTCGTTTTGATATTTGATACAAGAATTTATTTTACTGTTCAATTATAATTTAAGGAAACTTTACTTCAAATTTAGCTTTTTCTAACAGGTTTGCTTATTATCTTGTATTTAGTTTGCTATTAATATTATGGTGAACCAAAATACAAGAATACAGTAGAACTTCTATTTAACGAAATTCTCTATATTATTAATTTTTTTGCAAAACATTGTACCTTGAAACGAAATTACATGTAAAATTAACCCCATATAGCGACTAATATAACATTAGTGTCTCTATAATGAATTTTTAAAAAAAATTGGTAAAAACAATTTTGAAGATTTTCGAGCATTTACTTCTAAACAGTCGCTCAAATATATGGCCTCCTTCCCTCCAAAATTGCTCATTACCATCTGGAATTAATTATCCTTTTAGTGAACACTTGTGGCCATTGACGCCCATAGGAGGGTCTTGGTTTCATTTTTGTTACAGTAATAAAACCAAATGGATTTTCTTAAAAGTGGTCATAAACTTTACAATAAATAGGGTAGATTTGTGAATTGATGTTGGCTAAGGGGAAAACGAAATTTGCTGCATTAAATCTTTAGCGTGCTGCAGCGGCAATACATAGAATGCTTCCACAGTTAGTTTTTAGTAACGCCTACTGAGTGACATTCACTTCTCACCTCAACTGTACCATGTGACCTTCCTATCAATCATTATATGATAAGTCCATTCTCATCTAACTGGACTCCCAGAAGATGGTTTTCATGATTTTTTTTTTTTTTTTTTTAATTTCGTTTAGAACAATTTATCATCAATCACGTAGGCTATATGCTCTTGTATTTTTTTATTTTAATTTTTTCTGAGAAGTAACATACAGTATACATTAACCATAAATTTTCTTTCGTGTATATATGAATGAAAGCGGAATAAAAGAAATTCACAAAGTCATATGTTTCTTCAAAGTGATTGATAGGAAAGGTCACGTGATACTGTTGAATTGGCAAGCGAACTTCATTGAGTAGGCAGTACTAACAATTCACTATATGGCCAGTGCAGCGAAGTTTATGGTTCAGCAAGAGCTGCAGTCGAGTAATTTTTGCAGTTGTGGAAACAATGTCGAACAGAAAGTGTTAAGTATTAATGATAAAGTAAAGATTCTTCATGATATTGACCAGGGTTTTAAGAAAAAAGATATTGCAGAGAAATACGGCATACCTGCAAGCAGTTTATCTACGATTTTAAAAAATCGAGAATCAATTTTAAATGCATTTGAAGGAGGAGCAGACAAGAAGCAAATTAAGTTGTGTGTATACAAAGATGTTGATAAAGTTGTTCTAAAATGGATGCAAATGATACGTGAAAAGAATATACCAATATTGGGTCCAATAATTAAGCAACAAGCTCTGAAATTTGCACAGTCCCTTAGACATACAGAATTTAATGCACGCACTGGGTGGGTAGATAAATTTAAGAATTGCCACAGAATTGTGGAAATGGTTATTTGTGGAGAAAGTGTTAATGTAAGTGAAGAAGATTGCAACAGTTGGAGGAACAATACTTTAAAGAAGATTTTGGAAGAATGTGAACCTAAGGATGTTTTTAATGCTGACGAAATGTGTTTATAGACTGCTTTATTCTTTAACTGTTTACCGAATAGAACACTTACTTTTAAGGATGATAAATCTTTTGACAGAAAACAAAGCAAAGAAAGAATCACTGTGCTAGTTGGAGCAAATATGACAGGAAGTAAAAAATTAAGACTTTTAGTCATTGGAAAATCAAAATACCCAAGATGTTTTAGAGGCACAAAATCTTTGGAAGTTGACTACATCTTTAATAAAAAATCATGGATGACAAGTGATATTTTTGAAGAATGGATATTAAAACTAGACAAGCATATAACAAAAGAAAAAAGAAAAATCGTGTTGGTAACTGACAACTGTCTGGCACATCCTGCCAGTATTTCTGCCACACTTAAAAAAATTGTTGTTTTTACCACCAAATGTAACGTAAAATCTCTAGCCAATGGACCAAGGCATTATTAAAAATTTTTAATTTCATTATCGAAAGAGAATAATAATAAAGATTGTCAATGCGTTATCAGAAAATAGAAACTTGTGAGGTTACAATTAACCTTAGAGATTGCATCTCTGAACTGGCAAAAGTTTGGACAAATGATGTCACTGAATACATTATTCAAAATTGTTTTTCAAAAGTGGGATTTGCATTGAATACAGAAGTCGGACAACAACTGGACGAACAAGATCAACTGCCCCTTTCACAACTGAAAAACTTTTGGACATTATTAGAATCGTCTGGAAACACGAAAATGAAATAACACTGGATAGTTATGTTTATTTAGATCAAGATCTGACTAAAGAATATCCAAATGAAGATGAAATACTGCTGAACAGTGTTAGACGCGACCATGATCACGAAGAAATTAACGATGATGCTGAAGATGCATCAGAACAACCCGTAGAAAAGCCAACTCGTGAAGAAATGATTCACGCTTTTAAAACGGTTCGTCTGGGTCTACAGTGTGTGAAAATGCTCCTGATAATGTTTTTAATGCTCTGAATAAATGTGAGGTTTTCTTTGAGAATCAGACAATTTTTTTAATTGTACTGTGTAAACAAAAATTACTGATTTTTTTTTTTTTAATTTTTGTGATACTTACAGCAAAAATTGTCAAATATTTAAATTATGTTTACGTAATTTAAATAAGTATGTTTTTGAAATAAAATACATTAAAAATAAATGTAGATTCGTTTTAATTTTCTAATTAGATAATTTCTAATAAAAAAGATTCTCTGTATAACAAAATTTCTCTATAACGAATTTTTTCCCTGGATTTATCAAATTCGTTATAGGAAAGTTCGACTGTACTTGCAGAATATTCTTGATCTGAATATCACAAACTACCTCCTTGAACATTCAGTTAAAATCGTTTCTTTGTGTGTTAAAGGAGCTATTTTAAAGTAGAATAAGTGTATTAAAAATTATAGATTTCTAACATAATTTGTCATAAAAGCAATAAATAGAATACCAGCAGTAAAGAAACTTAAAAGTTCCAAGATGAGTGGCCAGTTGGATGAAATATGCTGCCAAATCAGGAATTATTTAGGTCATTGAGAATGGTAGAAATAAAATATCAGTTGTGGTAGGGAAATGTTATTTTTGTGTCATGGTATATTAGTTCAGAAATCTGAATGGGTATCAATTTTCTGCACGTAGACTATTATATCATAATTTTTTTTATTAATTTTAACTCATCGTTAAGCTTGTGATTTGTTGTTTTAATAATCACTTGGATATTAAGCCCAAGTAACAAACATGTTGGATCTTTCTTTTACGTTCAAAATAATATGATGCAGGTAAGAAATATTTTGCACAAATCTTGTGTTTATGAGAATCAGGAACGTTAAGAATATGACAGTGGTGTGTAGATTTCTGATATTGAAGTTGACTACAATAATTGGAACATGCAGCAATAAGAGTAGCAGTTGGGAATTGACATTAATATGCTCAGCCTATCTCCCTAAAATCCAGTTACAGAAGAACATGAAGTAACACATTCAAATATTTGTGGAGCAATCGGGTATGGGGCATGATATTGCCATGGGGGATGTTTTTGTGTGTGCACGATGTAAGGAGTGTAAGGAAATCAGGCTACAACTCAGCGTTGTTATTGGCCTATACAAGAGCTTGAAGGACAGGGTGGATGCCCTCGAAGGATCTAAATTGAGGGGCCCATCAAGCTCTCAGCTACCCACATCACTGCCAGAGCTTGCACTTGGTCATCACGCAACACAGTGGCAACCCCCAAGGCAGAATGCACTGGTCCCACAGAAACTAGTAGTTATTGGTGACTCGGTTGTTAGGGAAATGGGGAACATGCTTTGTAAAAAGGATAGGTGGAACAGGACCAGGGTATGTCTGCCAGGGGCAAAGGTTGATGATGTTGTAGAACGGATATCATCTTTTAAGGGCACAAAAGGTGATATAGTTGTACACGTTGGCACTAATGATATTAAAAGTAGGAGACCAGCAGAATTACTTAGCAAGTACAGGTCACTGTTGAAAAAAAAGCTGTGAATTAGGGTTGAATTTGAAAGTGTCTGCAGTTCTGCCCAGACACGATAGGAGGGAGTATATGATGAGAGCCTTGTTGATCAGTGAGAGCCCTGAAAAGATTGTGCAAGGCTCAAGGGGTAGAATTTTTTTCAGCCTGGTCTGTACTTGTTAACAGGACAGACTACTTCTACAGGGATGGGATATGCTTAAATAGAAAGGGTGCAAGAATATTTGTTGATGCTATCGAGACAGTGTTAGGTGGGTCGGAAAACTGCTAGCTTGTGAGGATACAAGGACTAATAGATTAACAGTAGCCACTGGCAGAGCTGAAAGTGATTCTTGCACTGCTTCTATTGGAATAAGCAGAAGCCTGGAAAACAAGATGCAGGGTATTTCAGAGACTGCTGGGAGTCATTGTAGTACAAGTAAATGCATATTGCATTTATAAAAGCAAATTGCAGTACAAGTGAGAGACGTGGCACACAGATATAAGGAATGCAGAACTGGAATTTGGGGAGTACAACATCTACAGAAAGGATAGACAGGATAGGAAGGGAGGAGGGGTTATGCTATTAGTTAAGAAACACATAAAATCCAAGGAAGTGAAGCCAGTCGACATTGCTGGACAGTGCAGTGTCGAGTCAGTTTGGTGTGATATAAGCATTGGGAGATCAAAATTGAGAGTAGGAGTGTGCTATAGGCCTAATGACTCTGATGAGTATAATAAGAAACTGTACAGGGAAATTGAGTGGGCCAGTAAATCAGAGTCTTATAATGGGGGATTTTAATTTGCCAGATATTGACTGGAATTTGTGGGTTGGTCACTCACACACTATCAAGGCTTTTGTGGATTTATTGGATGATTGTTTTCTACATCAGCGTGTTCGGGAGGCAACTAGAGGGAGTAATACTCTTGATCTGATTATCAGTAGTGATTCTTCATGCATTAAGAATCTGCAGATAAAGGAACCACTAGGTGGCAGTGATCACAGTGTGCTGAAGTGGGATTTACTCAAAGAGGTAACTACCATCAGGGGTAAAGGGAAGAGTTTTTGCTTTTGTAAAGTCGACTACAATGGTCTGATACAGTATTTAAATTCTATACAGTGGGACCAAATGATGATGTTACCAACAGCAAATTCAAAATGGGAAACATTCAAAGAACTTATCTTGGACGATACTAGGCTTTACATTATTATTATTATTATTATTATTATTATTAGCCATATGCTGCAAGGAAGCCTGAGACTTATGCTGCACCAGACAAAAAAAAAAAAAAAAAAAAAAAAATTCCAGAGTACCCCGAGAGAGAGAGAGAGAGAGAGAGAGAGAGAGAGAGAGAGAGAGAGAGAGAGAGAGAGAGAGAGAGAAGTAGAAAGGAATCACCAAGAAAGAGAAGAATGATGATATCCAGCTCAGGACCCTGGGTGTGCCAAGCCCATACTCACCAGATATGCCCAACTAAGAAATATTGTTCAAGGTTTAGGCCTAAATGGATGTCAGATGAACTGAGACATATGGCAGAGAAGAAAAATGCATGGTATACATATAAATTAATGGGTGACATGGAAGCCTATGATAGATATAAGCTGGTCTGTAACCAAGTCACAAAGGAGATTAGGCAGGCAAAGGCAGATTATGAGAAATCCTTGGCAAAGGATGCAAATAAAAACAGAAACGAGTTCTTTACCTATGTAAACTCTAGAAGGAAAGAGATGAATCAGATTGGTCCACTGGATATTGATGGTTCAACAGTTGAGGATCCTGCTCAGGTGGCTAACAAACTAAACGAGTATTTTGCATCTACATTCACACATGAGGAGTTATTCAAGAAGGGGAATGCCAGAGGTGAAGTAAACTCTGACAGTGAGCTAGATGATTTTGTAATAACTGAGAGGAAAGTGGAGGAGAAATTGTTGAGGATAAACATAAAAAAGGCACCCGGGGTGGATTGGATCTATCCGGTTATATTAAAGGAGGCAGCAAAGGAAGTAAGCAAACCCTTAGCCATAATTATGAGAGCTTCTTTGGACTCAGTGGAGGTACCCATAGACTGGAGATGTGCAAATATGACCCCAATTCACAAAGGAGGATCAAAGGCTGACACAAGTAATTATAGACCTGTGAGTTTAACTTCTGTTCCAGGAAAATTAATGGAGGCACTGGTTAAAGAAGCACTGCAGGATCATCTAGACAAGATTTCACGTATAGCTCGGACACTGCATGGTTTTGTTAAGGGGAAGTCTTGCTTGACCAATTTGATTGGATACTATGATGCAGTCACAAAAGAACTGGATGCAGGGAATAACTTTGATATTATATATTTGTATCTTAGAAAGGCTTTTGATACCGTTGCACATGGAAGACTGCTGCACAAATTGGAGCAGTGAGTGTGGCATTGAAGGCAAATTGCTGCTATGGATAAAGGGATGGTTGAGGGGGAGAAGACAGAGAGTGGTAATCAATGGACACTGCTCATCATGGACTAATGTTATTAGTGGAGTCCCTCAGGGTTCAGTGTTGGGTCCATTGTTGTTTTCTATATTTATAAATGATATTGATGATGGTATATCAAGCTTAATGTCCAAGTTTGCAGACGATACAAAGGTTGGCAGGGTTGTTAAGGACACTACTGATGCAATACTTCTGCAACAGGATCTCAAAGGTTGAGCAGATGGGCTGAGAGATGGCAAATGAAATTTAACATTGACAAATGTAAAGTACTACATATGGGAAACAGTAACAGCAGAGCAACGTATCAACTGTGTGGTACTACACTGACAGTGGTAGAGAATGAAAATGACCTAGGGGTAATTGTGCATGTAGATATGAAGTTTTCTAAGCAGTGCAGACGGGCTACAAGAGTAGCTCAGGGTGTCTTGTCAATGATATACAGGAATTTTTCTAGCAGGGATAGGGAGGTGATTATTCCCTTGTATAAGGCAATGGTCAGGCCGCACCTTGAGTACTGTATACAGGTCTGGAGGCCTCATTTCAAGAAGGATGTAGAACTGATGAAACGAGTGCAGAGAAGAGCAACAAGATTAGTGAATGGAACAAAGGGTTGCTCTTACGAAGAAAGGCTTAAGTTTTGCAAATTACGGTGACTGGAGACAAGGCACCGGCGAGGTGATCTTAAAGAGGTTTGAACCTTGAATGGTTTGAACATGCTCAATGCCGATGGGATTCTTCCTCTTGCTCACAATAATAATCACCTGAGAGGGCATAAATTCAAATTGAGGAAAGCCAGATGTAGGATAGATGTGTGGAAATTTGCCTTTAGCCAGCAGGTAGTTGGATGGTGGAACAGACTTCCATCCCTTGTTGTGGAAGTTGATAGCTGGACAGGTATTTCGAACGAACGGAGGGGTGAAATGGGAGTGGGTTTTTTTTTTGGCTGATGCTGCATAAGCTTGCTTTCTTGCATCAAATGCTTCTACTAATGCTAATGCTAATATAACTTTATATTTGAATGTGTTTAACCGTTTCCCTTCTAGGAAGAAAACTTTAGAAAAGATTACCAGGTAGAATAGAAGAGCGGGGAGATAAAGAGAGTCACACACATACACATACATTGAATCAAATTAAATGAATATAGATAAGTTCCAGTCAGCAGCAAATGATATTGGAAATCCAGCTGACATAATTCGAGCATGCTCATAATTCATTTCACCATACAGCAGAATTATGGACAGGCTACAGATAATTCAGAATATTTTCCACATGGTCATCTTGTATTTGATCAATCTTGATCCTCAGCATTCTGATGACACCCATCTCATAGATGCTCATAGACGCATTCTCATAGACGACTATCAGAACTCATCATTCTAATGGGCATCTATGAGAGTTTGAGGTGTAGGGTAGATGCCCTCGAAGAAATTGATATGATAGGCCCCATCAAGCTCTCAGCTGCCCAACTCAATACTAGAGCTCAGTCCTGTACATCTGGCAATACGGCAGCAATCTCCAAGGAAGAATG
This sequence comes from Mastigoproctus giganteus, assembly GCF_048544385.1. Lineage (NCBI taxonomy): Eukaryota > Metazoa > Arthropoda > Arachnida > Uropygi > Thelyphonidae > Mastigoproctus > Mastigoproctus giganteus. The sequence goes on along the minus strand of NC_143583.1, from coordinate 112,758,084 downwards.
CGCTGGTCCAACAGGAACTAGTTATCGTTGGTGATATTTTCAGGGAGACGGGGAATATATTATGCTAAAAAGGATAGGTGGAACAGGACCAGGGTACGTCTGCCAGGGGTAAAAGTTGATGATGTTGTAGAGCAGATATCATCTTTTAAGGGCAGAGAAGGTGATATTGTTGTACACATAACGCTAATGACATTAAGAGATTTGCAGATTTAATTAACAAGTACAGGTCAATGTTGCAAAAAAAAAAAAGTTGCGAGTTAGGGTTGAATTTGAAAGTGTCTGCAATTCTGCCCAGACACGATAGGAGGGAGTATATGATGAGAACCTTGTCAATCAATTTGGCCCTGGAGAGATTGTGCAAGGCTCATGGGGTAGAATTTTTTTCAGCTTGTGCTTGTTAATAGGAGAGACTGCTTCTACAGGGATGGGGTACACTTAAATAGAAAAGGTGCAAGTATATTTGATGATGCTATCGAGGCAGTGTTGGGTGTGTCGGAAAACTGCTAGCTCTGGGGGGGGGAGATACATAGATTAAATGGTTAACAGTGGCCACAGGCAGAGGCAAAAGTGATTCTTGCACTGCTTCTATTAGAATGAGCAGAACCCTGAAAAGCAAGGCAATGGAGATTTCCAGGACTGCTGAGAGTCATAGTGGAACAAATAAATACATGGGCTGTGTTAGGGTAAGTAAGAGTAGGAACAGGTGCATGTATACTTGCATGTACACCAATGCTAGGAATATAATTAATAAATTTGATGAGCTTGAAGTGCTAGTCAAGAAATTAGAGGCAGATATCGTTGGGATATCAGAGACGTGGTGCCACACAGGCATAAGCAGTGCAGAATTAGAATTTGGGGGAGTACAATGTGTACAGAAAGGATAGAAAGGACAGGAAGGGAGAGAGGGAGGGAGGGGTTTATATTGTTAGTTAAGAATCACATAAATCTAAAGAAGTGCATTCATTGACATTGGTGGACAATGCAATGTTGAGAGTAGGTATGTGTTATAGGCCTAATGAATCTGAATGAATGAATGAGCAATTGTGCAGAGATATAGAGTGGGCCAGTAAATCAGAATGTCCTATAATGTGGGGATTTTAACTACCCAGATATTGACTGCGACGTCTGGGTTGGTCACTCGCACACTAACTAGATTTTTGTGGGTTTATTGGACGACATGTTTTCTACAGCAACATGTTTGAGACGCCACCAGAGGGAGTAATACGTTTGATCTGATTTTCAGCAGTGATTATTCATGAATTAAGAATTTGGAGATAAAGGAACCACTGGGTGACAGTGATCACAGTCTACTGATGTAGGATTTACTTAAAGATGTAACTACCATCAAGGGTAAAGGGAAGGGTTTTTGCAAAGGTGACTACAGGGGTTTCAGACAGTTTTTAAATTCTGTACAGTGGGATCAACTGATGATGTAACTGATTCTAAATGGGAAACTTTAAGGGACTTAGTTTTGGAGGTTACTAGGCTTTTCATTCCAACTAAGAAACACTGTTCAAGGTTTGGGCCTAAATGGATGTCAGATGAATTAATGAGGCTCGTGGCATTGAAGAAAAATGCATGGGATGCATATAAATTATCAGGTGACACAGAAACCTAAGCAGATATAAGCTCGTCTGTAATCAAGTCACAATGGAGGTTAGGCAGGCAAAGGCAGACTACGAGAAATCTTTGGCTAAGGATCCAAAAAAAAAAACCGGTAAAGAGTTCTTTACTTATGTAAACTCTAGAAGGAAAGGGATGAATCAGATTGGTCCACTTCTATAGATAGTTTGACTTTTGATGATCATGCTTAGGTAGCTGATAAACTGAATGGGTATTTTGCATCTACATTTCACACAGAGGAGTTATTCAATGAGGGGAATTCCAGAAGTTTATCAAACTCTAACAGGGGGCTAAGTGATTTTGTAATAACTGAGAGCAAAGTGCAAGAGAAATTGTTGAAGTTAAACATAAGGAAGGCACCTGGAGTGGATGGGATCTATCCAGTTATATGAAAGGAGGCAGCAAAGGAAATAAGCAAACCTTTAGCCATAATTATGAGAGCTTCCTTGGCCTCATGGACTGAAGATGTGCAGATGTATCCCCAATTCACAAAGGGGGGTTCAAAAGGTGACAAGTAACTACAGACCCATTAGTGTAACTTGTGTTCCCTGGAAAAATACTTTAATCACTGGTTAAAGAAGCATTGCAGGATCATCTAGACAAGACTGCAGTAATAATTAAGACAGTATGGGTTTGTTAAAGGGAAGTCTTGTCTGACCAATTTGATTGGATACTATGATGTGGTCACAAAGGAACTGAATGCCAAAAATATGTTTGATATCATATACTTGGATTTCAGGAAAGCTTTTTATACTGTTCCACATGGAAGACTGCTGTACAAATTGGAGAGATATGGCATTAAGGGTAAGTTGCTACAATGGATAAAGGGATGGTTGAGTGGGAGATGGACACTGCTCTATGGACACTGCTCTTTGTGGACTAATGTTATTAGTGGAGTTCCCCCGGGTTTGGTGTTGGGCCCATTGTTGTTTTGTATATTTATCAATGATATTGATGAAGGTATATCAGGCTTAATATCCAAGTTTGCAGATGATACAAAGGTTGTCAGGATTGTTAACGACAGTAAAAACAGTGTGCTACTGCAATTGGATCTAGATAATTTTGGGAAATGGGCTGAGAAGTGGCAACTGAAGTTTATCATTGACAAATGCAAAGTACTGCAAATGGGTAGCAGTAACCCATGAGAAATGTACCAACTGTGTGGTACTACACTCAAGGAAGTGGAGATTGAAAAAGACCTGGGGATAATTTTGCAGTCAGATATGAAGTTTGCTGAGCAGTGCAGACAGCTGCCTGAGCAGGTCATGAAGCCTTGTCAATGATATATAGTAATTTTGCTAGTAGGGACAAGGAGGTGATTATCCCATTGTACAAAGCAGTGGTCAGGCCACACCTTGAGTACTGTGTACAGGTCTGGAGGCCTCATTTTAGGAAGGATGTAGAGTTGCTAGAACAAGTACAGTGAAGGGCAACAAGATTGGTGAGAGGAACAAAGGAGTGCACTTATGAAGAAAGGCTTAAGTTTTGCAAGTTGCAGCATCTGGAGAGTAGGGACCTGTGAGGTGACCTGATCGAGGTGTATAACGCCTTGAACAGATTGAGCAAGCTCAGTGCTGATGGGATTCTTCCTTTTGCTAAGATTAAGATCCTGATGGGGCATAGATTCAAATTGACGAAAGACAGTTGTAGAATAGATGTGTGAAAATTTGCCTTTAGCCAGTGGGTAGTTGATTGCTGGAACATTCTTCCATCTGTTGTTGTGGAAGTTGATAGTTTAAATAAATTTAAGGCTGAGCTGGACAGACATTTGGAGTGAATAGATGGGGAAATAGGAGTTTTTTTTTTCTGTGATGCTGCATAAACTTACTTTCTTGCATCGTATGCCTCAACCAATGCTAATGCTACAGATAATTCAGTACATTTTCCAGCTGGTCATCTTCTATTTTAATCAGTCTTGGTCCTTTGAAAAATAAGAACACTGGATCATTTTTTTTTATATTTGAGTCCGATTTATACAGTAAACTACATGACCATCTTAAATCTAACATTTGTAGCAAGAAATTGTTTAATAAATCTGTATATGTACCTTTACTCATAGTAGTGATGATAAGTGGCCCTGAATTTTGCTACATAAAAGATGTTATTTTTATGATTACTTGTAAGGATTGTGGTATCCAATGCATAGGACAAATAAGCATGGAATTAAGTTTTATGAATGAGCCTATGTTTATCACAGATAAAGCCATTTCATAATAAGAAGGATAATAAATAATAAAACTGTGACTAATAATATTAATGCCTTTAATAATGAATTAGATGTAAAACACTTTTAGTCTTGTAGTTTTGCTAATAAATATATTTATCACCATTCTGGCAACCAAAATCTTAATTACTAAAAGAGAAATTATGAAGGCTTTGTTACCAATAAGGAAGTTGAATGCTTTGTATTCCATGTGGACTTAAAAAATAGATTTAATGGATTAGAAATATTCTACCATGCAGTTAGGCAATGCATTTACAATATGTTTTATGTGTCTTAACAGATTAGTAGTTGTACATTTCAACATAAGAACTAGGTTTTAGGTTGGTAAGGTTCAAGAAGAGCAGATTTTCTACTGCAGAGTACTTTTGCAGATTGATAAAGATTTGGAAGCTGTTGATGGTCATGTTTAGGATTATATATAGTACATTAATTAGGGTTGTACATAATGATAGCCTTCGTGCATTTATTGGAAAACCATGGTATAAATAAAGGACAAGATTTTAAAGGACAATGTTTGCTCAGATTGCGTTAGTGAAATTATTCTTGTACGGATTTCATCCGTAAAGAATTGTAGGGATGAAATCCCTACAAGAATAATTTCACTAACACAATCTGAGCAAACATTGGGATCAGTAGATTTAAAACATTAATCTAACCAGAGAAAAGAAGGATAGAAATCTGACAGGTTATCCCATTTTGCATTCTTGTAATGTCAAATAACATGAGGCTGGAAAGGCCATGAGAGACAGAGGCACCATTGATGATGAGACCTTCACTAAGTTGTGATCTGAGGTGCCTAGAGAACCTTAACATTGAAGGGTTATTTGTACTTTGAAGAGTTGTTTGTGAGAAAAAGATAGAGGTTTGATAAAGTATCAAAAGCATTTAAGGAAATTTAAGTAAATGATGACAAAGTTATTCCTTCTGTCCAGTTCTTTACTGACAGCCAATTGGATTAGTATATTTATTAGTATTGTATTAGAATAGTAGTTTCCTGAATGTAAAAACACCAGCAACAAAATACTCAGCATCACTTGAAATCGTGAATGCCCTAAGTAAAAGCGGGCACCTCCGTAGCCAGGTGGGCAGGAGCAGCAGTGCGTAGCAAACGCTTCTTGATTAGACCGGGGTTCGAGCCCATGACTACCAAAAACGGAGGATGTAGAAAGGTTAGGGAATGACCACTGCAATATGGAGCAATATGGCCTTGGTTGCTAATGCTCCTAAAAACCAAATAACATCAACAACAACAACCCTAAGTAAAAAGCAAATATGATCAGGCTTCCAAAAACATTTCTCAGAGAACTTCGTATCAGACTGTAAAATTAATCCTAGGTCTTGGTTTTGAGTGTGGTACCGTGCAGTTGGTATTACTCTGGGATTACTACTACTCATATATATAAGGCGCCTCCGTAGCCAGGTGGGAAGGAGCAGCAGTGCGTAGCACACACTGCTCCTTCCCACAGAGCAATATGGCCTTAGTTGCTAATGCTCCTAAAAACCAAATAAACAAACAAACAAACAAACAACAACTACTCTTATGCAGTACCTTGCATTTGTCAGTGTTAAACTTTAATTGATTGCCAATTTTCAGACCATCTGCCTAAATTTTCTGGACCTCGTTGCAGTATCATTACTGTCATTAACTACCTCTTCAACCTTTGTATCATTTGCAGTCTTAGATGTTAAGCCTGATATTCCTTCAAAAATATCATTAAGAAATACTGAAAACAACAATAGGCTCAGCAGTGAACCTTTGGGGGTGGACTCCAATAATAACACTAGTCCAAGAAAAGCAGTGCCCATTTGATAACCATTCTGTCTTGTCCCACTCAACATCTTCTTTATCCATAGCAGTAACTTTCCCTAATGCCACAATGCTCCAATTTGTACAGCAGTCTTTCCTGTGAAACAGTATCAAAAGCTTTTCTGAAATCTCAGTGTAAGAGGCCAAAATTATTTTTTGCATCCAAGGCCTTCATTACTGTATCCAATCAGATTGGGCAGACAAAATGACTTCTTAACAAAACCATGCAGTGACTGCATTTTAACTGTTACTTCTTTAACCAGTGACTCCTATTATTTTTCCTGGAATAGCAGTCAAGCTAACAGGTCTATAATTACCACCCTTCACCCTTTGATTGATCCCCTTTGTTTTTTTTTTTTTTTTTGATTTGGTAGTTGTTGGCGCATCGGCTTCTGTGGCCATATTGCACCTCCCAAGGTTTTTGCAGTACTTTGATCCAAGCCCGAGGCGGGAATCGAACCCGCGACCTTTGGGTTGCCGGGCAGGTACTTTACCCACTCGGCTAGCCCGGTCGGCGTCCCCTTTGTGAATTGGGAGACATTTTTACATATTTAATTCATAGGATCACCCCTGAATCCACCCACCCCATTATCATAGATAAAAATTTGCTTATCCCCTTAATTGTTTATCAAGATGATAACAAACAGTGCTGTATAATGATATTGGAGATTTTAAACTTTGATTATCCTGTATTATGAGTTGACAAGCATGTTTCTAAAGGTAGAACTTTTCTTCAGCTGTCAATATTGAAAATAAGTACCTAAAAAAAAAAAAAAATGTCGTCAAGCCTCTTTATAAGCATTAGATATTATTTTCTTTACAAGAGAAGTTCTGTAGATTTGTGCACTTTACAAAATAAATAACTTTACATACCTTTATCTTCATGCTTCTAATTCTTATGTAGGATATCATATGTATTGTTGTGTGTGTGTGTGTGAAATATTTTATTTATCAATTATATTTAACCATTACCACGAGTCTCTTTTGAATGGAGTCAATTCTCTTAACTCTATTCAGAAGAAAGCAGTCAGATTGATTAATGAACCATCCTTACAAAGTCTTTCCATTCTGTAATGGATGTTCAATTTCTGCTGCATGCCTTTTCTATAAATTCTTTAATTTCATTTCATGGGCCCTATTCTTCTGAATCGGCATCTGTATTTCAGACCAGCCAAAACATGTGCTGCAAGCAGTCAGCATCCATTCCCGAACCAACTTTTCCTAATTTATCCTTTCTCCTTCTGTTTTCTGCAACAACCTTACCTTTCATCCAAAAATCACAATCTACCAAAATTCATGTCTAATGTGAGGAATTACTTTCTGTCTCCTCAGCCTTCAGTCCAGACACAGCACCAAATACTATAGGTATTTGGTGCTGTGTTACTGCTAGTAACACGTCCAAATGAATGACATCAAATGCATTTTGCTTGGCTTCTTCAGCAGGAAAATAAGTACAGTAACAGCTGAATTAAAACAGAGCTTCTTTTTCACAGTTAGTTTTTCACTTCATAAGTCCCATTCTGTTCATCAGAAGTAATCATGTTTCTCTCTGTCTGTAACTACAGTGATGCCAGTGAACTCAGTTTAACGGTAAACTACTAAGCTAAGAGAGCATGTTTCTTTTAGCTTATAGGTGTGTGACAGTTTCCATAGCAAATAACCATGGTAATAACAGATTATTTCTGCCTCTTTACAGCTGCAAATGCAAAATTGAACCTTTTTTATAGTTAAAACAAAAATAAATTCTCTCTATCATAATTATCAAAATATGCCTAACTTTAGGACTTTACTTGATAAATGAATAACATTTAATAGTGCTTCATCATTTTGCCTTTGTTGCAGGAGGAATCATATCATGTAATTATGTATTAACCACTAACATACATTAAAGTGAGAATGCATCAGCAAATTAGAATGCTATGTTATATGGAAAACTATAGTTTTATAGAGATTGATTGGAACTTGTGGACTGCTTATTCATCTAGTTGTGAGGAATTTCTGTAACTGCTGGATGCCTTTGTTTTCATTTGTAGGTGGTATCTGTACTTATTTTGTGCTTTTGTAAGAGAACTAAAGCCTTCATGATTGAGGATGCTCTTGAGCATTTCTTTCAAAGATTTAACTTCTCTCTATAAGCTGTTGATTCTGTTCCTATTATACTTGGTAGTTGTCATCAAACGTTTTTTTGATGCTAAGTGGGTAATTCTGTGGGAGTTCAGGAGCTGCACTGGGTCCTTAGGTTCGTTCATTTTGGTTTCTGCATGCTGTCAGGAAAGCTAGTTGTTCCTTTGTCCTCGTGAGTTTGGAGATGATTTTTTTCATGCCTTATAATTTTTTGGATGGTGCTGTTTCCATATATAGATTTATTAAATATTCACAAGGCAAGAAAAAGCCAGGTATCCTCCCTCCTGGAGATGCATTGATTTAGGGTTGGGGAGTGCTGTTTTATTTAATTTTTTTATCATTATATTAATTTTACTTTAGTCCTTGAGATTAAACATGTTGAAGTATATGTTAATTTATAAAAGTGCATACTCAGCTAAATTTTATGTCAGGTCTTTTTATTTACAGTTGTTCTGGAAAGGGGAGGGGTGTGAAATTTATGAAATATTTTAAGGGGTAGTCACAAGGTAGAACAGTTAACCATAGAAATAGAAATAACTTAAGAAATAGAAATCTACCATACTGAAATGTAACTTTTTTTTTTTTTTTTTTTCATTTCAGTTATAGTGACACATTTTATTTGTGCAGTTCAACTGATTATGTTTGGCTGCTGGTATTAATTACCAAAATTTCTAATCATTAGAAATGTGTTGTGAGGTTAGAAATGTTGGGAAACACTGCTGTAAAATATTAAAATCTTTGTTTACATCCAGGGCTCACATCTGGTGAGTATGGGCTTGGCACACCCAAGGTTCTGAGCTTGATATCATCATTCTTCTCTTTCTTGGTGATTCCCTTCTCTCTCTGGGTAACTCAGGAACTTTTTTTTTTTTTTTTTTTTGCTTGTGCAGCAGAAGCCTCAGGCTTCCTTGCACCATATATCTAATGATAATAATAAAAAAAATAAGTTAAAATAACACACACACACACACACACACACCCCCGTATACTTGGAGGAATATAAACAAATAAAGTGCGTATTGTAATGTATAAGTATGCTGGGAATAGAGATTTTCATTTTCTGTGGTTCCATTGAAGTTTTAAAAAATTATTGTGAATATTGTAGTGTAATAATTTATGTGAACACCAAATTTTATGATTTAATTACATTCTAGGTACAAGAATTTGAAGTATTGTGCTCAAAATTCCCTCTTTCTTTCTATGCCTCATTAATCTCTGAGAAATATGTGCTTTTTTTTAAATATTAAATTTACCATTCTTGATTTTATTTATATATTTTATTTTATTTTTTGTTTTATTTTATTATTTATATATTTTATTTTATTTTTTTGTTTTATTTTATTATTTATATATTTTATTTTTTGTTTTATTTTATTATTTATATATTTTATTTTTTGTTTTATTTTATTATTTATATATTTTATTTTATTTTTTGTTTTATTTTATTATTTATATATTTTATTTTATTTTTTGTTTTATTTTATTATTTATATATTTTATTTTATTTTTTGGAATTCATTATGGAAGTCATTTATGGTAGTATATATAATTTGTATTATTTGAAATTTTAAAGATAATGTTTTTAGTGCCTTTTCATTTTTTAATTATTGGATTTTTATCCTTTTACTTTTATGTTTACTGTTCCTTTCTTATTTTCAGCTGGAAAGTAAAAGATGTAGAATTATCTGATGATGATAGAGATGTGTTTTATCTTATTACATATCTGAAACCTTTCACTACATATGCTGTATACGTTCGTACCTATACCATAGCTTCAGCTTTACATGGAGCTCAGAGTTCTATTATTTATTTTGATACCAAACCTGACAGTAAGTGTTGATGGAATTTTGTAACATATAAAATGAGAGACATATATTTTAAGTGTTTTTAGATATATTTATACATTAACTATTTTCCTAATAGTTAATTACAAAAGCAGGAGTCTGACAGCAGCGAATGTATGGTCTGATGATAGGCATCGGCAAGTTGCTTGAAATATCACCTTAAATGTATAATGGTTTGGGCTAGGGGTTTATAGGGGAACAGGCATTCTGTGTGTTATCAGACACACAGAAAAATCAGAATACTCCGGCACGACAACCAAGTCAGTAGAGTTTACAATATATCGTCAATACAAATATTTATCGTATTTAGTAGTCACGGGCTTGAACCCTGGTCCACTCAAGGAACGCGTGCTATGCACCCTCGCTCCTGACCACTCAGCTACTTCAGGCCTTCTGCTGTACACCAATGGAAACAGTGAAAGAAGTGAAGGTGGAGTTGGCTTTCTGGTCCATAAAGATATAAAAAAACAACATTTTGGAATTCAAAAGTACATCACCAAAGGTGTCAAGACTACTACTCAGGATTTCTAAGGAGTATAAGCTAAAGGTTATAATGATTTATTATTCACCAACATCGAACCATGATGATGAAGAGGTCGAAGAAATGTACACCAAAATTGAGAGTCTTCTAGATGAACAGAAAACTCACTACACTATCATTATGGGGGACTTCGATGCTAAGGTTGGAAAGAGACAAAACAGTGCAGAAAGGGGAACTATAGGAAATTTTGGAATTTGTGAAAGACTAGTGGAATTTGCAGAATCTTGAGGAATGTCAGTAATGAACACTTTTTTCAAGAAAAGGGTGAACAGAAAGTGGACGTGGAAGAGCCCAAATGGATTAACAACTGAAATCGACTTCATCCTCACTAATAGAAGATATATTGTGAATGATGTTACTGTCCTGAACAAGGTAAATCTTGGAAGTGATCACAGAATGGTAAGATGCACACTTGATATAGATGTAAGAAAAGAAAGGAAAAAACTGACTCGAGTAAATAATACAAAGGTCTTTGAGATGACAGAAGAGGAGAAAAAGCAGTATGTACTGGAACTTAAGAAGACTGCAGACTGTTCAGGACCAAGATATCGACGAGGAATATTACAACTTTCTGAAAGTGATAAAGCCCAAGAAACCTATAGGTAAAAAGAAATCCAAAGAAGAAAAAATCAGTCAAGAAACACTTGTCATGATGAACCAAAGACAACAAATGAAGAGCAAGAAAAACACTGACAGGGAGAAAATTGAGTATACTGAGTTATGCAAAGCCATTAGAAAGAGACTCAGAGAGGACATAAGGAAATTTAACACACAAAAAGTAGAACAAGCATTAAGGGAAAACAAAGGATTTAAATCAGCAATCATGAGCAGTAATACAGAAAGACAAATGATACTGAAACTGAAGAATAGCAATGGTGTACTTATGAATAGCCAAGAAGGCATAATTCAAATAGCAGAAGACTACTATAAAGAGGGGGCTTAGAGGGGAACAGGTATTCTGTGTGTTATCAGACACTCAGTCTAAAACATTGATAGATCCAATATCTTTCTATTACAGAAGATTTAGGAGAAGTCTGGTTGGCCTGCCTCCCTAAAATCCACTCATGCACACCTTCTTGATGGTAAGCCCTGTTACGTCACTTAGGTGGCAGTGAACGTGTAGAGTGGTTCAAGATGCCTGGTCAGCGTGAAGAGGAAAAGACCAAACCCTCCAGCTTATGGCAGCACGATGAAACAAATGGCCCTTAGTCCCCAGCGGCTTTCACTCCCCCTCTTATGGCAGTGAGAGGATCAGAGTGGAAGCAGAGGGTGCTAAGAATCTCTGGGTACGACCAGGCTGCCATGCATGGAAACCGAAGGCAACAAATGAAGAGTAAGATAAACACTGACAAGGAGAAAATTGAGTATACTGAGTTATGCAAAGCCATTAGAAAGAGGCTCAGAGAGGACATAAGAAGATTTAACACAAGAAAAGTAGAACAAGCATTAAGGGAAAACAAAGGACCTAAATCAGCAGTCATGAGCAGTAATACAGAAAGACAAATGATACTGAAACTGAAGAATAGCGATAGTGTACTTATCAATAGCAGAGAAGGCATAATTCAAATAGCAGAAGACTACTATAGAGAATTATACAAGGAGTGAGGGAATGACGCCAGCAGTGGGGAAGATGGATCGCAAATTAGGAACACATACGACATACCCGATATTCTTCCTGATGAGGTAGAACAGGCGTTGAAGAAAATGAAGAATCAGAAAGCCCCAGGGGAAGATGAAGTTACTGTAGAGTTGTTAAAATTGGGAGGAAAAGACATGACACAAAAACTGGCAAGGCTCTTCACAAAATGCATTAGAAAAAGGTGTAACACCTAAGCAGTGGAATAATGCAATCATAGTTTTGCTGCATAAGAAAGGAGATAAATTAGAAATTGGAAATTATAGACCAATTAGCTTGTTATCTACAAGTTGTTCACAAGGGTCATTACTAACAGATTAGAAAGAATACTTGATGAGAATCAACCAAAAGAGCAAGCTGGCTTTAAGACAGGATTCTTGACTATGGATTCTTGACCTTCACGTAATGTCACAGCTAATGGAGAAGGCAAATGAACATAAAACACCATTATGCCTGGCATTTGTGGATTATGAAAAGGCATTTGACTCCATACAGCATAAGGCAATGTTTTGACACTGGAAAGACAAAGCATAGATACCCCATATATTATGATTTTGAAGAAAATATATGAGAACGCTACCTCCTTTATTAGACTAGACAAAGACAATAGCAAATTTAAAATTGAGAAAAGAGTTCGACAAGGAGACACAATATCTCCGAAGTTGTTTACGGCCTGCATGGAGGAAGCTTTCAGAAGATTAGACTGGTTGCAGAAAGGAGTCAATGTGAATGGAGAGTACCTAAACGATTTACTATTTGCAGATGACATTGTGGTCATAAGCCACGATCCCAAAGAATTAGAGGAACATTTTACTCAGTTATGCAGAGTTAGTAAGGATTTTGGACTAAAGATGAATATGGCTAAAACAAAAGTAATGATGAACAAGTATGCCACAGAAAGGGATATAATGATTGAAGGAGCAGTAATTGAAAAGGTGGAGTCATATACTTATCTGGGACAAGTCATTAGCTGTAATAATGATAAATGGATGGAAGTCAAGAGAAGAATAAATTTTGGATGGATAGCATTCAGGAAATATAGTCACATACTGAGGAGCAATATCCCAATTTGTCTGAAACGTAAAATAATGAACCAATATATACTCCCCACTATGACTTATGGAAGTGAAACTTGGGCATTCACCAAAAGAATGGAAGAGAAGCTGAAAACTACACAGCGAAGAATGGAACGAATTATATTGGGAATCAGACTGTTAGTTAAGAAGAGAAACACATGGATCAGGTAGCAAACTCAAGTAAAGGATATTCTTATCAAAACTAAAGAACTAAAATGGTGTTGGGCAGGACACATAGCTCGAAGATGATGACAGATGAACTAAGAAAATCACAGAATGGTACCCAAGAGGAGCTAAGAGAAAACCTGAAAGACAATGACGGAGATGGATAGATGAAATTCGTTAGTTTGTGGGTAGTAAATGGATGGCCATTGCACAAAACACAAGGAACTGGAAAGTTGCTGGAGAGGCCTTCATCCTACAGTGGATTGAAAATGGCTGATAATGATGATGATGGTTTGGGCTATAAACTTAATATTCTAATGTTTTAGGAGAATATTTCTTACAGATTCTAGTAAAATAGTTTCTGCACAAACAACATTTGTAAGGGTTAATTATTAACGAATTTGCATTTTTGTTTCCCAATTAAGTTGTGTAATTTTCTTAAATTGCAATGTGAAAATTTTTTACATTCAAGATTACTGAGTTTGTTTCAGCTTGTGTCAATGTTAAACAAACATTTCCTTCTGAAGCTTCATATATTCCCAAAGGGTGATTAAAAAGGTGATATGGGTAATTGCAGACCTAGCCTAACTTCTGTTCTAGGGAAAATAATGGAGTCATTTGTTAAAGAAGTAATGCATGACCATCACCATCTCAGGTCATGAGAATAATTATGATATGAGGGATTAGAAAATGAGAGATCACGTTTTTCAACATGTGTCATCATACTCATCTTCAATACCTTGATTCCACCGAAACTGTGAAGTGCAGCCTTATATACCCAATCCATTGAGATATTACAAATACCAGAAATTCGCCACTCCCAAACAGTATGTAGAGGAATAGATGTGTGTGTGCCACCTGCAGTTTGAAGGAATACTCCCATAATGAATGCAAAGAGCAATCTCCACATTTTGCTTTGGTGAACAAAATTCATCAAATGACTACTTGTGAATCATATTTTCCCTCCTTAAATTATTGCAGCCAAGTTACCTATCACAAGCAAAGCAAGCCCTCTCCCTACTCGCTTAATTATTTTTGGAAGATAATTTTATATAAATAAATAAATGCACAAGTGGATATAAACATTCAAGCAGGGGTTTGGAAAAAGTTTATATAACTTTTATAAAGCTATTTTATACATTTTACAAAAAATGTGTATAAAAACTTTTCTAAAAATTGTAAAAAAATTTGTAGAAGTTATATAGTTTTTTTTTTTTTTTTAAGTTATAAAACCTTTAAGTAATAAAACTTTCTTGAAGTTGAAAAATAACTTTGAAGAAAAAAAATTGTGAATGTTACTGAAAATATGTACCACATTTTGTATATAAATATGTATCATATTTTCACTTGTTTTGAAATTAATTAAAATAATTTTTTAAAAATTTTAAATGCATTTTAGATTAAATAATTTTTAACTGTACAATGAAAATGTACAGTTGTTAACTATTTACACTTGACATTATGCATTTGGTATTGCAAAATTGCTACCACAGAATAAAAATACACACACCTACACACACATTTACTTTTGATGTAGATAAAGCAGATTTCTTTCTTTCCACTTGGCATTGAAATTATAGGTCCATTGTCTCTTATTTTGTCCACCCATTTTTGGAATAAAAAGTGCATGATTAATGTAGAGAGGAATTTCAAGTATAAACCATGAAGTATGAGAAAACAGGAAGATCATGATATGGATGCACAGCCCATGCGACACACACACACACACTGTGTTCTTGCTAGCAGTATTCCCTTGTGAGCACATGCGAATTATGGTATAAGCAATGCAATGCCTTGTAAATTATGGTGTCTTTCAAGATGGGTGGGAGACAAAACTCACCATTGCTATCACCACAATTTACGTTATGCCCAACCTCACTAGCTATCTACTGCATGTGATACTAGCATCTGACTAGGAAGCAAACTAATATTAACACTGACATACCTTTGCATATGGATAGCAATGATGTACTTGCGAATTTATAATGTTACTGTACATTCCCTACTCATATTGTTGCCTTCGTTATTCATTATAACCTATTTCTGTAAAACACAGGCATCCCAAAAAAAAAAAAAAACCTTGGTGGGTGCCATTGTGTCCATTGGCACAGTGTTGGAGAACACTGATATTGATCGGGTATTGGTATATATATGCTGTGGTTTTTATTGTGTGTGTGTGCGCACGTGCATGTGCATGTGAATATTACAGAATAGAAACATTTTCTTTGATTCGTTCATACCCTTGGTAATGTATTTATGTAAATTCCCAAGTTTTTTTTTTGTTATACACGAAACCTCAAACACAAAGGTATTAGAACCTGTGATAACTTAGTACCATGATGAGTTGAAGGTTCAGAAGACAGGAGATACTTGCTGACAATTAGATGTGAAATTCTGTAGATTGTAATCTTTAAGAAATACTTCTGGAGAAAGATTGTCCTGAAAAAAAAAAAAAAAAACAGAATTAGCAGGGATAAATAAGGAAGAGAAAAAGTTAGTTCTGTGAGTTTGGAGTCAAACACTGAATGGATGTTGACTGGTTAAGGCAATGTTCAAACCGAACCTTGGGGGATACCGTATTAGTGGAGAAGTTAGAAGACAGAGAGCCATCTACCATCACCCTCAGTGAGCGATCACAGAGAAAACTGGATAACCAATTACTAAAAACGGTTGGCAAACCATAAGATGGAAACTTGTTTCGAAGACCTTTATGCCAAACACGATCGAAAGCCTTTGAGATGTCAAGAGCAACTACTTGTGTTTCCCCGAACCTTTCCATTGAATTAGTCCGTAAATGAGTAACATAAGCAAGAATATCACCAGTGGATCGACACTGACGGAATCCATACTGGCGATCGTTGATCAGACGGAAGGTTTCTAGGTAGTTTAAGAGTTGGAGGTTAATTGATTTCTCCATTACTTTAGAAAGAGTAGAAGTAATTGCAATGGGACAATAATTGGATGGGAGGGATTTGTCACCCTTTTTAGGAACTGGCTGGATATGAGCAAATTTCCAAGCAGAAGGAAAAACACCTTTGGAATAAGAAAGTGAAAAAAGGCGGCAAAGAATAGGAGTAAGTTCAGGAGCACAGGTTTTGAGAACAAGTGGAGAAATACCATTGGGACCTGGAGCTTTCTTAGCATCAAGATTCGTCAAAATCCTTCTGACATCCTTTTGACGGAAGACCACAGGAGGCATTGAATGGAGCGTGTTGGGAATGGTGGGAGGTGTTTTGCCAAGATCATTAATACATGAGTTGGAATAAAAATGGGATGCTAGCAGGTCAGCTTTATCCTTGGCTGAAGTGGCAACAGAACCATCTGGTTTGGACAGACGTGGGAGCAGAGATGGGCAAAAGTTGTGGCCAATAGCTTTGGCAAGAGACCAGAATGCTTGGCTACCATTAGGGCAAGAAGCAAATTTTCTACTCTTAGCCTGTTCAAACTATTTTTTTTTTTTTTTATGAAAACCCAAAACACGAAAGGTATCAAAACCTATAGTACTTAGTACCGTGCATGGGTTGAAGGAGAAGTATGGGGGGAGGGGGATGCCGGAAACTTTGCTCTAGAGACTAAACATGAGTTTCACCACTTCAAGCCTCCAATAAGCAAAGTGGTGGTATTTCACCGGTTGATGAACGTCATCTACCACCTGCTGCAAGAAAGCAAGCTTATGCAGCATCTGCCAAAAAAAACTGCTCCCATTTCACCCCTCCATTCGTTTCAAGTACCTGTCCAGCTCAGCTTTAAATTTATTTAGGCTATCAACTTCCACAACAAAGGATGGAAGTCTGTTCCACCAACCAACCAACCACCCGCTGGCTAAAGCCAAACTTCCACACATCCATCCTACATCTGTCTTTCCTCAATTTGAATTTATGCCGTCTCAAATGATTATTCTGAGCAAGAGGAAGAATTCCATCAGCATTGAGCATGTTCAAACCATTGAAGTCTTTATACACCTCAATCAGATCACCTCGCAGGTGCCTAGTCTCCAGAATTTGCAGTCTGGAGACTAGGCATAGTCTCTGTAATTTGAAAAATTTAAGAATTCTTTGTAAGAGCAACCCTTTGTTCCATTCACTAATCTTGTTGCCTTTCTCTGTACTCATTCCTAAAGCTCTACATCCTTCATAAAATAAGGCCTCCAGACCTGTATACAGTACTCAAGGTTTGTCCTGGCCATTGCCTTATATAAGGGGATAATTACCTCCTTATCCCTGCTAGAAAAATTCCTGTATATCAATGACAAGATACTATGAGCTACTCTTGCAGACTGTCTGCATTGCTCAGAAAACTTCATATCTGCCTGCACAATTACCCACAGGTCCTTTTCATTCTCTACCACTGTCAGTGCAATATCACAGAGTTGATACATTACTCTGGGGTTGCTGCTTCCCATATCTAGTACTTTACATTTGTCAATGCTAAACTTCATTTGCTCCCCTCTCAGCCATTCTGCTGAACTTTTCTAGATCCTGTTGCAGCAGCTTACTGTCATAAGTGTCCTTAACCTTCGTATCCTTAACCCTGCCAACCTTCGTATCGTCTGCAAACGTGGACATTAAGCTTGATACCATCATCAATATCATTTATAAATACAGAAAACAACAATGGACCCAATACTGGACCCTGAGGGGCTCCACTAATAACATTAGTCCACGATGAGCAATGTCCATTGATTACCACTCTCTGCCTTCTCCCATTCAACCATCCCTTTATCCATAGCAGCAATTTGCCTCCAATGCCACACTGCTCCAATTTGTGCAGCAGTCTTCCATGTGCAACAGTATCAAAAGCCTTTCTAAGATCCAAATATATGATATCAAAGTTATTGTTTGCACCAGTTCCTTTGTGACCACATCATAGTATCCAATCAATTTGGTCAGGCAAGACTTTCCCTTAACAAAACCATGCTGTGTCCGAGCTATAACTGAAGTCTTGTCTAGATGATCCTACAATGCTTCTTTAACCAGTGCCTCCATTAATTCCCCTGGAACAGAAGTTAAACTAACAGGTCTGTAATTATCTGTCTCCCTTTGATCCTCCTTTGCTGATTGGGGTCACATACATCTCCAGTCCATGAGTACCTCCCCTGAGTCCAGGGAAGCTCTCATAATTATGGTTAAGGGTTTGCTTACTTCCTTTGCTGCCTCCTTTAATATAACTGGATAGATCCCACCCACCCACCCAGGGTGCCTTTTTTATATTTATCTTCAACAATTTCTCCTCCACTTTCCTCTCAGTTATTACAAAATCATCCAGCTCACTGCCAAAGTTTAACTCACCTCTGGCATTCCCCTCCCTGAATAACTTCTCATGAGTGAATGAAGATGCAAAATACTCATTTAGTTTGTTAGCCACCTGAGCAGGATCATCAACAGTTGAAACATCAATATCCAGTTGACCAATCTGATTCATCTCTTTCCTTCTAGAGTTTACATAGGTAAAGAACTCGTTTCTGTTTTTATTTGCATCCTTTGCCAAGGATTTCTCATAATCTGCCTTTGCCTGCCTAATCTCCTTTGTGACTTGGTTACAGACCAGCTTATATCTATCATAGGCTTCCATGTCACCCATTAATTTATATATATCCCATGCATTTTGCTTCTCTGCCACATGTCTCATTAGTTCATCTGACATCCATTTAGGCCTAAACCTTGAACAATATTTCTTAGTTGGTATGTAAAGCCTAGTAGCTTCCAAGATAAATTCTTTGAATGTTTCCCATTTTGAATATGCTGTTGGTAACATTATCAGTTGGTCCCACCATATAGAATTTAAATACTGTCTCGGACCACCATCGTTGCCACTACGAAAGCAAAAACCCTTCCCTTTACCCCTGATGGTAGTTACCTCTTTGAGTAAATCCCACTTGAGCACTCTGTGATCGCTGCCACCTAGTGGTTCCTTTATCTGCAGATTCTTAATGCAAGAAGAATCACTACTGATATTCAGATCAAGAGTATTACTCCCTCTAGTTGCCTCCTAAACATGCCGATGTAGAAAACAGTCATCCAATAAATCCACAAAAGCCTTGCTAGTGTGTGAGTGACCAGCCCCCAAATTCCAGTCAATATCTGGGAAATTAAAATCTCCCATTATAAGACTCTCTGATTTACTGGCCCACTCTATTTCCCTGTACAGTTTCTTATTATACTAATCAGAGTCATTAGGCTTATAGCACACTCCTACTCTCAATTTTGATCTCCCAATGCTTATGTCACACCAAACTGACTCGACACTGCACTGTCCAGCGATGTCGACTGCCTTCACTTCCTTGGATTTTTTGTGTTTCTTAACTAATAGCATAACCCCTCCTCCCTTCCTATCCTGTCTATCCTTTCTGTACACATTGTACTCCCCAAATTCCAATTCTGCATTCCTTATATCTGTGTGACACCAGAGTCTCTGATATCTCAACAATATCTGCCTTTAATGTGCTGAGCAATACCTTAAATTCATAAAATTTATTTACCAAACTCCTAGCATTGGTGTACATGCAAGTATACATACACCTGTTCCTATTCTTAGCTACCCTAACATAACCCATGTGTTTACTTGTACTGCAATGACTCCCAGCAGTCTCTGAAATACCCTGCATCTTGTTTTCCAGGCTGCTGCTCATTCCAATAGAAGCAGTGCAAGAATCACTTTCACCTCTGCCAGTGGCTACTGTTAATCTATTAGCAATCTACTCTAGTTTGGACTGATTAATAACTGCTTTACAATTGTTGCGAGCTTTTGTGTAGGCAGAAAATGAAACTAGAGAATTAGAAACAAGCCAATTACAATATGCAACATTCTTCTCTTGAACAGCCTTAGCACATTTATTGGAAAACCAAGGTTTAGATAAAGGACGAGATTTTAAAGTGGAGTGTGGGATAAAGGATTCCATTCCTGCAAGAATAAGTTCACCAACATGATCTGAGCAAACGCTGACATCAGAAGTTTTGAAACAGTAATCTGACCAAGGAAAAGAAGAAAAGAAGTCTCGCAGTCATCCCATTTTGCATTCTTGTAATGCCAAACAACAAGAGGTTGGGAAGAGCTATGAGCAGCAACTCCACACCCACCTGCTACAGTGCTAAACAGGTGGGTGCCAACATCCCACACTCAGGCTGCCCATACCTGAGTGCCAGCAAAAAAAAAAAGAGAAAAAAAAAACAACCCTGCAACCACTTGGAAATAAATACAGGGCAATCTTGCACCAGACAATAAATCAAAATGCCTGGCACCAGCATCCCGTGTTCTGACAACCCACCAGAATGCCTGAAAAAATGAATTAAAATAATACTAAATGAATAAAAATAATAATAAAAAAATTAAATAAATAAAATAAAAATATATGTATAAAAATAAAATAAATGAATAAATAAAAAGATAATAATAACAAGGTTCCATTGGAGAAGAGACAATCACCACGTTGTGATCTGAAGTGCCTAAAGGACCTCTCACTTTGACCGTGTACTTAGAAGGGTTGTTTGTGAGAAAACGATCAAGCGTATTGGCTGTATGATTAGCATTATCCGGTATTCTTGTAGGTAAATGAACAATCTGTGCAAGGTCATTAGTAATTGCAAAAGCCTCAGTATCTCGACCAGCTGGGTCGGTGTGACTAGAAAACGGAAGCCAGCTGGAGTTGTGAACATTAAAATCACCAAGAAAAAATTACCTCACTGTTAGGAAAGTTGGACTGGAGAAAGTCAAGTTGCAAAGGGAGGAAGTCAAAGAGCTCCAAGTGATTAGTGGAATTGGGAGAACGGTAGAGACAACAGATGAATTTGACGCAATGAGGTAGAGAGATTTTAAGCCAGAGGAGATTCCAAATTGCCAAGTCTCTGACATGGAATATCAGAATGGACATATGCACAAGTACCACCTTTGAGGCGAAAGGAATCGTACAGCGAATAATTTGGGCATCTGAGATGAGCAGTAGTTGAATCAACCGATAACTGAGATTCTGTCAGAAAAAGTACATGGGGTTTGGCAGACTGCAAGTGGAAATGGACATCGTTGAGATTAGAATTGAGACCACGTATATTTGTGAAATGAATTAGGAAGTGCTTGGAAGGTTTAGATCTTTTTGCAGATAAGCTTGCTCTATTAGTTTGACAATTTATGGTGTATTCAATAGTAAGAAAAAGTGGGTGGGACATGCTGTATGAAGTAATAAATTTTTGGATATGGCTTACATAGTGTAAGAACATACCCAGATCCTTGACATAACGTGGCCTCGACAATGCTTCCCGCATACACACTACTCGGACTCCCTCCAATCACTGTCTGGCAGAGTAGAGGTAACAAGATTATACACTAGCTGATCCGGAAGCTTCCTAGAGAGTTACCAATAGGTTCGGTCCGGTGTACTAACTAGCAGCTGGCCTGCGAACACTGTTTTAGAGCTGTACCCTTGAGATGTAAGGAATGTTGGATCTTGCCACGATGTTCATCATAACCTCAAAACTCATCAATCATACTGCATGCTGGAAGAGATAGGGAATCGTTGACCGGAACTTAGCTCTAGAGACTAAACATGCGTTCCACCACTTCAAGCCTCCAATAAGCAAAGTGGTGGTATTGCACCGGTTGATGAGAGTCATTTACCACCTAGTACTGCCTGGTAACATAGTGGGGCGGCATTCCTCCATGTGATGTGGTCGCCACACCTTGACCCCTGCTTACGTTGGTTCACACCTGGGTGGTCACTCACCATGTACTTGTGCACGGAGGTTATACCCAGGATTACTAACAGTCCCACCATCGTGAAGGTGCAAGCAGAGGATTTGGCTGTCACAGACTGTCCGGACTTCGCCGAAATTGGGTCCACTTCACTTGAGTGTCACCCGAATATCAGTTCCCTCAGCGTTTTAGACTCCCAGGTAGCAAGTGCAGCTTGTCTGGCAAATCTAAGAGAATGTCTTTGACAACCTCAAGGACCAAGTCACTAGATCCCTCGTGATCCCTATAAGTCACTAGATCCCTAGTGAATTGACACATGGAATCCATATTGGCCGTCATTGATCATATGGAAGATTTTGAGATAATTGATGGTTAATAGATTTCTCCATTGTTTTGGAAAGAATAGAGGTAAGTGTAGTGGGAGGTAATTGCATGGTACGGATTTGTCACTTTTTTAGGAACTGGCTGAATGTGTAAATATTTTTTGAATATTTGCATCTGCAAATATTCAAAAAATATTTGCAGATATTCATGCAAAAGGAAAAACATCAGTTTTGTGCTGTCTTTTAAGATGGGTGGAAGACAAGACTCTTCACTATTTATTATAACCTATTTACCACCAAACAGGATTGAACTGAGGTTTTGAGAATAAGTGAAGAAACACCATCAGAATTAGAGCTTTGTTGCCATCATGATTATAAAGAATTCTCTTGGAAAATCAAGGATGGAGTGTGTTTCGTACAGTAGGAGGTAATTTACTAAAGTCATCAATGCAAGTGTTAGAAGGAGAGTAGAATGCTTTCAGCTCTATCTTTAGCCAAGGATGCAGTAGAATCATCAGGTTGTAACAGAGGGGGGGGGGAGTGTAGATGGACAGAAGTTACAGTGATTTGCTTTAGCCAGAGACTTAGAAGGCTTTACTACCATTTGGACAAGAAGTAAGTTTTCTACCCAACTTTTCAGAATTGGGTTTGGATTGATTAATAACTGTTTTGCAACTGTTGTAAGCTTTACTGTAGGAAGAAAATGAAGCTAGACTGAATATAAGTAATTGTGAATTGCTATATTCTCATCACAGGAATGCAAACTGTCTCCAGGTTTTTGGTGAAGAATGTCTTCTTAACTCAGTTTGACCTCTTCTCCATCTTACAAATGAGTGTATTCTCACAATCATTCTGATTGGTGAGATTAATTTACATAAAAGAAAGATCTGTGAGAGAAGTGCAGAAACAATATTTGATGAACATCAAAACAAGTTTATATGGTAAACTTTACCAACCGTTAGTGCAGTTCTACCAATGTTTTGTGCATGCAATAATGATCCAATAATGTATTACAGCTACAAATATTTAACACACTTATAGAACAAGCTTTGCCTTTCCTTACTGCAGTCAAACAATTGTTATCTCAAGACAGAATTCATGAATATCAAGTGACCCAACTAAATTTTTGCAAGCAATTAAGTTAAGTGTTATTTATGATATTAGCATTATCATTAGTAGAGGCATATGATGCAAGAAAGCAAGTTTATATAGCATCAGCTAAAAAAAAAAAAACCCTTTCCATTTCACCCATCCATTAACTCCACATCTTTGTCTAGTTTTGCCTGGAATTTATTTAAGCTGTCAATATCTACAATGACAGATGGAATTTTGTTCCAGCAATCAACCACCTGCTGGCTAAAGGCAGATTTCCACACATCTATTCTACAACTGTCTTTCCTCAGTTTGAATTTTTGTCCTCTCAGGTGACTGATCGGGGCAAGAGGAAGAATTCCATAAGCATTGAGCTTGCTCAAACAATTCAAGGCCTTATACATCTCAATCACATTACCTCACAAGTGATTAGACTCCAGACACTGCAATTTTCAGTACTTAAATCTTTTTTTATAAGAGCAGCCTTTTGTTCCATTCACCAATCTTGTTGCCCTTCTCTGTACTTGTTCCAGCAGATCTACTTCCTTCCTAAAATGAGGCCTCCAGAACTCACTTCTTTAATTGGAATACCAATTCAGGTTGCCCCACACAACACACTGAATACTTCCAAGGGAGTGATCTCCGAATGGGATCTGTTAAACGTTTCTGAGGCAGAAATTGTCCACGAGCTAAAAGATCAAAATGTGTCTCATGCAAAATGAATCATGATCAGAAAAGACGGCAACTTAACTCCCACGGGAAACATAATCTTAACTTTCAGTACTCCAAATCTACCGTGTTCTGTCAAAGCAGGTTACTTGAATTGTCGAATTAGGCCATATATCCCAAATCCGCTCAGATGTTATAAATGTCAAAAGTTTGGCCATTCTCAGACAACGGCGACCGGGCTAGCCAGGTGGGTAAAGTGCCTGCCTAGCAACCCAAAGGTTGCGGGTTCGAATCCTGCCTCGGGCTTGGATCAGAGTAAAATGCAAAAACTTTGGGAGGTGCATTATGGCCACAGAAGCCGATGTGCCAACAACTAACAAAAAAAAAAAAAAATCTCAGACAACATGCTGTGGAGACGCTATATGTCCGAACTGCGGTTGCAAAAAATCACACGCAAGCAGAATGCAAGGCTCCAACACCACTATGTCCTAATTGTAGTGGCAAGCATCCAGCTTACTCCAAAGATTGTGATATATGGAAGATAGGAAAAAAAAATACAAAAATATAAAATTGAAAATAAAGTCTCTTACCAAGAAGTGAATAAAACAGGTCAACTTAAGTATACTAAAACGCACTTATGCTTCTACCATTCACAGACAGGAATCGGTAGCATGTCAGACAGAAGTATCCATCTCCCCAAAAATATCAATATCAGACTGGGCTCGATCAGTACTCTCGATCCAGCATTCATATAAACCAAATTCAGTAGACCAAAGCAACAATATGCCACTTACAATTCCATCCCAGAGACCTCCGCATTGTCAGGTAGCAGAAAATTTGCCAAGATTGTATTCTGTTGAGGCGAAAGAATCTAACAAGCATGGATACAGATGATACTATCGGCCAAGAAGAATTGCTAGAAATACATGCAGAAGGTGATATGGACATTTACATTACATTTACATTTGAGTGAGCTTTCATCTCGGTTGCCACCCGGATTTTCATCCATATGCAACCAATTCTCATTTAATATATCAGTCTCAACCTAGTTGTAAAACCCAAATATAAAAAAAACCAAATAGGTGATATGGACAATAGCAATGAATCAGGATGTCCCACTTTTCCCTGAAAAGAAAAATTAAAATCAGATCGTCATAAACAATCCGCCTATAAAAAGTAGCCAGATACATCTTCCATGAACAAATCCAAATAATGGAACACATCATTCAGTGGAATTGTAGGAGTTTTCGCAGCAATATCAATGAACTAATTCACTGCTTCCATCCTGTTGCCATGTGCCTACAAGAAACCAACTTGATGCCCCAAGTTTCCCCTACAGTCAAAAATTGCACTATCTTCAGACAGGATAGATCCGACACTAATAGTGCTCATGGAGGAATAGCCATCCTGTTGGATTTAAGAGTTCCCTCCAGATGCATTCCATTGCAAACCCTCCGTAGCCAGGTGGGAAGGAGCAGCAGTGCATAGCACACGCTTCTTGATTAGACCGGGGTTCGAGCCCGTCACCACCAAATATGGAGGATGCGGAAAGGTCAGGGAATGACCACTGCATATCCCAGAGCAATATGGCCCTAGTTGCTAATGCTCCTAAAAACCAAATAACAAACAAACCATTGCAAACCTCCTTAAAAGCTGTTGCCGCACGCATAGTGATTGGAATCACTGTTAAATTAGTTTCAATTTATCTTCCACCTAATCGTCCATATTCCATTCAGGAAATTGAAGATCTTGTGTTGCAACTACCACCTCCCTTCTGTATACTAGGTGACTTTAATGCTCACCACCCATTATGGGGTTCCCCTAGCTTGGACAGGCGTGGTAAGCTTATTGAAATGGTGATAGACAGACAGGATTTAACATTGTTGAATACTGGCTCTCCTACCTATGTTCATTTTCCTACTGGATCAACCTCCACAATAGACCTTTCCATTTGTTCTCCAGTGCTTTATCCAAGTATCGATTGGGTAACTCTTAATGATCCTCACAACAGCGATCATTTCCCAATAATATGCAAAGTTCAAACTTCCTGTTCATCACCAAGAGATAATCCAGTAAAATGGAAATTTCCAAAGGCTGACTGGATACAGCAGGCTTGTCTCGTTCGACAACTATATCATACAGTGCTCTTCTATCAACCATGTTACTGAACACATTACAAACCAAATTCTAACAGCTGCAACTGCTGCCATTCCACAATACCAAGTCAGGAAAAGGCTAAAATTAAATTATTGGTGGGACAAAGAGTGTAAAAAAGCAAAAAAAGAGAAAAACAAAGAATGGAATTAATTTTACAAACATCCAACCACTTTGAATCTTATTAATTATAAGCGACTTAGAGCAAGAGCTTGTTATATCAGACGAAAAGCAAAAAAAAGAATCTTGGATTAAATTTGCTTCCTCAGTCAATAAAAATACAGACATCAGACTGATTTGGAACATGATAAAACTGTTAAATGGCAAATTTCTTCCAACATCTACTCCACTAATTAACTGGAATGGTCAGAAACTTTCTACCCCTGCAGAAATTGCAAATGCACTAGGATCTGTATTTTCTTAGTTGTCCTCCTCAACTGCTTATGACCAATCTTTTCAAAAAATTAAAGATGTAACTGAAAAATCCAAACTGAATTTCACTGACAGATGTCCATTAACATATAATCAACCATTCACCCTAGTTGAACTGCAGCATGCTCTTACCAACATAAGGAACAGCGCTGCTGGCCCTGATGGGATATTTTATGTTATGCTCAAAAATTTAGATCCAAAATCACACTCGTCACTGCTCATCTTCAATCGAATCTTCACTGAACATACATTCCCAAGCTCCTGGCATCATTCCTATGTACTGGCTATCCCAAAACCTGGTAAAGACTATTCTGTTCCTCATAACTATAGACCAATTTCACTTACCAGCTGTCTGAGCAAAACCCTCGAAAAAATGATTCATTGTTGTCTGACTTGGTATCTTGAGTCCCAAAATTTAATCAATAACAATCAATTTGGATTCAGAAAAAATCGATCATCATTGTACCTTATGATTAAAGCTGAAACAAACATCAGAAATGCATTCATCAAAAAGGAGCATCTTGTTATGGTCTGTCTGGATATTGAAAAAGCCTTTGACACGACATGGCGTTTCGGCATATTAAAGGATCTACATTCTCTTGGCCTGAGAGGAAATTTGCCATATTTCAATCAAAATTTCGTACAACAAAGATCATTTCAAGTTCGTTATCGGGGAACTCTGTCTAAAAACTTTGTCCAGGAAGAAGGAATCCCTCAAGGGTCTGTTCTCAGCGCCACTCTATTCACAATTAGAATTAATCATTTAACTGAACTCATTCCAAAAACAGTGGACTCGTATCTTTGATCTCACAATCTCCTGCCATTCTCAAAACATGAACTATATTGAGAGAAAATTGCAGATATCAATAAATCGGATCCAGATTTGGATGACACAAAACGGTTACAGACTATCTAGCCAGAAATCCACTGCCATTCACTTCTGTACCATACGCAAAATGCATCCTGATCCTGAGTTCCAATTAGATAACCATCCTATTCCAATAGCAAATAGTATTCGTCTGCTTGGCTTAATTTTTGACAGCAAGTTAAACTATCAAAAACATATTGAACATCTCTGGACAGCTTGTCAAAAAAAAAAAATGAACATACTCAGAGCCTTATCAGCAACAACCTGGGGAGCAGATCGTTACACCTTGCTTCACTTATATAGATCCGTAATCAGATCTCGATTGGACTATGGTGTGCCTATCTTCAATTCTGCTTGGGAAAGTGATTTATCTTGCCTGAACCCTATTCAACATTCAGCTCTTAGAATAGCCCTAGGTGCGTTCAGAACATCTCCAGTGCAAAGTCTGTATGTAGAAGCCTATGAAGCTCCTCTGAAGATCAGAAGAAAGATGTTATTACCGAACTACACGACCAAGATCCAAAGCCAGTCGACCCATCCTAATTGGTCAATATTTAATGATCCGAAACTCACGACCTTTTATAGAAACAAACCACAAGCAACAAGGCCTGCAGGTATTAGGTTAACAGAACTAGCAGAAAACTGGAATATACAACTCAATAAAGTCCACCAAGAACCTATAGATCACGTTCCTCCATGGTCTGTCATTGTGCTGTCTTGTGACAATTATTTCCACCAATAGGGGAAACACTCCTTAACAGATAATAACATCCAACAGTTGCACATTGCACATATACAATGTTATCCTGACTTCTCTAAAATATACGGCGCCTCCGTAGCCAGGTGGGAAGGAGCAGCAGTGCGTAGCACATGCTTCTTGATTAGACCGGGGTTCGAGCCCGTCACCACCAAATACGGAGGATGCGGAAAGGTCAGGGAATGACCACTGCACCGGAGCAATATGGCCTTAGTTGCTAATGCTCCTAAAAAAAAAAAAAAACCCAAATCTAAAATATATACTGATGGATCGACGTCCGAGAGTGGAACAGGTGCAGCAGCAGTATTCCACGATGCTACCATTTCTGTATCACTTCCGACAGAATGCCGTAGTTACACCACTGAATTATATGCCATAAAGCTTGCTCTGGAAAACATTTTCCATCTCTCAACCCAAAAGAGCATAATCTACACAGACTCACAAAGTGACATATTAGCAATGCAAAAGATTTCCCCCACCTACTCATCCATTACTACAGCTGATCAGATCAGAGTTGATTTGTCTCAGAGATCATCGACAAAAGGTTGCTTCTGCTGGATCCCAGACCATACTGGAATACCAGGGAATGAAATTGCAGATGCTACTGCCAAGCATCCATCCAGCACAGCCCCAATGAATTTTCTGGTCCCGTTCAGTGATTACAAAATGCATATATGAAATATATATTAGGAACGATGGACACTTCATTGGCAAACACATATGCAAATGCATTGGAGGCCCATAATTGCGGTACGCAAATGTGTACAGCAATTATGGGCCTCCAATTTCTGCAGAAGCAGACAAGAAGAGGTAGTCCTGGCTAGAGCCCAAATAGGCCACACTCATTTGACCCATCTATTCCTGTTATCAGGGAATGACCCTCCACAGTGTTCACATTGCCATAGGCCACTCACAGTAAAACACATACTCCTGGAATGCACCTTGTATAACAATCCCCGTCTAATTTCATTCACTTCTCTCTCAAACTTATAGGAATTGTCACTTAGCCATATCATAGGCGAAAATTCAAACCTTGCATAATTTTTTTTCTTTCTGAAACGAATAGGTTTATATAACCATTTCTAACTGCTTCCATAGAAGCCAATAAAACTAGTATTAAATACTATGATAGGTGCAATATGGCCTAAGCAGCCTTTGCACCAGAAAAATCTAAACACAATGACAACAGCACCTTGCTTTCTGGGCTGCTGCTTATTCCAATAGAAGCAATGCAAGAATCACTTCCACCTCTGCCTGCGGCTACTGTTAATCCACCAAGCTAGCAGTTTTCCGATCCACCTAACACTGCCTCGATAGCATCAGTAAATATTGCACCCTTTCTATTTAAGTGCATCTCTTCCCTGTAGAAGCCGTCTCTTCTGTTAACAAGCAGAGACGATGCTGAAAAAAATTCTACCCCATGAGCCTTGTACAATCTCTCCAGTGCCGAATTTATTGACAAGGCTCTCATCGTATTCTCCCTCCTATCATGTCTGAGCAGAATTGCAGACACTTTCAAATTCAACCCTAATTTGCAACTTATTTCAACATTAACCTGTACTTGTTAAGTAATTCCGCCATTCTCTTACTCTTAATGTAATTTGTGCCAGGTGTACAACAATATCACCTTTTGTGTCCTTAAAAGATATCTGCTCTACAACGTCATCAACATTTGCCTCTGGCAGATATACCCTAGTCCTGTTCCAGATATCCCTTTTGCACAATATATTCCCTGTTTCCCTGACAATTGAGTCACCAACGATAACTAGCTCCTGTGGGATCAGCGCATTCTGCTTCGAGGATTGCCATTGTGCTGCTTGATGATCAATTGCAAACCCTGGCATTGATGTGGGCAGCTGAGAGCTTGTTGGGCCCCCCAATTTAATCCTTCAAGGGCATCTACCCTGTTCTTCAAGCTCTCATAAAGGTCCATAACAATGCTGATTGGCACCTAACTTCTTCACACTCCTTATATCGAGCACAAATAAAGATATCCATCCCCCCTTGGCAATATCATGTCCTGTTCCTGATATAGCTCCACAAACATCAAACAAGAATTACATTTCAAAAGGCTGTGATTCAGAGGACAACCACACCCCTCAGTTCTCCCCGGAGCCATAGCACTCCCACTACCTTGAGCCTTTTGCTTTGCTGCTCTGGTCTGAGGCATGATTTTGATTCAATTTCAATACAATTAAAAATATCACACTAAAATATTTTGCTAAACTTATATCTCAATGCAGTAATCACAGTATATATATATATATATATTTCAGTATCGAGTTGTTCCTCCTACCGGGTTAACGTTATATGAATTTCGTATCTCCTATCAAGTTTAAGTTATATGTATTAAGTTAAAATGTTACATTTGTAAAATCTAAGTAGTTATAATAGATAATAAATTTAACTATCTATTGCCACCTACGTGGTTTGAACTCTCACGCTATTTATGATATTAATTCTACTCCAAATCACCAATTCTAAAAGCTCTACAAATATTACTGTCATACATTACGGTCTACGTGACAAGTTAAATTATTAAAACATGTAAGTAGTGCCAAAATTTATAGTTCCTGGATGAGCTTAATGTTTGAAAGCAATACTGTACTGCTGTATAATCTTTTGTTACTGATTTTAATATAAAATGTGTGTTTTCAAGAAATTAAATTTTTAGTGTAGAGTGGACTTTAAAAAAAAACTTGCTTTTTTTTGAAAATTTCCCATTTTCTCCTCTTTTTTTTTTTTTTTTTTTTGTTAACTGCATTTTGCAAGAAATCTCAAGGAAAAAAAAAATCTCCTGTTTTTCTTGATTACCTGATTAGTTTTTTGTAAGTTAAAAGTTGGCACATAGGTTGTTACATGAACAGCCTTAGCACATTTATTGAAAAACCAAGGTTTAGGTAAAGGATGATATATTAGGGTGGAATGAGGTTCATCCATTCAAGAATAATTTCACTGGCACAATGCAAGCAAACCTTAGAATCAGGTTTAAAACAGTAAACCGAATATGGAAAATAGGAATAGAAATCACTCAAATCATCATTTCATTTAGCATTCTGTTAATGCCAAAGGATACAAAACTGAAAATGGCTATGAGGGGTGTGTGTGCTTTGTATGAGAATAGATCATCACAAAGTTGTGAACTGAGGTGCATCGGGTGCCAGCAATGTTAACTGTGTACTTCAAAGGTTGTTAGTGAGGAAAAGATCAAGTGTTGGGTGCATGGTTTATTTGTCTAGTATTCTGGTAGGTAAATGAACAAGTTGTTTCAGGTCATCAACAGTCGCAAAGTATCAATATCGCTACCAGCTGGGTTTATGTAATTTAAAACAATTTTAAACTTATCAAGGAAATTACCTTCCCATTATCAATGACAGATTGGAGAAAGCTGAGTTTCAAAGAAAGGAACTCAAAAAGTTCTGAGCAGTTTGTTTAGCAGATGAGAGAGGTAACAGATGAATTTGGCAGATTCCAAATCTGGAATTCCCAAATCTGGAATCTCCAGATTTGGTAATCTTTAACAAGCAATATTAGAGTGGAAATATGCACAAGCACCACCTTAAAAGTGGAAGTGATGGTAAAGCGCATAGTTAAGTTAACTGAAATGAGTGGTGGTTGGGGCAACTGATAGTTGAGATTTTGTCAGAAAAAGTAAATGGGTTTTGGCAGATTTTTGCAAGAAATAAGACAGGCCTAATGTTTAGAAGAACTGAAGCCAAATTTTATTCACTCCAGTCTGTAACCAGCATTTAAAGAACTAGCATTTAAGAAAACAAACTAGAACTTTTAAAGATGATAGTTGTATTTTCCCATTCTTGCTTGTTTACATTAAATTCATATCTTATATTTTCTGAAACAATTTTTACTTTTGAAATTAATTTGTGGTAATATTACTTTCATTTGGAAATTATTTCATTTAAAAATATTACAATTATTTTAGATGAATAATTCTAATATTTTTCTCTGTATTCCAGCTCCATCACCACCTGTATCTGTACAAGCACGTGCTACTTCATTCGGAGAAATAGTAATTTCATGGCGACCACCTAAAAGACCTAATGGAAATGTTACTCATTTTATTATAGATGGTATTCGAGAAACTGATTCTTCTGAGTTTATCAATCAGCGTAACTATTGCTCAGAGCGTAAGTATTATCATATTTGTGATGTTGTTTTAGTGACTGAACTCCTACTTTTGCATTTAAACAAAAAACAAAATGATCTTTTCAGTTTAGTTTTTTTTCCAGTCAATTCTTGTGTACATGATGTTTGTGTGCATGTGATTGATTTTAGTTTACCATGTAGGTAGTTTAAACTTCTCTCTCTCTCTCTCTCTTTTTTTTTTTTTTTTTTTTTTAAATAGCCTAAGAAGATCAAGTGTGTAAGCAAATGTTAATAACACAAAGAGAATTAAACTCATTGTAAATGTTTCTCATTAGAAACTAAATTAGTATTACCATTAGTAAAGGCATAGCTGCAAGAAAGCAAGCTTATGCAGCATCAGCCAAAAAAATAAAAAACCTCCCATTTCACCCCTCCATTCATTCCAAATGCCTGTCCATCTCAGCCTTAAATTTATTTAGGCTATCAACTTCTACAACAAAAGATGGAAGTCTGTTCCACCTATCACCTACCTGATGGCTAAAGGCAAATTTCCGCACATCTATTCTACAACTTTCTTTCCTCAATTTTAAACTGTGCCCCTTCAGATTCTTAATCTGAGCAGTATGAAGATTCCCATTAGCATTCAGCTTGCTGAACCCATTCAAGGCCTTATACACCTCAATCAGATCACCTCGCTGGTGGCGCCTCCACAGCCAGGTGGGAAGGAGCAGCAGTGCGTAGCACACGCTTCTTGATTAGACCGGGGCTCGAGCCCATCACCACCAAATACGGAGGATGCGGAAAGGTCAGGGAATGACCACCACATATCCCGGAGCAATATGGCCTTAGTTGCTAATGCTCCTAAAAACCAAATAACAAACAAACAAACACCTCGCAGGTGCCTACTCTCCAGGCATTGCAATTTGCAGAAATTAAGACTTTCTTGGTAATAGCACTCCTTTGTTCCCCTCACCTATCTTGTTGCCCTTCTTTGTACTTGTTCTAGCAACTCTACATCCTTCCTAAAATGAGGCCTCCAGACCTGTACACAGTACTCTAGGTGTGGCCTGACCATTACCTTGTATAACGGGATAATCACCTCCCTGTCCCTGCTAGCAAAATTCCCATATATCATTGACAAGACTCCATGATCTGCCCTGGCAGCCTGTCTGCACTGCTCAGCAAACTTCATATTTGACTGCACAATTACCCCCAGGTCATTTTCACTTTCCACTTCTCTGAGTGTAGTACCACACAGTTAGAATGTTTCTCTTCAGTTATTGCTACTCATATGCAGTACTTTGCATTTATCAATGTTAATCTTCAGTTGCCACTTCTCAGCCCATTTGCCCAATTATCTAGATCCAGTTGGAGTAGCATACTGTCATTAACAACCCTGCCAACCTTTGTATCATCTGGAAACTTGGACATTAAACCTGATATACCTTCATCAATATCATTGATAAATATACAAAACAACAATGGGCTCAACACCGAACTTTGGGGAACATCACTAATAACATTTGTCCACAAAGAGCAGTGTCCATTGATTACCACTCTCTGTCATCTCCCACTCAACCATCCCTTTATCCATTGTAGCAACTTAACCTTAATGCAATACCTCTCCAATTTGTACAGCAGTCTTCCATGTGCAACAGTATCAAAAGCTTTCCTGAAATCCAAGTATATGATATAAAAATTATTTTTGGCATTCAGTTCCTTTGTGACCACATCATAGAATCCAATCAAATTGGTCAGACAAGACCTCCCTTTAAGAAACCCATGCTGTTTCTTAACTATTACTGCAGTCTTGTGTAGATGATCCTGCAATGCTTCTTTAACCAGTGATTCCATTATTTTCCCCGGAACGCAAGTTAAACTAACAGATCTATAATTACCTGTGTCACCTTTTGATCCCCCTTTGTGAATTGGTGATACATTTGCACACCTCCAGTCCATGGGAACCTCCCCTGAGTCCAAGGAAGCTCTCATGATTATGGTTAAGGGCTTGCTTACTTCCTTTTCTGCCTCCTTTAATATAACTGGATAGATCCCATCCACCCCAGGTGCTTTTTTATGTTTAACTTCAACAATATCTCCTCCACTTTGGTCTCAGTTATTACAAAATCACTTAGCTCCCTGTTAGAGTTTGATAAACTTCTGGCATGCCCCTCATTGAATAACTCCTCATGTGTGAATGTTGATGCAAAATACTCATTCAGTTTATAAGCTACTTGAGCATGATCATCGATAGTCAACCCATATATGTTAAGTTGTCCAATCTGATCCATCCCTTTCCTTCTAGAGTTTACATAAGTAAAGAAGTCTTTGCTGTTTTGCTTTGCATCCTTTGCCGAAGATTTCTCGTAATCTGCCCTCGCCTGCCTAACCTCCTTTATGACTTAATTACAGACTAGTTTATATTTGTCATAGGCTTCTGTGTCACCCGATACTTTATTTGCATACCATACATTTTTCTTCTCTGCCACGAGACTCATTAATTTCTCTGACATCCATTTAAGTCCAAACCTTGAACAGTGTTTCTTAGTTGGAATCAAAAGCCTACTAACTTCCAAAATTAAGTCTCTTAAAGCTTCCCATTTAGAATTCAACATTGGTAACATCATCAGTTGATCACACTGTACAGAATTTAAAAACTGTCTGAAACCCCTATAGTCACCTTTAGCCTTGATAGCAGTTACATCTTTAAGTAATTCCCACATCAGTACATTGTGATCACTGTCAACCAGTGGTTCCTTTATCTGCAAATTCTTAATGCATGAATAATCACTGCTGATAATCAGATCAAACGTATTACTCCCTCTGGCTGCCTCTCGAAGATGTTGTGTAGAAAACAGTCACCCAATAAATCCACAAAAATCTTGCTAGTGTGTGAGTGACCATCCACAAGTTGCAGTAAATATCTGGAAAGTTAAAATCTCCCATTATAAGACACTCTGATTTACTAGCCCACTCTATTTCTCTGCAAAATTGCTCATTATACTCATCAGATTCATTAGGCCTATAGCACACACCTACTCTCATTTTTCCTTTTCCAGTGCTTATGTCACAATAAACAGACTCAACATTGCATTGTCCACCAACATTAGTTGGATGCACTTCCTTAGATTTTATGTGTTTCTTAACTAACAGCATAAACCCCTCCTCCCTTCCTAAGACAGGAAGTCTTGTCTGTGCTTTCTGTACACATCGAACTCCCCAATTCCAATTCTGCAATGCTTATATCTGTGTGACACCACATCTCTGATATCCCAACAGTATCTGCCTTTGATGTCTTGACTAGCACTTCAAGCTCATAAAATTTATTAATTATACTCTTAGTATTGGTGTAAATGCAAGTATACATGCACCTGTTTCTACTCTTAATTACCCTAACACAGCCCATGTATTTATTTCCACTATGACTCCCAGCAGTCCTGGAAATCTCCATTGTCTTGCTTTCCAGGTTGCTGCTCATTCTAATAGAAGCAGTGCAAGAATCACTTTTGTTTCTGCCTGTGGTCACTGTTAACCATTTAGTCTGTATATCCCTCCAAGCTAGCAGTTTTCCTACTCACCTAACACTGCCTTGATAGCATCAGCAAATATTCTTGCACTGTTGTACACGAGAATGTTGTACAACATTCTTGTACACCTTTCTTCTATTTATGTGTATCCCATCCCTGTAGAAGCAGGCCTCCTGTCAACAAGCACAGACCAGGCTGAAAAAAATTGTACCCCTTGAGCCTTGCACAGTCTCACCAGGGCCGAATTGATCGACAAGGTTCTTATCATATACTCTCTCCTATCGTCTGGGCGGAATTGCAGACACTTTCACATTCAACCCTAACTTGCAACGTTTTTTCAACATTGACCTGTACTTGAGTAAATCTGTAGATCTCTTACTCTTAATGTCATTAGTTCCAACATGTACAACAATATCACCTTTTGTGCCCTTAAAAGATGGCTGCTCTACAACATCATCAACTTTTGCTCCTGGCAGACATACCCTGGTCCTGTTCCGTCTATCCTTCTTGCCTAGTATAATTCCCGTCACCCTGACAATAGCGTCACCAACAATAACCAGTTCTTTTGGGACTAGATCATTCTTCCTTGGAGATTGCCTCTGTGTTGCCTGATGCACAGGAGTGACCTGTGCCATTTAGCTTGGCAGCTGAGAGCTTGATGCGCTCCTCATATTAGTTTCTTCGAGGGCATTTACCCTACACCTTACACCGAATTGAACATGTCAGTTTAACATTAACCTTAAAATAACAGTATTGCGACAACTGTAATTCTCTAATTTTTAAAATGTTTTTTTTTTTTTTCTTCATTTTCTTGAACATACAGGGTGGCAATAATTTAAGGATCCCTATTCAGAGCTCTCTGTAGCTCTAAGTAATAAGTGGAATGCCACCAAAATTATTATAACGAAACAGGCCTACGCGCTCTGGATTCATTAGGAAATTTATTATAGTTACATAGTTACTATAATAGTTACTATAGTAAATATTTATTATAGTTACTATAATAAATTTCCTAAAATTATTATGTAAACTATTCAAGGCACAGGGAGAAGGATCCCGTGAAAAAAAATTACAGTAAAACCCTGCTATTCGCGGTATCTGTATTCGCGGTCGCTGATTTAATATAAAATGAAACCTAAAAAAAATGTGAATTTTAAAGCACCATGAACATTTTCCGCCATAAAAAGCATGGGCGTGGCTAAAATACTAGTGATAGTATTGTGTATGTCAGCTGACATTATAATGTAACCCTGACTGATACTGCTTCTAACAGTGGAAATACTATTGTAAGTGTAAATTTAAATGAATACAGCCAAATAAATAACAGCGTGAGTCTAGACGCCCCAAGTGAAATTTCAAACTCGGCTGCGAAACCTTGCCTAGGAACCAAAGAAAAAGCTGAGTACCAACAACCAGATAATACTACATTCCTTCGCCTAGACAACCAAAAACTAGAACTCATCGCGAACGAAATAAGGCATCTAATAATCAACACTCTAGACAGTCAACTAATGTCTCTAGTCAAAGCCAAATTATTAAAACTCTCTGAAGATCACGACAACCAGGGTACGATGACGAATACCCCCGGGTCAATTCACACACATATCAACCAAGAGTGAGGTCACGTAATGGTCATGATACTAAAGGCACCCAAAACCGTCAACACATGACGAGTTGTGTTCAACCACTTCCAGAAGCTAGTGTTATCAACGGTATAATCCCTTCGCTAGAAATTGAAACTCAGAATTGGCAGCATTCTGATCCAGCAGTACCTCATGAGGATAAACTTAGCACAAGCAATTCATGTCATAGAACGGAGAAGTTAAGTCTCACACTTGCATCGAGTTGACTGCTGTGTGAATAATATAATTTTTCCCACATTAAATAACCCTAATGCGGTAGATCCTAAGGCCAGATATCTCTACACAAACCAACCAACTGAGTTTCAGAGAGACCACTTAACTCATATGGGAAAATGCAGCGACAGATCCACAACAAATAATCCAGTGGCAAATTGCCTTAATGAAGAAGTTACTGAGTGGCCAAATCAAGAAGCTAATACTTCATATACCAGTTTTCCGGATTCCCCGCCAATCCAGAATGCTATACACTGTCTCAGTAGCCTTATGCTGAATAGACTGAGTAACAAATCATATGGGAATAGAAATTAAATTTTCTTCAAAAGAAAAGCTCTTCAAAGACCTCCCGTCCCCTCCTACTCATATAGTCGTAGCAGGTACAGCCAAAACAACTCCATCTTGGCAGCTGGTACACAATACCCTACCAATAACAATTGCGGTAGATTGTCAGGTGCATCATTCTCCTCTTGAATAAAACCCATGATAACAATACCCATCCAATAATCTAAAGCAATCTTTGTTTCCCGAGTCGACCCTCAGACTACTCCAGACCAAATCATGTCTGAATGCCTACGACTCGTGAATATAACTCATTCATTATTCAATAACTGCAAGATCAACAATAACTAACCTCCTCACAGTTCAAGCCGCGATATAACTGTAATAGTCACCCTACTGAAGAGGGCAGCGACATATGCATCCTTCAAAATTGAGTGTGATGAAAAAGATATTAATAATGTTGCCACCACTTCCTTCTGGCCAGTGGGAGCTCTCATCAGACCTTTTTATCACAACGGCCAGCCGAGATTAAAAATACCTTGCTATGTATATCCCAGTAAGTCAACTACAAACTCACAAGTATGATGCCAAAGGAAGGAAACCAGACCATCGCAGAATATATGTACCCCGTCAGTTACACAGGATATTGAACCTCTACCGGATCGCTATTCAGATGTCAATCGAATTTCTACAATAGTCACTACCCGACATATGATACAAAGTAAGACTATACCCCGTAGAAGACCTACTAGGACACAGATAAAACCATTATCCACAGGGAAGATTTTTTATCAGAATGTTAGGAGCATACGAAACAAGTTGGACACATTGGAACAAAACTCTTGTCACGGTCTGCTGATGTTATCTGTCTTACCGAGACCTGGCTCCAGCCACATCAAGAGTCTCTAGTCGCTGCTGACGCTGCCGGATACAATGCCTACTTCAAATCCAGATCTGTAGCAAGGGGTGGAGGAGTAGCCCTGTTTGTACGTGACATAGCACTTCAAATAATCTCGGTCGCCCACTCAGATTCATAGTTTTATGAGGCATTACTTGTCACTTTAAAAATCCACTCAGCACTCTTAGATATAGCAGTCGTTTACATTCCGCCTGTCCCTAGTCTAGAAATGATAAATAATGTAGTAGACTGGCTTCTCAACAAATTACATGTGTCAGCCACCCATATAGTATGGAGATTTCAACCTTCCACCACAGCTCAATGACCTACTGGACACCATGTTAAATAAACTACAGCCATGCTCCATCTCTCTTATCAATGACCAACCTACAAGAGGTGAAAATAGACTTGACCTAATTCTGTCTTCTGGTAAATCTATAATTGATGTACCCCCCCCCCCCCCCCCGAAATGTTCTTTCCATCCGATCATAGCCCAATTGCAATGCTCATAATGCTACTGTGACTTCAATGTCAAGGAAAAAATTAAGAGCCAGCTTGTCACTTCGCCAGCCTTCCTGGACCCAAATAAATGCTTATTTGCTGCCAGCTGTATCCTGTGGGAATGTCTACTCAAATGTGATGCCTTATTTGCAACAACTCTCTTAACCAGTTGGATCAACTCTATTACAGAATTTGTAGCTTCCAAAGTAGTAAGGATGTCATCAAAATCTAAAACCTGGTGGAACTCT
Organism: Mastigoproctus giganteus; assembly: GCF_048544385.1. Lineage (NCBI taxonomy): Eukaryota > Metazoa > Arthropoda > Arachnida > Uropygi > Thelyphonidae > Mastigoproctus > Mastigoproctus giganteus. The sequence goes on along the minus strand of NC_143583.1, from coordinate 112,718,651 downwards.
AGCCTTGCATTGTTTAAACTAAAGCAAACTCTGCACAGAAAATGGAAACTGTCTAATGACACACAAAACAGAATTAACTACTCGAGGGCCAGAGCAATATTTAATAGGGAAAAATCTAGAGCAATCAACCGCTACATGAAAGACACACTTGACAGGGGAAAGCTACCTCGTTGCACACATAAAAGTGACACAAATCAGGGGCTTGACAAAGAAGCGTGGATGGACCACATCAGCAGATTCTCCAGCATATGTCATGAGCCTCAAGTCAGGGAGTTTGAGTGGAATCAATTAGTTGACAATGAGATGGAGTCTGTTCGTATCACTAAAGAAGCACTAATACAGAGTATTAACTCCCCCAGGCCAACTAACACAGCTGGAGTTGATGGAGTCCCCCACTTCATGGTAAAGTGTCTCAGCCCTTACCTAATTGAACCACTCCAAGCAATTTATAGCTCTATCCTTGCTTGCCGAGTTTTCCCTGAGAACTGGAATAAGTACGCTGTAATTGCAATGCTGAAAATTACAAAGCCTAACCTTGTGGAGCACTATAGGCCAATATCTACTGCATCTACCCTATTAAAAGTACTGGAGAAAGCTCTGTTGCCAAAGTTGTTGAATCAGATACTGGCTGGGCAGCCTCAACAAATTCATTATTCAATAACTGCAAGATCAACAATAACTAACCTCCTCACAGTTCAAGCTACGATACTAAATGCTTTCCAAGCCAGAAAGGAAATTGCAATAATTTATGCCGATATAAAAGCAGCCTTCGATATTCTGGATGTATGTGCCTTACTTCATCTGCTCCAACACGCCTTCCAAATAAAAGGAAATTTGCTGAAGTTCCTACAGGCCCTACTTACATGTCGGTCCATTTATTACCGCACAGATAGCCAGATCCTTTAACGCCAACTCCATGCAGGAGTTCCACAGGGTGGAGTTTTATCTGGACTCCTCTTTACTGCCATGATGATCCCGTTCTGCAACGGTAGGGATGATGTATGCACTTATGCAGACGATATTAAGATCCTAACACCCATCCAACCGTCCATGAACAATAGGGCATTGTGTGAGCAGATTAACTATAAGCTTCTGAACTTATTCGTTTACTTAGACAAATTTGGCTTGGCCCTAAATCCGCAGAAGACTGTAATCATGGTGTACTCACTCAAAAATTCACCTACGCTCGTACACCTGAAACGTAACGGCAAACCTATCCCAGTTGTTGAGACGCATAGAGATCTTGGAGTAACATTTGATACGAAACTTACGTTCAAGTCTCATATTGACCTGATTGTAAAGAAAATGAACTACTTACGTTGGGCAACAAAACAGCACCTCTTGCACGTGAAGCAGACTGCAACAACTGCACAATATTTAAGAACCACAGTGTATTCGGCCATTTTCTATGGCGCCAAGTTGTGGGCGTCAGCCACTCCTACCCACATTAGGAGAATATATGTGAGTGAATTCTGGCTGCTGAAGTGGGCAAACCATAAGCACCATCTTCCTCAACAGTTAACGACCACGCAGCTCTCTGAACAGCTTAAACTGCAGCATTTACCAGACATCATTGCCTGGAAACTATTAATAACTACAATCAAAATGATGACTGGCACGATATCATCACCATGCTTCTGGCAGCTTTGTGAGTGGCACATCCCACCATCTGCATTAAGAGGCATAAAATCCTTGAGAATGAAGACCAACAGACTGAAGATGGCTGACAGGTTTATACCCGCCGGTGCGTTAGAATCAATTCAGTGCCTAACATATATCAGAATTGACCTACTAAGGCTCATAGAAGATCTGAAATATAGGAAACAAACCGCAGTGTGGTTCGATGAGGCTACTGTTGCCTAGTAGTTGTGTGAATTTCTGTCAAGAACTGTGTGTACACAATTGAATAATGTATATCTCGCACAAGTTGATCAGTGGATGTGATGTTAAGATGAACTTTTGTATTACAATTGCCAGGACTCTAGACAGAAATGTAGTGAAGAGTAAAGTAGTTTAAATATCATTTTTTCCTGTATATTTAACCTTTCTTGTATATTTTACACATTCTTTTATTCACATTTTATGGTAATCCCCTGGCATTTTCTGCCGTGAAGGGAATTTGTCACTTACCAATGTACACCTATATTTTAAATTTGGTAGGACAAATAAAGATTTATTTATTTAATTTATCTTTCCCGGTCAAAACAGCGCTCAGTGGGTGGGTGGGTGGGGGGAGAGGAGGTGACAAAATCGCAAGCGTGGATGTTTCTCGCTAATCCTTGTTCAGTATGTGTTATGCGCTTGCCATGGAAGGTTTCGTTGTTTGCTTTTAATTTATATGTTTATAAATTGAATAAATTTATCAATTTATAAATTAATATGCTTACAAAAGTGATAAATCTACCGTTTTGCAGTGTAAAACAGACTTTTTTGAGTGTGTTAACGGAAGAAAGTGACTTTATTGTGGACAAGTTCTTTCTAACCCGTACAAAAATATGGCTATGAATAACAAGGGAAATGTGAAAAGATCAAAGAAGGTGATGACATTAGCGAATAAAATTGAGTTATTAGAAAAAATTTCTAATGATGACAGTGTCTCCTCAGTGGCAAAACATTATAAAATCAATGAGTCAACGGTACGATCAATCAAAAAATCGGAAGAAAAAATCCACCGTAGTGTCTGTGAAAACGCGCTAATTGCTTCAAAGTAACTCATGATGTTAAATTAGAAAAAATGGAAAAAGCTTTAAATCTGTGGATAGAAGACAAAACTCAAAATAAAATTCCGTTAAGTTCACTCATCATTCATGAAAAGGCAAAACTCCTTTATCAACACTTTAGCGAAACTGGTGATAGCACTGGCGGGATAAGTTTTTAGCTATGGATGGCAAAGGCGCTGGTTTGAAAGATTTGTTTGAAATTTCTAATAAATATTACATTTAATATTAAATTGTTTCTTATTTTCATTTCGATGCCATATGCTTGCATTTCACTATGTACTGTCTATGTACATAGTCATATTTTGAAGGTACATATAATACATAAATAGACAAAATTTTAGACTAGTTTTTCTTATATATTTCATACTTTGGAATGGAACCCCTTTATTACTATGGGAGCCATAACCCAGTTTTCGGTATTCGCGGCATTTCTCAGGAACGTAACTCCCACGAATAGCGGGGGTTTACTGTAGTTCCATAATCTACCGATAGAGGATAATATGGCACTGTACAAGAGGAAAGACATGACAAAGTACCAACAAATAAATAATTAAAACAAACCTTAATAAACATACAAATTTCTCTTTGTGCTCTTCGCAAAAAAAAAAAAAAAAAAAAAAAAAAACAGAAAGAAACAACTAAACTGACAGAGGAAATGGTTTCAAAGTTTACTCCCGATTGTTGATGATGTCACTGATGGCGGAGTTGGTTTTCAATGTGATTACCATTGTTCTGGACCAGAAATTGCATTTGATGCACAGTGTGCTCCACTGTGGAATACAACATCTCTGGAGTAATGTTCCACACCTGTTGCATTACGTTGTCCTTTAAGACAGCCAGGTTAGGGACACTTCCTCAATAAATATTGGCCTTGAGATGACTCCACAGCCAAAAATTACAAGGTGTAAGGTCAGGTGAATGTGGTGGCTGTGCAAATGACTAATGACACTTTCTGCAGTAAAGTGATGCCAAAGAAGCTGCTGTACTGGTCATCCGATATGAAGAGGAGCTTCATCTTGCATAAAAATCCTCATCTAGGCATCCTCTTCGCTACAGTTGAGGAATAATGTTAACAGTCAACTTACAGAATACGCTTGCAATGTTCGCATTGTGCCTTTATAGATCTCTGCTGCTGGGAAAATTAAATTAACTCAGATTTATGTAAATTTTCTGCTCTCTTAGGTGTCTTATTTTTTAGTTTAGATTTAAAACTTTAGTGCAATTCAGTTTCTTTCTGTTTTTTTGCGAAAAGCACAAATAAAAATTTGTTATTTCATTGAGGTTTGTCTTAGTTATTTATTTGTTGGTACTTTGTCAATTATCCCCTATCAGCAGATTTTGGAACAAATTTTTTTTTTTTCCTTCACGGGATCCTTCTGCCCATGCCTTGAATAGTTCATTTACTAATTTTGGTGGCATTTTGCTTATATCTTAGAGCTACATAGAGCTCTGAATAGGGATACTTAAATTATGGCCACCCTGTATATTGTATATATGTTTTATTGCATAATTTGTGCATTTAATATATTTTTTTCTGCTACATTTAAATATTGCCATATGGAGAAATGGTTTCTTAAAACAATTTATGTTTTTATGGCCCTAATTAAGAGTGCTAAGTGAGGGACATCTGTATTCATGTAGTGATATCTTGCTGCTTTTGGTCTTATAATGTAGTGCGCGCGCACACACACACACACTGTATTGCCAAAAGTAACCAGGTATCTGCTTCTTCAGTATTAGTATGGCCAAATGATGCAAAGAAGTGGTTTATCTCCATTGGCAAAGTAAAAAAAAAGTAAGTAAAACGATATTGATACTGTTCCCATTCCTGCCTGGTAACCTTCTAATTATACTTTGAACTTAGCTAGATTCGCTGCCTCTGCCAAATTATTCAAGGCAAATTATTCCACTGTTCAGAAACTTACTGCCCATAGGTGAACTTCATGAAGTTCACTGTTCTGTTATTCCTTCAGATTTTATATTTATCCCTTCTGGTTCTAGTCTTACTTATGAGGAGAAAAGAGCTTCATCATTCATTTTACTCAACCACCTTATTATACGACCAAATCAGATCTCTCTCCCCCCTCCCCTTAGATGGATAATTGTCAGAAATACTGCATTCAACACACCTTCTGAGCTGTTCTTCATATGTTCATCATTTGCACTCATCACTAATTTCATTTCCCCTTACTCTGAACTATTTCGTCCCTGTACACACCCACCCACCCACCCACCCACCCACCCACACACACACACACGAACGAGGAGTTATCAAAAAGTTTGTACCTTTACCGAGAAAGGTGAAACTTCACAGGAACTTTAATCCTCCATTTCTCCCATCTATGGATCAGTTGTTTAATGCCTTGATCATAGATATCCACACTTTTTGCCTGAAACCACAATTTCATTTCATTGATGACTTCCAGAGGCGAATCAAAGTGCCATCCATGCAATGGTTTCTTTGTTTCTTGAAACAAGAAGTCGTCGGAGGTACTAGGTCAGGAGAATGGGGGGCTGCTGCAGTAGCACAAATCCAACAGTTGGCAAGAACATTGCATTGGACATTTCTTCTCCAAAGGCATCAGCAATCTTGGAACCCATCGTGCGGAGACCTTAGACATGTGCAGATGGTCATGTAAAATGCTGTGGGCAGACCCATAACTAATTCCCACTACATTTGCGATGAAAGAATTGTTACATGTCTGTCATTCAGCACCACCTGCTCAAACCTTGCATCTGTCTCACTGTCTGTGGATGTTGATGGCCTTCTTTCTCTTGGCTCCCCAAAGACACTTGTACGACTGCACTGGAACTCCTGTTTCTACCTTTTTATAGTATCATAGGATGGAAAATTCTGCCCATACATAGCTTTCATTTCTTCGTCAATTTCCTGAGCTTTCTTGCCCTGCAAATGCAGAACTTGATCACTGTTCGATACTCCAATTTGTCAATTCCTCAGATTATGGGCTACCCCACTGGTGTGTGATTACCTGCGGGAATGAAATTTCACACGTTAGTTATTGAATATGTAGACAACTTATATTAAAACTGCATCTTCCTACTGATGTTTTATGTAGGTCGGGATAAGAACTTTTTGATTACCCCCCCCCCTTCCCGTGTATATATATAGTCGATTCCGGTTATTTGGGACACATTGGGACCACTGCATTTTGGCCCGATTAAGCGGCTGCCTCAATTATCCGAGGTTTCATGTAAATAGTTAAAAATACAATGAACCCCGCTTTACAATTGGTTCACTGTACAATCAAATCACATTACTATGGACTCACCATAGTAAAGTACCGTTCACTATAAGATGTGTAGTAAGCGCCGGTCATTGTGATCACGTTTGTGAATTAAATTTTAATTCTATTAAACAGCGATTCTAATTAGCAAAAATAGGAGGAATATTATCCACAGGCTATAAAAGTAAAGATATAGTAAGCACAAATTTCAACCTTTATTACCTTACCAATTAAAAAATTAAATGATACGTGAAAATCAGAAGAATATACGTGATAATCGGAATAATTAATACGTACTGTAATATGTACATACTAACTAGTTGACATTTCTGTTCGCTGACATTTGTGGGTGGGGGTTAAAATTTAAAACAGCAAAAAAAATAAGCAATCAATAACAAAGAACATGGCACACACAAATTGCAAGTAACACGATATGCGCAAGTGAGAACGGAGTGACAAGTTACGAAGCTTTAAAAATAGGAATGAAGAGAAGATTCCATGTTAGTGTAAACATTTCATATAATAACTCACAGAATTACAGCTGTCGGTATTATCACAAATTCAATAAGATCGAGTTTACTGTCCATTTATGATAAATTGCACTAACAGAAGAGCCCAATAAACAGGTAACTGCTAATTGTTTTTATTGTTTTATGGTTGTGACCTCCAGAAATTAGACCGAACCATGTGGTAATGTCGCAAACAATCTTAGGGTAATCTCCAGTGCTGCAGTCTCCTGCCCCGATTAAACGGCATGTTGTCCCAAGTAAGCGGAGTAATCCCTGGCTATTTTCTCGATTGGGTTCTGTTAAACGGCTGCCCTGATTAACTGGTGGACCAAATAACCGGAATCCACTGTATATATATATATATATATGTATATAAATTGACTTATTATAATATTAAGAAAATTAAATTTGTATGTATATATATAACAATTTTTTAGTTAATTATAATACCAACTAGATAAATTGGAGAATTTAGCATAAAAGTATTAGGGGTGAAAACTATACTCAGTTCAAAGGGCTGAGTATTTAGGTAACCTAAGTTGGACTTCTTTGTTGTGTACCCTCTAAATAAACACATGGAATATAATAAAATAAAATACAATAAAAATAGAATGAAATAGTAAAATTAAAATGATAATATAGCTAATTATAGATATATGGATATGTTGAATGGAATGTTAACTCAATATATCCCTAAATAATTAGCTGAGGCTATCTGTTTCTGTTTGCCATTTGCCAGTTTTTCTGTGTTCAAATATACTGAGAATTTACTGTGAATATATAATCAAATTGTCTTAATTACTTTAATCTATACCTTAAATTTAGCAGAAAAGTGGCAGAATAACCGCTAGCCCAACAGATAGTAATGGAAGTGAATAATATATGTGAGTACCAACTATTTATTTATGTAGTGAAAAGGAAGGCTTGTGCCTAAAATTAAGGCGAATATGAATAGGGATAGTAATAGACCTTATTCTCCCTCGAATTGCTCTAATAAATTTTGAGGTATAAAAAATTAGAGTTAGAAAGCAGAAAGCAAAAGCATAGAAACAGCATATTATATAAATACTTGGGATTTACTGGAGCATAACTTTTAGGCATAAGCCTTCCTTTTCACTATATAAATAAATAGTTGGTACTCATATATATTATTCATTATTCACTTCCATTATTATTAATTTTCACTGCTATCTGTTGGGCTAGCAGTTATTCTGCCAGTTTTCTGCTAAATTTAAGGTATATTAAACTAACTAAGCCAATTTGATTATATATTCACAGGAAATCCTCAGTATATTTGAACATAGAAAAACTGGCAAACAGAAACAGATAGCCTCAGCTAATTATTGATGGGATATATTGAGTGGAGCTAGCCCTAGTTAATGTTCCATTCAATATATCCATATATCTATAATTAGCTATATTATCATTTTAATTTTACTATTTCATTCTATTTTTTTGTATTTTATTTTATTATATTCTATGTGTTTATTTATAAGGTACAACAAAGAAGTCTAACTTAGGTTACCTAAATACTTGGCCCTTTGAACTAATTGTTATTAGTTATTTGGTTTTTTTTTTTTTTTTTAGGAGCATTAGCAACTAAGGCCATATTGCTCCGTGGATATGCGGTGGTCATTCCCTAACCTTTCCGCATCCTCTGTATTTAGTGGTCATGGGTTTGAACCCCAGTCTAATCAAGAAGTATGTGTGTGCTACGCACTGCTTCTCCTGCCCGCCTGGCTACGGAGGTGCCTCTTTGAACTAATGAGTATAGTTTTCACCCCTAATACTTTTATGCTAAATTCTCCAATTTATCTAGTTGATATATTATAATTAACTAAAAATTTGTTATATATAGACAGATGTAATGTACAATCATAAATTTGATGGCATAAATCTGTTCTGCACTCTTTCGCTTTTACTATTTCTTATATTCTTCTACATAACTTTATATATATAAAATCCAATTGATCCAAAATTAAATAGAGAGATAAAAATAAGAAAAAAAAAAATATATATATATATTAAAATAAATACTAAAACTGCTGCTGGCAATTATCCTATTTTAGCTTATATATATAGGTGCAATCTCAAGATCTGAATATATTATTCCAAAATGCAGCATAGCCATTGAAGAAGATTGTCATTGTATAGAATCATTATCCTGATATATAATCATTATCCTTCTATACAAGACATATTGTCATATGTCTTGTATAGGAGGATAATGATTATATATCAGGCTTAATGTTCAAGTTTGCAGATGATACGAAGGTTGGCAGGGTTGTCAATGACAATAATGACAGTACTCTGCTGCAACAGGATCTAGAAAAGTTGAGCAGATGGGCTGAGAGGTGGCAAATGAAGTTTAACATTGACAAATGTAAAGTACTACATATGGGGAAGCAGCAACCCCAGAGTTAACTTATCAACTCTGTGATACTACGCTGACAGTGGTAGAGAAGGAATAGGACCTGGGGGTAATTGTGCAGGCAGATATGAAGCTTTCTGAGCAATGCAGATGGTCTTCAAGAGTAGCTCATTGTGTCTTGTCAATGATATACAGGAATTTTCCTAGCAGGGATAAGGAGGTGATTATCCCCTTGTATAAGGCAATGGTCAGGCCACACCTTGAGTATTGTATACTGGTCTGGTGGCCTCATTTTAAGAAGGATGTAGAGCTATTGGAACGAGTACAGAGAAGGACAACAAGATTAGTGAATGGAACAAAGAGTTGCTCTTATGAAGAAAGGCTTAAGTTTTGCAGATGCTGATGGAATTCTTCTTCTAGCTCAGAATAATCACCTGAGAAGGCGTAAATTCAAATTGAGGAAAGACAGTTGTAGGATAGATCTGCGGAAGTTTGCCTTTAGCCATCGAGTACTTGATTGGTGTAACAGACTTCAATCTTTTGTTGTGGAAGTTGATAGCCCAAATAAATTTAAGGCTGAGCTGGACAGGTATTTGGAACGAATGGAGGGATGAAATCGCGGCTTTTTTTTTTTTTTTAATTTTTGGCTGATTCTGCATCATATGCCTATGCTAATGGATAATAACATCCCTTTCCTGCTAGAAAAGGTTCTATGAATCGTGGACAGGATGTTCCTTCCTAGCTGCCCACTTATATCGCATGGAAAATTTCACGTCAGACTGAATTTTAACCCTAGAGTCTTTTTTTTTTTTTTTTCCTGTTTTGATCCCTTTTAATTCATTTTCTTCCTAGTCTTTACATAACTCTAGGATTTCTGTCTTTCAAGTGCATAGCCTTATGTTTAGAAGCATTAAATTGTGGTGTTAATTTTTTGGACCACATGTGCAATGATGCACTTCTTTTTTAAGCAATATGCCCTATCCCAAATTGGTAACTACCTTTAAATCATCAGAAAACTTCTTTTGGATACTCACATCAGTGATGTTTATAAAAATTATAAATGGGATCCAATGCCATCCCTGCGGAACATCATTTGTTACTCTTGCACTGAAGACTGACCATTTATGACAACCCCCTGTCTCCTATCTTTTAGCTAGCCAGCAATCTAGTGTAGAATTGCTGGCAAGCTGATCCTAGTTTCTTTCAGTTTATATAGCAGCCTTCCATGAGGCACTGTATAAAAAGACTTTACTAAAGTCTAGATATATAATGTCAAAATTATTTCTTGTCCAACTCTGTATGATTTCATCACATATACCATATTGGTTAGGCATGACCTCCCTTCAGTGAATCCATGCTGGGATCTGTTTGGAAAACTATTCTTGTTGAGTTAGTCCTGAATCACATCCTTAACTGTAGACTTTAATCGCTGATAGTTACCCACTTCCCATTTAGCACCAGCTTTGTGGATTTGGGAGAGAGCTTTTCTAGTGTATGGGAATCTTCCCAGCATCTAATGATACTGACTCTCATTAACATTCTGAACAGTGTGATACACTTACTTGCAGCATTTTAATTATTGCCAAATATACATACCATACACCCCTGGAGCCTTGCCCCCTTTCCCCAGTAACATTTTCTAACAAATGCTTCTCTGAGATCATTATATCAACTGAGGTCCGACTCCTTAATACTCCCCAGAGATTTGAGCTTGCTTTCAACTCTAAATCTCATTGAAATATCTGTTCTATTCATCTGTCATTTCTTCTGCCGGATTTCATATATGGCCCTTCCACTGCACCCAACAGTGTGATACACTCACTGTAAATTAAGGGACACATTTGATTTACTCTCTTCTTTATTAGGTACATTTGGATATATACATGTGCTAAGCCCCTGTTGTCTTCCCCATGTCTGTCTGTCTGTCTGTCTGTCTGTCTGTTTGTATGTAACAGAGGGACTCCCAATGGATGGATTTTAATCAAATTTTGTATATGGGCTTGTTAAAAATATTTTTTGAGCAAAACCAAATTTCATTAAAATCAGACAAAACAAAATCCGGCAGTTATTTCTTTTATTCATAAATTCATAATTTAAATTAGTTTTTTTTTTTTAATACAATATTGTTAGCATTCTACAGTCCATGCATGCTTTGCATGAATGGTTGTGTGAACATCGTATCACTTGATATATATACAGGCAACCCCCGTAAAACACAGTACTTCTACAACACGGTTTCGCTCTAACACGATTGATAAATGGCGGCAATCCTCACACAGTACTTATATAACATGTTTTCGCTCTAACATGGTTAGGTAATTTCGGTAAACCTTGCATAACAGAATTTTTCAGCTTTTGTGTGGGGAAAACCCTGTTATTATGTTGGATGTAATTTTTAAACATTTCCACTCTTTTTGAATCCCGCTGTTGACTCGTTAGTCAAAAAAAATTTTTTTTGAGAAATCCCCGTATTTTATTTTGTTGGGAAATCTCCATGTTACATTCTGTGCTATTGAAGTTGTGGAAAAATCTAGATTTCAAAGTTTTGTTACTATTGGATAGCACACAAGGCTATCCAAAAGATTGAAGTCATCTAAACATTGAAATTATGTTCCTACCACCACAGTTGTACTAGGTTAATACAACTTCTTTCTTTCATTCAGCCATTAAATCAAGGCATTATATCCACCTTTAAATTTATTACATCAGAAAATCATTACAGTGGATTTTGGAAAAAAATTGATTCCGAATCTATTGAAGTGATGGAGGCATGGAAACATTTCTCAATTGTGGACTGTATCAGAATCATAGCTTTATTGCTGAAAGAAGTAAAACAGTCAACATTAAATGCGTATGGAAAAATGTATGGCCAGAGTCAGTTTGTTCAGGAAATATGGTCGAGCCAGCAGAAAATGGAATCAGTGCAATAGTAGAACTTGCTACATCGGTAGGAGGGGAAGGTTTTGATGATATGACTACTGAAGCCATCATGGCTAGCACAGTTGATAGAATCGCCCTCTTCCCTACACCGAGTGGAAAAGACCTGAGTTTGAATCTCGTCAATGACGGAAGGAATTTTTATGGGTCTTTTTCACGATGTGGCTGAGTTAGTTGGGCTCAGCCGAGAGTAGCATAGTTTTTACTCTCGCAAACTCATGTCCAGCAAAACAGAAAATCGACCTCAGGACGCGAAATTTATAGACAATATACACAGAATAACGTGGCCTTAGCTGCCTATTACTGAAGACGTTCAAGCATTACTGGTAGAATAAGAGGCTGGCAAGGCAGATTTGGTGGAAATGGCATCAGAGGTAAAACCAAATCAATTCAGAGGTTGATAGCGCAGATGAAAATTCTAAACTTCCAAATTTAGATTTGGTACTAAAAAGCATATGGGAAGGCATAAAGTTAGCCGAGCAATTAGAATCTTATTTTTTGAATGCAGATTCTTGAATGAAAGGAGTCCAAAGTTCAAAAAGAGCTTCAAAAATGCTTAGATAACATTCACAAAGATTTATCAAGCAAAAGTAAACAAACCCAGATTACTGGGTTTGTTTACTGATTTTTTAAAGAGAGCAGAAGAAACATGAAATCTAGAATGGTGTATTTTTGTTAGTTTTTTTTAAACATTTTGTTAATGTAACCCCCCTTTTTGTGCTTTTTCTTAGTCCCGTATTTATTTCATTTTTAAAATGTCGTGTTGTGCGAAATATCATGACATAAAATGTCATGTTGTGTTTATCACAACATGACATTTTATATATATAGACAAATGTTTATTTTCAGTGTATTGGGTAGGGGTGCTGACCTGTCAATTGTAATTACCATGGAAAAAATTGAGAATGCCTGCGAGGTAAAAGAGATAACCTGAAATTAAATTAGATTGACACAAAAAATAATAATGATAATAACGATGGTACCTAAAGTAGTGGGTCCTAGGGCTTTAACTACCTATTCATGTGGCCGGCAGCCAAAACCGTGGGTGCCACCGCAATAAGCAGGGTTTCTGTTATGATGTATACATGCAAAACGTATGCCTTGAAACGTACTTCAGTAGCGTGATCTCCTATGTTGTGGAAGTTTGGTCGGCTGCACCTCCCACCAGCCTCAAGAAACGAGGTCTAGAATTCTGGGTGCTGAAGTGGGCCAATGTAGAATTGTGGCCAATGGTGACCACCAGAAGTTGGTGGTCTCATCAGATCTACACAACATTCAAATCTGTATTATGCTACAACCTGCCATACACGCCCGCAGTCCACAGAGCCCACATGCGGAAAATAAAGGCTTTCCTTCATCTGTGTTCATCTAAGCATGATCATACGAACATCTGGAACAGAGTCTGCTGACGAGGCTACTAGTGACGGTCGTGTTCAAAGCCGCTGTCGATTTTTCTTATTTATTGATTTGAAATTATTGTTTTTCTAAAACTTTTGATTTAAATTTAGTAGTATAACATTATTTTGTGATTTTTTGATTAATTTGATGTATTTATTCTTTACTCGGCCTTGTAAAAGTATCGGTAAGAGTTTCCACGTGTTCGTAACTACCGCTACCGTTAGTAACTTTCCTGCCATTGTGATACCGTACTAGATATACCGTAGGTTATATACCGTACTAGATAGCGTTAGTTGAACTTCGTTAGCAGTTAAATTGTACGTTTAAATAAATACATATAACGACTTAGATTACAAACGTAATATAATTAATAACATAACATAATTAATTAATAAATTAATAGAATCATGACTCAGACCAGAGCAGCAAAGCAAAAGGCTCAAGCTAATGGAAGTGCTGTGGCTCAGAGCAGAACTGAGGGGGGCAGTTGTCCTCTGACTCACAGCCTTATAAAATGCACTGTTTGCTTGATGTTTGCAGAGCAATCGGGTACGGGACATGATACTGCCAAGGGGGATGTCTTTGTGTGTGCGCGATGCAAGGAGTGTATCGATATCAGGCAACAACTCGGCGTTCTTCTGGGCCTATATGAGAGCTTAAAGGACAGGGTGGATGCCCTCGAAGAAACTAAATTGAGGGGCCCATCAAGCTCTCAGCTGCCCACATCAACGCCAGAGCTTGCACTTGGGCATCGCGTGACACAGAGACAACCCCTAAGGCAGAATGCGCTGGTCCCGAAGGAACTAGTAGTTGTTGGTGACTCTATTGTCAGGGAAACGGGGAACATGCTTTGTAAAAAAGATAGGTGGAACAGGACCAGGGTATGTCTGCCAGGGGCAAAGGTTGATGACGTTGTAGAGCGAATATCATCTTTTAAGGGCACAAAAGGTGATATAGTTGTACACGTTGGCACTAATAATATTAAGAGTAGGAGACCGGCAGAATTACTTAACAAGTACAGGTCACTGTTGAACAAAAGCCGAGAATTAGGGTTGAATTTGAAAGTGTCTGCAATTCTGCCCAGACACGATAGGAGGGAGTATATGATGAGAGCCTTGTCGATCAATTCGGCCCTGGAAAGATTGTGCAAGGCTCAAGGGATAGAATTTTTTTCAGCCTGGACTGTACTTGTTAACAGGAGAGATTGCTTCTACAGGGATGGGATACACTTAAATAGAAAGGGTGCAAGAATATTTGCTGATGCTATCGAGGCAGTGTTAGGTGGGTCGGAAAACTGCTAGCTTGGGGGGAGACAAAGACCAATAGATTGACAGTAGCCACTGGCAGAGGTGAAAGAGATTCTTGCACTGCTTCTATTAGAATGAGCAGAAGCCTGAAAAACAAGATGCATGGTATTTCAGAGACTGCTGGGAGCCATTGCGGTACAAGTAAACACATGGGTTGTGTTAGGGTAGCTAAGAATAGAAACAGGTGCAGGTATACTTGCGTGTACACCAATGCTAGGAGTTTAGTAAATAAATTTGATGAATTTGAGGTATTGCTCAAAACATCGAAGGCAGATATTGTTGGGATATCAGAGACGTGGTGTCACACAGATATAAGGGATGCAGAACTGCAATTTGGGGAGTACAACGTATACAGAAAGGATAGACAGGATAGGAAGTGGGGAGGGGTTATGCTATTAGTTAAGAAACACATAAAAACCAAGGAAGTGAAGCCAGTCGACATCCCTGGACAGTGCAGTGTGGAGTCAGTTTGGTGTGACATAAACATTGGGAGATCAAAATTGAGAGTAGGAGTGTGCTATAGGCCTAATGACTCTGATGAGTATAATAAGGAACTGTACAGGGAAATAGAGTGGGCCAGTAAATCAGAGGGTCTTATAATGGGAGATTTTAATTTCCCAGATATTGACTGGAATTTGGGGGCTGGTTACTCACACACTAGCAGGGCTTTTGTGGATTTATTGGATGATTGTTTTCTACATCAGCATGTTTGGGAGGCAACTAGAGGGAGTAATACTCTTGATTTGATTATCAGCAGTGATTCTTCATGCATTAAGAATCTGCAGATAAATGAACCACTAGGTGGCAGTGATCACAGTGTGCTGAAGTGGGATTTACTCAAAGAGGTAACTACCATTAGGGGTAAAGGGAAGGGTTATTGCTTCCGTAAAGGCGACTACGATGGACTGAGACAGTATTTAAATTCTATACAGTGGGACCAACTGATGATGTTACCAACAGCAAATTCAAAATGGGAAGCATTCAAAGAACTTATCTTGGAAGCCACTAGGCTTTACATACCAACTAAGAAATATTGTTCAAGGTTTAGGCCAAAATGGATGTCAGATGAACTAATGAGGCATATGGCAGAGAAGAAAAATGCATGGGATACATACAAATTAACACATGACACAGAAGCCTATGATAGATACAAGTTGATATGCAACCAAGTTACAAAGGAGGTTAGGCAGGCGAAGGCAGATTACGAGAAATCCTTGGCAAGGGATGCAAAGAAAAACAGCAAAGAGTTCTTTACTTATGTAAACTCTAGAAGGAAGGGGATGAATCAGATTGGTCCACTTGATATTGATGGGTCAAGTGTTGATGATCCTGCTCAGGTAGCTAACAAACTAAATGAATGTTTTGCATCGACATTCACACATGAGGAGTTATTCAGCGAGGGGAATGCCAGAGGTGTATTCAACTCTAGCAGTAAGCTACAGAATCTTGAAATAACTGGGAGTAAAGTGGAGGAGAAACTGTTGAAGATAAACACAAGAAAGGCACCCGGGGTGGATGGGATCTATCCAGTTATATTAAAGGAGGCAGCAAAGGAAGTAAGCAAACCCTTAGCCATAATTATGAGAGCTTCCTTGGACTCAGGGGAGGTACCCATAGACTGGAAATGTGCAAATGTGACCCCAATTCACAAAGGAGGATCAAAGGCTGACACAAGTAATTATAGACCTGTGAGCTTAATTTCTGTTCCAGGAAAATTAATGGAGGCACTGGTTAAAGAAGCACTGCAGGATCATTTAGACAATACTTCAGTTATAGCTCGGACACAGCATGGTTTTGTTAAGGGGAAGTCTTGCCTGACCAACTTGATTGGATACTATGATGCAGTCACAAAAGAACTGGATGCAGGGAATAACTTTGATATTATATACTTGGATCTTAGAAAGGCTTTTGATACTGTTGCACATGGAAGACTGCTACACAAATTGGAGCAGTGTGACATTGGAGGCAAATTGCTGCTATGGATAAAGGGGTGGTTGAGGGGGAGAAGACAGAGAGTGGTAATCAATGGACACTGCTCATCGTGGACTGATGTTATTAGTGGAGTCCCTCAGGGCTCAGTGTTGGGTCCATTATTGTTTTCTGTATTTATAAATGATATTGATGATGGTATATCGGGCTTAATGTCCAAGTTTGCAGACGATACAAAGGTTGGCAGGGTTGTCAAGGACACTACTGACACTATGCTGCTGCAACAGGATCTGGAAAGGTTGAGCAGATGGGCTGAGAGGTGGCAAATGAAGTTTAACATTGACAAATGTAAAGTACTACACATGGGAAACAGCAACCCCAGAGCAACGTATCAACTCTGTGGTACTACACTGACAGTGGTAGAGAATGAAAGGGACTTGGGGGTGGTTGTGCAGGCAGATATGAAGTTCTCTGAGCAGTGCAGACGGGCTGCAAGAGTAGCTCATGGAATATTGTCAATGATATACAGGAATTTTTCCAGCAGGGATAAGGAGGTGATTATTCCATTGTATAAGGCGATGGTCAGGCCACACCTAGAGTACTGTATACAGGTCTGGAGGCTTCATTTCAAGAAGGATGTAGAGCTGCTGGAACGAGTACAGAGAAGGGCAACAAGATTAGTGAATGGAACAAAGGCTCTTACGAAGAAAGGCTTAAGTTTTGCAAATTACAGTGTCTGGAGACTAGGCACCAGCGAGGTGATCTGATAGAGGTGTATAAAGCCTTGAATGGTTTAAGCATGCTCAATGCTGATGGGATTCTTCCTCTAGCTCAGAATAATCACCTGAGAGGGCATAAATTCAAATTGAGGAAAGACAGATGTAGGATAGACGTTCGGAAATTTGCCTTTAGCCAGCGGGTGGTTGGTTGGTGGAACAGACTTCCATCCCTTGTGGTGGAGGTTGATAGCTTAAATAAGTTTAAGGCTCAGCTGGACAGGTATTTTGAACGAACAGAGGGGTGAAGTGGAAGTGGGTTTTTTTTTTTTTTTTTTATTTTGGCTGATGCTGCATAAGCTTGCTTTCTTGCATCAAATGCCTCTACTAATGCTAATGCTAATGGTTGGTTGGCGTTTGCTAGGAAGGCACCTTCACAGTAGCCCCCCCTCTTTGCGCTCAAGGCTCCAGAGGCTACATAGTTTCAATAGACACTTCCCAAATGTGACTTTGGACACTCTGAACTTGTTCAACATCGACTTGGACCTATGGTCGATTGACAAGTCATATCAAGATGACATCTTGGGCTATCTTACTGTATGTAAAGGACAGGTTTGCAAGTGCTGATCCTAGTACACCGATGTCATTTTATATTATTCTTAATTTGTAGTCTTGTTTTTATTAAGATTAATTCCCTGTTCAGATATTTTGTCTTTAATGGTTTGTAGCTGAACTTTGTATTTTTGTGATTGGCCACTTGTATAGTGAATGTTTTGTAAGATTCCTCTGGTTATCTGTGCAGGGAATCAAAAATGTATACCAGTTAATTTATTAAAGAATTTTATTATTATACATCATAGCCGACCTGACAGAGACCAAAAGGAAGGAATAAAATTGAAACATAAATAAAAATAAGTATGTAAATATCAAATAGAGTTAAAAAGCTAAAATAATGCCAATTAAATCTTGTTAAAGGAAAAATGAATGAAAATTTGAATTCAAGAGGACAAAATACAGTATAAAAATTTTAACAAAGTAACTGTAGATTATGGAATAAAGTCAGGTTAATGCCAACTTACTGTGTGCTTGGACCAGAATCAGCGAAATTAGCTGTGTGTGGTGATTACAGAGCAACATCGGAGACCCAAAGATGAAAGCCGATAGTTCTCTGTACAGTATATTTATATCAGTTGAAGTAACCCTGAGTGATGGGGGGGAGAAGGTGTGAAATCGTCAAAATGGACCGTACCCCTGTGACAGGGAAGTAAATATTTAAACAGATGAGGCAAAGTACTAGCAAAAGTGCGAGAATCAGTGACTAACAAGGTAGTGTAGAAAAGACACTAAACTTTGTTTAAGAAGAAAAAGGAATGATAGCTGAGGAATAACATCTCGGTATTGCTTTCGGCCAGCCTAATCATGCATGAGAAATAAGTTGTAGTAATTAAGGACAGTAGAAAGCATTTGTAAGAAGGGGGAATATAGTTGTGCTCAGTTTTAGTAATTGATTATTTCCTATTATTTTTATCAATATTATATATATATACACAGTGCTTTTTTTTGGGATGGTACGGTGTACCGACACCTTTATTAACAGTATGTGACATTTGGATGCAGTGCACTTCGAAATTTGTAATATTCCTTAAATTTTTTTCACGTTTACGTACTATTCAAATAAGCTTAAAATTTAACTAAATTTGCATTTTTCACTGTCTATTATGATATTTTCTATATAAAACTGTATAAACATTGTTGTAATTCTAAATTACTCAGTCGGACCTCTGTTTAACGAAGTCCTTTTATAGCGAATTATTTTGAATTCCCCTTGGAAGTAACATTTAAAATACTTTCCTTTGAGCAAAGAAAATTTTCATATAGCGAATGGATTAGAAGAGAATTAACGTGGTACACACTGTTCACATTTCTGGCCTTTAGGCAATTAGTGCTGCTGCGTAAATTAAGAGAGCTAAAGGGATTACCATTCTACAACTTAGTGGTACCTGGTAAAACCTATCCGACCACCTGTCCCATGTACGGAAAAGTCGCGCTGGTCAACAGTGAGCAGGTGAAGGGGTATTCCCATAGGGCTCTGGTCCACCTTCTACTGTAGTGGTGTCTAAACTTTTCCCGTAGAGGAGCCATATTCAAAAAAAATTCAAAGTTAGATTTCTTTAGTGTGTTACATTTTCCATATCTTGTTGCATGTAGAAGTAAAATTGAAAATATTTGAAAATTTTATTAAGTACAGTACACAATTACATTTACTGAACAAAACATTTAATGAGAAAATTTTTTTGATAATTAACAAAATTTAAAATGCTGTTTTAGTTCACTTTCTGGGCAGGAAAGTGAGCTAAAGTAAACTTTCCCTATCTCCGTTTATATGGTCACAGCACCTGAATATCCAAATGACACTGACATTTTGGACAGTTTCAAAAAAAAAAAGAAAAAAAAAATTTAAATTTAAGAACTAGTGACAATACCGATGACAACAAAAGGAAAACGAGGACAACGAAGGTATTAAACCTTCTAAACATGAATTGTTGTCATTTGGTGAAAATAAAGTTAGAAAATTGTCAATTAGGTTACAGTTTAATGAAAGAGATACAATTCATGGATTTTGGGAATACCTAATTGAAAAGATGTTTTCGGAAGAATTGAACCATTTTATGGACCCTCTGACTATGATATCAATTTCATCGAGTGATTGTGAATAAGAATTTTCACAAATGAATCTGATCACCGGCCCAAAACCAGAGCTTCGTTGATGACAAAAACGGTTTCTTCTCTACTGTTTCTTAAAATTATACGCCCACTGCTGACCTGCTTCGATCCAGCAAAATATGTCGATTCGTGGCTGCTTTGGAAATGTTCATTCAGCAAGAGACACACAAAGAGGAAGAAAAAAAGTCAGTGTAGGGTGTCAGATGAGAACTTAATAAAAATTTGGAATATTCTACAAAAACTTTATTATGAAATTATTTTTACTTATTATTTTTAGGGTCCGTAGTCTAACGAAGGACCCTTATAATGTCACTTGGTTGTCTGTCCGTCTGTCTGTCACAGCATTGTATTCTGGAAAAACTCAACCTATTGACTTGAAATTTTGCATGGGTTTGTACGTCGTGTGGGCCAACATAATGACATATTGATCGTTGTTGACAAAAATTTGTCTGATAAATGGGGGGATAAATGTGGGGGGGTACAAAAATGTCGACAATCTATAGCTTATATGCACCGTTGGAAAGAGCTCAATGGGTAGGTTTAATGTATAATTTTAAAATTAAAAATGGTGGCACTAGACAGGAAAATGTGAGTAAATTTCATGTCCCCCCATCTATTTCCATCACTAATGGAGCTAAAAATTTAAAAATCACATTCTGCATGATTTGATACTTATTAAGGGAAAACTATTCTGATTGAAATCTATCATTTATTTTTTGTGTTAAAATTAAAAAACAATTTTTTATTGCACTTCAATAGCACACTTCTTTGTACTAAGTAACTCTCCTTTTGGTGACAAAAAGGTTGCTAAATAGTTAATAAATTTTATTTATAAAGGTCATTTATAAATTTTCTCTATGAGAAATATTTTTTAACAATTTTCAAAGCTGGAGTTATCTCGGCAAGGATGTACTCAGAGAGCCAGTGTTGAGGTGGCGGTAGTAGGGAGGCACCTGTGCGGAGTCTTGCACGGCCCTCACATGCCAGTTGCTTCCCCCGAAGACTTTAATCACTTCTCCAGGAAGAAGTCTGAGTCGCTTTTTCCAACTGGAAAAGATTAAACAAAAGACTCAGACAACAACTGGAAAGACTCAAATAGACAAAGTTTTTAGTAGTTGCTCAGTTTTAGGCCAAGCAGGGGTACTAGAAACTGTTTTCATTACCATAAAGCTCTCTATTTGAAATACTACACTAACGACCATTCGTGACTATGGACCCTTCATCCTGAGTGCCCGGCAGTCAGTAGTTGACCGATTTATTTACTTATTTTACTTATTTTTTTATATACTTGAATAATAAATTTTTGCTTAATAAACTGTGTTAATATACTAAATTTGTTGTTCTTATTCCAAAAATATTACTACTAAAATAATATCAGGAGAAAAAAAATTTTAGAGTGAAATGTTTTTTGGCACGTCGGGTCATCAAAACTGTCCCATTCGTCCAGTCTTGATATCCTTTCATATCATTTTAATTTAAAATTTTTCCTGATAGCAAAGAATGAGAACCGGCACCTTTTTTTTTTTTTTTAATAAAAAGCATTGTGTATATATATATATATATATATGTGTGTGTGTATATGAAAATGAATAAAGAAAGGAAATAAATTAAGAAAGTAACCTAATGCAGCACAAGGTGGCTAATGCTAAACCTGAACAATGTACAGTGAATAAAAATGAAATTAATCAAGAGAGGATCTTGTACAACTCACAACCAGCAATCAGGTGTCAATCACTGGAATTGCAAGAAATAATAGCAACATCGTGTCTCTATTTCTGATGTAAAATTCATGCCAATAAGAGTAAAAGCAAGTTATAAATATAAATTTTAGATTAAAATTAATAGAAATGAATAGAAACCAAAATAAAGGCAGAAAGAAAGGAAGAAAAAAAATCTACTTATATTTTCTTACTCAGGCTTTTGTACATTTTGTATATATTATGAAACAACAGGGATTATTTATTTTAGATATAGGAAGCTTCTTTTCCATCCAACTCTCCTGGTCCAATGCGCTAATAATTCTTTGGGAAGGCAATATCAATTTTACAAAACATGTAGGACATCTTCCCCACTGTCAGAACCGTAGTGTTCAGACCCCTCAGTCTCAACCTTGAGCGCTCAAGACTTCTGTCTTCAAACACCATATCTCTGGCAGCAAGGAAACCATTAGGTGGATTGACATAAAATTAAATTTTGAAGGTCTAAACCGCTGGACGGATTATTTTCTTCAGTCCAGTAGCTTGACATTAGAGTTAAATTTAGGGGTCTCAAAAAGTTTAATGGATATGGGGGGGGGGGATTATTCTCTACATTCCTTAAGTCGGACTAGAACTTTTAGGGGCGTCATGCTCACAGGAATAGAGCAACTCACAATTAATCCGAAACTTTTGTCTTATGTTGTAGTGTTCTTCACGCATGCGTATAAGTGACCAATCGTCGGACAATAGGAATGGTCTACGGATATTGATTGAAGCTTCATGTAGTTTCATCTCTAAGGTTTCCGCAATAAGTAGTTTGTGGTAGTTGTGTTGAATATTTATAATTTTTGTTTCATTAAAGCCGAATGAATGTCGTTCGTTTATTGCGTGGAACGAAAGTTCCGATGCATTTGAACGACCCGCCTGCACCAAAGCTGGGTGTAGTTTTGCTCGAAGCTATGCCACTCCCATGGTAGATCCTACATAAACAGCATCGCAATTTTTGCATGGGATGCTGTATACTAGGTTATGCTGTGATTGGAATGTGGTGTTTGAAGGTTGATTTCTGAAGAATGTGTATAATTTGTTCATGGGTTTTGCTATGATTTTCATGTCGGTTCCCTTGCATATTTGGTTAAGTTTATTGTACCAGTACTCGACATATGGAATGGTGATGAAATGTATTTTGGTCTTGTCGGATTTTTGTGCAATGTTTGTTGCGAGGTTGTTGTTATTTATTTTTTCACAGGCTATTGTTTTAACTTTGTTTATATAGGTTAGTGGGTAACCCCTATTTGAGAATCTTCTAGTTAATTCATTTATTCCTGTCGTTAGAAAAATCTGGGTGGAAGAATATTTAAAAGGCGTTAAGAAATTGATTCAGCATGACGGATTTTTTGTATGGTTGGGGATGATAACTGTGGAAATGCAAAATCATCCCCTTTATTAGTGGGTTTTCTATATATGCTGAAATTTAGTTTTTGGGTGTAATCTGTGTATGGTAAAATCAAGGAAATTTATGGAGTGGGTTTCTGCTTCAATTTCTAATTTAAATTTTAATCTCTGATGGATGTTATTAAAAACCTGTAGAATATTGTTTATTGTCAAATGATCTGTGATGATTAGGATATCATCCAGATATCTTCTATAATATGTGATCTGTGGTATAAATGGATCAAGGTGGATCTTTTCTAATTTGTCTAAGTATACTTCAGCAGTGAGTCCACTGATGTTTAGGCCCATTGGGAGGCTGAAAATCTGTCTGTATATTTTTCCTTGAAAGAGAATGTAATTAGCATTTACTAATAGTTTTGTTGGTTCGAAGATTCTGTCTTTGGGGAGTCTGGTGTTATTAATTTTTATGTTATCATTGTTTAAGTAGGCCCAGCCTATGTCTAAGGTGTAAGGTACATTTACGTTAGTGTATAGTGAAGTCACATCCGGTGAATATAACTTCATATCCTCCTTGATATGGAGATCTGGATGATATGGATATATTCACTGGATGTGACTTCGCTATACACTAACGTAAATGTACCTTATGCCTTAGACATAGGCTGGCCCACTTAAACAATGATAACGTAAAAATTAATAACACCAGACTCCCCAAAGACAGAATCTTCGAACCAACAAAACTATTGGTAAATGCTAATTACATTCTCTTTCAAGGAAAAATATACAGACAGATTTTCAGCCTCCCAATGGGCCTAAACATCAGTGGACTCACTGCTGAACTATATTTAGACAAATTAGAAAAGATCCATCTTGATCCATTTATACCACAGATTACATATTACAGAAGATATCTGGATGACATCCTAATTATCACAGATCATTTGACAATAAACAATATTCTACAGGTTTTTAATAACATCCATCAGAGATTAAAATTTAAATTAGAAATTGAAGCAGAAACCCACTCCATAAATTTTCTTGATTTTACCATACACAGATTAGACCAAAAACTAAATTTCAGCATATATAGAAAACCCACTAATAAGGGGATGCTTTTGCATTTCCACAGTTATCATCCCCAACCATACAAAAAATCCGTCATGCTGAATAAATTTCTTAACGCCTTTAAATATTCTTCCACCCAGATTTTTCTAACGACAGAAATAAATGAATTAACTAGAAGATTCTCAAATAGGGGTTACCCGCTAACCTATATAAACAAAGTTAAAACAATAGCCCATGAAAAAATAAATAACAACAACCTCGCAACAAACATTGCACAAAAATCCGACAAGACCAAAATACATTTCATCACCATTCCATATGTCGAGTACTGGTACAATAAACTTAACCAAATATGCAAGGGAACCGACATGAAAATCATAGCAAAACCCATGAACAAATTATACACATTCTTCAGAAATCAACTTTCAAACACCACATTCCAATCACAGCATAACCTAGTATACAGCATCCCATGCAAAAATTGCGATGCTGTTTATGTAGGATCTACCATGGGAGTGGCATAGCTTCGAGCAAAACTACACCCAGCTTTGGTGCAGGCGGGTCGTTCAAATGCATCGGAACTTTCGTTCCACGCAATAAACGAACGACATTCATTCGGCTTTAATGAAACAAAAATTATAAATATTCAACACAACTACCACAAACTACTTATTGCGGAAACCTTAGAGATGAAACTACATGAAGCTTCAATCAATATCCGTAGACCATTCCTATTGTCCGACGATTGGTCACTTATACGCATGCGTGAAGAACACTACAACATAAGACAAAAGTTTCGGATTAATTGTGAGTTGCTCTATTCCTGTGAATATGACGCCCCTAAAAGTTCTAGTCCGACTTAAGGAATGTAGAGAATAATCCCCCCCCATATCCATTAAACTTTTTTAGACCTCTAAATTTAACTCTAATGTCAAGCTACTGGACCGAAGAAAATAATCGGTCCATATTTATTAAATGGTTTAGACCTTCAAAATTTAATTTTATGTCAATCCACCTAATGGTTTCCTTGCTGCCAGAGATATGGTGTTTGAAGACAGAAGTCTTGAGCGCTCAAGGTTGAGACTGAGGGGGTCTGAACACTACGGTTCTGACAGTGGGGAAGATGTCCCACATGTTTTGTAAAATTGATATTGCCTTCCCAGAGAATTATTAGCGCGTTGGACCAGGTGAGTTGGTTGGAAAAGAAGCTTTCTATATCTAAAATAAAGGTAATCCTGTTGTTTCATAATATAATAGAATATAGGAATTATCGAGCACTTAATAGCTCTCTATTATCAAATTTTGTATATAGCATACGTTACTTAGTATATGATACAGGATCCAGTCACATTATTATGACTATCTACCTAGTATCCAGAATATGCACCTTTCACAGCATGCACCACAGCCAGCCGCTGTGGGAGGGAGTCAATAAGTCTGCAGAAGGTTGCTGTGGGTATCTATAACCATGCAGACTACAGTGCACCCCGGAGTTCTTGTAGGTTCCTGGTGGAGGATCCATCCATCTGATATGTTGATCGAGGTAGTGCAATAAAGTTTTAGTTGGGTTAAGATCTGGGGAAATTCGGTGGCCAATGGAGTAGTTTGAAGTCTTCATCCTGCTCCTCAAACCACTCACAGAAAATTCTGGTGACATGGCATGGCACATTGTCTTGCTGATAGATACCATTGCCCCAGGAAACACAGTCAACATGTACGGGTGTATCTGATCGGTAACAATCGATAGGCAACTGTTTGTGTTCCGGATGCCCTCCAGAGTTATCAGTGGACCTAAGCCATGCCATGAAAACATTCCCCAGACCATAACGCCACCCCCCCACCAGCCTGCCTTCTGCCAACAGTCGTGGCCGGGTATTTGTTCTCAGAGGTTTCACACCTAATACGCCACTGTCCATCCACTCGGTGGAGCAGAAACTGTGACTCATCGGAGAAGGCCATCCAGTGTTGGTATTGCTGTGCAAATTGATGGCGTTGTTTGTGATGAGTGGGCGTCAGCATGGGTGCTGTCACCAAGCATCTGCTCCGGAGCCCAGTGCGCAACAGGGTTCACTGCACCGTCATGTTGGAGTTGTTTCGGAGAAACACCTCCAACATGACAGTGGTTCATTTGGATGGCCAGTTGAGCAACAGTAGTGCGCCGATTGGTACTGACCAACCATTTCAGCCGACATTCACCTCTGGGATCAATGGCGCATGGAACTCCACAATTGCCACGTTGGGTCATCACAACTGTCCATCCATCCAGTCTTGATACACTTTCACCACTGCAGCATGTGAGCATTTCACAAAGTTTGCTGTTTAGGAAATGCTGGAACCCCTGGTCCAATAACCGATGATCATGCCTTTTTCCAGGTCTGAAACGTCGCATGCTTTGCCCATGACAGAGGCTGTTACTGTGTTCACAGATGCCGAACATCAAGCCTTATATGCTTTCAGTGTAAGAACTTGACACGTGCTGTATGATTCGCTAGGCGTGTGAGATGTCTGCATTGGGGGGGTGGTCATAATATTGTGACTGGACTCTGTACGTGTATGACATAGTCATATACTATGCTATGTATGTACTAAAATTATTTTTTGTCCCCTGTTTGTTTATATTGTTTCATATTTTCACTATTTTATGCTTTGTATTCTTATGGAATCATATTTTTACCATTTTCTCAAAATTTCTAGACCTTTCTCACTCCCCCCCCCCTTATTTTGGTTACATTAGTTTGATTCACTAGCTCATAGCTCTATATGAGGCGAAATTTCTAGAATCTAATTTTCTCTTTCTCCGGTAGAGGTCAGTGTGTATTCTTCTCAAAGCGTCCAGCCTTTTTTCTTCTGATTCTTCCACCTCCCCATTTTTGGTTAGATGTCATGATCATGCAGCTCTGTTTATCTTGATGTTTCTAAATTCATTTAACATTCACACATTTACTATGATGTAAGTTTGGTCCTTTTTCATTTTATATAATTTCAGAAGTACATTTTTTTATTATATATATATATATATATATAATTTCAGGTCTATATTCATCTCTATAGATTTTTTATCTTTCACTTGTTTACAACTATGTAATTTTAATTTTAGTTCTTGCTTAATCATTTCATTAAAATTTCATATCTGTATTTGTCTCCATTACCTGATTTGCCATTCATGCATTTATGACAATATAAAGTAATTTCTCTTTCCCTTTCTTTTTCACTTTATATAAATTTAGACCTATACCTTTATATAATTTCAGTTCAATATTAATCTCTATAAATTTATTTATTTCATGCATTTATGACTATCTAATTTTTAAAAATTTCAGATCTATATTTGTCAACAGTCAAAATTCATGACACACACACACACACACACACACACACACACACACACACACACACACACACACACACACACACACACACACACACACACACACACACACACTTTTTTCCCTTTCTTTCTGCCTTTATTTTGGTTTCTATTCATTTCTATTCATTTTAATCTAAAAGTTATACTTATAACGTGTTTCTACCCTTATTGGCATGAATTTTACATCAGAAATAGAGACACAATGTTGCTGTTATTTCTTGCAATACTGGCGGTTGATCTGATGAAGATTCCTAGAAGTGCAGCTATGATGAAAACACTTATGCTCTTAAGGATAAATTGTGGGATCCCATGAAATCCAGCACATAATGTTGGTCGGATACTGTTGATGGTCTGGATGAGCTCTCCTTTTGTAATGAAGATGGATGCGAGGGTATCTCACTGACAACTGTTGTAAAGGTTCTTATGGTCTGAGGCAGACTTGGGCTTAAATCTTGTAATGTAGTCAAGCCATTCGATCGGATTAATTTGTTGAGGGAAATCGTGTCGTCTTCCCTACCTTGAGTGTTTTATCAATGTAGGCTTTCATGGCTTTAGATTTATTTCTGTTAAATTATAGGCTTTAGATTTACTGCACTAAATCTAAATTTAGATTTAGAGCAGCCCGAGCTGTGGATGACATTGGTTTAGGGCATCCCAAGGAAAGATGGATGCTGCAAAGCAGCATTTTTGTGGATTGAGGAGTGAAGGACTAATCACAGTTTTCTTAACTGGTATCTGATGTTGCCATGGTGTCTTGGATGCATTTAGGAGACAGGGGACTACTGGTAAGTGGTCTGACATGAAGGCTGTTTTTGGCTGGCTGTCTAAGATGAGGGGTGTCTGTTGCAAAGATTAGGTCTAACAGGTTAATGTCTCTAGTAGGGGCAAAGAGATTAATGATTTAGTTAGAGACCTCTTGTATAGTGTTCTTTACTGAGGGCGGGGGAATATATATAGACTGTGCGCACGTCAAGTCTGTTGTCTTGGACACTGAGTGAGACTCGTGTAGCTTCAAACAGTTCTGCCTTCAAAGTGGCTGAGCTAGTCAGTGAGAATTTCTGTGCGTTGAAGAGAATGCCTACACTGCCACCAGTCTTCCGCTCTCTTATTACATCAGAAAATCATTATAGTGGATTTTGAAAAAAAATTGATTCCGAATCTGTTGAAGTAATGGAGGCATGGAAACATTTCTCAATTGTGGACTGTATCAGAATCATAGCTTTATCACTGAAAGAAGTAAAATCATCAATGTTAAATGCATGTGGAAAAAATGTATGGCCAGAGTCAGTTCATTCAGGAAATATGGTCAAACCGGCAGAAAACAGAATCGGTGTGAAAGTAGAACTTGCTGCGTTGGTACGAGGGGAATGTTTGATGATATGGGCTACTGAACCCCTTGTGGGTAGCACGAGGGTTTCAGAAGCCATATCATCTAACACTCGATCCACAGTTGATAGAATCACCCTCCTCCCCACACTGGGTGTAAAAGACCTGAGTTCAAATCCTGTCGATGAAGGGAGGAATTTTTATGAGTCTTTTTCAGAACGTGGCTGAGTTAGTCGAGCTTGGGTAGCATGGTTTTTTCTCCCGGAAACTCAGGTTTTTCGTCCAAAACAACAGAAGATCAACCTTGGGACATGCAATTTATAGACAATGTACACAGAGTAACATGGCCTTAGTCACCTATGCTCCTAAAAAAAATTCAAGATATGAATACTGAAGATGTTCAAGAATTACTGGTAGAAAAAGAGGATGGCTTAGTGGATTTGGTGCAAATGGCATTGGAAGTAAAACTAAATCAATTCAGAGGATGATAGCGCAGATGAAAATTCTAAACTTTAAAATTTTACACTAAAAAGCATAGGGGAAGGCATAACGTTAGCCAAGCAATTAGAATCTTCTTTTCTGAATGCATATTCTTGAATGAAAGGAGCCCAAAGTTCAAAAGGAGCTGCAAAAATGATTCTATACAATGAAATCCACAAAGATATATCAAGAAAAAGCAAACAAAACCAGATTACTGATTTTTTAAAGAGAGCAGAAGATACACGAAATCTAAAATGGCGTATTTTTGTTAGCTTTTGGAACGTAACTCCCCTTTTTGTACTTTTCCTTAGTCCCGTATAACACGGTTTTGCACAACACGACATTTTATAGGAATCTAATAGCCATGTTATATGAGGGTTACATGTATATACATTTATTAGGATGGGGATAAAGGTATACAAGAACACTTAATTTTAACTGTCTGCAGTACTACCAGGATTATTGTCAATAAAATGACTGAATTCTAACTCCTGGTTAGGAGAAGTAACACTTACATAATAGAGCTAACAGAAACATGGTGTTGCTCTAAAATAGGGGAAGGTGAGTTTTATTGTTTCATTTGGACATGCATAATGTCTTTAGGAAAGGTAAAGAAGATAGAATGTGTGGAGAATATCATGTTTCTTATCAGAAGCATGGCTAAAGCTTTCCCAGATTCAGAACAATGCAATGAACTTATGCATGTTAACATAGAATCTGTGATGTGAAGTAGTTGGATGAAAATGTAAAATGAGAGTGTAGGTTGTGATACTAACTGGAAGATAGTGAAGAGTATGATGAGATCCTCTACATGCAGATAGAATGGGTGAGCAAGTGTGAATGTATCACTGAATCACCCATATTATTATGGGTGATTCAGTTTGTCCCTTATTGATTGGAGAGCAAGTGGGAGGAGAAACCCACTGCTGGGGAGAAAATTTTTGAATAAACTAGATGACTATTATTTGCACCAGCCTGTTAGAGAAAATACTAGGAGTAAGAATATTATAAATCTAATCATGAACCCACAAACCATATGATATCATAGGCTTACATTTCAGGAAGTTATCACACAGTCCTTAGTTGGAAGATGGAGAAAGAGGTTGCAGTTGTTAAAGGTAATGGCACAGGGTTTGGGAAAGGGTACTGTGACAGTTAAAGATGCTATGATGTCATTATCAACTGAGAAGATGGCAGGGGGAGGAATAATAAATTATGAAATGTCTTTAAAGTAATAGTCATACAAATCATGAATGGATATATGCAATTAAGAAAATATAGCAAGAGGAAGAATGCTGAAAATTGATAGAGCAGCAAAAGATGGCATGGGGCAGTTGCAGAGTGACAAAGAGTACTGGATCCTAAGACAACTACAAATTGATCTGTAATGTTACCACAGAAAACATGAGTTTGGCAGAAACTAAGTGGGAGAAGGTTACTGTCTACAAGAATAAAGAATGAGGGCTAGGGATTTTTCATGTATGTAAATACAAAAAAAATCAAATTGGACCGGTGTTGTAATGGGTGTGGAAAAGGTCTAGCTAACCCAGCTGATGTTATTGATTAGTTGAACAGGTACTTCAGATCAGTGTTTACAGATGAAGAACTCTTCATAGTTAGGAGAGGCTGTCCAGGTGAGGCTGACAGTATGAAATTAACAATATCGAAATTGTAGATGGTTGTTTATTAGAAACTTTCATGCCTAAAGGCACTTAAGGCTTCAAGAGCCAATATGTTCAGTATGCTCATTTGAAGGAGTGTATTGAACCATTAAGATTAATTATGAGAGCATCATTGTCCTTGAGAGATTCCTCAAGAAGTGCCAGTATGTTACTAATACTTGAAGGCAGTTCTAAGAATGAAGTGAGTAACTGGAGGCTAGCAGTCTGTCTTTGGTGGTAGGGAAAATCATGGAGTCAGTGATAAAGAGTGCAATACACGAATATTTAGATAGATATGGAATTCTATCTCTTAACATTTTCCCTTAACAAAGCACAGTTTTGTTAAGAGAAAATAATGTTTAACTATTTTGATACAATTACTCATAAACTGGATGTAAGAAATAATTTTGGCATTGTTTATTTGGATTCTAGCAAAGCATTTGACTTGGTCCCTTATAAGAGGTTACTGTATAATCTGGAAAATGTTGGAATAATGAGCAAGAATCTAAGTTGGAATTTCAGGATGGCTGCAGGACAGAAGGTAGAGCTTTGTGATTAATGGTTACTTTTCAGGTTGGTTTGGCATTAGAAGTAGGGTCCCACAAGGATCACTTCTGGAGATTACTGTTGTTTCTGATCCATAAATGATGTAAAGGAGGAGAGGGCATGATGTCAAAATTTGCAGATAATGTAAAGATCAGGAGAGTGGTTAATGATCAGTGCTAAGCAATGCTCTAGATGACTTGGACAGGCTTCAAGGATTGGTTTGAAAATTGGCAGCTATTTTTTTTTTTTTTTTTGTAGCAAAATGCAAGGTCCTGTACTTCAGGAAATACAATCCTAGAATCACTTATACTTTGGTGGTGTTGAATTAAAAACTGCAAAGGAAGAATGTTATTTGGGAGTTATGATACAGTAACATGAAGTTTTCAAGAAGTCTAGTCAGGAGGCAAGAAAGGCCCAGATGATTTATTGAATATTTGCTTCTAGAGATAGGTAGGTCATAATCCAAGTGTATAAGGCAGTTCTAGGACTGCTCATGGATTACAGTGTCTAACAGTGACAGTGTTGTCTGGCGGCACTGGGGGTCTCCTCCCAACTCCGTGTAGCATCTCTGATGCCTACAGTTCACTGTAGAGGTCAGTTGCATATGTGTAAATGTAAGGTTTGCACAGTGTAGTGTTGGGTGGTGTTATGTTCATCTGGACTCTTAGCCGCGGAGCACTTATAAAACCAAGGATCCCTCAGTTGCCTGTCACTAACCCAGGGAGGCAGATCAGAGCAGTAGGTAAGTAGATGTAGGTATACTCTGGTGAGGGCGAACTCTATACTTCGCTCGAGCTTGCCAGGGAGGGCCCCAATAAAAAATAAATAAAATAATACTTATACAGTAGAACCCTGTTACGCCAGACTTGACGGGACCACACTCAGTCTGGATTAGTGAAAGTCTGGATTAACTGGAAGAAGCTATCTTTAACATACCAGTTTTTATTTAAAGTTGCTAAATAACAAAATTTTAACTGAATTGGTTTTTATATTAAATTAATAAAAGAATATGGCAAGTAAACAAAATACTGTACAAAGCAATAAAGTTTTAATGTAGAACATTATATTACGCAAATATTACAACACAAAACAAATAACTATTGTAGAGAAGTTTACTTGAAATAATTCTCAATGCTTTTTTGCTTTAATTTTGAAATTTGCTTTCGGGCCGCACGATCTCACAGACGCTTCAAGGTCAGGAGCTCACCAGCTGATGTGTTGTCCTGTCTCTCGAAATAAATCAGTAACTTCTCCAACATTTTGGTTGCTTCAATGTGACTCATGTTAGTTGTTTCCTCACACACTTCATCATCAGAGTTGTCGTCTTCATTAGCTTGCAATGATGATGATGAGCATGCTTGCACGATGTCTTCCTCAGTGAGGATCTGATGTCCTAGATCATTATCACACATTATCCATGGGACAATGTCTTCATTTGTTACGTCTGAACAACTCCCTAAACATTGAAATAACTGAACAAAATCATTATCATCCTTGTCATTATCAGGATCCGAAGAAATATCCATTTCCTCCTCAGATCTTTCCATTGGAACATCAGGCCAAAGTTTTTTCCAGCGTTTGATAAGGGTAGGCTGGTCAGTTTCATCCCAAGCTGCGGCAGAAAAATAAATGACTGTCTTTATGTTGACATTTTTAAAAGGGTCCATAAAGTTTGATTTTTCTTCAAGCGCCTCTTGTTGTTCTAACAATGAGATTATCAATTTCTTTCTGTACCATTACTTCACAGCCTCTATAATTCCTTGATCCATAGGCTGTTATAGTGCAGTAACGTTGGGCTGCAAAAATTTTACAAAGATGTTGCCAGATCTCAGTTGTTCTTCTGCTGGGCGGGTTGGAGCGTTATCAATGAATAAAACTGCTTTTTCTTCCAGACCTTTATCCCTTAAATATTTTTTAACTAAGGCAACAAATGAGATGAAAAAACAATCTTTAAAAAGAGCTAAGCTCATCCAAGCTGATTTTTGTGACATGTACGTAGTTGGGAGGGCATTTAAGTTCACATTTTTAAGAGCACGGGACTTAACAGATTTTCCTATGACTAACAGTGGTAACTTTAAATTCCCGGACACGTTACTGCACAAAAGCAATGTCACTCTTTCTTTACTTGATTTATGTCCTTTAGCTGAAGAGGCAAGTTTCGAGGCATCACCATTAAAAATTTGGGAGGGAACTAAACTTGAGAAACTGTACTTTAAACTCTTTGCTTGCAGCACAATT
The DNA here is from genome assembly GCF_048544385.1 of Mastigoproctus giganteus. NCBI lineage: Eukaryota > Metazoa > Arthropoda > Arachnida > Uropygi > Thelyphonidae > Mastigoproctus > Mastigoproctus giganteus. Next base: position 112,685,020 of record NC_143583.1, on the reverse strand, counting down.
ACTAGAAAGACATTCACCTGTAATTCTGAGCTAACGGATTCCACGACACTCCTTCCACCTTGATAACCACCGCAAACTCGCAGTAAAAGACGGGTCACCCACCATGTAATATGCATCTCAGCATCTCGACCAGCTGGGTCTGTGTGACTAGAAAACGGAAGCCAGCTGGAGTTGTGAACATTAAAATCACCAAGGAAAATTAACTCATTGTTAAGAAGGTTGGACTGGAGAAAGTCAAGTTGCAAAGAGAGGAAGTCATAGAGCTCAAAGTGATTAGTGGAGTTGGGAGAATGGTAGAGACAACAGATGAATTTGACACACTGGGGTAGAGAGATTTTAAGCCAGGAAAGATCGAAAAGAGGAGATTCCAAATTACCAAGTCTCTGACAGGGAATATCGGAACAGACATATGCACAAGTACCACGTTCGAGGTAAAAGGAATCATACAGCAAATAATTTGGGCAACTGAGATGAGCAGTAGTTGAATTGACCGATAACTGAGATTCTCTCAGAAAAAGTACAGTCTGTCCTCGTATAGCACGATAGTTGTGTTCCTAGAAAACCTCGTGCAATGCAAAATCGTGCAATATAAACAACAGGCCCTATGGGAAAAGTGGGGTTAGGTGCCGACCACCCAAGATTGAACACACATTTCGAACCAAAACATTACCAAGCACAATAAATAATCGGGTAATTTTAATCGTTAAAAAATACTTACGTATTTTATAACGATTAAAATACGTAATAAAAAATATAATATATATTTTTATTATAATATAATAAATAATAAATATTTTTTATTATTTATTATATTATAATAAAGTATTTTTAGTATTTTTTAATACTAAAAAGTATTTTTTACGAATAAAATACGTATGTTATTCGTAAAAAAATTATTATATTAAATAAAATAGTCGTAATAAAATACTTACGTATTTTTTAATACGTAATGACTATTACGTAATAAAATATTGCTAATGCTTTTGCTTCTATCGTAAGCAAACTTGTTTTTTGTTTGATTTTCTATCCAAACAGATGACAGCCGTTCCATCCCTTCCAATTCTTGTGTCTTAATCTAATGGATTTTAATTACACTTTGAGTTGTTCCCGCTATGAAAGTTGTTTTTATTTTCTCCGCATTCTTTGTAATTCTCGGCGTTGCCTCATTTAGGTCTGTAGCACGTGCAATATCACATGGTCTTTCATTTCGCTCAAAGCGTTTCACAATATCATATTTTTTTTTTCTATCGACAGAGGCGGACTGGCCATAAGCTTTACTGGGGAAACCCCGGTGGGCCGGAGGCCGGTGTGATTTTGGCCATAAGGTATTGTATGGTTAGTATTTGAGGTACTGCTCAAAACAGATATTGTTCGGATATCAGAGACGTGGTGTCACACAGATATAAGGGATGCAGAAATGCAATTTGGGGAGTACAACATCTACAGAAAGGATAGACAGGATAGGAAGGGGGGAGGGGTTATGCTATTAGTTAAGAAACACATAAAAACCAAGGAAGTGAAGGCAGTCGACATCGCTGGACAGTGCAGTGTTGAGTCAGTTTGGGGTGACATAAGCATTGGGAGATCAAAATTGAGAGTAGGAGTGTGCTATAGGCCTAATGACTCTGATGAGTATAATAAGGAACTGTACAGGGAAATAGAGTGGGCCAGTAAATCAGAGGGTCTTATAATGGGAGATTTTAATTTCCCAGATATTGACTGGAATTTGGGGGCTGGTTACTCACACACTAGCAGGGCTTTTGTGGATTTATTGGATGATTGTTTTCTACATCAGCATGTTTGGGAAGCAACTAGAGGGAGTAATACTCTTGATTTGATTATCAGCAGTGATTCTTCATGCATTAAGAATCTGCAGATAAATGAACCACTAGGTGGCAGTGATCACAGTGTGCTGAAGTGGGATTTACTGAAAGAGGTAACTACCATTAGGGGTAAAGGGAAGGGTTATTGCTTCCGTAAAGGCGACTACGATGGACTGAGACAGTATTTAAATTCTATACAGTGGGACCAACTGATGATGTTACCAACAGCAAATTCAAAATGAGAAGCATTCAAAGAACTTATCTTGGAAGCTACTAGGCTTTACATACCAACTAAGAAATATTGTTCAAGGTTTAGGCCAAAATGGATGTCAGATGAACTAATGAGGCATATGGCAGAGAAGAAAAATGCATGGGATACTTACAAATTAACACATGACACAGAAGCCTATGATAGATACAAGTTGATATGCAACCAAGTTACAAAGGAGGTTAGGCAGGCGAAGGCAGATTACGAGAAATCCTTGGCAAGGGATGCAAAGAAAAACAGCAAAGAGTTCTTTACTTATGTAAACTCTAGAAGGAAGGGGATGAATCAGATTGGTCCACTTGATATTGATGGGTCAACTGTTGATGATCCTGCTCAGGTAGCTAACAAACTAAATGAATATTTTGCATCGACATTCACCCATGAGGAGTTATTCAGCAAGGGGAATGCCAGAGGTGTATTCAACTCTAGCAGTAAGCTACAGAATCTTGAAATAACTGGGAGTAAAGTGGAGGAGAAACTGTTGAAGATAAACACAAGAAAGGCACCGGGGGTGGATGGGATCTATCCAGTTATATTAAAGGAAGCAGCAAAGGAAGTAAGCAAACCCTTAGCCATAATTATGAGAGCTTCCTTGGACTCAGGGGAGGTACCCATAGACTGGAAATGTGCAAATGTGACCCCAATTCACAAAGGAGGATCAAAGGCTGACACAAGTAATTATAGACCTGTGAGCTTAACTTCTGTTCCAGGAAAATTAATGGAGGCACTGGTTAAAGAAGCACTGCAGGATCATTTAGACAAGACTTCAGTTATAGCTCAGACACAGCATGGTTTTGTTAAGGGGAAGTCTTGCCTGACCAACTTGATTGGATACTATGATGCAGTCACAAAAGAACTGGATGCAGGGAATAACTTTGATATTATATACTTGGATCTTAGAAAGGCTTTTGATACTGTTGCACATGGAAGACTGCTACACAAATTGGAGCAGTGTGACATTGGAGGCAAATTGCTGCTATGGATAAAGGGGTGGTTGAGGGGGAGAAGACAGAGAGTGGTAATCAATGGACACTACTCATCGTGGACTAATGTTATTAGTGGAGTCCCTCAGGGCTCAGTGTTGGGTCCATTATTGTTTTCTGTATTTATAAATGATATTGATGATGGTATATCAAGCTTAATGTCCAAGTTTGCAGATGATACAAAGGTTGGCAGGGTTGTCAAGGACACTACTGACACTATGCTGCTGCAACAGGATCTGGAAAGGTTGAGCAGATGGGCTGAGAGGTGGCAAATGAAGTTTAACATTGACAAATGTAAAGTACTACACATGGGAAACAGCAACCCCAGAGCAACGTATCAACTCTGTGGTACTACACTGACAGTGGTAGAGAATGAAAGGGACTTGGGGGTGATTGTGCAGGCAGATATGAAGTTCTCTGAGCAGTGCAGACGGGCTGCAAGAGTAGCTCATGGAGTATTGTCAATGATATACAGGAATTTTTCCAGCAGGGATAAGGAGGTGATTATTCCATTGTATAAGGCAATGGTCAGGCCACACCTAGAGTACTGTATACAGGTCTGGAGGCCTCATTTCAAGAAGGATGTAGAGCTGCTGGAACGAGTACAGAGAAGGGCAACAAGATTAGTGAATGGAACAAAGGGGTGCTCTTACGAAGAAAGGCTTAAGTTTTGCAAATTACAGTGTCTGGAGACTAGGCACCAGCGAGGTGATCTGATAGAGGTGTATAAAGCCTTGAATGGTTTAAGCATGCTCAATGCTGATGGGATTCTTCCTCTAGCTCAGAAAAATCACCTGAGAGGGCATAAATTCAAATTGAGGAAAGACAGATGTAGGATAGACGTGCGGAAATTTGCCTTTAGCCAGCGGGTGGTTGGTTGGTGGAACAGACTGCCATCCCTTGTGGTGGAGGTTGATAGCCTAAATAAGTTTAAGGCTCAGCTGGACAGGTATTTTGAACGAACAGAGGGGTGAAGTGGAAGTGGGTTTTTTTTTTTTTTTTTTTGGCTGATGCTGCATAAGCTTGCTTTCTTGCATCAAATGCCTCTACTAATGCTAATAAACTGTAGTATGAGGCCACTATAAATTTTCCCGGGTAAGAATTTTTGACCCAGTCCGCCTCTGTTTATCGATATTGCTTCTTTTTTTTTTTCTCTCTCTGAATCTGCAGTGTCTTCGCCAGGACGCTTCCTTTTCACACCTTTTAAGTATTTTACTAATTTTTAGGGAATAAAGCACAATTACAAAACGAGGAGGCACGCTTGATACACATAAACAAAGCTGCGCGCGTATAGCAACTGAATAAACAACACCGTAAAGGCCGAGATACACTATTAACACCCCATAATTTACTAAAGCACATTTCTGGGGGTTACTACCATAAAACAATAAAAACAATTTCCAGTTTCGTTTCTGCTGGTGGAATCTGTTATAAACTGGTAGTAAACTCGATCTAATTGCATTTGCGATTATATCGATAGCTGGAATTGTGTTGGTTTTTACGTTATTATGGTGAAATGTGTTTCCCCTTCACTGATATAAAACACATAAATACATTTTCAGAATCTTCTTCCTTCCTATCGTGTTGCGTTCGGTTGGGGTGATTCCGCATTCGACTGCCATTTCTTGTAAACACAAAGGCGAATCGTGCATAAGCGAATTCGGTTCGTGTTATATAAGATATCGTTCCCCTATTTATAAATCGTGTATGATCGAATTCGTGTAATGTAAACACGTGTTATACGAGGACCGACTGTACATGGGGTTTGGCAGACTGAAAGTGGAAATGGACAATGTCGAGATTAGAATTGAGACCACGTATATTTGTGAAATGAATTAGGAAGTGTTTGTGATGTTTAGATCTTTTCGCAGATAAGCTGACTTTTTTAGTTTGACAATTCATGGTGTATTGTCAAACTAATAGAGTAAGAAAAGTGGGGGGGGACATGCTGTATGAAGTAATGAAATTTTTGGGTATGGCAAAAATATGGTAAGAATATGCCCAGATCCTTGACATAACGTGGCCTTGACAATGTCACCCCCCCTGCATACACACAAATTGGGCTCCCACCAGTTACTATCTGATAGAGTAGAAGTAGCAAGATTATACACTAGCTGATCCGGAAGCCTCCTAGAGAGTTACCAGTAGGTTCAGTCCGGTGTACTAACTAGCAGCCGACCTGTGAACACCATTTTAGAGCTGTACCCTTGAAATGTAAGGAAGTTTGGATCTCACCGTGACATCCATCATAACCTCAAAAGACGTCAGTCATACTGCATGATGGAAGAGATGGGGGAAATGTTGACCGGAAGTTAGTTCTGGAGACTAAACATGGGTTCTACCACTTAAAGCCTCCAATAAGCAAAGTGGAGGTATTGCACTGGTTCATGAGTCATCTACCGCCTAATATTGCCTAGTAACACAGAGGAGTGGCATTCCTCCATGTAGTATGGTGTGGTGTGGCACCCACACCACATGGGACCCCTTCTTACGTTGGTTCACACCCATTTAGCTGTCACAGACTGACTGAACTTTGCTGAAATTGGGTCCAGTTGACTTGAGTGTCACCCAAATATCAGTTCCATCGGCGTTTTAGACTCCCAAGTAGCCAGGCCAGCACTCGAGATTACCCTACGATTGTTTCTGACCACGTGGTCTGGTCAAATTTCTGGAGGTCACAACCATAATACAATAAAAGTAATTATCAGTTCCCCGTTTATTGGGCTTTTCTGTTAGGGCATTCCATTATAAATGGTTAGTAAACTCGATCTCATTGAATTTGTGATAATACCAATAGCTGAAATTCTGTGGGTTTTTACATTATTATGGTGAAATGTGTTTCCCCTTCCGTGAAATCTTCAATCATATCAAAAACAAAAATTTTCAGAATGTTCCCTTCATTCCTATTTTTAAGTTTTGCAACTTGTTACTCCATTCTCACTTCTGCGTATCATGTTAGTTGCAATTTGTGCGTGCAGTGTTCTTTGTTATCGATTGCTTATCTTTATCTTTTTTAAGTTTTAAATTCCCTCCCAAATGTCAGTGAACAGAATTTTTTTTTTTTTTTTTTTTCGTTAATTAGAATTTTTCCCCACAGAAAATTCAGTCCAGATTAACAGAAAGTCTGGATTAATGGGGTTCTGCTGTATATAAAAGGAAAGGAAAAGGAACAGTATAGACAGTTGGAGGGGGAGATGGAAAGGAGGAGGAAGGGTAAGGTGGAACAGGATAATTAAGAGGTAGATGAGAGTCAGAAGGCATCTGCAAAAAACAATCCCTTAAGTCTAGGAAACGAAATCAAAACTCGAAGGAATAAAGGTCTAAGAAGCGTTTAGAGAACTGATGGAGATAACAGCTAATTGGAAAAGAAAAAATTATTTTACAACTCTTATTAATGCATGGAATGGGTTATAATTTCAGGAAAGGAAATTATGGCGGCTTAAGGTGCTACATAGCAATAAAAAGTACTGAAGCCTATAGCAACTACAAATTGATCTGTAATAGTGCCACAGAAAAGATTAGACTGGCAAAGACAGATTATGAGAAATTGCTGGCAGAGAGAGCAATGAGTGGGAATAAGGAATTCTTCACATATATAAATGTAAAGAAGAGAAGGACAAACCAGACTGGACCCTTATGTAATGGACGTGGGATTATATTAGATAACCCAGCTGAAGTTGCAGATGAACTCAACAGTTACTTTGCACCGATATTTACAGAAGAAAAACTCTTTGTGCCAATGAGAAATTATGGGAGTGAAGTTGAAAAAAATTTAATTAATGATGTTGAAATTTCACATGTTTATTTAATGAAAAAACTTTTGAGCCTACAGGCCAGTAAGGCTCCCAGGGTTGATGGTATATACCCTCTAACCTTAAGGGAGGCGGCAAGTGAGTTCATTGAACTGTTGAGGCTAATTATGAGAGCATCACTGGACTCAGGAGTGATTCCATTGGATTGGAGAGGTGCCAATGTATCTCCAATACATAAGGGTGGTTCTAAGAGTGAAGTGGAAAATGGCCAGTCAATCTAACTTTAGTTGTTGTTTTTGATTTTCATAAATGACATCGATGAAGGGGTAGAGGGCGCAATGTCTAAATTTGCAGATGGTGTAAAGATTGGTAGAGTAGTTAATAATCACCGCCAAGTAGAAAATTATGGAAGCAGTGAACAAGGGTGTTCACTGCTTCCATAATTCAGAATCATTTAGATAGAAATGGAATTCTTAAGGATACTCAGCATGGTTTTGTAAAGGGAAAATCATGTTTAACTAATCTGGTTAGCTATTTTGACAGGATAAATCAAGAGCTAGATTTAGGGAATAATTTCAACATTGTTTATTTATAAGCTGGAAGATGTTGGAATCACAGGGAAAATCCTTAGATGACAGCTTGATGGATTCAGGGAAGGAGGCAGAGGGTTGTGATTAATGGTTATTTCTCAGATTGGGTTGATGTAAGAAGTTGGGTTCCCCAAGGACTGATCCTTATTAGGACCACTGTTGTTTTTGATTTTCATAAATGACATCGATGAAGGGATAGAGGGTGTGATGTCTAAATTTGCAGATGGTGTAAAGATTGGTAGAATAGTTAATGATCACCGCCAAACGGAGCTTCTTCAGAGTGACCAGGGATATTCAGAAAAATGGCAGCTATGCTTTAATCCAAAAAAAGTGTAAGGTGGAGAACAGTAACCTGGAGAACAGTAACACCAAAATAACTTTATACACTTGATGGAGTTGAATTAAAGCCAGTAATGGAGGAAAGGGATTTGGGCGTTACGATTCAGTTAGACCTGGTGTCCTATCGATGATTTATTGAACAATTGCTAGTAGAGATAAGGATGTCATAATCCCATTATATTAGGCTATTGTTAGACCACACTTGGAATACTGTGTTCAAGTATGGAGACTGCACCTAAAGAAAGACATCAAGCTTCTTGAAAGGGTCAAAAATAGGTAACTTGCCTGGTGAGATTGGCAAAAGGATGTCCATATGAGGAAAGACTTCTGATATGTGGGGTACTGAGCTTAGAAACTAGATACTTCAGAGGGGACTTGATCGAGGTGTTTACGGCTCTGAAAGTAAAATGAATGAGGACAAAATTTTCATGGTTATAAATGATTCTAGAACTAGGTTGTTGTTGTTATTTGGCCATTAGCAACTAAGGCCATATTGCTCTGGGGATAGGTGGTCATTCCCTGACCTTTCCACATCCTCTGTATTTGGTAGATCACGGGCTCGAATCCCGGTCTAATCAAGAAGCGTGTGCTATGCACTGCTGCTCCTGCCCACCTGGCTACAGAGGTGCCTAGAACTAGGGGACATAAATTCAAGTTATGGGGATGGGGGAGTGTTAAGACTGGATTGCAGGAAGTTTTATTTTAGCCAGCAAGTTATAAATTACTGGAATAAGTTACCTACATGGATGGGTAGAGGCTGACAGTTTGGGGAAATTCAAAGGTCAGCTGGAGGGAAATGCTTAGGTTATCTATTCCTTTTCTCTTATTAATTATTTATTTTTTAAAAATTTTCTTCATATTAGTAATATTTTATTTTTGTTATTTTTATTTTATTTTAATTTTTTTTTTTTTTTTTTTTTTTTTTTTTTTTGGCTGGTGCAGCATAAGCCATGGGTTTCCTTGCACTGTGTGGCCATTGCTAATACTAATCTTATAAATAAAAGAATTATAAATTAATAGTCTAGGAGGGCTAGGGTAACTAAAAAGTTAAATTATGCTAAGTTGAACAAGTTAACTGAAGTTAATTTGGACAAGTTAAAAAAAAAATATATATATATATAGTAATGAATAATGGTACTAAGAAGATAATTAATATGGGGGGGAAGTGCCTATACGAAAAGGATAATAATAGTAATATAGCTTATGGATCAGGGACACTGCATTAGCAAAACGTACCCTGCAGCCATAATGTGTATATATATATAATATTGTAAGTAGAATGCATAAGGTAGATTTAATTGGTTTAAGTCTAATGAAAATACAGTATACACTGGGAGCGATATATGGAATGAAAAAGAGGAAGAAATGGACTGGAGATTAAAATAAAGATAAGAAGTGAAAAAGTGACCAAAATGAAATAACATTGCGGTGTCTTTCACAATCTCAGTGTCATCATCAGAGGTCATCCACCGAAATTATGAAAAAGACAGCAATGTTCTTGCTTCTGTTTCTGACATGATCTGTATGTTTTAGTGGACGTGTGTAGTTGCCACATGCTGCGAAGGCAAATTTTGATATGAATTTTGCATTAATAAGTTTATAAGGGATGTGCCAATAAAAGTGGTTATAATACGTAGTGCATACAGATCATGGATGACCTTACAGAAAGAAGCAAGTAAAAAGAATTGAAAAAAAAACTGGATAAACTATAATAAGCAATATCAGTATAGGCTGGAAGAAAGGGACTTACCGTTAATTTGTAAGACTGATCAAAAGAACAATATGGCAGGGTGCCAGTATATTTATGTGGGGGAACGCTAGCGGCTCCTAGCGTTAGGTGTTAAAAAAAAAAAAAATTTATGATGTCTGTATAGATAGGAATGATATGAAATAAGGTAAAATGAAATACGATTACAATATACACATGTTTAATACACTGAGTTAGGCCAATTGGTGGGTACAAGTTTTCTAGACTGTAAGACACCACAGAGGCCTAGTGTATTGTATATATGTTATGGGCACTATGATAAATCGGAAAGTATACATAATTACTGGCTATTATGTATAATTCCCAATAATATTGGAGAATATGCTTAATTTATCAAACATACCGGATATTATGAATAATCTCCAATGCTTACTGGTAATATTGATTAATTGAAATTAGATGCCAACAGAATACAAAAAAAAAAAATCAAAGTTTAACGTTATTTATTATTACAAAATAAACTATGATGACATTTTGAATTGTACAGTTTATTACTATTTCTACAACTACATTTATTACTGTTGCATTTTCCTTTACAATTACATTTTTTGTAACCTTGACCACCAAATATGGAAAACTTCTTAACATACTCTGCAAAGATAATTCTGAGTCTGGAACTTCCGCGACACTTATAAATTTTTCATGGCATATAGAAAACTCATTTCTGGTATAAACGTTGGCCAATTTCCCTTTCTTTGTACCCAATTTATACAGGGTGTTTCAGTTAAACGTTTCAGAACTTCTAAGAGGGGTAGGGTACATCCTGACAACTCGAAATCATATAGCAATGTGGGGTCGGAAATGCTTTCCTGAAGCGGTGTTGTACACAGAAGAACCATAAAGAAAAGAGACCGTAAGTGAGAAATCGTTTTAATAATACATGAAAAGAAGCAAAAGGTACATGGATTAAAGTAAGTGTTCGAAGTTTCTTCCACGGGCTACAATGCACGCCTCACATCTCCGACGCATGGACATCCGAACATTCTGGAATACTCCAGGCGAATTTCGAATTTCTTCGGCAGCTACTGCGATTCTTGCAACCAGCTCCTCAGCATTGTCAACAGGGGTGTCATAAACTAGCGATTTCATATGACCCCAGAAATAAAAATCAAGACATGATAGGTCGGGTGACCGAGCAGGCCAATGCACGGGACCACCACGTCCGATCCACTGTTGACCAGATGTGACATCCAGGTAGTTACGAACATCTCTGCTATAATGGGCAGGGGCTCCATCGTGTTGGAACCACAATGTCTGTTGCGTCGATGCAGAAATCTGTTCATCTCTCAAAAGTTGTGGCAATACTTGCTGCAGAAAGATCAAGTAGATAGGTCCGGTTAGACGACCCGGTAACAGGTAAGGTCCGATGAGGTGATCTCCCATAATACCGGCCCATACATTGACCGAAAATCGAATCTGTGCTGCACGACGTCATATTGCATGCGGGTTCTCGACCGCCCAGATATGGTCGTTATGCGTGTTGAAAATTCCTTCCCTTGTGAAGGATGCCTCATCGGAAAACAACACTTCAGCAGGAAAAAGGGGATTTGTAGCACATTTTCCAAGGTACCACTGTGCGAAAGCAATACGAGGTGCATAATCCTCCGGTTGCTGTGTCTGGACACGCTGCACGTGAAACGGATGCATGTCTTGTTCTCGGAGAATCCTCCAGACGCTGCAATGGGAAACCCCGACTGCGTTTGCTAGACTTCGTGTACTCGTTCTTGGATTTCCCTGTACATGCTGCAGCACATTCTGTTTGACGGCTGGAGTCCGTGCTGTTCTTACCCTGTCCCTGTCAGCTCTTTCAAATGAACCTCTCTCAGCTAACCTCTGGTGCAGTCTTGCAAAGAAATTATGACTGGGAATACGCCTCGTCGGATATCGTTCCGCGTACAAACGCTGTGCGGCTGGCCCACTACAATTTGCAGCCCCGTACGCCAAATGCATATCGGCTAACTCTGCGTTCGTGTAATCATCCATCCTACTAACTTGGCGTTCTTGTTCAAGAAATTCGAAATTCGCCTGGAGTATTCCAGAATGTTCGGATGTCCATACGTCGGAGATGTGAGGCGTGCATTGTAGCCCGTGGAAGAAACTTCGAACACTTACTTTAATCCATGTACCTTTTGCTTCTTTTCATGTATTATTAAAACGATTTCTCACTTACGATCTCTTTTCTTTATGGTGCTTTTGTGTACAACACCGCTTCAGGAAAGCATTTCCGACCCCACATTGCTATATGATTTCGAGTTGTCAGGATGTACCCTACCCCTCTTAGAAGTTCTGAAACGTTTAACTGAAACACCCTGTATAGTCCACTATTGTCAGTATCCATAATAACTGCCAAGCAATTTCTTGGGTCGCTTCTGGCTCTGTCAACATCAGGAATTCTTATACATACCGTATCGCCTACTTTTCCAGTAGGAAACTTTTTGTTAGACACGTTTATAATTTTTTTTTAGCTTGTCTTTTACTATTTTACGTTTTCTATATATTTGTGCTTTCCTATTCGCAACAATACTATCCAAGTCCTTGTTATTCTCTTTAATATTCTCCTTATTCTCTTCAACGTTCTCCATTATATTGTCATTTTTGATTTCAATACTCTTTATGCTAGTGTCTCCTGCAATCTCTCCAGAATCATAAATATTTGATTCCTTGTCTATCATATGATCATTTTTAAATTGCTTCATTATGTTTTCTAGTTCTTCCTCTTCTTTTAAATTAACAACAATTTCTTTGGGAAGCCATGAGGTTTTGAGGCCAATTTTAATGAGAGAACCAAACATAGCTTCATAGGGACTGCATTTAATTCCTTGGTGATATGCTCTATTTTTCATTAATTGAACAAATCGTAATCCTTCACTCCAGTTGCGTGTTTCATTAGTTTCTAGCCACATACTCAATATATTCTCTATGTCCTGGTTTGCATGTTCGACAGAACCTTGACTCTGGCTGTGCCGAGGTTTACCATGTACGATTTTGAGTTCTTCCCAAGAAGAACATAATTCTTCGATAACTTTATTCGTGAATTTGCGACCGTTATCGCTTTGAAGGATAGAACGAGCTCCAAAAAATAGTAAATATATCCAATAAAACATAAGCAACTTCTTCAGCACGTTTGCTTTTTAAGGGATGCAATTGTACAAATTTTGTTAGGTGGTCTTGATATACAAGAATAAATTTGTATCCCTTGTTTTGCTGACTTTGCATGTCAATCAGGTCTACCTGACACCTATTGTTCATTTCGTTAAACACCATTGGCTTAACCACTAAGCCTTTTTTAGCAACTTTACTTTTCTTCTGACAAGGCTCACATAAGTTTAAATATACCATTACAGACTCAGCCGTTATATTTTTATACTTTTTTTGAATTTCGTTCATCATCCGATTTCTTCCCCCATGGCCAATAGCTATATGAATATTATGTATTGTATCAAAAATTTCCTCAGTGCAGACAATATTTTATGCTTTGGTTATTTTCTTGAACAGGGTAAATCAATTTATTACAATCACCTACTTTAATTATATCATAGCGCTCGAGTCTTTGGTAATCTGCTGTAGTTTTCCCTGTGGTTTTCAGTTTTAGTGCAAAAATGTCATTTATCAGCTGTATATATTTTTCTTTCGTTATAAAACCCTTGTTACTGCATTTTGTTTCTATTACTTTCGTTAAATTTGCAGTAAAACTTTCTTTCATTCTTTCAATGGTATCCATAAACGTTACACTTTGGCAAACTACAAAAATTTTCATTACATGTTAATTTCTCATTGTTTTTCAAAGAAAACTTACCTATGAACATAAACTAAATAAGTTTAACTTTATCTATAAGTATAACGTTGCATTAAACGGTAAGAATGCAAACTCAGTGGTTGTTCTAGTTCAGCCCAACAACGTTGCACTAACTAAATGCTGATGTGTTGTTGTATGTTGCACTAAACAGTAGAAATGTAGACACAGTGGTCATTCTCGTTCAGCCCAACAGCACTACACTAACTAAATGGCGGTATATTATAGGTTTTAGAAGCGGCTAGTCGGCTCAACAGTGCACAGAAGCACTTCCCTCATTTCATTCATATGATTTCTCTGTCCTATTTATCAAATACACTGGCGAGCGCTGGAGAATATGTAAAATGACCGGTATATTTAATAAATTTCTATATACTTATTAAATTCTCCAATATTATTGGCGATTATATATATTAACCGGTAATTACTCATAATCACCGGATTAATCAAATTTACCGTAACATATACACTAAACCCATACACACCAAGTATGTATATAGTGTATATACAACACACTAGGTTGCCGACCGGGCTAGCCGAATGGGTAAAGAACCTGCCCGGCAACCCAAAGGTCGCGGGTTCGATTCCCGCCTCGGGCTTGGATCAAAGTACTGCAAAAACCTTGGGAGGTGCAATATGGCCACAGAAGCCAATGCGCCAACAACTACCAAATCAAAAAAAAAAAAAAAAAACAACACACTAGGCCTCTGTGGTGTCTTACAGTCTAGAAAACTTGTACCCACCAATTGGCCTAACACAGTGTATTAAACACGTATATATTGTAATCATATTTAATTTTACCTTATTTCATATCATTCCTATCTATGCAGACACTGTAATTTTTTTTTTCTTTCTTTTTTTTTTTTCCACACCTAACGCTAGGAGCCGCTAGCGTTCCCCCACATAAATATACCGGCACCCCGCCATATTGTTCTTTTGGTCAGTCTTACAAAGTAATGGTAAGTCCCTTTCTTCCGGCCTATACTGATATTGCTTATTATAGTTTATCCAGTTTTTTCAATTCTTTTCACTTGCTTCTGTAAGGTTTGTTCTGTTTGTTATTTGGTTTTAAGGAGCATTAGCAACTAAGGCCATATTGCTCCGGGATATGTGGTGGTCATTCCCTGACCTTTCCGCATCCTCCGCATTTGGTGGTGACGGGCTTGAACCCCGGTCTAATCAAGAAGTGTGTGCTATGCACTGCTGCTCCTTCCCACCTGGCTACGGAGTCGCCCTTTCTGTAAGGTCATCCATGATCTGTATGCACTACGTATTATACCCACTTTAATTGGCACATCCCTTATAAACTTATTAATGCAAAATTCATATCAAAATTTGCCTTCGCAGCATGTGGCAACTACACACGTGCACTGAAACATACAGATCATGTCAGAAACAGAAGCAAGAACATTGCTGTCTTTTTCATAATTTTGGTGGATGACCTCTGATGATGACACTGAGATTGTGAAAGACACCGCAATGTTATTTCATTTTGGTCGCTTTTTCACTTCTTATCTTTATTTTAATCTCCAGTCCATTTCTTCCTCTTTTTCATTCCATATATCGCTCCCAGTGTATACCGTATTTTCATTAGACTTAAACCAATTAAATCTACCTTATATATATAGTTTAAGTACAATTGGTAAAATAGGTAAGATATTTCATATGGGATAAGCTTGGTAGCTAATTTACCCTATAATAGCCATAACTGGTCCACAAGGCCAAACCTAGTAAAGGATGATCATTAGTCAAAGCATAAGTAAAAATAAAACAATTAAGAAACATAATGATAATATATATCAAGTCAATTATAGGTAATAGGACATATTGAAAGGGACTATCGAGAGCTAACCCTTTCAATATGTTCCCCTACAATTAACCGGCTATCAGTTTCTGATATCATCTGCCTGTTTAACATGGTCAAAAGGTAAGTTATGCGATAAATGTATAAGTATAATTAAAGTTAGACAATAATTTTGCTGTTTAACAGGCTGGATGACTTTAGCCCGACTGATAGCTAAGACAGCAAAAGCATATATTAAGGAAGAAGAGTAATCAATGAGAACCAATATCCTTCAATTAATATCATATTAATAAGTACAAAAGGAGCAAAAGCTAAAAAAGGAGAATGGATTCAAGGTTTAAGAATAGCAGTAGTACCTCAATCCCCTCGAATTACTTAATCCCCCTCGAATTACTCTAATTACTCTGGATCCTTTTACCACGATTGAAGCATGTAGGAATTAGCCTTTCCACCGTCCGCTTCTTTTCCATAAAATACATTATATTATCCTATTTTGCTTCATTATACTTATGATATACCAGAATCTCTTTCTATAAGGGACGGGAAGTTACACTCCCGGTAAAATCCGACGTACTTTTGCATTATAGCTTTCCCTTTACTTTTAACTTTTACTATCAAATTCTATTTTTCTTACCTCATGAACTATTAGAGTAATTCAAGGGGGATTGAGGTACTATTGCTATTCTTAAACCTTGAATCCGTTCTCCTTTTTTAGCTTTTGCTCCTTTTGTACTTATTAATATGATATTAATTGAAGGATATTTGTTCTCATTGATTACTCTTCTTCCTGAATATATGCTTTTGCTGTCTTAGCTATTGGTCGGGCTAAAGTCATCCAGCCTGTTAACAGCAAAATTATTGTCTAACTTTAATTATACTTATTCATTTATCGCATAACTTACCTTTTGACCATGTTAAACAGGCAGATGATATCAGAAACTGATAGCCGGTTAATTGTAGGGAAACATATTGAAAGGGTTAGCCCTCGATAAAGTCCCTTTCAATATGTCCTATTACCTATAATTGACTTGATATATATTATCATTATGTTTCTTAATTGTTTTATTTTTACTTGTGCTTTGACTAATGATCATCCTTTACTAGGTTTGGCCTTGTGGACCAGTTATGGCTATTATAGGGTTAATTAGCTACCAAGCTTATCCCATATGAAATATCTTACCTATTTTACCAATTGTACTTAAACTATACAAAAAATATATAATAATAAGACTGATGTAATGTTCTATCTAGATATGTATAGATGGCATTAATTAGTTCTTGTTTAGTTTACTTTACATAAGTTATTTATTAATTTTCTATATTTTATATATATATATATATGTTCTAGATATGATAGAATATGGTAGAGTAAAAATTTATCAGATTGGCAATGAGGTAGCAAGTTGAGTGAGATTAGGTGCAGTCTGCGAAAGACCTGTGTGTCAAAAACGCCCAAGTAACGTGCAAAGGCCCAACACCGGCACAGTGGCAAAAACCTAGAAGTACAATATGTAATATAAAGTGAGAGTAAAACAAAATGAGATAAAACATAAAGCATAATTTACGTTTTATCTCATTTTGTTTTACTCTCACTTTATATTACATATTGTACTTCTAGGTTTTTGCCACTGTGCCGGTGTTGGGCCTTTGCACGTTACTTGGGCGTTTTTGACACACAGGTCTTTCGCAGACTGCACCTAATCTCACTCAACTTGCTACCTCATTGCCAATCCGATAAGTTTTTACCCTACCATATTCTATCATATCTAGAACATATCAATACAGACCGATGTAATGCACAATCTTTCACTTAGATGGCATTAATCAGTGCTGATCTCTATGTTAAAATTTACAAATAATTCTTCGCTTAATACAGATATATATATATTTGTATATATATGTTAATGTTAATATTAAGGCACAGTTAAATTTTGGTTAGACCCTAAGTTCATTGGGTTAAGTACAGAGTTAAAAATTAAGGAAGTTAACTAACTAAATAAAATGAGTGCAAATCACCACTAACTCCAGGTGGTATCTTACTGATTTCTCAGTCAATTTAATCAAGTTCTAATATGCTTTGCCTATATAAAAAGCCTAATTGGGAAAAGTGGGGTTCCCTTCAGGGTTGTTACAATTTATCAATATGTAGGAAGATCGTCAAGTATCCCTCTGCCTGGGTAAGTCCTTCTCTGGCTATTATTTCGATCTTTAATATCTAGAAAGTTGTGAATTGGATGTGGTGGTTTTTGTTGGTTAGAAACAGATATTGTTAACCCCAGGTAGGAGGCCTGTCTTTGTGATGTTGAATCCTGGCTAGTTCATAGTTCATGCAGTCGTACAGGACGTGTTCCCAATTCTCTTCCTCACCACATAAACACTGTTTAGTTAATCCAAGGGAATGTCATTTGCTGTTGAATGGTCCATGTCCAGCGATCATATCAGTTACTGCCAGGCCAAGGGCAAACCATGGGTATTTGTTCCAGTTTTGGTTGTCCACCTGTGGAATGAAGTAAAAAAGGTGGCTCGTCCAAGTGGAGAGTTCTGCCACCTCTGTTGCCATAATTCAGTAAGGTGTTGTAGAATTTGTTTCTTTTCAGCTTTCATAATTGTTATCAAAGGTTAATTTTTGTTCCCATATGTGTGGTTGGGATTTGTTTTTTTTTAGGCACTATATTAATCCTCTGTATGCAACAGCCAAGTCCAGTGGTAGATTTTCTGTGAGCACTAGTAGGGCAATACTGTGTCTGATATGGGGACTTCACCTAAAAAAGACAGAGCTTGTTGAAATGTGCAGAAGGGCAGTCATATGAGAAAAGGCTTCAGATATGTAGTCTACAGAACCTGGCAACCAGCCACCTTAGAGGGGGACCTGATTGAGGTCTATAAATCTTTGAGAGGAGATAGTAAAATGAATGAAGGTGAAATTTTTGGGTTATAAATAATTCCAGAACTAGGGACCATAAATTCAAACTACAGGGAAAGATTTAGACTGTATTGTAGTTTTTTTTTTTTTTTTTAGCTTGCACATTGTTAATTACTGGGATGAGTTACCGCTGAGGGTAGTTGAAGCTGATAGCTTGGGAAAATGTATAGGCTGTTTATTTTATAGGCTTGAGAGTATCATATTGAGGTAAATTTCTCTTATTCTTCTACAAATTTTCATTTTATATTTTATAGATTCATTTTTTTGTTATTCATTTTGTAGTTTTTATTATTTTAAATTAAATTTTTATTTTATTTTAATTATTTTTTGGGCAGTGTATCAAAATCCTATGGCTTCCTTCCACAATGTGGCTAGTACTGAATTTAATATTAATTACTTCTGGAACAGCCAGGTGGTGGTACCCACTGAGAATAAGTAATAATCGATTTTTCTGCTGGGTAAGCATTACTTGTTTGAAGTATTAGAGCAGGCAACTGATTGTGAAGGATTTTACCATATGAGATATTGTATAATGATGCTTGTCATGCAGATTTTGGTTTGTAACTAAGAGTGTACAGAAATGATACATTGCACTGACTTGTATGTCGGTAAATAATTTTACTTCATTTTTTATTTTATATTAGGGAAGGAATAAGTTTGCTGTATTCTGACACGAATGCGTCATTGATATTAGCATTAGTAGAGGCATTTGATGCAAGAAAGCAAGCTTATGCAGCATCAGCCAAAAAATAAAAAAATAAAAAATAACCACTTCCACTTCACCCCTCTGTTCGTTCAAAATACCTGTCCAGCTGAGCCTTAAACTTATTTAGGCTATCGACTTCCATGACAAGGGATGGAAGTCTGTTCCACCAACCAACCACCCGCTGGCTAAAGGCAAATTTCCGCACGTCTATCCTACATCTGTCTTTCCTCAATTTGAATTTATGCCCTCTCAGGTGATTATTCTAAGCAAGAGGAAGAATCCCAGCAGCATTGGCATGCTCAAACCATTCAAGGCTTTATACACCTCTATCAGATCACCTCGCTGGTGCCTAGTCTCCAGACACTAATTTGCAAAACCTAAGCCTTTCTTCGTAAGAGAACCCCTTTGTTCCATTCGCTAATCTTGTTGCCCTTCTCTGTACTCGTTCCAGCAGCTCTACATCCTTCTTGAAATGAGGCCTCCAGACCTGTATACAGTACTCTAGGTGTGGCCTGACCATTGCCTTATACAAGGGAATAATCACCTCCTTATCCCTTCTAGAAAAATTCCTATATATCATTGGCAATACACCATGAGCTACTCTTGCAGCCCGTCTGCACTGCTCAGAGAACTTCATATCTGCCTGCACAACCACCCCCAGGTCCCTTTCATTCTCTACCACTGTCAGTGTAGTACCACAGAGTTGATACGTTGCTCTGGGGTTACTGTTTCCCATATGTAGTACTTTACATTTGTCAATGTTAAACTTCATTTGCCACCTCTCAGCCCATCTGCTCAACCTTTCCAGATCCTGTTGCAACAGCATAGTGTCAGTAGTGTCCTTGACAACCCTGCCGACCTTCGTATCGTCTGCAAACTTGGACATTAAGCTTGATATACCATCATCAATATCATTTATAAATACAGAAAACAATAATGGACCCAATACTGACCCCTGAGGGACTCCACTAATAACATTAGTCCACGATGAGCAGTGTCCATTGATTACCACTCTCTGTCTTCTCCCCCTCAATATGACAGACAGCAACTTAATTTAAATTTAAACATGGATAATTTAAACAAAGAAGGTCATAATGCATGTCCTTATCAATTAGACTTTGCCAAATGAATGACTGAATGCCAAAATTAGATTTACCATTATGTGAACACTTTTTTGGCTAACAGCGACCAACACATTTAAATTCACTTAATATTTGACCTTTTATAATATAATAATGCTACTTAAAATAGTATTATTATACAGGGTGGGCCAAAAGTAGGTATACAGTACTGATCTGGTCATGTTTAGTCTCTTAGGTGCTCGAAATGTCCTCCATCAATGTTGCAACATTCCTGGAACCTTTCCCCGACACTGTGACACACAGTAACACACAAATTCTGGTTAGCACCAATGTCGATAAATTCTTGAGAAATGAACTCCTTCAATTCGTCCACTGTTTGGGGCTTCCTCTCAAAAACCTTCTCCTTTACTATGTCCCAAAAAAAAGAAGTCCATAGGTGTCAAGTCGGGTGAACATGGTGGCCATTGTATGTTGCCATGTTGCCCGATCCAACGTTGTGGGAAGGTCATGTCAAGGTAGCTCTGTACCAACGAAGCAAAATGAGGAGTGGCCCCATCTTGTTGAAAGAATCGGCGAAGTTAGCCCTGGTTGTGAGTTGTGGCACCATCACGTTACGCAACATGTTTAGATAATTGTTGCCATCCACTGTTGTATCAAAAAAAAACTGGCCCCATGACACTATCGCTGGACAGTCCACCCACACAGTGATGCCTGGCTTGTTCGGTTCAGTTGTGATAGTCACATGAGGATTTTCATCTGCCCAGTACAAACAATTATGCTTGTTCGTGTGGCCTGACAACTTGAAACAGGCTTCATCTGACCAGATGATCTTATCAAGACTGTCTGGTTGATCAGAAATTTGGTTACACATTATCTCACAGAATTGCAACTGACAGTCTGAATCGTTCTCCAAAAGGCCATGTAAGAGTCTTGGATGGTATGGCTTCAATTTCAATTTACGCATTAAGCATCGCAAGGATGTTCTTGGTATGGATAGCTCCTGAGACGCACGTCGTGTGGACTTTTTCGGACTGTTCACAAATGTCAGGGAGACTCTCACCTCATTCTCCTCTGTCACAGATGGCACCTCCGTAACCAGGTGGGCAGGAGCAGCAGTGCATAGCACATGCTTCTTGATTAGATTGTGGTTCGAGCCCGTGCTCACCAAATACAGAGGATGTGGAAAGGTCATTGAATGACCACTGCATATCCCCCCCCCCGGAGCAATATGGCCTTAGTTGCTAATGCTCCTAAAAACCAAATAACAAACAAACAACCTCTGTCACAAATGTCCGAGGATGTCCAGATCTTGGCACATTAACCACTGAACCTGTTGCATCAAATTTATCTCTGATACGATAAATTGTCAAATGTGTTGGTGGAGCAGTGTCAGATGCCTCTTGCTACGCTCTGCGCACCTTTTCGGCATTTTCAGTCTTCCAGTACTGCTTCAGAATCCACTTTGTTCTTAACCCAGACTCCCTGCCATCGTTCTCAATACCTGTAAAATATATATGACGACCTCCGCAGCGCATTCATCACCAAAATACAGTATCTACCATATGGCCAGGAGTACCACATCTTGGACACCAAGGAAGAATATCAGGCTTTCTCCAGCTATGCACTGGCCCTGTCCACAAGACGGAGAGCTCTTATCGCAGCAAATCGCAATCAACAACTGACACAATAAGGAAATGAACAAACCTTGAAGGAAATCATCCCGTGGAAGACGCCTGAATCCAATGGTCTCCGATAATCAAGGCACTAAACCCTGAAGTGGACCTAAAGTTAAATAAATGAGAAATGACTCTGTAAACAATATTGACGCAAACACCACATGGATGGGAAATGTCACAAGAAAGACCCCACAAACGCCGACAAGCAAACCCGGACCTTTTGACGGTAAAGACTGCAGAACGGACGGGAACCACCCCATGACCGATCATGCTTCGGTCCGATCGCTCCTGGAAATGGACTAGAACCACTAGCAGCTCCGCTGCCAAATGCTATATGGTGAGCTGAATGGGGTACCCTTACCCTATTCATCTTAAATTCCCTATCCCCGGCAGGAGGGAGAGGAGACATGCTCTGTTTCCTTCCTCCCCTGCCAACCCATCTCTTTGCCTGGTGAGGCATGGGCCTGCCTCACTGACCACCTGGGGTCGCCTTCTCTATCGTCCCCATGCTTCTGCCTTTCCCCCCCAGTCGTCAGTCTCCCCTTCCTCCCACTTTTATCTTTCATCTAACGTATAGCCCACACGTCTAAATTTAATAACAACAAAATTCTGCCCAACCTATTAGGCCTTTTAACACATCTTTCTAGCGTTCAACCCCAACCAGCGATTTGCTAACAGCAATCTCCTTAAGAATTAACGTCAAACACCTATATATTATATATATATATATATATTTTTTTTTTTAATTATTATTATTTTATTATTATTTTTTTTACTTTTATCATTATTATTTTTTATTTTTATTTTTATTTTATTATTTTTTTTTTACTTTTATCATTATTATTATTTTTAATTTTTTTTTATTTTTTATTATTATTATTATTTTTTTTTTTTTATTTATTATTATTTTTTTTTATTATTATTATTTTTTTATTAATTTATTTATTTTTTAGGTCCTAGCCACTGAAATCCCAGGAAACTAGGTGGCAGGACCTGCCGGAGCAACTCGTCATGATGCTGGACACCCGGCTAGCCTCCACGTGGCAAGGTATGGGCAACGTCGGGCCCCACCAGGGGCCAGGCGGCCAATAAGCCGGACAAACAATGGGCACAGCAGATCACACTGCACAGACATGACCCACACACTTTCAAGTCTCTGGCTTGACAGTGTACTGTCCTCGATACAGCGAACATACGCGGAGATGGGAGAAATCCCAGGCGCCGTCTGACACAAACATACCTTATACCTTATTATACCTGTAAAATAAAATAAATCATAAATGAAAAATAAAATATCCTTCTTATTACCTGTAAACTAAAAAGAAATAATAATGAAAAATAAAAATAAAATAAAAATACCATGACTCGATCAGTACTGTGTACCTACTTTTGGGATACAGTACTGAATTTATTTTTGTGACATCATTATAATTCTTAATAATGTGCACAAAAATAAATTTTTATAACAATAATTGTTAATGCACTATCAAGCATAAAGGAAAATAAAAATAATAAGTGAAATATGATTAAAGGTTAAAATTAAATTTTTAAACTATGCATAACCAAGACAATTTCATTTAAATTTTTATAATTTTGCATCTGTTAAACTGGGAAATACTTTTGAAACCTTAGGTATCAGAATCCACTTCCTACTTTAACTAGAGCCTTAACAGAATTCTTTATTAATCCAAGCTTTATATGCAAAAGTGGAAGAAGAACCTTTTTTCTTTTTTTTTGGTTCAAACAGCAGAACATATTTAATATTACTTCTCCCTGGTAAAAAATTCCTTCCTCTTTTTCCACTTTTGTACAATATAAGGTTTTTCTGTTGCATGGCTGTCGAAACATAGAAAACAACAATATTCTTTTAAACCTCCTTGTCGACCTGTGAGTAATCGAATCACATTAAGATCACTACTGATCTTGGACATACTTTCATATGTTTCTTTCAAATTGAGAACATGAAGAACTGATAGGAATGCATTACGATTGTGCACAAAAACTGCTTTTAAACATAATTTTGAGGCATCAGTAAATATACACCATCCATTACGATTGAGTTCAATCCAGTTTGTTTAGAAGCCCACTAATATCTTTAGAGAAATGCATATTGTCTTTCATAACAAAATATTTTGAAAACACTTTGTAGAACTTGTGATATACTATAATTTTAGTTCCTGCTTCAAGTAAGTTCCATTGTTGTAATCAGAACAAAGGAGTTCTGCTTGCTTTTTACATATGGTTAAATCACAAACTAATTCATTTAACTTGCTTAATTAAGTGTGGTGTGTTGTAATTGTCTGGTTAGTCCATATAGTTGAAGTGGGCAGTCCAGCAAAGCCTGCAACATAAGAATCCCTGCTAGATTCACCACTTCTCCCTTTATCCCATGATTTTGGGGGATACAATTAATTAGCAGTAGATTAATTAGCTGTTCTTAATTAGCAGTAGAGGCATACGATGCAAGAAAACAAGCTTATACAGCATCAGCAAAAAAAAAATCCCATTTTGTCAATCCATTCGTTCCAAACGTTTGTCCCGTTCTTCCCTGAATTTATTTAAGCTATCAATTTCCACAATGACTGATGGAAGTTTGTTCCAGCAATCAACCACCTGCTGGCTAAAGGTAAATTTCTGCCCATCTATTCTACAACTGTCTTTCCCCAGTTTTAAATTTATGCCACCTCAGGTGCATAATCTGAGAGGAAGGATCCCATCACCATTGAACTGATGGGATTCTTCCTCAATCACATCACCATGCAATTCCATAGTTTCCAGATGCTGCAATTTGCAGAACTTAAGCTTTTCTTGGTAAGAGAAACCCTTTGTTCCCCTTCACCAATCTCGTTGCCCTTCTCTGTACTTTTTCCAGCAGCTCTACATGCTTCCTAAAATGAGGCCTCCAGACCTTTATGCAGTACTCAAGGTGTGGCCTGACCAATGACTTATACAAGGGAATAGTCACCTCCTTATCTCTGCTACCAAAATTCTTGTATATCATTGACAAGATCCCATGATCTGCTCTGGCAGCTCATCTGCACTGCTCAGAACACTTGATATCTGATTGCACAATTACCCCAGGTCTTTTTCATTCTCCACTACTGTGAGTGTAGTATTACACAGTTAGTATATTACTTTGGGGCTACTGTTACCCATATGTAGTACTTTACATTTGTCAATGTTAAAGTTCAGTTGCCACCTCTCATCCCATCTGCCCAACTTTTCTAGACCTTGTTGCAGTAGTGTACTGTTACTATTGTCATTAACAACCCTGCTAACCTTTGTATCGTTGACGGGCAGAATTACTTAACACGAGAGACTGCTTCTACAGGGGTGGGATACACTTAAATAGAAACAGTGCAAGAATATTTGCTGATGCTATCAAGGCGCAGTGTTAGGTGGGTAGGAAAACTGCTAGCTTGGGGGGATACAAGGACTAATAGATTAACAGTAATGATATCAAGAGTAGGAGACCGGCAGAATTACTTAACAAGTACAGGTCACTGATGAAAAAAAGCAATGAATTAGGGTTTGAATTTGAAAGTGTCTGCATTTCTGTCCAGACACGATAGGAAGGAGTATATGATGAGAGCCTTGTCGATCAATTCGGCCCTGGAAAGATTGTGCAAGGCTCAAGGGGTAGAATTTTTTTCAGCTTGGATTGTACTTGTTAACAGGAGAGACTGCTTCTACAGGAATGGGATACACTTAAATAGAAAGAGTGCAAGAATATTTGCTGATGCTATCGAGGCAGTGTTAGGTGGGTCGGAAAACTGCTAGCTTGGGGGGATACAAAGACTAATAGATTAACAGTAGCCACTGGCAGAGGTGAAAGAGATTCTTGCACTGCTTCTATTGGAATGAGCAGAAGCCTGAAAAACAAGATGCAGGATATTTCAGAGACTGCTGGGAGTCATTGCGGTACAAGTAAACACATGGGTTGTGTTAGGGTAGCTAAGAATAGAAACAGGTGCATGTATACTTGCATGTACACCAGTGCTAGGAGTTTGGTAAATAAATTTGATGAATTTGAGGTGTAGCTCGGGGCATCAAGGGGGGATATTGTTGGGATATCAGAGACGTGGTGTCACACAGATATAAGGAATGCAGAACTGGAATTTGGGGAGCACAGCATCTACAGAAAGGATAGACAGGATAGGAAGGGAAGAGGAGTTATGCTATTAGTTAAGAAACACATAAAATCCAAGGAAGTGAAGCCAGTCGACATCGCTGGACAGTGCAGTGTCAAGTCAGTTTGGTGTGACGTAAGCATTGGGAGATCAAAATTGTTTGCTAGCAGCTTCGATATTCTCTCTTTGGATCAGAGAATATCGAACCCTAACAACTTTTCCCTGGAGCTCCGTTTCACTCTGTGATCCCAAAGTCTTCCACTCAGACTTTGGGACAGCGAAACTCTTATTCTTCTTTTTGGTTGCTGGTGTGACCATCTCACCATCTGCGTTGTGTTCTATAGTTTGTGGGTCATCATTATGGTTTTGGATGGTCTGTTGCCCTTTATTTAATGGTCTTTCTTTTGAATTTGAAGTGGGATCAGCCGAGTTTTCACATAAGTTGTCCATTGTTCTTATTAGTTTGGTGTGATGTCGGATAATCGAGAGGGTTTAGATTACTGAGATTTACACTGCACAGTCTGAATGTGACTTTTTTTTTGCTTGCATTAGAAATCAACCACAAGTCTTGGCAGTGCTTCAGCAAAGTTTTGGGCTTCTTCACCTAGTCATGTGGGAGGGGGGAGACAGCCAAGTGCTAAAATGACCTCTAAGAGACTGGGCTAATTTATTTTTAGGTTTTGTAGGGCACTGAGCACTATGGTAATATTTATTTTCCTGTGAGAGCAATAGAAAAGAATCGCATTTTCTTCCAGTGCACGTTTGTAGAGCAGGGGGGGGGATAACTGAACTCATGAAAAACACCTTTATAGTCACTAATGATAATCATTTGCCCCTTCCTTTATACAAGAGGCTTACCTCTATCTGGTGCTGTTCTATCGATCAAATTTTGCGGAGAATGAAGGGCCCGAAAATCTCTCGATTTTTCAAAGTTTGCCGATCTGACGTGAGTTTCGACCACGTAGTGTTCTTTTTACAGTCATATTGATAAAATTATAAAGTTAAGGAGCAGGTTAATACATCTAAACACATTTAAGTTTCGATTTTAAGTTAAGAATATTCCGTGGGCATTAATATCATATATTGACAGTTTACAGAGCTTCCAAACACGTTTCAGTGATGGCAGAACAAAAGTGGATGCCTTCTTTGTTATGCAGGCATTTCCTGCAACGTGGTTAGGTAAAAATATGGATAATTAAGTATATTTTGGGCAAAGTAACATTAGTATACTATAATAGAGCATTAGTAATGGATTAGTGCCCTTTGAACGAGAAGAAGTTTCTTGGGACACTAATGTCCAAGAATGTATGCTCTGGGCACCCACGCTACTTACATGCACGTGCTATCATATTTAAGAATTAAAAAAAATGCTCATAATTTCAATAATTCTACACAATATTTCACACAAAGTCACCTTGTGATCCAGTATCACTAGTTCTTCGGTTCCATATCATTAGTGATATTGATGATAGTATCTCAGGCTTAATTTCCAAGTTTGCAGATGATACAAAGGTCGGCAGGGTTGCTAATGATGGTACGTTGCTGCAACAGGATCTAGAAAAGTTGAGCAGATGGGCTGATAGGTGGCAAGTGAAGTTTAACATTGACAAATGTAAAGTACTGCATATGGGAAGCAGTAACGTATCAACTGTGTGGTACTACTCTGACAGTGATAGAGAGTGAAAAGGACCTGGGGGTATTGTGCAGGCAGATATGAAGTTTTCTGAGCGTACTGATGGTATGCAGGAGTAGCTCATGGTGCCTTGTCAATGATATACAGGAATTTTTCTAGCAGGGATAAGGAGCATTGCCTTATATCCCCTTGTATAAGGCAATGGTCACTCCACACTTTGAGTACTGTATATGGTCTGGAGGCCTCATTTTAAGAAGGATGTAGAGCTGTTGGAATGAGTACAGAGAAGGGCAACAAGATTAGTGAATGGAACAAAGGGTTGCTTTTATGAAGAAAGGCTTAAGTTTTGCAAATTACAGTGTCTGGAGACTACGCACCTGCGAGGTGATCTGATTGAGGTGTATAAAGCCTTGAATGGTTTGAGCATGCTCAATGCTGATGGGATTCTTCCTCTTGCTCAGAATAATCGCCCGAGAGGGCATAAATTGAAATTGAGGAAAGTCAGTTGTAGGATAGATGTGCGGAAGTTTGCCTTTAGCCAGCGGGTGGTTGATTGCTGGAACAAACTTCCATCTGTCGTTATAGAAGTTGATAGCTTAAACAGATTCAAGGCAGAACTAGACCAACATTTGGAGCAAGTGGATGGGTGAAATGAGAAGGGGGGGGTATGTTTTTTTTTTTTTTTTTTTGGCTGATGCTATATAAGCTTGCTTTCTTGCATCATGTGCCCTTGCTAATGCTAATTTTTTATGGTGTCAAACAGCACAAGTTCAATAGCACAGAACCTAACATGGGGATTTCCCAACAAAATAAAATATGGGGATTTCCCAGTGATCTTTTTGCATAATAACTAGTGAGTCAACAGTGGGAATTCGCAAAAAAGAATGGAGTTGTTAGAGTGATACCATATTATATAAGTACTGTGTTGTGCAAGGTTTGCTGCAATTTATCAATTGTATTAGAATGAAACCATGTTGTAGAAGTTACGGTGTTATACAGGGGTTGCCTGTGAATCGTATCAAAATTATTTTTTGCATCCAGTTCCTTTGTGACCGCATTATCATATCTAATGAAATTGGTCAGACAAGACGTCCCCTTAACAAACCCATGCTGTGTCAGAACTATAACTGCAATCTTGTCTAGGTGATCCTGCAGTGCTTCTTTAGCCAGTGACTCATTATTTTCCTTGGAACAGAAGTTAAACTAACAGGTCTGTAATTACTCATGTCACCCTTAGATCCTCTTTGTGAATTGGTGATACATATGCACATCTCCAGTCCGTGGAGACCTCCCTTAATCCAAGGATGCTCTCATAATTATGGCTAAGGGTTTGTTTACTTTCTTTGCTACCTCCTTTAATATAACTAGATAGATCCCATCCATCCCAGATTTCTTTCTTATGTTTAACTTCAATAATTTCTCCTCCACTTTACTCTGAGTTATTACAAGATCATTTAACTACATGTTTAGAGTTTGATAAACTTCTGGCTTCAACTTCTTCACAGAATTCCTCATGTGTGAATGTAAATGCAAAATACTGATTCAGTTTGTCTGCTACCTGAGCAAGATCGTCAACAATCAAACCATTGATATCAAGTGGACCAATCTGATTCATCCCCTTCCTTCTAGACTTCACATAAGTAAAGAATCTTTGCTTTTTTGTCTTTGCATGCCTTGCCAAGGATTTCTTGTAATCTTCCTTCACTTTCCTATCCTCCTTTGTGACTTGATTACAGACTAGTTTATATCTACCATAGGCTTCTGTTTCACCTGATAATTTATAATTATTTATTGTAGATGATATGTTAGAATATTTGATGCTATGCTTGATTTTTTCCTGACATCCCTGCCACAGCAATCTTTGATGTGGTTATGCAGATCTCACCACACCATAGGAACAGCAAAAGGTATGCTTTTAATTTTCCCATTTAGCCACATCCTCAGATTTGCGGTGCAGCACATATGTAGAGCCCAATTTTTTTTCTGATCACCAATCTTGAAACTAAAGTACAAACAATATGCACATTTTGAAATAGTGTAGATATTTTCAAACTTCCTGAATTTTGGAAACTTACTGTTTCCAAAATTTAGAGAAAATTCTTCTCTGAATTTTGTTGTAAAACCACCCATACACTTAGCAGAAATTGTCCAGATGACTCACACACTTCTTTTGTTTCTGCTTAGACATTTTATCAGTTCAGTGCTAAGAAAAACATAGAAGAAACAAACAATATGCAATAGATAAGCAAATAAATGGTATGCATACCTATGCTATAACTGTCTTTCTATTACTGAAAGAGAGGTGAGTGGGAGACAGCCATGTTCAAAATGTTAGCCCTTCCCAAAATTACCGCCATCTATGAGCACATGCAAACATTATTATTTGCAGGTAATACAACAGATCAGTGTCATATCTACTTCCCTAAACTGTAAGATATATGTATCATGGGTAATCACAGAAACCTGTATATGTAGAAATTGTGATACGTGAAATTTTAAGAATTATTTTTGAAATACACATGCAAAAATTGACTGCAAATATCTGTTATATTATTGTAGGTAAAAATCATGTTGGCTAGTATAATTATTGAAAATACATAATTATCTTCATTTTGAAAACCAACCATCTTGTATTTTTCGGTTGTTTTTGTGGTCTTCATCTCTGTTGGTAATTCCTTCCTGTTTCCCATAGCAGTGCCTTTTAGGTGTATATTTAGTTTATGGAGTTCTGATAGTTCAATACTAAGTTGGGCTGTAATAAACTCTATTCACCTGAAGTTAATCACAAAGAGCCGTTTAATTTTCCGAGAGAAATATGAAATGACTGAAGAAAATATAACAAACAGTATCTCAGAACATAAATGAAATTAAAATATTATAACAGAAAATTGACTTTACCATTGTGTCTGTTGGCATTTCACACCTTAATTATTTCTTTCCTTGATCTAATAGGTATCAGTTATTTGTTGAAATTTTAATAGAGAAACCAGAGATCAGACTTTTCTTACTGGTAGCTTAAATGTCCACATATATCTTTTCTGTCTGTAATTGTAAAGCAGAATTTTTTTGCTTCAGTTACTGGAATTATAACTCTTGTACAGAATGCTGTGTTTCTTTATTTAATTCCATGTTTTTCCTTTTGTTTTATATATATACTGTAGAACCCAGATAAGAAATTCCTGCTTAAGAAGTTTTCCCCCTGTACTAGGTTTGGTTTCTTAAGTCCCAATTTCACCTCTATATATTGTAATGTATTATTTTCCCACTTAAGAAGTTTCTCGGGTAAAAAGTTTTCCTGCATAAAAAGTTTGTGATAAAGAATACACAGTGTATTATTATTATGACGTTTTACCATTGAATTCGTTTTTTTAAATATAGAAATTATTTATTTTTAATATTAAACAATATAAACATTTGGTAACAAGTTAGTGCCAAGAATAATTTTAGTTCATAGTAAACCATCGAAGTAGGGGAAATGGCATCGTTTTTGATATACACGTATCTTATATTGCGAATGTCTTCACAATGAGTTGCCCTGATATTGCACTA
The DNA here is from genome assembly GCF_048544385.1 of Mastigoproctus giganteus. NCBI lineage: Eukaryota > Metazoa > Arthropoda > Arachnida > Uropygi > Thelyphonidae > Mastigoproctus > Mastigoproctus giganteus. Next base: position 112,654,201 of record NC_143583.1, on the reverse strand, counting down.
CTTCCAATAAGCAATAAGTGCAATCAGGGCAACTCGTTGCCCGATATTGCACTGATAGTGAAGGCATTCACAGTATGAGATACATGTATATAAAAAACAATGCCATTTCCCCTACTTCGGTGGTTTACTATGAACTAAAACAATGCTTGGCACTAACTTGTTTGATTGGTGAATTTTCCGTAGGCTGAGGCTTTCAGCCGTAAATCCCTTTTTAGTATAAACATTTTGATATAATGGAAGTGATATATTGCAATCGTTTTTATCAATATCCATATTTGGATACATTGATCGCATTAAGTTGTGATGGTTGTGAACACTTCTGAATTACTCTGTCTTATTGTAATTGTGACCTTTTAAGGTGTGTTGAAACTGCAAAGGAACTCATTCTTCCAACTTGATAATGAGTTTAATGAATAGAATGTTAAGCAATCAATAAATTCTCAGTTTAAAAATTTTTTCCATGTGCAGAGGTGCCTCTGTAGCCAGGTGGGCAGAGCAACAGTGTGTAGCACACACTTCTTGATTAGACCGGGGTTCGAGCCCATGACCACCAAATACGGAGGATGTGGAAAGGTCAGGGAATGACCACCGCATATCCCAGGAGCAATATGGCCTTAGTTGCTAATGCTCCTAAAAACCAAATAACAAGCAAACAACAACAAAACCATATGCAGAGTAAAATATTTATAAATTGTGAAATATTACTTAAAATCATCTTTAACTTATGTATGTGTATCTTTTCATTTTTATTTGTGTAGTTAATATTTCATACCCTTATGTCATTTTGCCTTCTATGAAGTTTTCCCGCGTAAGAAGTTCTAAACCTCCAGTCCCTTGGAAAACTTCTTATGCAGGTTCTACTGTATATATATAGTTTTTATTATAATTTGTATAATATGTACTTTTTCTTTCATTAAATTTATCTTAAAAATTCAATGCAATATATGTAGATTTATTTACTCTCTAGAAATGAGTAAATTTAATATCAGTCAACTTTCTTTCTGTGTGTGTATATATATATATATATATATATATATATATATGTGTGTGTGTGTGTGTGTGTAATTTTTTTAATTTATTTTTTTATAACCTATAAAGCTTTGACTCTGCCTAATTTGAAGAAACCACACAGTGATGACTTGCCATCTACAGAACATTTTCAGTTTCCTAATAGTACACTATCTAGTACTGGTGTGAATGGTGATAATACTGAATGTTGTGCTTGTACAAAAGATAGCAAGTTCATTGGAAAAGAAGAGGAGGAAGCACAGTTTCAGATACACTTTGAAGACTTCCTTCACAATAATGTATACATCAAAAAGTAAGTATAACGTTAACATTTAAATTTTTAGGACTAGTTTTAAATTGATTTCTCTGTGTGTTAAATTATTTTTAAAGAGAGAAAAATACTTTTTAGCAAAGTGCGCAGATCTTTAACTGTTTCTAGAAAGATTATTTCACTTTCCGATATAGTGGCAGAGTAGTGTGCTGCTGTGGCTATTAGAGCATATCATTCACTTCAGAAAGCTTTCTGAACCATCAAATTCTAATCCATAAGTTGAAGAAAAATAAGAAAAACCTGTTGTCACAGCAATTGTATCAACGATGATGAGAAACTTTGTCATGGCTTTCTAAAGCAATTTCCTGATAAATTTGAATTCATTTCACAAATATACAAAGTTTCTGTTCTGATCTTGGTGTTGATTTTCACATTTGATTTTTCAAGCCAGACTTACTGTTTCAGTTAGGATTTCAGTTATGAGCTGTGTCATCTACATTTCATTTCATATGTCCAAATTATTCACTTTGATTACTTTCACTTTAAAAGCAGTGGTTGTGTGCATGTTCACTCAGATATTCCTTGTCCTAAGAGTTGTGGAAAGATCAGGGAATGACCACCGCATATCCCCAGAGCAATATGACCTTAGTTTAACTGCCTTCTTGGGTAGTTGAAATGGACATTTGACTAAGTTTAAGGTGGATTTGGATAAGTGACTTCTGGCAGTAAGACAATTATGATAAAAGGGATAAGAGTTGTAACAAAGTTTTTTTTTTTTTTTCCTGATGCAGCAAAAACCTAGCTTCATTGTATGAATAAAAATTTGGAAGCCCAGAGGCTTCCAAATTTTTATACCTTGTCTCCTTAAAATATTATAAACATGCAAATAAAGGAACCACTAGGTGGCAGTGATCACAGTATATTGATGTGGGATTTAGTTAAAGATATAATTACTGTTAAGGTCAAATGGCGTGGCTTTTGCTTTCATAAAGGTGACTACAGTGGTCACCAGACAGTTTTAAAGTCTATTCAGTGGGACCAGTTGATGATGTTACCAACAGCAAATTCTAAATGGGAAGCATTCAAGGAAGTCATTGTAGATGCTACTACCTTTTTACACCAAATAAGAGACACCTAAATAGATGTTAGATGTACTGATGAGACTTGTGGCAGAGAAGAAAAATGCATGGGATGCTTATAAATTATCAGGAGGTACAGAAACCTATAGTTAATATAAACTAATCTACTAAAATTAAAATTATATTTTCCTATTAAACCTGTTACAATCTATATTTTGTATCCGTTTTGCTCTGAGCAATTGTAATTTTAATTTTAATTTTAGTAGTAATGAATCCGGAGCGCATAGGCCTCTTTAATCATATAAACTAATCTGCAATCGAGGATTCCATGATCAGACCATATAGGACTGTTAACAGCTCCTCATCCTGCCTTGTCCAAGACTGCTTGTGTGCAAGATTCTGAGCAGCCTTAGACAAGCCAGGATGAGGAGCTGTTAACAGTCTTGTATGATCTGATAATGGGAGCTGGAAAAGATCCTAACGTGTTTAGGAATTAGATAAAAGCACTTGTGCATTATCCATGTGGTAAAAGAGTACTTCATTTCAAAAAAATAAAATAATAATGGAGCATCATTTCCAAATCTAGAAACCATTTACATTTTCCATAATTGGCTATGAAGATGAAAATGACAATAAATTATCCGGCAGCAAAAATTTTAATAGTGATTTTAACCACATTTCGTAAAAATGCGGTTAAAATTTTTTCATTTTAATATGCTTTTTCTCTCTGCAAAATAGATGCCTATGATAGCTTCTGAAAAATGGTATTTTTTTTTTTTTTTTAGTAAAGAATAACCAGTTCTTTATAATTTTTCGTACTTAATTTTATAGTCTTTGTGAATAAATATTATTTATAGTGTCTGCCTTCCTCTGGAATTTATACCTTAAATATTCTTTTAGCAGCATGGGGTGCAGGTATATCAAGAACTGGAAATTGGTGATATAATGAGCACTTAACCTGTATAGAGTATAATCTGCCTTTAATTTCTTAAAGAATTATGGATTATTCTCAGATGTTTCTTGGTACTTCCTGTACCACTTCTTCACTGAACTCCTGTATTGCTGTCCTTATGATACCATCAGCCTCATATACCAACCAGTTGATATGGAAATGAAAGAGTGGCAAAAGAGAAATTGAAATAGTTAAAAACAATATACTCAAAAAACTGTTTCTAAAGGCAGTATATTGTTTAAAAGTGAAAATGTGCAAATTCAGTATTTTCGCTTTTATTACGTACATTATTACACAGGCTGTTAACCATATTAAAATGTCATTTTTTAATTAAACTACATATATATATATATATATTTTAAATACAGAGAACAGCACCATAAAAATTTTAAATGTTAAATTAAGCCATATGTATTTTTAAGCATGCAGGAAGGTATCGCAAAATTTTTGTGATAGCTATACAGATTTGGAATGGGAACACTTGGTGGATGGATACAATTCCATGCCAACAGTGTGATATGGTTTCCAAATACCAGTTTCCAGAAAGTTTGAAGTTAGATGAGATGGACTTCAAGTTGTTAAAACCTATATTGCCTAGTAATGTAGAATGGTTGAGCATTGGGAACCTGGAAGACACTTCATAGCTGAAATTGTTGATGCAGAAACAAGAAGTTAAAAAAAAAAAAAAAAAAAAAAAATTATGGAAAAAAAAAGGATGTGTCTGTTTTTGAGGAATACTCTTGATGCATATACAACTCCAGTAGCATGGATGAGTAAAGGGTTGGAAGACGAGAATTGTTTTAGATCTTACAGCACAGTAACTAATACCAAAAGTCATCACTAAAAAAGAAATACAGTTTCTGAGTTAAAAACAAGCCCCATGCAAAAATCCCTGCTTAAGATAGACTAGCTTGGTCACAGTGTGAGAAAAGATTAATTGCCTATTTGCATTTTGTTTTGAGCTGTCAATGTATTTTACGTTGAAATTAGCATTTTGCTTGTTGTGTTTATTCATTTTAACTAGAGAACGCAGCAGCCATGGCATATGTTATGTTTTTTTAGTTTGTTTTGTTCTTATTTTCTGTTTTGTATTTGAATCACATAAGGACATCTGTTGATGCTTTGCTGAATAGAAGTCAACAATTGAAATATGGTCCTTTTAAAATTCACGAAGGTTGATCTTCCTCTAAACAGTTGGATTGTTTTTTTGTTTTTTTTTGGTTTTTTTATGATTTTATTATTTTTATTTATTTTTTTTTATGACTAATAGAGGGTTTTTTTTTTTTTTTTAATTTTATGACTTTATTTTTGAATGTTAAGATATATTGGTACCTAAGAATAGAATCACACCTTAATTGCTGTATTACCATGCAGTACTATTTTGCTGGGCGCCTCCGTAGCCAGGTGGGCAGGAGCAGCAGTGTGTAGCACACGATTATCAGCAGTGATTCTTCATGCATTAAGAATCTGCAGATAAATGAACCACTAGGTGGCAGTGAACACAGTGTGCTGAAGTGGGATTTACTCAAAGAGGTAACTACCATTAGGGGTAAAGAGAAGGGTTATTGCTTTCGTAAAGGCGACTACGATGGACTGCGACAGTATTTAAATTCTATACAGTGGGACCAACTGATGATGTTACCAACAGCAAATGCAAAATGGGAAGCATTCAAAGAACTTATCTTGGAAGCTACTAGGCTTTACATACTAACTAAGAAATATTGTTCAAGGTTTAGGCCTAAATGGATGTCAGATGAACTAATGAGGCATATGGCAGAGAAGAAACATGCATGGGATATATACAAATTAACACATGACACAGAAACCTATGATAGATACAAGTTGATCTGTAACCAAGTTACAAAGGAGGTTAGGCAGGCGAAGGCAGATTACGAGAAATCTTTGGCAAGGGATGCAAAGAAAAACAGCAAAGAGTTCTTTACTTATGTAAACTCTAGAAGGAAGGGGATGAATCAGATTGGTCCACTTGATATCGATGGGTCAACTGTTGATGATCCTACTCAGGTAGCTAACAAACTAAATGAATATTTTGCATCGACATTCACACATGAGGAGTTATTTAGCGAGGGGAAAGCCAGAGGTGTATTCAACTCTAGCAGTAAGCTAGAGAATCTTGTAATAACTGAGAGTAAAGTGGAGGAGAAATTGTTGAAGATAAACACAAGAAAGGCACCCGGGGTGGATGGGATCTATCCAGTTATATTAAAGGAGGCAGCAGAGGAAGTAAGCAAACCCTTAGCCATAATTATGAGAGCTTCCATGGACTCAGGGGAGGTACCCACAGACTGGAGATGTGCAAATGTGACCCCAATTCACAAAGGAGGATCAAAGGCTGACACAAGTAATTATAGACCTGTGAGTTTAACTTCTGTTCCAGGAAAATTAATGGAGGCACTAGTTAAAGAAGCACTGCAGGATCATTTAGACAAGACTTCAGTTATAGCTTGGACACAGCATGGTTTTGTTAAGGGGAAGTCTTGCCTGACCAATTTGATTGGATACTATGATGCAGTCACAAAGGAACTGGATGCAGGGAATAACTTTGATATTATATACTTGGATCTTATGGCTTTTGATACTGTTGCACATGGAAGACTGCTGCACAAATTGGAGCAGTGTGACATTGGAGGCAAATTGCTGCTGTGGATAAAGGGGTGGCTGAGGGGGAGAAGACAGAGAGTGGTAATCAATGGACACTGCTCGTCGTGGACTAATGTTATTAGTGGAGTCCCTCAGGGCTCAGTGTTGGGTCCATTATTGTTTTCTGTATTCATAAATGATATTGATGATGGTATATCAAGCTTAATGTCGAAGTTTGCAGAAAATACAAAGGTAGGCAGGGTTGTCAAGGACACTACTGACACTATGCTGCTGCAACAGGATCTGGAAAGGTTGAGCAGATGGGCTGAGAGGTGGCAAATGAAGTTTAACATTGACAAATGTAAAGTACTACACATAGGAAACAGCAACCCCAGAACAACGTATCAACTCTGTGGTACTACACTGACAGTGGTAGAGAATGAAAGGGACCTGGGGGTGGTTGTGCAGGCAGATATGAAGTTCTCTGAGCAGTGCAGACGGGCTGCAAAAGTAGCTCATGGTGTATTGTCAATGATATATAGGAATTTTTCTAGCAGGGATAAGGAGGTGATTATTCCCTTGTATAAGGCAATGGTCAGGCCACACCTAGAGTACTGTATACAGGTCTAGAGGCCTCATTTCAAGAAGGATGTAGAGCTGCTGGAACGAGTACAGAGAAGAGCAACAAGATTAGTGAATGGAACAAAGGGGTGCTCTTACGAAGAAAGGCTTAAGTTTTGCAAATTACAGTGTCTGGAGACTAGGCACCAGCAAGGTGATCTGATAGAGGTGTATAAAGCCTTGAATGGTTTGAGCATGCTCAATGCTGATGGGATTCTTCCTCTCGCTCAGAATAATCACCTGAGAGGGCATAAATTCAAATTGAGGAAAGACAGATGTAGGATAGACGTGCGGAAATTTGCCTTTAGCCAGCGGGTGGTTGGTTGGTGGAACAGACTGCCATCCCTTGTGGTGGAGGTTGATAGCCTAAATAAGTTTAAGGCTCAGCTGGACAGGTATTTTGAACGAACAGAGGGTTGAAGTGGAAGTGGGTTTTTTTTTTTTTTTTTTTTTTTGGCTGATGCTGCATAAGCTTGCTTTCTTGCATCAAATGCCTCTACTAATGCTAATGCTAGACCGGGATTCGAGCCCGTCACCACCAAATACGGAGGATGCGGAAAGGTCATGGAATGACCACCACATATCACCGAGCAATGTGGCATTAGTTGCTAATGCTCTTAAAAACCAAAACAACAACAACAACTATTTTTCTGGTTTAGCAGTGTTCAATTTTAGGGACATAAGCACATTTTGTCTTTTTAATCAAGTTAGCAGTTGTTTCTGCCTTTTTTCCCCCCTCTTTTCTTTGTGGTACTTCCTATAATCTGTAATTCTTTAAGAAATTAAAGACAGATTACACTCCATGAAGGTTAAGTATTTCTAGTTATTTAACCTTTTTTTGTATAGCAAATCGAAATAGTAAACACAATATACCCAAAAAATTGTTTCTAAATGCAGTATATTGTTTAAAAGTGAAAAGCATTTTCACTTTTAAACGATATACTGCGTTTTGAAAAGCTTAAAATGTTTAATTTTTTTAAATATGTATAGTATAAACATTCAACTGTCAGAAATTAGTTTTTGAGATATTTGTCGTTGATTTTTACATTGTTTTTTTTAGTCCAGCATCAGGCAAAAAAAACCGTGAAAGATACCCTCGGGGAGCACTGACATCTACTGCACCACTTGCCTCTAGTGAAAGACATAGTTTCTCAAGTACTGTTGCTACTACCGAAAGTAGTACACCTAGCAATAAACTCTCTACATCAGCAGCCAATGGCGAAAATTATTCAGACACTCAAAGTCCATCAGAATTTCAGAAGATAGTATATCATAGTACCTTTCTTGTCATAAATCAACTTCACCATTTTACAGAATATACAATTGAAGTGAGTAAATATAATTTTTTATTTTTTTATTTATTTTTTATTTTTCTGTTTATTTATTGTGCAAAAACTTAAGGTTAATATAATAATAATTTCAAAAAAAAAAAAATAATAATAATAACCTTTAACCCTTTTCAAGGTATGTTTTTTTTTTCGTATACTGCATTGCAACTCACATTGAGCAAATTCATTTTCATTAGCTTGCCAGTGTTTATTACTAGAGATCATATACTATCTGAGAGAGAGAGAGAGAGAGAGAGACCAATAAGTCTTTTAGCAGGATGTCATAACAGTGTTTCATCTTTCAATTAAATGGCAGATTACCCTTTCAGAAATACCATTTGTTTAAAAAGCAGTGCAGCATCAAAACAACTCATTGAAAACAGTTTCTTCTGCTGTCAGATTAAGGCCATAGCATTTTTGTATGCAACTTAAATTCTGCATGCTAAAAATATACAGCATACCTCATGTAAAATATATATGCTATATATTTTACAACTTTATATTACTGAGATGTTGATGTAGTTTTATTTATCACACTTGTAGCATATTTTTCAAAAAGCAATTCGTAAACATACAGACAATGGACTGCATTGTCTTCAAACATACAGACAATGGACTGCATTCTGAATTGTCATGTGAGAGTCTGCCAGAACTTAATTTTATTTTTGTGATGCTTATAATATTATCGAACAGGAAGGTGGGGGTGGGGGAAGATTCATAAGATTTAAGATAATTTTTAACAATACATATAAACATGGTAAAAATAAAATGCCCTTTAATATTAGCAGTGTACTATTTTTATAATTATGCAACATAAATGATTGTGCACAGCAATTTTTACACTATAACCTTAAAAGTGTACAGTGTAAAATGAATAATTATATTATGAAATTAAAAAATGATACTACCATTAATATTCTTTTTAATTCTTAGGGAATTATTAAATTTTATACTGCCATTAAGATTCCGTTTAATTTTTTTACTATTTATAATAAGTATTGTTAAAAGCTTTATCGGAAATCATATGGCTACTTAGGAAGGAATGTTTCTCTCTGTCTCTGTTTTTTTTTCTGGCTAGTAATATTATATGCACTGTAAAAATAAAGTAAATGTCATCTTCATATCGCAGCAGCTATTTAAAAAAATATATAAATAAATTTTCACAAAAAATTGTTTACATGATCACATGGTGACTTAAGGGTTTATCCAGTTACCTTCTGTGCTAACTAAATTCACCCTACGAATGGGACTTTATGGTTCAAAACATTGATTTGTGAAAGCGACATAAAGAGAAAAGAGAACTACATGGCACTTTGTATTAGGAGAGCATACAGTTGCATAAAAAAGAAAAGTAAAACTTAAGAATTTAGAAAAAGAAGAGCTAATTTTGAAAGAGTTAGACTGTATGTTAAGATTTATTATTCTAGCTCCTTCACTGGCAGTAAAATATAAGAAAACTGAAATCTGGATCTATTTGTACTTCCCAGCTCTACCACAGCTGTAATATAATCATTAAAACTACATTTTATTTTCACCTAAACTTTTTACTGTCAGTCAAGAGTGCTGACAGTGATGAGAGTAAATTAAAATTTTTATGAAAAAAAAAAAAAAAAATATATATATATATATATAGCATTAGCATTAGTAGAGACATGTGATGCAAGAAAGCAAGCATATGCAGCATCGGCAAAAAAAAAAAAAAAAAACCACTCCCATTTCACTCCTCCATTCGTTCAAAATGTGTCCAGCTCAGCCTTAAATTTATTTAGGCTATCAACTTTCACAACAAAGGATGGAAGTCTGTTCCACCAACCAACTACCCACTGGCTAAAGGCAAACTTCCACACATCTATTCTACAACTGACTTTCCTTAATTTGAATCTATGCCCCCTCAGGGTCTTAATCTGAGCAAGAGGAAGAATCCCATCAGTATTCAGCTTGCTCACCCCATTCAAGGCCTTATACACCCTCAATCATATCACCTCACAGGTGCCTACTTTCCAGGCTCTGCAATTTGCAGAACTTAAGACTATCGTGGTAAGAGCACCCCTTTGTTTCCCTCACCAATCTTGTTGTACTCGTTCTAGCAACTCTGCATCCTTCCTAAAATGAGGCCTCCAGATGTGTAAACAGGATAATTATCTCCCTGTCCCTGCTAGCAAAATTCCTATATATCATTGAAAAGACTCCATGATCTGCCCTGGCAGCTGGTCTGCACTGCTCAGCAAAATTCATATTTGACTACACATTTATCCCTCGGTCCTTTTCACTTTCCACTTCCCTGAGTGTAGTACCACACAGTTGGTATGCTTCTCTTGGGTTATTACTACCCATATACATCAGTACTTTGCATTTGAAAACATTAAACTTCAGTTTCCACTTCTCAACCCATTTGCCCAACTTGTCTAGATCCAGTTGGAGTAGAATACTGTCTTTACTGTCGTTAACAACCCTGCCAACCTTTATATCATCTTCAAACTTGGACATTAATCCTGATATACCTTCATCAATAACATTGATGAATACACAAAACAACAATGGGCCCAGGACCGAAACCTGAGGAACTCTACTAATAACATTTGTCCATGAAGAGCAGTGTCCATTGATTACCACTCTCTGTCATCTCCCACTCAATCTTACCCTTAATGCCATACCTCTCTAATTTGTACAGCAGTCTTCCATGTGCAACAGTATCAAAAGCTTTCTTGAAATCCAAGTATATGATATCAAATTTATTTTTGTGACCACATCATAGTATCCAATCAAATTGGTCAGACAAGACCTCCCTTTAACAAACCCATGCTATGTCTTAATTATTACTGCAGTCTTGTCTAGATGATCCTGTATCACCTCTTTAACAAGTAACTCCATTATTTTCCCCAGAATACAAGTTAAACTAACAGATCTATAGTTACTTGTGTCACCTTTTGAATTTCCTTTGTGAACTGGTGATACATTTGCACACCTCCAGTCAATGGGGACAGCCCCTGATTCTAGGGAAGCTCTCATAATTATGGCTAAGGGTTTGCTTACTTCCTTTGCTGCCTCCTTTAATATAACTGGATAGATCCCATCCCCCACCAGGTGCCTTTTTTATGTTTAACTTCAACAATTTCTCCTCCACTTTGCTCTCAGTTATTACAAAATCACTTAGCTCCCTGTTAGAGTTTGATAAACTTCTGGCACTCCCCTCATTGAATAATTCCTCATGTGTGAATGTAGATGCTAAATACTCATTCAGTTTATCAGCTACCTGAGCATGATCATCAATAGTCAACCCGTCTATGTTAAGTGGTCCAATATGATTCATCCCTTTGCTTCTAGAGTTTACATAAGTAAAGAACTCTTTGAATTCTTTGCCAAAGATTTCTCGTAATCTGCCTTCACCTGATACAATATATGTGCATTCCATACATTTTTCTTTTCTGCCACGAGTCTCATTAATTCATCTGACATTCATTTAGGCCTAAACCTTGAACAGTATTTCTTAGTTGGAATGAAAAGCCTAGTACCTTCAAAATTAAATCCGTGAAGGCTTCCCATTTAGAATTCACCATTTTTAACCTCATCAGTTGATCCCAATGTACAGCATTTAAAAACTCTCTGAGACCCCTGTAGTCACCTTTACAAAAGCGATAGCCCTTCCCTTTAGCCTTGATGGTAGTTACATCTTTAAGTAATTCTCACATCAGTACATTGTGATCACTGTCATCCAGCAGTTCCTTTATCTGCAAATTCTTAATGCATGAATAATCACCGCTGATAATCAGATCAAGAGTATTACTCCCTCTGGTTGCCTCTCGAAGATGTTGCTGTAGAAAACAGTCATCCAATAAATCCACAAAAGTCTTGCTAGTGTGCGAGTGACCAACCACAAGTTCCAGTACATATCTGGAAAGTTAAAATCCCCCATTATAAGACACTCTGATTTACTGGCCCACTCTATTTCTCTGTAAAATTGCTCATTATACATATCAGATTCATTAGGCCTATAGCACACACCTACTCTCATTTTCCATTTCCTGATCAGTGCTTATGTCACACCAAATAGACTCAACATTGCATCATCCATCAACATCAATTAGATGCACTTTCTTAGATTTTACATGTTTCTTAACTAACAGTGTAACCCTTCCTCCCTTTCTGTCCTGTCTATCCTTTCTGTACACATTGCACTCCCCATATTCCAATTCTGCACTGCTTATATCTGTGTGACACCACACAGATATAAGCAGTGTGGTGTCACACAGATATAAGCAGTGCAGAATATCTGTGTGACACCACTTCTCTGCTATCCCAACAATAGCTGCCTTTGAGTCTTCAAGCTCATCAAATTTATTAACTATACTCCTAGCATTGGTGTACATGCAAGTATACATTCACCTATTTCTTCTCTTAGTTACCCTAACACAGCCCATGTATTTATTTGTTCCAATATGACTCCGATATGTTTATTTTACGTCGATGGGTCAACTGTTGATGATCCTGCTCAGGTAGCTAACAAACTAAATGAATATTTTGCATCGACATTCACACATGAGGAGTTATTCAGCGAGGGGAATACCAGAGGTGTATTCAACTCTGGCAGTAAGCTAGAGAATCTTGTAATAACTGAGAGTAAAGTGGAGGAGAAATTGTTGAAGATAAACACAAGAAAGGCACCTGGGGTGGATGGGATCTATCCAGTTATATTAAAGGAGGCAGCAAAGGAAGTAAGCAAACCCTTAGCCATAATTATGAGAGCTTCCTTGGACTCAGGGGAGATACCCATGGACTGGAGATGTGCAAATGTGACCCCAATTCACAAAGGAGGATCAAAGGCTGACACAAGTAATTATAGACCTGTGAGTTTAACTTCTGTTCCCGGAAAATTAATGGAGGCACTGGTTAAAGAAGCACTGCAGGATCATCTAGACAAGACTTCAGTTATAGCTCAGACACAGCATGGTTTTGTTAAGGGGAAGTCTTGCCTGACCAATTTGATTGGATACTATGATGCAGTCACAAAAGAACTGGATGCACAGAATAACTTGGATATTATATACTTGGATCTTAGAAAGGCTTTTGATACTGTTGCACATGGAAGACTGCTGCACAAATTGGAGCAGTGTGGCATTGGAGGCAAATTGCTGCTATGGATAAAGGGGTGGTTGAGGGGGAGAAGGCAGAGTGGTAATCAATGGACACTGCTCATCGTGGACTAATGTTATTAGTGGAGTCCCTCAGGGTTCAGTATTGGGTCCTTTATTGTTTTCTGTATTTATAAATGATATTGATGATGGTATATCAAGCTTAATGTCCAGTTTTTGCAGACGATACGAAGGTTGGCAGGGTTGTCAAGGACACTACTGACACTATGCTGCTGCAACAGGATCTGGAAAGGTTGAGCAGATGGGCTGAGAGGTGGCAAATGAAGTTTAACATTGACAAATGTAAAGTACTACATATGGGAAACAGCAACCCCAGAGCAATGTATCAACTCTGTGGTACTACACTGACAGTGGTAGAGAATGAAAGGGACCTGGGGGTGGTTGTGCAGGCAGATATGAAGTTCTCTGAGCAGTGCAGACGGGCTGCAAGAGTAGCTCATGATATATAGGAATTTTTCTAGCAGGGATAAGGAGGTGATTATCCCCTTGTATAAGGCAATGGTCAGGCCACACCTAGAGTACTGTATACAGGTCTGGAGGCCTCATTTCAAGAAGGATATAGAGCTGCTGGAACGAGTACAGAGAAGGGCAACAAGATTAGTGAATGGAACAAAGGGGTGCTCTTACAAAGAAAGGCTTAAGTTTTGCGAATTACAGTGTCTGGAGACTAGGCACCAGCGAGGTGATCGATAGAGGTGTACAAAGCCTTGAATGGTTTGAGCATGCTCAATGCTGATGGGATTCTTCCTCTTGCTCAGAATAATCACCTGAGAGGGTATAAATTCAAATTGAGGAAGGACAGATGTAGGATAGTCGTGCGGAAATTTGCCTTTAGCCAGCGGGTGGTTGGTAGGTGGAACAGACTTCCATCCCTTGTCGTGGAAGTTGATAGCCTAAATAAGTTTAAGGCTCAGCTGGACAGGTATTTCGAACGAACAGAGGGGCGAAGTGGAAGTGGTTATTTTTTATTTATTTATTTTACTTTATTTTTCTTTTGGCTGATGCTGCATAAGCTTGCTTTCTTGCATCAAATGCCTCTACTAATGCTAATGCTAATTTGTTCCAATATGACTCAACAGTTCTGGAAATCTCCATTGCCTTGCTTTCCATGCTGCTGCTCATTCCAATAGAAGTAGTGCAAGAATCACTTTTCCCTCTGCCTGTGGCCACTGTTAATTTTGTAGTCTGTGTATCTCCCCCCCCCCCTCCAAGCTAGCAGTTTTCCAACCCACCTAACACTGCCTCTATAGCATCAGCAAATATTCTTGCACCCTTTCTATTTAAGTTTACCCTATCCCGGTAGAAGCAGTCTCTCCTGTCAACAAGCCCAGACCAGGCTGAAAAAAAATTCTACCCCTCGAGTCTTGCACAATCTCTCCAGGGCCAAATTGATCGACAAGGCTCTCATTATATGCTCCCTCCTATTGTGTCTAGGTAGAATTGCAGACACTTTCACATTCAACCCTAACTCGTGACTTTTTTCAACATTGACCTGTACATGTTGAGTAAATCTGCAGATCTCTTACCTTCCTTGGACTCAGGCTAGGTACCCATGAACTGGAGATGTGCAAATGTGACCCCAATCTACAAAGGAGAACCAAAGGGAGACAAAAGTAATTACAGACCTGTCAGTTTAACTTCTATTCCAGGGAAATTAATGGAGGCACTGATTAAAGAAGCATTGCAAAATCATCTAGACAAGACTTCAGTTATAGTTTGGGCACAGCATGGGTTTGTTATGGGGAAGTCTTGTCTGACCAATTTGATTGGATACTATGATGTGGTCACAAAGGAACTCAATGCAAAGAATAATTTTGATATCATATATTTGGATCCTAAGATACTGTTGCACATGGAAGACTGCTGCACAAATTGGAGCAGTGTGGCATTGGAGGCAAATTGCTGCCATGGGTAAAAGGATGGTTGAATAGGAGAAGACAGAAAGTGGTAAGAAATGGACACTGCTCTACACGGACTAATGTTATTAGTGGAGTCTCCCAGGGTTCAGTGTTGGATCCATTGTTGTTTTCTATATTGATTAATGATATTGATGATGGTATATCAGGCTTATTGTCCAAGTTTGCAGACGATGCGAAGGTCAGCAGGGTTGTTAATGACACTAATGACGGTAAGCTGCTGCAGCACGATCTAGAAAAGTTGAGCAGGTTGGCTGAGAGGTGGCAACTGAAGTTTAACATTGACAAATGTAAAGTACTGCATATGGGAAGCAGTAACCCCAGAGTAATGTATCAACTGTGTGGTACTACGCGGACAAATTCAAGTTACGAAATTATGTTGTAGAGAGTGAAAAGAGTCTATGCACGGGTATTACAGTGGTATCGTCACCATGATCCCCACACTAGGTGGAAAAGGCCTGGGTTTGAAATCTCGTTGATGATGCGAGAAACTTTAATGCGCTTTTTTGACTCTGTGGCTGAGTTAGTCGGTCTCAGGCGTAGAAAGCAAGGCCCCCCCCCCAGAAACTGCGGGTTTTCATCCAGCAAAACAGGCAAATCGACCAGAGAACATAACGCAATTTACTAACAAAATACATATTTGGGTATATATTAGAAATAATAGGTGCCCAATTATAATAATTTTGTACTCACTGACAGTGGTAGAGGGTGAAAAGGACCTGGGGGTAATTGTGCAGGCAGATATGAAGTTTTCTGAGCAGTGAACACGGTCTTCAAGAGTAGCTCATGGTGTCTCAATGCTATACAGGAATTTTTCTTGCAGGGATAAGGAGGTGATTATCCCCTTGTATAAGGCAATGGTCAGGCTATACCTTGAGTACTGTATACAGGTCTGGAGGCCTCATATTAAGAAATATGTAGAGCTGTTGGAACGAGTACAGAAAGGGCAACAAGATTAGTGAATGGAACTAAGAGTTGCTCTTACAAAGAAAGGCTTAAGTTTTGCAAATTACAGTGACTGGAGACTAGGCACCGGCGAGGTGATCTGAGAGAGGTGTATAAAGCCTTGAATGGTTTGCGCATGCTCAATGCTGATGGGATGCTTCCTCTTTCTCAGAATAATTGCCTGAGAGGTCATAAATTTAAATTTGAGGAAAGACAGTTGTAGGATGGATGTGCGGAAGTTTGCCTTTAGCCAGCGGGTAGTTGATTACTGAAATAAACTTCCATCTGTCATTGTAGAAGTTGACAGCTTAAATAGATTCAAGGCAGAACTAGACAAATATTTGGAATGGGTGGATAGGTGAAATGAGAAGGGTGTGTGTGTTTTTTTTTTTTTTTTTTGGCTGATGCTATATAAGCTTGCTTTCTTGCATCATGTGCCTTTGCTAATGCTATTTCTTTTAATGTCATTAGTTCCAACGTGTACAACACCTTTTGTGCCCTTAAAAGATGATATCTCTACGTCATCAACTTTTGCCCATGGCAGTCATACCCTGGTCCTGTTCTGCCTATCCTTGCATACCCTGGTCCTTGAGGTTGTCACAGACATTCTCTCAGATTTGCCAGACAAGCTGCACTTGCTACCTGGGAGTCTAAAACGCTGATGGAACTGATATTTGGGTGACACTCAAGTGAAGTGGACCCAATTTCGGCGAAGTCCGGACGGTCTGTGACAGCCAAATCCTCTGCTTGCATCCTCTGCTTGCACCTTCACGATGGTGGGACTGTTAGTAATCCTGGGTATAACTTCCATGCACAAGTACATGGTGGGTGACCACTCAGGTGTGAACCAACGTAAGCAGGGGTCGAGGTGTGGCGCCCACACCACATGGAGGAACACCGCCCCCTCTATGTTACCAGGCAGTACTAGGTGGTAGATGACTCTCATCGACCGGTGCAATACCACCACTTTGCTTATTGGAGGCTTGAAGTGGTGGAACCCATGTTTAGTCTCTAGAGCTAAATTCCGGTCAACCCTTCCCTATCTCTTCCATCATGCAGTATGATTGATGACTTTTGAGGTTATGATGAACGTCGTGGTGAGATCCAATATTCCTTACATTTCGACGGTACAGCTCTAAAACGGTGTTCACAGGCCGGCCGCTAGTTAGTACACCGGACCGAACCTATTGGTAACTCTCTAGGAGGCTTCTGGATCAGCTAGTGTATAATCTTGCTACCTCTACTCTGCCAGATAGTGACTGGAGGGAGTCCGAGTAGTGTGTGTATGCGGAGAGCATTGTCGAGGCCACGTTATGCCAAGGATCTGGGTATATTCTTACCTCGTGTACGCCATATCCAAAAATTTCATTACTTCATAAAGCATATCCCACCCACTTTTTCTTATATTGAATACACCATGAATTGTCAAACTAATACAGCAAGCTTATCTGCGAAAAGATCTAAACCTCCCAAGCACTTCCTAATTCATTTCACAAATATACGTAGTCTCAATTCTAATCTCAACGATGTCCATTTCCACTTGCAATCTGCCAAACCATGTACTTTTTCTGACAGAATCTCAGTTATCGGTTGATTCAACTACTGCTCATCTCAGATGCCCAAATTATTCACTGTATGATTCCTTTTGCCTCAAAGGTGGTACTTGTGCATTTGTCCGTTCTGATATTCCCTGTCAGAGACGTGGCAATTTGGAATCTCCCCTCTTTGATCTCCTCTGGCTTAAAATCTCTCCACCTCATTGTGTCAAATTCATCTGTTGTCTCTACCGTTCTCCCAACTCCACTAATCACATGGAGCTCTTTGACTTCCTCTCTTTGCAACTTGACTTTTTCCAGTCCAACTTTCCTAACAGTGAGGTAATTTTCCTTGGTGATTTTAATGTTCACAATTCCAGCTGGCTACGTTTTCTAGTCATCCCGAAGCAGGTCGTGATGCTGAGGCTTTTGCAATTACTAATGACCTAGCACAGATTGTTCATCTACCTACAAGAATACCGGACAATCCTAATCATACAGCCAATACACTTGATCTTTTTCTCACAAACAACCGTTCTAAGTACACGGTCGAAGTGAGAGGTCGTTTAGGCACTTCAGATCACAACTTGGTGATTGTCTCTTCTCCAATGGAACCTTTATCTCATGGCTATTCCCAACGTCGTGTTGTTTGGCATTTCAAGAATGTAAAATGGATGACCTGCGAGACTTCTTTTCTTCGTTTCCTTGGTCGGATTACTGTTTCAAAACTTCTGATGTCAGCGTTTGCTCAGATCGTGTCAGTGAAATTATTCTTGCAGGAATGGAAACCTTTATCGCACACTCCACTTTAAAATCTCGTCCTTTATCTAAACCTTGGTTTTCCAATAAATGTGCTAAGGCTGTTCAAGAGAAGAATGTTGCATATCGTAAGTGGCTTGTTTCTAATTCTTCAGTTTCATTTTCTGCCTACACCAAAGCTCGCAACAATTGTAAAGCAGTTATTAATCAGTCCAAACTAGAGTTTGAACAGGCTGTGTAGAAAACTTGCTTCTTGCCCTAATGATAGCCGTGCATTCTGGTCTCTTGCCAAAGCTATTGGCCGCAACTTTTGCCCATCTCTGCCCAAACCAGATGGTTCTGTTGTCACTTCAGCCAAGGATAAAGCTGACCTGCTGGCATCCCATTTTTCTTCCAGCTCATGTATTAATGATCTTGGTAAAACACCTCCCACCATTCCCAACATGCTCCATTCAATGCCTCCTGTGGTCTTCCATCAAAAGGATATCAGAAGGATTTTGATGAATCTTGATGCTAAGAAAGCTCCAGGTCCTGATGGTATTTCTCCACTTGTTCTCAAAACCTGTGCTCCTGAACTTACTCCTATTCTTTGCCGCCTTTTTTCACTTTCTTATTCCAAAGGTGTTTTTCCTTCTGCTTGGAAATTTGCTCATATCCACCCAGATCCTAAAAAGGGTGACAAATCCCTCC
This sequence comes from Mastigoproctus giganteus, assembly GCF_048544385.1. Classification (NCBI taxonomy): domain Eukaryota; kingdom Metazoa; phylum Arthropoda; class Arachnida; order Uropygi; family Thelyphonidae; genus Mastigoproctus; species Mastigoproctus giganteus. The sequence goes on along the minus strand of NC_143583.1, from coordinate 112,635,346 downwards.
CATCCAGTTATCATCCCATTGCAATTACTTCTACTCTTTCTAAAGTAATGGAGAAATCAATTAACTGCCAACTCTTCATCTACCTTGAAACCTTCTGTCTGATCAACGATCGCCAGTAATGGATTCCGTCAGTGTCGATCCACTGGTGATATTCTGGCTTATGTTACCTATTTATGGACTAATTCAATGGAAAGGTTCGGTGAAGCACAAGTAGTTGCTCTTGACATCTTCAAAGGCTTTTGATCGTGTTTGGGATAAAGGTCTAAATAAGCTTCCATCTTATGGTTTGCCAACTGTTTTTAGTAATTGGTTATCCAGTTTTCTCTCTGATCGCTCACTGAGGGTTATGGTAGATGGCTCTCTGTCTTCTAACTTCTCCACTAATGCTTGTGTCCCCCAAGGTTCAGTTCTTTCCACCACTCTTTTCCTCCTGTATATTAATGACCAAAACTATGGATAGGATTTCCATTGAGTGGAAATCCTATCCATGGTTTTGCCAGTGATAGCACATTGCATCGCACTTTCCATTTTGAGAAACCTTGTCCTGCTCAATCAGTGTCAATTTTTCAAAAATACGCTACGAACTCCTTAAATGCCGATCTTCAGGTAATTCTCCAGTGGGGCAAAGACAACTTAGTTGATTTCAACCCTTCTAAAAGTCAGTCTTGTCTTATATCTCGCAAAAAGGATTCTTCTGCTCCTATGTTTATCTTTAGTGACACTCCGATTTCTAGACAAAATGATATATCTCTTTTGGGGATTACCCTGACTTCTAATCTCTCTTGGCACAAGCACATTACAAATATTACTTCCTCTGCATCTAATAAACTTGGTTTTCTCTTTCACCCTCTGTGTTACTTTTCTTCCAAACAGCTGTTTACTCAACAAATCGCAAATCCGTCCTACCACGGAAATTTGTTCCCACATCTGGGGCGGTGTCCCCCAAACCTCTCTCAGACTTCTAGATTCCATTCAGAAGAGGGCAGTTAGGTTAATTAATGACTCATCTCTAACAGAATCTCTCCACTTGCTGTCTCACAGACGTACTGTTTCTGCTGCTTGCCCTTTCTACAGATACTTCCATGGAGACTGTTCTTCTGAATTGGCTTCTATAATTCCCGCTCTCTCTCTTTCAAAACAGTCCGAACACATGCCGCCACCAGCCAACATCCATTTACTGTCCACCTTCCAACCCACAGAACCAAGTTTTCATCTTCCTCATTTATTCATTCAACTGCCGTTTTCTGGAACAACCTTCCTTCATATGTATTTCCTGAAAATTACAATCTACAGAAGTTCAAGTCCAATGTCAACAAATATCTTCTTTCGTTTTCTCAACCTCCAACTCAAGCACGGCACTAAGTACTATTAGGTTCTAATACCTCATGTTTGGGATTCACATAAAAAAAAAAAAAAATAGTATATTCCCTGTCTTCCCGACATTAGAATTACCAACAATAACTAGTTCCAGTTGGACCAGTGCATTCTTCCTTTGAGATTGCTGCTGTGTTGCCTAATGCATAGGAGTGAGCTCTGGCATTGAGTTGGGCAGCTGAGATCTTGATGCGCTTCTCATATTAATTTCTTCAAAGCCATTTACCCTGCATCTTAAGCTCTCATAGATGTCCATCAGAACACTGAGTTGGGGCCTAATTTCTTGACACTCTTGATATCTAGCACACACACACAATGACATCCTCTTTGGCTAGATCGTATCCAGTTTTAAAATGTTCAACAAACATTTCACATTTTGTACATTTTTTGAGACTGTGATTCGTTGGAGAATCGCCCCTTCATGTCTCCTCGAGTCACAGCAGTATCGCTAGTCTGTGAACTTTGCTTCGCAGCTCTAGTGTTGGTCATGATTTCCATTTAAATACAGTTTAATTAACAATGGAATTTAATAAGATTAATAAATATTTTTGATTAATTGATAATACTATACTAAGCTTACAGATTCTTAATACAGTGCTTCGTATTACGTTATCTAGTTTTACATTTTACGCTATCAGTTTGAGATATGTACGCTGCGCTATTTCTTATTGATTACAATATGCCGGCTAGTTGAACAATATTGGCTCCAACACCTGGAGTCATAACTTCCAAAGATCACTAGTTAAATTCAAAATAAGAAGCTCATGAACGCTACTAAACCTATTTAATATCTCTGTAAAACACAAGGTATTATGTTAATCAATGATGAATACGGTAAACTATCAAAATACTTATCTCTTTACAGCAGCCAAAAATCCACCAACTGTTCTCTTCCGCGACCAATATATTTTATATCTTACCGATATCAGATATATATATCTGATAAAAAAGAGGATTTCCAGGGAAGAAGAAGGAATACAAACATATACACCCCAGGGGCTCACATCTGGTGAGTTTGGGCTTGGCACACCCAGGGTCCTGAGCTGGATATCATCATTCTTCTCTTTCTTGGTGATTCCATTCTCTCTCTCTCTCTCTCTCTCTCTCTCTCTCTCTCTCTCTCTCTCTCTCTCTCTCTCTCTCTCTCTCTCTCTCTCTCTCTCTCTCTCTCTCTCTCTCTCTCTCTCTCTCTCTCTCGGTAACTCAGAAATATTTTGTGGCTGTTGCAGCAGCATAAGCCTCAAAGCTTCCTTGCACCATATGGCTAATAATAATAATATTGTCTGAACTGTTATTGGTCTCTAATTGGAGAACTTCTCTTCATTGCAAAAATCATTTGGAAAAAGTATTAAATTAGTTAAAATTCTCTTTTACTAATCAAATCTGTTTAGGTGTGCTTTTTGTTGACAACTTTTAAATTTCTGGCAAAATCGAAATTTGTCACAAATTAAGTAAGTTATTTTTGTTATGATTGGTGTGTGTGTGTGTAATTTTTTTTTTTTTTTTTTTTTTTTTTTAGGTCACTGCTTGTCAGGAGAAAAATGATAGTGATGCAGATGTCTGTAGTTCTAAAGCTATTGCAACAGTAAGAACCCTTCCTCTCAGTAAGTATTTCCTATTAATTATTTTTATATGTATGTTTTTTTTCTTGTGTGCTGAATTTTACTATTAGGTTTCTTGTTAACAACTTTTCACATAAAAAAAAAAAAAAAAACTATTATTTTCAATTGAAGTTACTTGAATATTTAAGTTGTCTTCTAGTGAAATTAAAAGGGAAAAGAATCTATCCCAAGAAGTAATGAAAGAATTTGAAAATGTGTGACAGCAAAAATATGTGCTATGCAACGTCCCTGTGAAAAACTCGGCAAACGTCATTTATAGAGTTAGTATTAGTAGTGGCATACCATGCAAGAAAGCAAGCTTGATTATAAAGCATCAGCCAAAAAAAAAAAAAAAAATCGCATGTTACCTGCCTATCCATTACATAATTTGTCTAGTCTTTCCTTGAATTTATTCAAGCTACCCAATTCCATAGCAGGTAGTTGATAGTTGGACTAAACTTCCACAGATTAAAGTTTGTTCCAACAATCAACCACCCGCTGGCTGAATGCAACCCTCTGCACGTCTATCCTGCAACCATTTCTTCCCAATTTGAATTTGTGCCTGCTCATGTGTGCAGATCCTTGTGGTGTTACCCTCTAAATAATGCTGTCAACTTGAAAAAAAGTCTTAAAACTGAATTGATTTTAAGAATCCACAGAAAACTAAGGAACATTAAAAATTCAGTGAATAAACTCTAGTGTATTTACATAGTATTTAATATAATAACAAAAAGAGATATAAAATTTGAAAATCAATAACATTTGTAGCTTCCATTTTCATGTCTTCATTTCAGCAAATTTATTGATAACTTCATCAAAATTAATTTAACTGGCATATTCATTTTCAACAGGTAATATAGCTATATTTGCTAATCTACTCTGACCCAGTGATGAGCGAAAGTAATTTTTAATTAATTTTAATATGGAAAAGCTTCTTTTGCAAGAAGTTATAGTTACACATACTGTTAAAAAGAATCTTAAACATAATAATAAATTTGGTAGAGATTCTGAAAAATCCTACTTTATAATAAACTCTACAAACTGCAAAGGTGTCCACTGTTTTGTGTCCTCAACAGTTATTTTTGCAGCTTGTAAGTCTTAGTCGGCCAGTTTCTTTGTGATGTAATTCATTGAAAATTTCGGTCAGCTTTGAAATATGCACTTTATATTCTTTCATCACTACAGCCAAAATATTAGCATTAGCATTAGTTGAGGCATATTATGCAACAAAGAAAGCTTATACAGAAAAAAAACTAAAAAAATCTTCCCATTTCATTTCACCCATCCGATCACTCCAAATGTTTGTCTAGTTCAGCCTTAAATTTATTTAAGCTCTCAACTTCCACAACAACTGCTGTAAGTCTGTTGCAGCAATCAGCTACCTGCTGGCTAAAGGCAAACTTCCGCACATCTATTCTACAACTATCTTTCCTCAATTTGAATCTCATTTTGGTTCTTAGTCTGAGCAAACAGCAGCTGGAGACTAGGCACCTCACAGCTGCTGCAATTTGCAGAACTTAAGCCTTTCTTGGTAAGAGGACCCCTTTATTCTTCTCAGCAATCTTGTTGCCCTTCTCTGTTCATGCTCAAGCAACTGTACATCCTTCCTAAAATAAGGCCTCCAGAGCTGTAGGCAGCACTCAAGGTGTGGCCTGAATTACCTCCTTGTCTCTGCTAGCAAAATTCCTATTTATCATTGGCAAAACTCCATGAGTTGTTCTGGCAGCCCGTCTGCACTGCTCAAAGAACTTCATAACCGAATGCACAATTCTCCACCTCCCTGAGTGTAGTACCACACAGTTGGTATGTTTCTCTTGGGTTACTGCTACCCATATGCAACTTTGCAGTACTTTGCATTTGTCAATATTAAACTTCAGTTGCCACTTCTCAGCCCATCTGGGTAACTTTTCTAGATATTGTTGCAGTAGCATACTGTCTTTACTATCATTAACAACCCTGTCAACATTTGTATCATCTGCAGACTTGGACATTAAACCTGATATGCCTTCATCAATATCATTAATAAATACACAAAACAACAATGGCCCCAGCACCAAACCAATGGGGACTCCATTAATAACATTAGTCCGTGTAGAGCAGTGTCCATTTCTTACCACTCTGCCGTCTCCCACTGAACCATCCCTTTATCCATTGCAGCAACAGGGCACCTCCATAGCCAGGTGGGCAGGAGCAGCAGTGCATAGCACATGCTTCTTGATTAGACCGGGGTTCGAGTCCGTGACCATCAAATACGGAGGAAGCGGAAAGGTCAGGGAATGACCACCGCATATCCTCGGAGCAATATGGCCTCAGTTGCTAATGCTCCTAAAAAAAAAAACCAAATAACAAATAACAAATTGCAGCAACTTTCCCTTAATGCCGTACCGCTCTAAGTTGTACAGTACTCTTCCATGTGCAACAATATCAAAAGCTTTCCTGAAATCCAAATATATGATATCAAAATTATTTTTTGCCTCCAGTTCCTTTGTGACACATCATAGTATCCAATCGAATTGGTCAGACAAGACTTCCCCTTAACAAACCCATGATGTGTCTGAACTATTACTGCAGTCTTGTCTAGGTGATCCTGCATCACTTCTTTAACCAGTGACGCCATTATTTTCCTCAGAACAGAAGTTAAACTAACAGGTCTATAATTATTTGCATCCCCCTTTGAACCCCCTTTGTGATTTGGGGATACATTTGCAACATATTCAGTCATCTTCAACATCTTCATGGGGACTTCCCGTGAATCTAAGAATTCTCTCATAATTATGGCTAACGGTTTGCTTATTTCCCTTGATACCTCCTCAATATAACTGGATAGATTCCATCTGTCTCAGGTGCCTTTTTTATGTTTAACTTCAACAATTTCTCCTTCACTTTGCTCTCTGTTATTACAAAATCATTTGGCTTCCTGTTAGAGTTTAGTAAACTTCTGTCCTTCCCTTCCTTACAGAATTCCTCATGTGTGAATGTAGATGCAAAATACTCATTCAGTTTGTCAGCCATCCGAGCAGGATCATTAACAGTCAAACCAACAACATGAAGTGGACCAATCTGATTCATCTCTTTCCTTATAGAGTTTACATAAATAAAGAAGTCTTTGTTATTTTTCTTTGCATCCTTTGCCAAGGATTTCTCGTAATCAGCCTTTGCTTGCTTAACCTCTTTTATGACTTGATTACAGACTAGCTTATGTCTGCCATAAGCTTCTCTGTCACCTGATAATTTATATGCATCCTACGCATTTTTCTTCTCTGCCACGAGCCTCATTAGTTCATCTGACCTCCATTTAGGTCTAAATCTTGAACAGTATTTCTTAATTGGTATGAAAAGCTTAGTAGCTTGCAAGATTAATTCCTTGAAGGCTTCCCATTTAGAATTCACTGTTTTTAATCTCATCAATTGATCCCACTGTATAGAATTTAAAAACTGCCTGAGACCACTGTAGTAGCCTTTACAAAAACAAAAACCCTTCCCTTTTACCCTTGATGGTAGTTACTTCTTTAAGTAAATCCCGCATCAGTTGGCTGTGATCACTGTCACCTAGCGGTTCCTTTATCTGTGAATTCCTAATGCATGAATCATCACTGCTGATAATCAGATCAAGAGTATTACTCCCTCTGGTTGTCCCTCAAACATGTTGCTGTGGAAAACAATCCTCCAATATCTTCATATCTGACTGCACAATTGTACAGTCAGATATGAAGTTTTCTGAGTATTGTAGACAGACTGCCAGAGTTGGTCATGGGGTCTTGTCAATGATATATAGGAATTTTGTAAGAAGGGATGAGGAGGTGATTATCCCCTTGTATAAGGCAATGATCAGGTCGCACACCTTGAGTACTGCATACATATCTGGAAGCCTCATTTTAGCAAGAATGTAGAGTTGCTAGAACGAGAGAAGGGAAACAAGACTGGTGAAGGGAACAAAGGGGTGCTCTTATGAAGAAAGGCTTAAATTCTGCAAATTGAAGCTTCTGGAGACTAGGCACTTGCAAGGTGATCTGATTGAGATGTATAAGGCTTTGAATGGATTGAGCAGGCTTAATGCCGAGGGGATTCTTTCTCTTGCTCAGATTACAAACCCGAGGGGGCATAGATTCAAATGAGGAAAGACAGTTGTAGAATTGATGTGTGGAAGTTTTCCTTTAGGGTAGAAGATTGCTGGAACAAACTTCCATCTCTTTTGTGGTAAGTTGATAGCCTAAATAAATTCAAGGCAGAACTAGACAAACATTTGGAATGAATGGATCAGTGAAATGGGAAGGGTTTTTTTTTTTGGCTGATGCTGTATAAGCTTGCTTTCTTGCCTTATGTGCCTGTACTAATGCTAATGCTAATAAATCCTCAGAAGTCTTGCTAGCATGGAGTGACCAATCCACAAGTTCCAGTCAATATCTGGAAAGTTATAATTCCCCCTTACAAGACATTCTGATTTACTGGCCCACTCTATTTCTCTGCACAATTGTTCGTTGTACTTATCAGAATCATATATGGTTGAATGATGGCAAACGATGAAAGAATTTCGCCCATCGCTTTCGAATGAACCTCCAATTCTCGATGAAACCTATTCAGGCCTTCATACATTGCTATTTTTAATTCTTTATGGAGTGACAGTCCAGCACCCTTTGTCCTTTCTCCTCTTTTTTTTTTTTTTTTTTTATCTTTATTCTTCCTGTTCTTCCTATTGAAATGCCCATTTACTCACAAGTTGTATTTGCAACTTGAAGAGCCCTTTCTACAATTTTATTTCTTTATTCATTAATAAATAATTTTAAGGTCTGTATCTTTCCAACACATTTTTTCAGGCTTTTTCCAACTGTTTGTAAATATCTTTGTGCAAGGTTAACTTGTATAAATTCATGCCAGAAAGAAAGACAACTTCGAAAAGAAAAATCACATATGGATGATAATAAAATTTCAGCAGTCCTTCTGGTATCTATATTCTCTTGAGGTTCACACAATGTTTGTAGAATAGAAGTTATTTTTTCAAAATTCATTTTGACCCTATTTACAGATTCATAGTGTGCACTCCACCTTGTCTGGGCAAGTCTTTTGACTGTCATTCTTGTATGTTTTTTCATTATTTCCCAATAGTGTGGAGAAAATGAAAAGAAAGAGTAAAGGTTTTTCAAAGTTCCAAAGAAGGTTAAGCTTGACGAAACACTTGCAAATGAATGCATTCTGCATAAATTTAATGAGTGGTTTGGACGGGACATAAACAGTGCTGTGGGATTAATTCCCTTGATTTTAGATTGGACCCCACCATGAATTCCTGCCCATGGTTGCCGCGTTGTTGTAGCCCTAACCACTGCAGAGATTTATATCCAGTCCATCCATTTCTAAATTATTCAAAATTTCTTTTGTGAATTCGGCAGCAGTCTTTCCACAACAATGGGGAAGAAGCCTAATAATGACTCATTCACTTCAACCTTGTCACCTACAATGCGAACATATCTAATTATTTCACATATTTGGTTAGTGTGGGATACATCTGGTGTACTGTCGAATAAAATTCCAAATTATTTACCTTATTTTATATTATTGGCTACTATATATATATTTTTTCTCACATGGAACAAACGGGTGCTCTTATGAAGAAAGGCTTAAGTTTTGCAAATTACGGTGTCTGGGGACTAGGCACCGGCGAGGTGATCTGATAGAGGTGTATAAAGCCTTGAATGGTTTGAGCATGCTCAATGCTGATGGGATTCTTCCTCTTGCTCAGAATAATCACCTGAGAGGGCATAAAATCAAATAGAGAAAAGACAGATGTAGGATAGATGTGAGGAAATTTGCCTTTAGCCAGTGGGTGGTTGGTTGGTGGAATAGACTTCCATCCCTTGTCGTGGAAGTTGATAGCCTAAATAAGTTTAAGGCTCAGCTGGACAGGTATTTCAAACGAACAGAGGGGTGAAGTTGAAGTGGTTATTTTTTATTTATTTTTATTTATTTATTTATTTTTTTTTTTTTGCTGATGCTGCATAAGCTTGCTTTCTTGCATCAAATGCCTCTACTAATGCTAATGCTAATTTCCTAAACTGTCAATAAACTCATTTTGAATCCCTGGCAATAAATATGAAAGTTGTTTCCTATGAGATGAGTGTTCAATTCTTAAAATATGTTCTTTCAAAACGGGGTCATAATTTAATAGCAACTCTACCATTTCTCTAAAATTTCCTTTATTTGTAGAAAATATGAGTTCATCATGGCCAAGAAAAAGGAAGATTCTGAAGAGCAGAAATAAGATTACAGCTAAAAGCCGATGTAAAACATCTCTCTATTTCTTTCTTTCTTTCTTTATTTATCTAGTACTGTCTGATGAATGTAGTCAATAGTTTGTTGAAACTTCAACCCTGCACTTAAGGTTTTCCACTTTTCCGAGCACCCTCATGGGTAGCACAGTTAATAGGATTGCTGTCCTCCCCCACACTGGGTGGAAAAGACCAGAGTTCAAATCCTGTCGATGACGGGAGGAATGTTTATGGATCTTTTTCACAATGTGGCTGAGTTAGTTGGTCTCAAGAAATGGTAGCATGGTTTTTTTCTCCCAGAAACTCAGGTTTTTTGTCCAGCAAAACAGAAAATCAACCTCAGAACACACGCAATTTACAGACAACATATTCGGAGCAACATGGTCTTAAGTCGCTGATTCTCCAAAAATGCAGTAACAAGTACAATAATAACTCCAAGCACGAGAGATGCTGTTCACTTTTTTCATGGTCAGAAACTTTTGGGTTTAATTTCCACCAAGTTTTAAATCCCATGATAAAGTTGGATGTTTCGATTTCTTTATTCTCCAGTGAAAATAGTTTGCAGAAAAAACAAAATGAATTTCCTGATGATGGTGAATAAACCATCCTTGTTCTTAAAAAAATTTTTTTTCTCCATTTGGCCATGTCTTATAAAACCAGGAAGTTATCTGTCGACATTTTCCTTTAATTTTTTCTCCTGCTCTTTCAGCAATGTCAAAAGGTCCATCCTTATTTTGAAAATATTCACTGCCTTTCTTAATAAAATAAATTCTCAAGTTATCTGGTACTGAGGTAGGCCAAAAAAGCAGTGTCGGAATACTTAAAAAATATGTTTATTTCATTTCCTTTTCAGCATCTTCTCTCTGCTCGTGTGTATTTTCACTAGGTTGTTCTCCATTAGTGGATGAATAACTTTGTCTGTTTGATCCTCTTGAGAAGATGAACTCTTGTACTTGCTCTTCTGATTTATCATGCTGAATGTCTATTGCACTAGATGTTGAAGGTGTAACGTACTTTAACAATGATCCAGACATTGCTTTCTTTGGTTTTCTCTGTTGAAATCTGCTGGGTCGATCTCGCTTCATTTTGTACTTATACGTAGGGACCTATATAAAGCAGTTCATTAAAAAAAGGAAAATATCTATCTGTAAAATTTAAAATAAGTAGAAATCAAAGTGAAAAATGAGTTTGCAGGAAATACAAAGGCTTGTCTGTATACTTCGTATAAATCTGCTCACCAAAAATCTGATGCTAACGTAATGACTTGTAAGACAAACTCTAAAAAAAATGTGGTTAAACTAAACGTGTTTGTAAAGGCTGAATATTGTTTTGATCCCCAGTTTTATGTGCTTAATAGTATACCAAAAATTTAAATGCAAGTATTACAGTAGCAGTCGGTTAATATAAAAATCAAATTATCTTGACGTTAATTAAATTGTTCAAATAGAAATTTCAACTAGCAACTGTAAATTTAAGTGGAGAAAGATAAATTAAAAAAAAAAAAAGTTTAAATTATTTTGTTAAAGTTAATACTTTCCTTCTCGTATTTTCAAATGATGGCACCATTTCTGGCTAGTGCCCGGATGGATCTCCCCTTGCTATGCTACTGCATGTCTCTGAGCAAGAGGAATGCCATCAGCATTGAGCTTACTCGACTAGGCACCTGCAAAGTGATCTGATTGAGGTGTTTAAGGCAATACATATTTAGCAATTGCAGAACTGAAGCTTTTTTTGGTAAGATCACCCTTTCATTCCTTTCAGTAATCTCATTGCCCTTCTCTGCACCCATTCCAGCAAATCTTACATCCTTCCTAAAATGAGGCCAAGGCCTCCAGACCTGTATGCAGTACTCAAGTTATGGCCTAACCATTGCCTTCTACAAGGTGCATTCAAGTTATAAGGTCTTCTAATTTATTTTGCACAGATCTCACAAAATTTTTTTTGTGAGAAATAATTTTATTTCTCAAAAAAAAAAAAAAAAAATCACAGTATACGTGTAGGACTGCATTTAGTCTAACTGTGAATCAGTTCTAATTGTTTTCAGAAGATGCAGCACAATGCAGTATGTCACATTGATTGCAGTGCCCTTAACATTTTACAGTGGAGTCTCGACTTATGATGACATCGACATCCAATATTCTCAGGAACCAATATACCTTCCATATGTTCTCTTTGCAGGTACCGATAGCTTTCCAATATAGCTGGAATGATACATGGGTGGAAACTTTCAGATGCATGCCGCACGGAACATCACTTTTACGATTGTTCTTAACCAATTAGCATCTTTTTTATTGTTAAACAATGTTATTGTTCAACGTGTGGCGTGCAGAACATCACTTGTATGGATTGTTTCTGATCTACGACAATCTGAAACTTAAAGCTCCATCAACTAGTGGCAGTGCACTTTGAAGACTTTAATGCCAGCAAAGACTGGTTTTGAGAGCTTTAAAAAAAGGGCGAATATCAAAAGTGTTGAAAGGCATGGGGAGACATTCATTGCTGGTAAAAAAGCAGCTGAGACGTTTAAAATTGAATTCCAAGAGTTTGTTGATCAGGAAGGTTATTTTCCCCAGCAGGTTTTTAACAGTGGCAAAACCAGCCTCTTCTGGAAGTGAATCCCCATGAAAACGTACATCACTAAGCATAAGCCTATGAAAGATAGACTCACTCTCCTGTTTGGTGAAACGCCTCTTGAGATTTTAAGCTGAAGCCTTTGCTTGTGTATCACTCTAACATACCCAGAGTATTTAAACAACAAAAGGTTGACAAAGCCATGCTGGGAGTGTTTTGGCACAGTAACAAGAAGGCCTGGGTTACAGAATATGTCTTCAATGAATGGGAGCTTGAAGTTTTTTCTCCTTTAGTGAAGAGTTATTTTGAGAAAAATAAGCTTCCTCTGAAGGCACTGCTGCTGCTGGATAATGCGCCAGGTCATGATCCCAACCTTGTTCAATCTCTTGAGGCAGAATTTGAATTTGTTCAAGTCAAATTTTTGCCACCCAACACCACTTCTCTTCTTCAACCAGCAAATGATTGCAAACTTCAAAAAAATCTACACCACGAAAATGTTTTCAAGTTGCTTTGCAGTGACCTCTGGTGAAAATGCTGTCACCCTCAAAGATTTTTGGAGGTCGAAGTTCAATATGCTGGACTGTGTGAGGCTGATTGTAAGTTCTTGGAATAATGTTTCCACCTGGTGCTTAAATTTCACCTGAAAAAAATCTGGCCTTTAATCATCCATAATGTTGATGGATTTGAAGATGATGGTGCTTTGACAAATGATATTGTCACTCTTGGTAAATCATTGAGTCTGGAGGTTGGCAAAAAGGATGTGGAGGACGTTATTGACGCTCAATGATGTGAGCTAACAGAGAAGCTATAAGAGTTGAAGAAAATTAGGGACAGTGACACTGGAGAGGAAGAGGAAGAAAAAGACACCCAAAAGGTGTCAGACGAAGAGTTATTATTAGCCACGTGGTGCAAGGAAGCCTGAGGTTTATGCTGCACCAGTCAAAAAAGAATTTCTTAGTTATCCTGAGAGAGAGAGAGAGAGAGAGAGAGAGAGAGAGAGAGAGAGAGAGAGAGAGCGAGAGCGAGCGAGCGAGCAAGCAAGAGTCAGAAGTAGAAGGGAATTACCAAGAAAGAGAAGAATGATGATATCCAGCTCAGGATCCTGGGTGTGCCAAGCCCAATCTCACCAGATGTGAGCCCCTGGGGTTAAAGTTTAAGACCATCATTTCTTGTTGGGAGCGTTTAAGAGAATTGGTAAAAAGCAGCACCCTGATATCGAAAACACTGAACTTATGATGGGCAAAATGGAAGACAAAGTCATTTCTTACTTCAGGAAGCTACAAAAACAGTCCACTTTGGACAGTTTCTTTGCAAGTAGCAGCAAAAGACAAAAGAGTGAAAAGACACTGACGCTTGATATAGTCCCACCACCACTACTTCACCATTGATTTTATCAGCTGTGCTGCACTTCAAGTCTAAGGTAAATGCTAATTTATTGTTGGCGTTTTATTTTAGGATGTTTTATAACTTCAATAATCTTTATAAAACACTCATTTTTAATGTAAAAATGAAGTATAACATGTAAGAAATACCTATTTTATATGTTGATGGGGAATGAATTACAGGAAATCAATGTCTTGTTGGTTTCAACTTACAAGATTTTCACCATACAGTGGGTTGTGGGGAATGAATTACTATCGGATGTTGGGCCCCACTGTACTATGTTTATAATAAATGGTGTTCTTCGCTCCTCAGGAAGACACATGCAAAAAGACGTGTCAACTTGTAAATTTGACAATTTGTGAAGCAATATTCACTTGAGATGCTGCAGTAAATGGATCTTTCTTTCTTTTCCTCAGTTGTCATGGGTTCCAGGCCCCGGGTGCCAAGCGAATGTGATCGAGCGTTTTCTCTGTGCTTAAAAAGTGATTATCTAAAAGCGATTTAAAGTTATATTAAGTTCCTGTCCTTAAGAAATTTATTTTTTATCAGCTACTGTCACAAAAAGTATTTGTACAGAGCAAGAAAGAAAAGCTACCTTTCTTTATTTTTCATATTTCCTTTACTAACACTTACTACTCTACGCTTAATCACACCGGGCACTGCTCCTGCCTCCCCGTGGCGGAGGCGCCTCCATAGCCAGGTGGGAAGGAGAAACAGTGCGTAGCACACGCTTCTTGATTAGACCGGGGTTCGAGCCCGTCACCACCAAATACGGAGGATGCGGAAAGGTCAGGGAATGACCACCGCATATCCCGGAGCAATATGGCCTTAGTTGCTAATGCTCCTAAAAACCAAATAACAAACAAAAATAAAAAATCCCTGTGGCGGGGCCGGAAATCTTGGCAGAAAAGCTAATCTGCCAAGGGCTAAAAGGAGCAAACATGGATCTGGATCAACATGCCTTTCCACCTCCCGAGCCGACAAGCTCTCGGCCAGAATTAGACAGTGATATAAGATTGAAAATAAAGTAAGTTTTCAAGAAGCAAGGAAAGTAATTGCTCCCAGTATGACTAAGCGTACATACGCCAGTATTGCACAAAAGTATCAATCAGTGGGCACCCAAACCGATGTTACAGTACCTTCAAACACTTCAATCTCTGACTGGGCTTGGGCTGTTCTCTCCCAGCAACAGTCCAATACCCCTAAGCAGTTGAACCAGGCAAATAATACTGCAATTACAGTACCAGCAACATCTCCTTCCCCAGTGATTGCTTCTGCATCGAATAAAAGGAGCTCACATTTAAAAAAGAATATCCAAGAAACATCTATGGATACATTCGACTCATCTAGACAAGAACCTATCTTAGAAATACATGCGGAAGAAGAAATGGACACCCGTCGACCATTCTTCTCCAAAAAAGACAAACAAAAGCCTGAACGTCACAAGCCAGCCATGTTAAAAAAACAGTCAGATACAGCTTCTTCTACTAAACACCAGTAATGCCTTATATTCTACAATGGAATTGCAGAGGATTTCGTAGCAACCTTAATGATATTCAAGGCCTAATTAACCGCTACTCTCCAGTTGGTTTCTGTCTACAGGAAACCTATCTAACTCCACAAATTTCCACCAACATAAAGAACTATGCCATCTATCGACAAGATCGTAATACTTCAAATGCTGCCCATGGAGGTGTGGCCATCTTCATCAGCTCAAAGATCCCGACCAAACAAATTGTTTTGCAAACTGATATTGAAGTTGTTGCCGTACGTTTGATAACCCAGATTGCGTTAACACTAGCATCAGTCTATCTCCCACCAAGTCATACCTTCTCTTCCAAGATCTTGAAAACCTGCTAATGCAATTACTACCCCCTGTCTATCTGTTGGGTGATTTCAATAGCCACCATCACTTATGGGGATCAACAAAAGTAGATACACATGGCTGCCTAATTGAAACTTTTCTAGACAAGCAAAACCTTACTGTTCTTAATACTGGTGCACCCACTCACATACAATTACCAACTGGACAAACTTCTGCAATTGATTTATCAATATGTTCCCCGATTCTGTTTCCAATCATAGAATGGTCTGTTTTAGATGACCCCTTGGGCAGTGATCATTTTCCGATTAGTTGTGATCTGCTCACTGCACAACCACCATTAGTCAAACCTGCAGGAAATGGAAGTTCTCTCAAGCCAACTGGGTCAAATTTCAATCTTTTGTCACCCTGGATGAGCAATATATACGTACACAGCCGATAGATGAAGCCACAGATTATATCATTTCACACCTACTATCTGCAGCTAAGTGTTCAATTCCATTGTCGAATCCTCGGTCCCGATGGCACCTCAACTATTGGTGGAATGAAGACTGCACAAAAGCAAAGAAGTTAAAAAATAAAGCATGGAATTTATTTCGTAGATCATCAACCATGGCTAATCTTATCAATTACAAGAAGCTAAGAGCGAAAGCACATCTCATTCAAAGGCAAGCCAAGAAGAATTCTTGGATTCGTTTTGCATCTACCATAAACAGAAACACTAACTCCAGGTTAATATGGAAGAAAATCAGACAGATTTCTGGAAAATTCCCTACAACCCCTTCACCAATTCTTTCATGGAATGGGCAGGAACTCTCTGCTCCTTAGGACATAGCAAATGCTTTGGGCAAAACGTTTGCTAAAGTTTCAGCGGCCTCAACTTATTCTGTGGATTTTCAGAAAATAAAGACCAAGACTGAAGAACGAGCCATAAACTTTCGAACCTCAGTTTTCCTACCGTATAACCAGCCTCTTCAATATCACAAACTTCTACATGCTATGAAAACGACACACAACGGTGCCACTGGGCCGGATGGAATATCTTATATCATGTTACAAAACCTTGGTGACAAAAATTTACAAATTCTACTGGTCTACTATAACAGAATATTTATGGAAAACATTTATCCCAGCTCTTGGCATCATGCCACAGTTCTTACCTTTTTGAAACCTGGAAAAGACCCTACACGGCCATGCAATTACCGACCAATTTCCCTCTCCAGTTGCCTCGGTAAATTACTTGAAAAAATTATTCATAATCGACTTGTTTGGACCATCGAAACACAACACCTAATGAGTAATAATCAGCATGGCTTTCGTAAGAACAGGTCCTCCTTAGATCTCATGATCAAGGCAGAGTCTGCAATTCGCAATGCCTTCGTAAAAAATTAACATCTCGTTTTGGTTTCCATAGACATAGAGAAGGCATTTGACACTACCTGGCATCATGGCATTCTCAGCGACCTCCATGCCCTTGGTCTACGAGGCAACCTTCCTATATTCATCAGAAACTTTCTCCAGAATCGTTCATTCCAAGTTCGATACCACAACTCGCTTTCTATGACATTTTTACAGGAAGAAGGAGTGCCACAAGGTTCTGTATTGAGTGCAATCCTCTTTGCCCTTAAAATCGATTCTATAACAAAAGAACTTCCAAATACAGTTGAGACCTATCTTTATGCGGATGATCTCTCCATTTCTTACCATTCTCAGAATATGAGATCCATAGCCATTTCTGCTGAGATAGACGATAGCCATTGAAATGGCTATCGTCTATCTCAGCAGAAAACTGTTGCAGTCCACTTTTGTAATCAACGAAAAATGCATACAGATCCTGAACTTCAGATGTCAAATTTTACCATTCCAGTGACCAACAATATCAGATTCTTGGGATTAATCCTTGACAGAAAATTAAATTTCTTTGAGCACATTAAATCGCTGCGTACTTCCTGCCTCAAAAAACTGAACATACTCAGAGCTTTATCTGCAATGTCTTGGGGAGCAGACTGTACCTCTTTGCTTCTGCTATATAGAGCATTGATCAGATCCCATTTGAATTATGGTGCTCCAATCTACGATTCTGCCCGAAAGAGTACACTATGCTGGTTGGACCCTATACAGCATAGTGCATTGCGGATTGCCCTTGGCGCATTCAGGACATCTCCCACTCATAGTTTATATATTGAAGCACATGAGCCCCCTCTTTGTCTCCGCAGGAAAACATTACTTCTTAAGTATGCAGCCCGAATACAAAGTTGCTGTCAGCATCCTATTGGGCCATATCTCTTTAGTCCACCACTGCAAAACCTTTATAGAAATAAACCCAGTAAAATAAGACCAGCAGGCTTACGCCTAATTGAAATAACACAGAGTTGGAATATTCATAATGTCAACAGGCTAGACATAGTGAAATGCTCTCACCTACCTTGGACACCTCCTCCACAATTAACTTGTGATACTTATCTTCAAAAATGGGGAAAGAATCTTCTACCGTCACTTAACGTGAAACAACTCCATGCAAGCCATATTCAGAAATATGCTAGTTTATTGCCAATATATACTGATGGATCCAAATCACATTCAGCCGTTGGAGCAGCAGCAGTATTTCCCTCTACAATCATTTCTGCTTCCCTTCCACCTGAGTATAGCAGCTTCTCTGCAGAACTTCATGCAATAAAGTTAGCTTTAGAAAACCTGAATCTCTACCCATCTCTAAAATATATTGTATACACTGACACTCTCTAAGCTTAATTACCTCAATACAAAACTTTTCCTACAAGGTTCATCCTATTTTAAACCAAATCAGAAGCCTCCTATTAAAAATTGAGGAACGTCATCAATCAGTGACCTTTTGCTGGATCCCAGCCCATTCAGGGATAAAAGGGAATGAACTGGCTGACAAAACTGCCAAAAATCCATCAACTTATGATTTAACGCTTGCTCCTATTCCAATCTATGACTATAATCATATCATACAAACAACATGTCTGGCACTGTGGAAAGAGTTATGGCACACCCAAACCAATAATAAACTTTATCAGTTGAAACAGGATCCACAGCTTTGGCGCTCTAGCACCAAAACAGTACAAAGAGAAGAAGTAGTGCTTGCACGTGCACGGATAGGACATACATGTCTGACTCACCTTCATCTACTTACAGGAGAGGATCCTCCTCAATGTCTACACTGTTCCTCGCACTTATCAGTCAAACACATTCTCGTTGACTGCCCTCACTATGATCAGGACAGAATATCCATCCTCCTTTCCCTAAAAAATCTTCCGGAACCGAAGACATTAAAACATATTATTGGTGATGATGCAAACATCAATGAATTCTTCTCCTTTTTGAAAAAAATTGGAATGTATCATAAATTCTAAAACATCACTCTAATAAAACATAAATTGATTATATCTGAAATTTGATTTTTATCATTTTCCTATGAATAGGCGCACTATAGCCCCAGCAGCTCGTGCGCCATTAAACCCCCATCACTCACTCACTCACATGGGTTCCACTTTTCAATCCAGAAATGAAACATCAGTCTGTCCAGTAATTCACGCTGATTCACCACCACTACCCAAAATGTTTTGTATTGCTACAGTGCAGAGAAAACAATGGTTGCTGTTTTCTGGATATTGATGGAATAATCCTTAACACATTATGTACCCAAGGACACTACAGTAAGAGGAAACTCATATGAAAAAGATTTGAAGAAAAAGTTCTTCCCAGCACTTCAGAAAAAATGACCACACGTTCTTTTCCATCAGGAAAATGCTTCACCCCATTGTTCTGGAAATGTGTAAAAAAGTTTTAAAGAAAACAACATTGGGGATATCTCACATCATCTATACTCACCTGATCCTGCACATAGTGACTTTTAGTTGTTCCCAACAATGAAGGATGCTCTTCGTGGCAGAATATTTCCTAGCTGACAAGTAGCTGCTTCTGCCATTTACCAATGGGACAAACATACCTCTAAGGAAAGCTTTTCCACAGCCTTCACAGCTTGGAAGAACAGATGTGAAAAGTATGTGCAACCTATGTAGGAGTCTATGTAGAAAAGTGAGGCAAGTGTCAATTCTGTACCTTGTGTACTTTATGATAAATAAATTTGGAGACCTTATAACTTGAATGTCCCTCATATAATGGGATAATCACCTCCTTTTCACTGCTAGAAAAGTTCACTTATATATCATAGAAAAGCCCCATGAGTTGTCCTGTCAGCCTGTCCGCATTGCTCAGAGAACTTCGTATCTGACTACACAAGTACCCCAGATCTTTTTCATTTTCCACTACCCTAAGTATTATACCACAAATTTGGTACATTCATTTGGGATTACTGGTACCTATATGCAGTACCTTGCATTTGTCAATGTTGAACTTCAACCGATATTTCTCAGTCCATCTGCCTAATTTTTCTAGATCTTGAAGCAGTAGCATACCATGATTACTGTCATTAACCACCATGCCAATGTTTGTATAATCTGCACACTTAGACATTAAGGCTGATATATCTCATCAATGTCATTATTAAATATAGAAAACAACAATGGGCCATGAAGAGCACTGTCCATTAATAACCATTCTCTCTCTCTCTCTTTTCCCCCTCACTCAACCATCCCTTTATCTATAGAAGTAACTTGTCTTTAATGCCACACTGCTCCAGTTTGTACAGCGGTCTTTCATGTGCAGCACTATCAAAAACTTTCCTGAAATCCAAGAGAATGATATCAAAATTATTTTTTACATCCATTTCCTTTGTTACTGCAGCATATTATACAATCAGATTGATCACACAGAATTGCCCCCTAACATATCCATGCTGTGACTGCAGTATAATTGTATTACTGTCTAGATAAAAAAAACTCTCTAGATACTGTCAAGATCTAGATACTATCTAGAAACTACTGTCTAGATGTTCCTGCATAACTTCTTTCTTTTGATTCCCCTTTGTGAAATGGAGAAACATTTGCGCATCTCCAGTCTATAAGGATCCTTCCTGAATCCTAATGTTAGGATTCAGGAAGGATCCATAGTGCAGGCATATGATGCAAGAAAGCAAGCTTATACAGCATCAGCAAAAAAAAAAAAAAAAAAAAATGTACACACACTTCCTGTTTCACTTATTCATTCCTTCCAAAAGTTTGTCTAGTTCTTCCTTGAATTTATTTAAGTGCCTAGTCTCCATATGTTGTAATTTGCAGAACCGAAGTCTTTCTTGGTAAGAGCACCTACTTTGTTCCCCTCACTTACCCTTCTCTGTACAGTAAACCCCCGCTATTCGCAGGGGTTACGTTCCTGAGAAATGCCGCGAATACTGAGCTTTGGCTCCCATAGCAATAAAGGGGGTTCCGTTCCAAAGTATGAAATATATAAGAAAAACTAGTCTAAAATTTTGTATACGTATGTATTATATGTACCTTCATAATATGACTGTGTACATAGTGAAATGCAAGCATATGTCATCGAAATGAAAATAAGAAACAATTTAATATTAAATGTAATATTTATTAGAAATTTCAAACAAATCTTTCAAACCAGTGACTTTTCTAGCTAAAAAACTTATCCTGCCAGTGCTATCACCAGTTTCGCTAAAGTGTTGATAAAGGAATTTTGCCTTTTCACGAATGACGAGTGAACTTAATGGAATTTTATTTTGAGTTCGGTCTTCTATCCACAGATTTAAAGCCTTTTCCATTTTTTCTAATTTAACATCACGAGTTACAGAGCAAATTTTTGAAGCAATTAGCACGTTTTCACGGACACTACGGTGGATTTTTTCTTCCGATTTTTTGATTGATCGTACCCTTGACTCATTGATTTTATAATGTTTTGCCACTGAGGAGACACTTTCACCATTAGAAATTGTCTAATAACTCAATTTTATTCGCTAGTGTCATCACCTTCTTTGATCTTTTCACATTTCCCTTGTTATTCTTAGCCATATTTTTGTACGGGTTAGAAAGAACTTGTCCACAATAAAGTCACTTTCTTCCGTTAACACGCTCGAAAAAGTCTGTTTTACACTGCAAAACAGTAGATTTATCACTTTTTTAAGCATATCAATTTATAAATTGATAACTTTATTCAATTTATAAGCATATAAATTAAAATCAAACGACGAAACCTTTATGACAAGCGCATAACACATACTGAACAAGGATTAGCGAGAAACATCCACGCTCGCGATTTTGTCACCCTTATCCCCCACCCACTGAGCGCTGTTTTGACCGGGAAAGATAATTTTAGCCACGCCCACGTTTTTTTATGGCGGAAAATGTTCACAGCGCTTTAAAATTCAATTTTTTTTAGGTTTCATTTTATATTAAATCAGCGACCGCGAATACGCGAAACTGCGAATACAGATACCGCGAATAGCGGGGGTTTACTGTACTTGTTCCATTAGCTCTACATCCTTCCTAAAAGGAGTCCTCCAGAACTGTATACAGTGCTCTAGGTGTGGTCTGACCAGAGAACTTCGTATCTGACTGCACAATTCCCTCTCCTCTTTTTCATTCTCCACTACCCCGAGTGTACGCTACTATGGGGTTACTGCTACCCATATGCAGTACTTTGCATTTGTCAATGTTAAACTTCAGTTGCCACCTCTCAGCCCATCAGCTCAACTTTTCTAGATCGTGTTGAAGTAGCATACTGTGATTATTGTAATTAACAACCCTGCCAACCTTAGTATCATCTGCAAACTTATTCATTAAGCCTGATATAACTTCATCACTATCATTGATAAATACAGAAAACAATGATGGGACCAACAGCAAACCCCATGGGACTCCAATAATAACATTAGTCCACGAAGAGTAGTGTCCATTCATTTCCACTCTGTCTCCTTCCACTCAACCATCCCTTTATCTGTAGCAGCAGCAGCAGCAGCAACTTTCCCTTAATGCCATACTGCTCCAATTTGTACAGCAGTATTCCATGTGTAACAGTATCAAAAGCTTTCCTGTAATCCAAGTATATGATATTAAAATTATTTTTTGCATCCAGTTCCTTTGTGACCATATCATAGTATCCAATTAAATTGGTCAGACAAGACCTCCCTTTAACAAACCCATGCTATGTCTTAATTATTACTGCAGTCTTGTCTAGATGATCCTGTATCACCTCTTTAACAAGTGACTCTGTTATTTTCCCCAGAACACAAGTTAAACTAACAGGTCTATAGTTACTTGTGTCACCTTTTGAATCCCCTTTGTGAATTGGTAATACATTTGCACACCTCCAGTCCAAGGAAGCTCTCATAATTATGGCTAAGGGTTTGTTTACTTCCTTTGCTGCCTCCTTTAATACTGGATAGATCCCGTCCACCCCGGTGCCTTTTTTATGTTTAACTTCAACAACTTCTTCTCCGCTTTGCTCTCAGTTATTACAAAATCATTTAACTCCCTGTTAGAATTTGATAAACTTCTGGCCTCCACTTTCCTTGAGAATTCTTCATGTGTGAATGTAGATGCAATATGCTCATTCAATTTGTCAGTTACCTGAACAAGATCATCAACAGTTGAACCATCGATGTTAAGTTGGTCAATCTGATTCAATCCTTTCCTTCTAGAGTTTACATAAGTAAAGAAGCCTTTGCCAACTTTGCCAAAGATTTCTCTTAATCTGTCTTTGCTTTCCTAACTTTCTTTGTCACTTGATTACAGACTAGTTTATGTCTACCTAGGTTTCTGTGTCTTCTGATAATTTATATGCATCCTATGCATTTTTCTTCTCTGCCACAAGTCTCATTAGTTCATCTGACATCCATTTTGGCCTAAACCTTGAACAATATTTCTTAGTTGGTATGTAAAGCCTAGTGGCTTCCAAGATAAGTTCTTTGAATGCTTCCCATTTAGAATTTGCTGTTGGTAACATCATCAGTTGGTTCCACAAAATACTTAAATCCCTGAAAGCCTAGCAAGTGTGTGAGTGACCAACCCACAAGTTCCAGTCAATATTTGGAAAGATAAAATTCAATTTATAAGACATTTTGATTTATTGGTCAACTCTATTTCGCTGTACTATTGTTCATTGTACGCATCAGAGTCATTAAGCCTATAACAAACTCCTGTTTCATTTGTGCTTCCCCAGTGCTTATGTCACACCAAACTGACTCAAAATTGCACTGGCCAACCATGTCAACTGGATGCACTGCCTTAGATTTTGTGTGTTTCTTAACTGACAACATGACTTCTCCTCCCTTCATCCTGGCTCTCCTTTATGTACACATTGTACTCCCCATATTCAAATTCTGAATTCCTTATATGTGACACCATGTCTCTGATATCCCAATAATACAATGTCTGCATTTGATGTCTTCACCATCACTTCAAATTCATCAAATTTATTTACTACATTCCTAGCATTGGTGTTCATGCAAGTATGCATGCTCCTGTTCTTACTCTTAGTTACCCTAGCACATCCCATGTATTTACTTTTTCCATGAAGACTCCCAGCAGTCCTTGAAATCCCTGGCACTTTGCTTTCCAGGCTGCTTCTCATTCCAATGGATGCAGTGCAAGAATCACTTTCACCCCTGCCTGCAGGTATTGTTGATCTATCAGTCTGTGTATGCCTCCCAAGCTAGCAGTTTTCTGACCCACCTAACATTGCCTCCATAGCATCAGAAAATATTCTTGCACTCTTTCTATTTAAGTGTATACCATTTCTGTTGAAGCAATCTCTTCTGTTAACAAGCACAGACCATGCTGTGAAAAGAATTCTGCCATAGTGAGCCTTGCACAGTCTCCAGAGCTGAATTGATTGATAAGGCTCTCAACATGTACACCCTCCTTTGTCTGGGCAGTATTGCAGACATTTTCAAATTTAATTCTAACTTATGACTTTTTTTCAATGTTATCCTGTACTTGTTAAGTAAATGCCTCCGATATACTACTCTTAATATCATTAGTGCCAACTGTTAAGGGCACAAATGTCTGTATTTCCATTTGGGAATTATGAAGTGTAGCAATAAACTTCCAGGACTGGTGCTTTTGCAATCATGTTCGATGAGTTTGAAAATAAATGGAAGTGGTATGTTGTAGTTCAAACTTCCAACAGCTGGTGGTATAGAGATTGTACAGTAGGCTGATAGGTTGCAAGTAACAACCAGTTTCTTTATTAGCTGTAACGTTCTGTGCCAAGATTTTGAAATTTAGCAGTGAACAAATATCAAATTTTGCTTTAAACTGGGAAAATCTGCAACAAAAATGTATGAAATGTTGAAAACTGTTTATGGTGATGAAACTTAGTTGTTGTATCAGTGTGTTTGAATGATATAATCTGTTCAGAGATGGATGTGAGGATGTTCTTGATGATGTAGGAAGCATGTAGATTTGCTTGAGTGTGTACAGAGAAGGGCAACAAGATTGGTGAGGGGAATGAAGGGATCCTCTTACCAAGAGAGGCTTAAGTTCTACAAATTGCAGTGGCTGGAGACTTGGCACCTGCATGGTGATCTGATTGATAAGGCCTTGAATGGGTTGAGCTTGCTGAATTCTGTTGGGAAAGACAGATGTGCAGAAATTTGCCTTTAGCCAGCGGTTGGTTAATTACTGGAACAAACTTCCATCTGTCATTGTGGAAGTTGATAGGTTAAATAAATTTAAGGAGGAACCGGACAAACAGAGGGAGTGGTTGTGTGAAATTTTTTTTTTTTTTTTTTTGGCTGATGCTGCATAAGCTCATACACTTGCTTTCTTGCATCACATGCCACTACTACTATATAAGAAGTGGGCATCCATCAACCTCTCAAAACTAGGATAGAGTTGCAAAAGTTTGGGAAATTGTAGCAAGAGATTGTTGTCTCTGTTGGAGAAGATTCTTTATATTCTGCATGAAGAGTTAGAGAAAAGGTCTGTTCAAAATTTGTGCTGCCAAGCCTCACAGATGAGCAGAAGCAATGAAGAGTCGCCATGCAAAGATTTCATCCAGAAATATACAGTGGACTTCAAAATCATCACCAAGGCCCAAAAAAAAAAAGTTTCATTTTCACAAGTTTAGGATCAACACAATGCTGTTCATTTGTTTTTTGACAACAGTGTGTGATTCGCACAGAATTTGTACCTGAAGGGGATAGAGTCAGTGCTGCATTCTGTGTACAGGTGCTTCAGAGACTACAAAGACTATTCAAGTGTACAGGCACTCCTGGCTTACGTAATACTCGACTTATGGAAATTCAACTTTACGTAAATTTTCACCGGCAGGTACAAATTTTAAAAAATTGTGGAAATGTATTTTGCATCTCGTAGGAATAAGTGGAGGTATCGTGAAAATATCGTAATGTTGAACCCAATAACACTTTTTTTTTTTTTTTTTTTTTTTTTGGTAATTCGTTCCAAGACCTCAGAAGTTGAAATTTTTGCTATATAACTAAGCTATTTATCTCTCTGAAAGGTCATTTTTATAATAGAAATTGCACTACACTTCCATCATTATCATATGTTCCGTTATAGGAATCAATTTTGAATGCCTTTGTGATATTGTTTTAAAACACATTTCTGGAGATCACTACCATAAAACAATAAAAACAATTTGCACTTTCTGGTTTATTGGGCTTTTTTTGTTAGTGCATCTAATTATAAATGGGTAGTAAACTCGATCTTATTGTATTTGCGATAATGCCGATAACTGGAATTCTGTGGGTTTTTATGTTACGGTATTATGGTGAAATGAGTTCCCCTTCACCGAAATGTTCAATCATATAAAAAACTTAAATAAATTTTCAAAATCTTCTCTTCGTTCCTATTTACTTATTACAATGGTGAAGGGAAAGGGACAAACGGAAAGTGCAAGTGCTGGCAGTGCTAGAAAATGAAACAAAATTAATTTTGGAAATGAAGATGATTAATTAAGAAGTATGAAGAAGAACAAAATTTGTCATCTATTGCACAGAATTAGGTCTCACTACTTCAACAGTGAATACTATTTTAAGACGCGTATAAAAGAACGTGTTAAAGGATCAACCCATTTAAGATCAACAGTGAACACAAAACAGTGTTCAGGTGCTATATCGAAGATGGAAAATCAGATTCAGAAGCAAGTGCCCCCGAATGAGTCCAATGGCCATTTAAGAAAAAGCAAAAATATTTTAGAAGATATTAAGAATAAGTATGACAAACCCCAAGCCAATTTCCATGGCAAGCAAAGGGTGGTTTAATAGGTTCAAGTTCATGGCAAGCAATGAGTGGTTTAATAGGTTCAAGCATCGCACGGGTTTCCAAAACATTAAAGTATGCGATGAAGTTGTCATTGCCAATTCTGCAGCTGCAGAGAAATTTTGTGATGTGTAGGAAAGAACCCATTCTAAAACTTCTGTAGCAGTGTGCTTATCATGCGGAGAGTTAATTCTGGCAACGATGCTCAAAAGGTAAAACTTACTGACATTATGCCTGTCTCCTCTCTCTTTTTATAATTTTGAAATTTTGTACACTTTTGTAATTTTTTCTGCGCATGAAATAAAAAAATTGAATAAGTAATTTTATTTACATGTTTGTTGAACATTTCTTTTTTTGCTTCAATCAAATTCAGTGCGCATAGTTGCGAGTGCTGCATTAGCATTTAGGGAAATTCCGACTTACGTAAAGTTCCATGAATGCAACCCTTAAGTAAGTCGGGCAGTGGCTGTATTTCCCGGGTGAGCCGCAACTTTGTGAGAAAGGCAGCTGATCTTGTTGCAAGACAATGTTCCTGCCCATTCTGCACTTGTGAAGACATTTCTGATGAAAGTAGCACTGTATAAATCAGCCCTTCTCTTCTGACCTAGCACCAGCGACCTCTTCCTGTTTCCCAAGGTGAAAACTGCACTCAAAGGAAAGAGATCTCAGGATTTTGAGGATATAAAGAAAAACGTAACTGCTGAACTGAACATTTCTTTGGATACCATCACTGACTTCTTTTCAGAAATTTTTAGAAGGGGTAATAAGTGTATTCAATCAGGTGTTGATTACTTTGAATAAAAATAAAACCATTTTTGCGCTCTTTCATTTTATGTTCTTTTTATTCTCAATCGAAGAACTTTATTGCCTCATACATATGGAAATCAGACATTTCCATGTGTCATGTTCTTACCACTTCCCCAGTGAAAGATAGCAAATAAATGGGAAAATGAAGTTAAATTGTTATAAGTTATATAAGGTTGAATTATTAGTTAAGATTTGAATTAAATATGTGTAAGTTTAGATTTAAATTAAATATATATAAGTTTAGATTTAAATTAAATACATTTTAAAGTTATATTTGAATTGAATTTAGGAATTAATTTTAGAAAAGTTGTGAAGTTTGTCTAGTAAGGTTGTTGAAGTTAAGTAAGTAAATAAAATAGAAAGGAAAGTTGTGAAGTTGTCTAGTAACAGTATTTTAGATAAGTTTTTTTTTTTTTTTTTTTAGGCAACATTTAGCTTTATTTTAGTTAAGAACTTCTGTTTCCAGGGTAGTTAGATAGGGTTATTTATAAGCCTAAGGGATTTCCTTAGTTGAAGCAGTAGTGTTTGGTGGGTGAAATGGTATAGGTGGTGAGTCACATCCTTGCTATTGTAGTGGTTGTGGTCAAAATGCTTATACCTATTTTTAATTTAGGATAAAGACTTGTTTTTTGAAGATATGCAATGTGTTTCTGTTTTCTTGTATGCCCTTGTTGCAGTTAATATTGTTGCAAATGGCTCCTCTCAAAAAGACCTCCTCATAAAGTCTGTCTGTTGATATGTGTCTATTGATAGTAACGTGTGTTTGTCAAAGTTGCGTTGTTTTCCAGAGTATATATTACTCAGAAAATTTTCTGTATGAACCACCATTTCTTGAATGATTTCATATGACTTGCATGTGTAGCATTTGTAATTATTAATTTTAATTAATAATCATAAGAGTTATCTCTGTTTTTTTCATAGGACTGCTTCACTTCCAAACTCTCATAGTTACCACATGATTCGAAATTTAGAATGGTTAAAAATATATTACACTTTAAAATCTCTAGATGTATTCAATTCCTCTAGCTCATTAATGCCTAGAACGCACCGAGACCAGAGTTGAAGGCCCACACCCCAATTCCAGATCCATCAAACATGAGGAATTGAACTCATTGTGTCAAAGTTATCTTAAAATAAAGCATCGATAAAATTCACTGATATATAGATGTACAACAATAAATACGTTAAAATTTTAAAATTACTTTAAAAACAACTTTCGAAAGTAATTTTTAAATTTTAACGTATTTATTGTTGTACATCTATATATCCATGAATTTTATTTTTTATTCAATGCTTTATTTTTAGATAACTTTGACACAATGAGGTCAATTCCTCGTGTTTGTGAGGTGTGTTTGATGGATGTGGGCCTTCCGCTGTGGTCCCGGTGAGTTCTACACATTCATGAGCTAGGGGAATTGCATCTAGAGATTTTAAAGTGTAATATATTTTTAACCATTCTAAATTTCAAATCGTGTGGTAACTATGAGAGTTTGGAAGTGAAGCAATCCTATGAAAGAAATAGATGCAACTCTTATGATTATTAATTGTGATTTAAACGTAGGACATATCGATCCTGGTTGCTCTTGGTTTATAGGAAATTATTAATTTTAAATACACTGCATCTTATTTATTTTTGTATAAACTGAATTGTCTTTTTTACATATTCTTCTTCTTCTAGTTTCCTGCCCTCAGGCGGGTTCAGGGCTCCATTGACGCCATCTTGTGCTTTCCTTTTAAGTTCTGCATAATTTCCTCTTCCCATCCAATCCATCATTCAAATTCTCCTTCTCCCAACAGCTCTCTTCCCAGACATATTTCCCTCAATCACTTTCCTCAACATTCTTTTTCTTCTTGATACATGTCCTATAAAGTTCTTAAGTCTTCTTCTTAGTTCTTTTACTAACGTTATTTCTTCACCTACTTTCCTCAACACTTCCTTATTACTCACCCTGTCCACCCATTTCACCCTTTCCATTCTTCTCCACACCCACATCTTGAATGCTTCTAACCATCTAATCTCCTTTCTTCCCAGTGTCCTTGTCTGAGCCATATAGTACAACAGTCCATATTGTTTTCACTATTTGTTTTCTTAATTCCTTCTTGAAATTTCTTCTCAATAGTTCCTTTCTATTAATAAATGCCTCTGTTCATTGCAATTTTTGTATTTATTTCCTCCAGGCTTTTTCCATTTCTGTCATTATGCTTCCCAAGTATCTTTTTGGGACAGATACTTCCCAAGTATCTGTTCACCTGTTCCAATATTATTCCATCTAATGTTACATTGATTCTTCTTCTTCCTGGCCACTTTGAAATGAACATTTTCTTGCTGTTAATCTTCATATTGTACTCCTTTACTTTGTTCAAGATATCCAATGAGCTCTCTAATTCTTACTCATTATTTGCAATCAGTATCTGATCGTCTGCAAATCTTATTGTCTTTATATTCTCCCCTCTTACTTTTACACCTCCTTTTTGCTCTTCTTTGTACTCTTTCATCAATGCTTCTGCATATAAATTAAATAGTAAAGGAGACGTGGAACATCCTTGCCTTACACTCCTACCAATGTCTACTTCTTCTGATTACTCTTCATCAATCGAAACCACAGCTGTCTGTCCCATGTAAAGTTCCCAAATTAGTTTAAGGTCTCTTTTATCTAGGCCTATCTTTCCTAGGACTTCCATCAGCTTAACCCAATTCACTCTGTCAAAAGCCTTCTTGAGATCCATAAAACAGATTGCCAGATATTTTCCTCTTTCCATGCTTCTTTCTGCTAGTTTTCTTAATATTCCTATTGCCTTTCTGGTCCTGCAGCCTTCTCTGAACCCAAACTGATCTTCTTCTATGAATTCACAATCCTTCGCTTCTGCTATAATTCATTCTGAGAGGATTTTTAGTAATCTTTTTGAAGAGTGGGAAATTAAACTGATTGTTCTATAGTCAGTACAATTTGTTGCATTCTTCTTCTTTTCTAATGGGATGATTATGGATTTTAGAAAGTCTTTGAGCCAGCTTTCACATTCATAGATTTTCCTGCAAATCCCCCAAACAATTCTTTCTTTGCTTCTTCTCCAAGTCCTTTTATAATTTCTGCTGGTATATCATCCAGTCCAGCTGCCTTCCCTCTTTTTAATGAAGCTATTGTCTTTTTAAATTCTTCTCGGATTAGTTTTGGTCCTATGGTCACTTCATCTTCTGCTGTCACAGGCCCAATGTTCGGTTTATTTATTTTATCATATAGCTCTTCTATATATTATTTCTATCTTCTTACGTGTTCTTTGTCATATAGAATTTTTCCATTCTTGTCTTTTATCTTTCCATTAGTCTTATTCTTCCTGTTCATTAAATTCTTGACTTTTCCATAGATTGGATCAATTCTTCCTCTTCTTTCTATGGCCTCTAGTTCTCTGCACTGTTCTTCCCACTATTTTTCTCTTGCTTCATCTGTTGCCTTTCTAAGTTCATTATTCAAACTCCTATATTTAATCCTTGCCTCTTCTGAACTTTGGTGCTTCCATTTGCTTCTCTTCTCCATTTTGTCTATCTTTGCTTCTGTGATCCATGGTTTCTGTATCCTTTTCTGATCTACTATACCTAATTTACTTTCTGCTGCTCCTACAACCATCTTTTTAAACCTTTACCGTCTCTTCTCCACTTCTTCTATTTCCTTTCCATCCACTATCTCCCTGTCAGTTGCCTCTCTGAAATCTCCAGCTAGTGCAGTCTTCAGTACATTTAAATTCCATTTCCTTCTTTTTCTTGAATCCCTTATTCTCTTGAGCGTAATCTTCATTTTCATTGGTACCAAATTGTGGTCCGAATCAGCATCTGCACCTGGATAGCTATGCGAATTCTTTACAGTATTCCTGTACCTTTTGTTGACTAAAATGTAGTTGATTTGGCACCTGTCAGCATCCCCTGGTCTTCTCAAAGTGTATCTTCTTCTTTTCTCCTGTCTAAACTATGTGTTTGATACAAATGTCTCTCTTCTTTTGCAAAATTCTATCATCTTCTTGCTCTTGCTCCTCTCATTCCTTGTACCAAATCCAAAGGGAACCGAATGGGATTTTTGCATCAGCCATTTAATGCAAAACATTTCAATAATGGGAGTGAGTTTAGTATATATTATGAAACTTCAGTTGCTTAATATATAATCTGAATATAATTTATTTTGCAATATTTCAGGGGGTGCAGATGATATTGATAGCAGTACTGTTGTTGTGCATTATGAAAACCTCACAGCTGGAAGCATCCTGATAAAATGGGAAGAGCCACCTGATCCAAATGGGTTAATTGTTTCTTACCATATTGAAAGCAGAAGAGTAAATGGAGATGATGTAGGTTGACATTACGTATTGTGAACTTTTAGTATTATAACAGTTTTGCAGTGAGTTTTGGTCTTTTTTGTGTTTATTTATTTATGTGCAAGCACTACTCAATGAAGAATGATCATAATTTTTTTTTCATTCATTTTTTCATAATTTATTTTCAACATACCTTTATTAATCATCCATATTTTGATGGTCATTTTCAAAGTAGTGCCCCCATTTGATGAAATGCACTTACTCCAAAGTTTCTGCCATTCTCAAAAACCTGGTGGAAGCTATTTTTGATGTGTTTGATAATTTCCTCCAGTGTTTTTACAACTTCTTCTGGCAACTGGAAATGTTTTCCTCTCAGCTCCTTTAGCTTTGTAAATAAATAAAATCCCAAGGTGCAAGGACAGTGCTGTAAGGCAAATGAGGAACACATTTGACATTAATGCTGGCTGAGTACTCAATGATAGTATGAACAATGTGAGGTCTCATATTGTCATGGTGCAGCATCCACCCTCATGCAATGAATGCAATCCCACAGTGTCCAGTACAGTTCTGTATTAAGGTCCTGTAACAGTTGTATGACATGGCACAGCATGCTGGTAAACCATTCCTTGGATGTTAGATAAAGAGATGACTATAACCTTTCCTTTCCTACAACTTTTGCTCTTTTTCGAAGTTGCAACAATGTAGACTTCCAAACAGTTTTGTTGCTTACTCTCTGGATCAAAATGATGGTCATGTCTCATCTGCTGTTATCACTTTGTACAGAACCTCACCATCTTCAGTAACCATCTGTTCCAGCTCCTGACAAACCTCCATGCAAACTTGCTGTTGCTCAGGTATGAGTAGTCTTAGAACCAGCATGCACGTGTCATTTGCAAATGATCATGGAGAATACCAAGCTTGCTTTCTACTGATATTCTCAACATCTCTACCAGTTGCTTTCTGTTATATGACAATATTCTCTCTCACAATTACAGAAGCAGTATTTATGGTTTCTGTGGTGACAGCAATGATTGGAGGTTTGGGATTGCTGATTTTTGTGATTGAATCACATTCATATTTAAACATTCTAAACAACCTGCATGCTGTGCTGTATGGAAGCATAGATAAATGAAAAATAGATTCACCATAAGCCTCTTTTAATATTTCATACACATCAGCCGATGTTTGTTGAGATGGAAACAAAATCTTGAGTGCAGCATACCATTCCTTGTGTGTCACATCCATTGTTACCTAGACAAAACTGAGAAGGCATAAACTTGACTAACCACCAAGGTTACACCATGCACACACAAGTAAATTGCACAGTTGCTATGTGTATCAGTTTAGTTTCGTTTTAAATTCTGCAGCTCAGCTAGAAATAGCAAGCAGTGTGATTGTTTCTGAAAAATTATGATTCTTTATTGAACAGCCCTTGCAAGTTAATTAATGTTACATAAATTAGTGGTTAAAACTGAATACTAGCTATTGTTTGTGAACTTTAAATTTGTTTTTCATGTTTTAATGTTAAATCTAATGTTATATGTATTTCTTTTATAAAGAGAATTAACTGATAAACTCATCTATGTTTCTGTTAAACCATTACATTTATGTAACACTAAAGGCTTTCTGTTAAATGATTTGTGCTTGAATCTTTATAACATTGTAGTACAGGTTGAGGCAGATACAAACCAAGAGACAAAAGCATCGTGGTTTGTTACGAAGCTATCATAACATTTAAAAGGTTAAAAAAAAAAGGAAAGGTTTGTTATGAAGCTGTCATAACATTTAAAAAGAGTAAGCAAGCTTTAATGAAGCCAGATGAGAAAACATGGATAGACTTCCTGTACACGTCAGGCTAACTTGCCTAGAGTTACTAGATTGATTGGACTGTTTAGGATTGCTTTCAACAGAATTTGTGACTCATAAGTTCTTTTCATCGAGTTCATTAATTTCATTTTTTTTTTCAGAATTTCTTTTTGATCATGAACTGGATTTGTATATTAATTGGTACTACTTACTAAGCGATTAGTGATTTTTGGTCTAATTTTTAATTTAGTAACTTTGAAAAGTGCTCGTGTGTCTTTTCTCATTACCGTGTAACTTCTGCTTTAATCTTTCAACACTGAGTTTGTTGAACATGTTAATCCCTCATAGTTAATTTTTGTAGCTTCGGGCTTTTGTGGAGCAAGTTTTCGCATGGAATTTTATAAAAAATAGTGTTTTTATACATAAATTCTTTCAAATATTATTGCCAAATATCACTTCAGTATTTTTTTTCTTTTTAAATGTAAACAAATTTTAAAAAACAAATTCATAAATAAAACCTGCCATTAGCTTTTTTAATACAAAAATATCCTGTACATCTATTTTTGTATTACTTAATTGAGTTTTATAAAATTCTGGATTTCGTTCCACAGAAATTCAGTTTTGGCTTAGCTTTTATAAACCTACATTAGAAAACTGACGTCAACAGGTGTAGTCATTTCTGATTTACAAAACAATTTTCATGTTGCTGTCTGTTGTAAACTGCAAAAATTTGTTTTTTCATTTCTAGAAAAGTTTTGGGTTTTTGAATTCTGCTAGGAAAATGCTTATTTTTCATCTTTTCTGTATGGATTGTAATAATTACTGTGTGTAACTTTATTTTTTAATTAAAAAAAATTAAATATTTAAAAAATGCTGTTAATCACACATTTTATTTTCAAATCAAAAAAAATATTCAGCTGAAAATTAAAATATTTTATACATTAAATATAATCACGATTCTATTTAGTGTCTCATTCAATTTAAAAGACTTAAGTGCATAAAATTTAAAATATGAGCATAGCTGAATGTCCAAGAAAGAAAGAAAATGTATTAATTTATTAAACTGGATTATGGATCCGGGGCACTACTAGTTATAGCAGAAATATCCACCAACCATAATGATATATATACACAAATGTATATTTGGTAATGGAGCTGACCTGTCAAGTGTAATTACAATGGAATAAATTGAGAATGCCTGCAAGGTAAAAGTAGACTACCTGAAATTAAATGAAATTAAGATTAACATAAAAATAATAAAAATGGTACCTAATGCTGTAGGTCCTAGGACTTTAACTACTTCTGGGGTCAGCAGGCAAAACCGTAGGAGCCACAGCAATAAACAAGGTCTCTGTTTCTGTTATGATGTACATGTATGAAGTATATACATCATAGCTGACCCAAAAGGAAGGAATAAAAAGAAGAATATAACTCAAAAATGAATAAATAAGGGTAAAATGCATAATTATGCTAAAATAATAATAATTCTTTTTAAGAAAATTGAATAAAAGTGTTAGTGAAGGCAAGGCATCCCGTTTGAGAATTAAACAAAGTAAAGAAAGTGTAATCTTAAGATG
Organism: Mastigoproctus giganteus; assembly: GCF_048544385.1. NCBI lineage: Eukaryota > Metazoa > Arthropoda > Arachnida > Uropygi > Thelyphonidae > Mastigoproctus > Mastigoproctus giganteus. The sequence continues at coordinate 112,600,684 of NC_143583.1, read as the reverse complement.
AAAGAACAAAGTCAAGTTTTGATGACTTACTGCTGGACCAGACAGGAGTCGGTGTAAAAATCTGAACATAGTGAACGCAGGGCTGTATTGGAGACCAAAGAAGTGGCCTATAGTTCTCTGTATATTTATTGAAGTAACCCCTGAGTGAGGGGGGTGTGAATTGGTCAAAGTGAACTGTGCCCATGTGATGGGGAAATAAGCAATTAAACAAATGAGGCAAATGTGCCTATGCTGGCACATTTGTTTACGGCTAACTAAGACTTTCTAAGACTAACAAGGTAGTGTTGAAAAGACACTAAACTTTGTTTAAGATGAAAAAATTACACTTGACAGGTCAGCTCCACTACCCAGTATACATTTGTCTATACAGGTGGTGCCTCGCAATTCAACATACCGCTATTCGACAGTTGGATTTCGCGGGCCAGCGAAAACGCTACATGATATTGCACGATAGAATTCTTTGCTGGACTACGTAACTGCATTTAACGTTACTAAATAGCACTAAATAGTGACGGCTGCTTCATACATTTTAACCAATGGTATTAAAGAGCGAGAGTAACATTTAACCAATGATAGATAAAGCGGGAATAGATCACTCAATTGTTCAGCTACGTTAGCCGCCCTCAAAGATAGCTACAGGTATGCCGTCAGTTCTTCCTCAGTTATGAGACAACATTATCTCGTTAATAATCGTAGTCTGAGTTCACGTTTGCTCTAGTTGTTTGTGCTAATTTATAATTCTGCATTTCTCATAAAGTAAAAAATTTTGTACTTTGGCAATTATTTATTTTTTGAGTGAAATTTGATAATGAGTCCAAAGAGAAGTGAACAGCGGAATAATTCAGGAAAGAAACACTTGGTTGAGCATAGAAAAGAAGAAAGAAATTATAGAAAAAGTGCAGAAAGGTAGAACAATTACAGATGTAACTCAAGAGTATGGCGTCCCTAGTCAACCATGGCAACTTTTTGGCAACAAAGAGACAAGATTATAGGTTGCTAGGGTGTTTGCTGAAAATTTCTGGCAGAAACAGATCTTTAATCAATGAAGAATTGGAAAAGCTGCTTCTTCCCTGTATTAGAGAAAGACAGATGAAAGGAGATCCAGTAACTCAGGCAATGATCTGTGAGAAGGCTAGGTTAATTTTTGAAGAATTGCAGAAGAAAATTCCAGGACGTATCTCAGAACAAACTGATGAATTCAAGGCAAGTCGTGGGTGGTTTCACAGATTCAAAGGTAGAACAGGTATCCATAGTGCTCTCAGAAATGGGGAAGCAGCTAGTGCAGATAAAAAGGCTGCAGAAGAGTTTGTGAAAAAATTTGAAGATTTAATCATGAAGGAAGGCTACTTGCCGCAGCAAATTTTTGGCGGGGATGAAACTGGGTTATTTTGGAAGTGCTTACCAAATCGAACATACATCACGCAAGAAGAAGTGGCGCTCCCAGGACATAAGCCTATGAAAGATAGGCTTACCTTGTTATTGGCAGCAAATGCAAGCGGAGACTTTAAAGTAAAGCCACTTCTCGTTTACTCTAAAAATCCTCGCTGCTTTGGGAAGAAAATCATCAAGTCCAAACTGTCAGTGATGTGGAGATCCAATGCAAAAGCCTGGGTAGACCAGAAAGTCTTCAAAGATTGAATTTTTGTGGAGTTTGCCCTGAGCGTAAAAAAATTCCTCATTGACAACAATTTACCTTTGAAAGCACTGCTGATTCTTGACAATGCTAGTGCCCACCCCCAAGACTTGGCAAACATTCTTGAAATTGACTTTGATTTCATCAAAGTCCATTTTTTGCCTCCAAACACCACATCACTGATCCAACCCATGGATCAAGAAGTAATTGCCTGTTTTAAAAAACTTGACACCAAGGCTTTGTTTTCACAGCTTTTTGACGTGGCTCATTCTTCTGATAAGACACTGAAGGAGTTCTGGAAGACTGAGTTCAATATTCTTCACGCCATTTCCTTTATTAAAACTGCCTGGGAGGGAGTGACACAGAGGGCCCTTCGTGCATCATGGAAGAAACTCGTCCCTTCCTTTTTTCGGGATGACAACAATGCAGTCCAAGCCACTGAAGAATCAGAAGCAACTGCGGCCATGCGAGAAATCATTTCGAGGGCGGAGAACCTCGACATAGGAGAAGTTGATAAGGCTGATGTGGAAGAGCTTGTGGAGGATCACGATGACGAACCAACCGTGGAAGAACTCAAAACACTCAGCGAACAGGAAGCAAAAGAGAGAGAAAAGGAAATTTCACTTGAAGAAGAAGAAGAAGAAGGCAGGGAAAAAGGGCCGATGCCAACAGCTGCCATTAAAGAAATTTTATTCCATTGGGAGAAGGTGCAGTCTGCTTGTTTAAAATGGCACCCCAACACTGCTGTTGTAACTAGAATGACAGACTTGTTTAACAACACTACTATGCATCACTTCAAGGCTATCTTGAAAAAGAGAGAGAGACAGTCCACCCTTGATCAATTCCTCATCCCCATTCAAGCCAAGAGGAGAAGAGAAAGGGTAGAACAAGATAAATAAAACATCCTTCCAACATCTAAGGCTCAATGAAATGTATGTACTCATTATGTATTTTGTAATTTCGTTTGTTATATGGTAGAATATAGTAAAGTCAATAATACTGTGTATTTCTCTCTGACAACAAATTAATCAATTTTCCATAAACTTAAATGGAAAATATTGACCCGCAATTCGACAAATTCACAATTCGACTCTAATTCGGCGACGGATTATAGTCGAATTGCGAGGCACCACCACTCTATAAGGATAGTAGAAAAAAGAAGTAATGTAAATTTAAAAAAGGCGAAAGAACGTTAATATCCTAAAAGTTATGATGAATTAAGCAGATTATGGGCTGAATTGTAAAGCGAATTTGGAGGTGAAGGAACTGTAAAGTAAAATTATTAATACCAAATTATTAAAGTAAAATAAAGGTGGTGGTAAAAATAAATAAAGGTGTCATCAGATATGGGTGGGCAAATTTAGTTATAGTTCTAATACTGGGAAGGCAAAAATGCAAAGTCTGATGCCAGCAGAAGTAAATATTGATACATGGTTAGGTATTTTATCAAGGGACTTCACCTAACCATGTGTCAGGAACTGCGTTTCTATACTTGTCCCTTAGCAGTAGAAGAAAAGTTAAATAAAGCCAAAAAGCAAAAATAAAAAAATTAGCATATTCTTTTACAGTACGGTGAACCGTAAACTGTTTCCATCAACTGTAACTTTGACTTTAAATTATATTTAATATATATATATATATATATATTATACACACACACACACACACAGGGTGATTCACTATCAGTGCAACAAACTTGCAGGAGGTGTAGGGGGCATAAAGACGAATCAGAATCACATAGCATTGCAGGGTCCAAAATGCCTTCATCACGTGGTAGAGGATGTTGAATGGGAGGTCGCGTGAACAGCGATCCCGCTGGAAGTCAGCATTTGCGAACCGTTTCTGTTGAAGAAACCAAGTAGCAAAAGTCCTCCGGAGTGGATAATCTACAGGCTCCAATGATTGGACGCGTTGCAGATGGTATGAACTCATTTGGTTTGTTGGGAAATACCCAATCGTTGGCCTATCGCTTGAGTACTCGTACTCGGATTGCCTTCTGCAAGACGTAGGACATTCTTCTCATTTTCTGGCGTCCTCATCGTTCGCTCTCAATTCATGGTACCTCTCGTGAAACAACCAGTCTCACGTAACCTGTGCACGTGTGCGAAAATCGTATTATGAGGAACACGCTTGTGCAGGAAACGTTCCTGGTACAAGCGCAGAGCGGCGCACCCATTACAGTCCGCAGCTCCATACGCGAGGTGCATGTCGGCCAGTTCAACGTTTGAATACTTGTCCATCCTACTGCCTCGGGAACCGGTTTGCAAATGCTGACTTCCAGCGGGATCGCTGTTCATGCAACCTCCCGTTCAACGTCCTCTACTGCATGACGAAGGCATTTCGGACCCTGTAATGCTATGTGATTCCGATTCGTCTTTGTGCCCCCTATACCTCCTGCAAATTTGCCGCACTGGTAGTGAATCACCCTGTACACACACACACATGCAGTCGGACCTCTCTTTAACGAACTTCCATATGGCGAATTTTTCTATTTAGTGAATTTTTTTGATTTTCCCCTTGGTCATTACATTGTAAATAGTTTCTGTATAACAAATAAAATTTCCATATAATGAACTGATTTCGAGAGACATGGATATGCATTGTTTGCCTTCAAAGTGCAGAGGTGCAAACTTCAAAGTTTGCACTTCTGGCCTTTAGGCAATAGAGCTGACGCTGTAGAAAGCAGGAATTAAGAGCTAAAAGGATTAAGAATTAATCACTTTAGCTTTTAAGCTAAAGTGATTAATAATTCCAAACTAGTTCTGGTTGGCTGGACAAATTTAAAAAGCACCATGGCTTAATCGAAAATGTTATTTCTGGTGAAAGTGGGGTTGTAATCGAAGAAGACTATACCCATTGGAAAGAAACAGTTTAAAAAAAATTATAGAGGACTATGAGCCCAAAGACACTGACTTTTAAAGGTGATAAATGTTTTGGTGGTAAAAATAACAAGGAGAGAATTACAACCTTTGTTGGTGCAAATATGGCTGGTAATGAAAAACTGAAGCTTTTGGTAATAGGCAAAAGTAAACAACTCCAATGTTTCAAAGGAGTAAGGTCATTAGAGTTGGATTACAACAAAAAAGCTTGAACGACAAGTAAAATTTTTGAATGGTGGATTTTAAATTTTGGTAGAAAGATGACGAAATAAAACAGAAAAAACATTGATTGCTGGCAACTGCCCTGCCCACCTTCACTCGGTAATTTTGAAATTTATAAGTGTGAAGCTTGTTTTCTTCCCTTCGAATACCTCGTTTAAGATGCAGCCAATGAACCAAGGCATTATCAAGAATTTGAAAATCCACTATGGAAGGCACATACTGAAAAAAATTATACTGAGAACAGAAACCAAGCAACCTATAGATTTTGTTAAAAATTTGCGGATGTGCATATCAGTTTTGGCAAAAGCTTGGAGTCAAGATGTGATGGAAACAATTAAGAATTGTTTCACAAAAGCAGGTTTTGCTAAAACCCCAATTAACAGCGATGAGAGGGATGAACTACTACAAGACATTGAGAAATCTTGGGAAGAACTCAATTGAGAGGTTTGATCAGTGGAGAAATTGTTCTTGATGAATTTTTTAAAATGATGTCATAGTAGCTGAATATCCGAGTGACTCTAACGTTTTGGAGAGAATTCAAAGAACTAGTGACAATATCAATGATGAGCTGACTGAAAATGGGGGCAATGAAGGCAATGAGAGCAATATTAAACCTTCCAAACATGAAATGTTAGCAGCATTTGAAACTTTGGGTCAAGGCCTTCAGTGTGAAGGAAATGCATCAGAAAATATATTTGGGCATTTAAACAAATGCAAATATTTTTATGAATGATGTACAGTAAAATCCAGCATAAAACAAAAAATAACCAAATATTTTATGAAATAATTCTTAAAAGTGTACTAATATATTGTGTGCATCATGTAAGTAGTAATTTCTTAATATGTATGTATTAATAAATTAATTGTTTTAAAATGTTACAAGAAAATTTATGAATTCCCACTTATTTCTGATTTATTTTATATCCTTTACTGTATTTCTGAATGTTGAATTACAGTATTTTTCATTGTTGAAAAGGTCTTATTTCTTTATAACGAAATTTCTTTATAACGAATTTTTAAAGCGAATGATCAATTTTGTTATATAGAGGACCAGCTGTACACGCGCGCACACACACACACATAGCTGAGTGGTTGGGAGCGAGAGTATGATAGCACATGCTCTTTGAGTAGACCAAGGATCAACCCCTCCCAACTGCTAAATACAGTCAGTCTGCCTGCCCATACTGGACCAGTGTGGCAGATTATTGTCCATTTCCCTCAACAAGTCGTGTTGAGATAAATGAACCATAGAGATGTATATTTAATTAGTGGAAGAGGAAAAGCAAGTAACTTTTAAACAACTAAAAAAAAGTGAAAACTTTTTATGATGTTGGTGCCTATTGAGTCACACACCACTCTTCACTTGAATAGCTGCAAAAGTGGTGACACTTGGTGTACACATTTAATTAATTTGTGAAAGCAGTAAAAATTACTTCAGAAACAATTGTGGTAAAATTTGTCTGTATTTAAGAGCTATAAAAAAATTTCAGTTTTTAATCATTAATTAAAGGGTAATACTTGATTTTTATTTTAGAGCTACACCTATCAGGTGTAGTGCCACTGCCACTGGGTTAAAATCTCTTTACCTCATTCTTTAAAATTCTCCTGTTTCCTGTATATTTCTCCCAAATCTGCACATCACTCAACTTTGATTTCCTTTCTTTGAAACTTGACTTTAGGGGTCAAGGAGACTGCTAATGGAGAGAAACAGGAGAATTAGACGTGCACCTGATTATTGTTATCAGTCAAAGTTACACTGTCACTCTTCTCAAGGTTTCAGATAGGGGATGCTTGGGTTAGGCAGCCCCTATGGGAGATGATGTGGGATGAAGCTGCATCCATCACAGCTTCATCCCACTTTCCTTCGTTTTCCTTCTTCATTGACTGAAGGTCCTGGTAGAATATCTTCCCATAGGCTCTTTGCAAACATCACTTAAATTTGGTGTGAAAAAAATCCATGTGTGACTGCAAGTAGTGCAGCTTGGTTGACATTCTGTATCCCAATTTTTTGTGATTTTCATTCAATTTAATAGTTCTCTGTAATTTTCATTTTAATGTAATCAAGAAACCCATTCACTATAAGATGAAATGATTGCCAAGCATTTCGCTTATCAGCAGCCATTTTGGCTTCAACTTATTGAGAAGGCAGTGTCTGCTTTACTTTTGTTACCACCTTTCACTTTTGCATCACACAATTTTGGAAACATAGATAACATCTGTGCTATCTATGTTTCCAAAATAGTAGCTCTAATGCTTTAACAAATTATTTCACCAGCTTGATAAGGAGTTTTGGAATCGATTTGTTTCTTGAAGTAAAGAGATTGTTTAATATATTGTGTTTGCCAGGCTCTAAGTGGGTTTTGGTTGCTCCCCTCCCCTCCTTTTCTCCTTCAACAGAGAAAGATCAAGAGAACATAGTGAAACTATATTGCAAACCCAGAAAGAATGTCAGCACCTTGAAGTCTATGCTGACATCTCATCTCATACTGGTCTATAACAAATTATCACATTTCCATAGTTTTCTTTAATATGAACATAGTGTGCAGTAGGAATCACTGGGTGTATGTTCCCATTATGAAGCAACAAACAAACAGCTTTCAAACCTTTACTTTAACTGTCTGTGAAGACGTGCCATTCTTCTGGATTGTGACCAATACCAGTTTCTTTATAAAGACCAATGAAATCATAAAAATAGCAAGTTTTACACTTGCAGGGATTCTGCAAGTATAAAACATGCATAAGTGACATGTCTTCTTCTGCAAGTGGAAATTTTGCAGCTGGAATCCAATGGATTTCACTCTTTTAAATGAGATATCAGGAGCTCTGCACTGTATTTGGTTATATTTGAACAGGCTTCTTGAGTGTCATCCTAATTATCTTCACCAGAAATGTAAGAAAAGTTGCATTTCTGGTGCACAGAATAATTCCGAAACCAATTCTGAATTCCATATCCAAAGGCTCCTCCAGAGAAAAAGCTTCAGAATTGGATTGAAAATGAGCAGATCTTCATAGTGTGGCACTGTAGTAATAGAAGGTGATATATTGGGATAAATTGCATATTTTCAATCTGAAAATACTTTGATATATCTACCATACAAAAGTAGAAGTTGTAGTAGCAGTCACTGCCAAAAAAAAGAGGGCGGAGAAAAGAAACTGTCTCTCTGATATTGACCTACAAGTGTAACAGCAAAAATGAGGTATCCACAACTTATCTTGATCACCCACATACATTCCAAAATAGGCTTCATTTGCACTTCAAAATGCCCTGTTGCACCTACTTTGGATGTAAACAGTATTCACAAACATAGCTGAACAATTCTGGAGATAACTTATACCTTCATTTTGTAGCCATAGCCAATTTAAAAAAAAAAAAAAAATATATATATATATATATATATATATATATATATATATATATATATATATATATATATATAAAGATAAGAATTAAAAATAATTAATAGAAAATACTAAAAGATGGAGAAGTTATTAACACAAGGTGCCAGGCCTAATAGAAGAAAATAAGAGAAAAAGAATATTAAGAACCTAAAAAAAAATGTAGAATTAACAGCTGAATTAACAGGCCAATCATATGTACAAAAGCTGAAAGGGAAGTAGAAATTAATAAATGTAGTGAGCATCAAAATGAGGGTTTAAAAAAAAAAAAAAAAAATTTTTTTTTTTTTTTTTTTTTTTTTATGCAAACTAGATAAAAATAAATAAGATAAAATTGGTACATGGATCAGGTATTTCATCGGGGGACTACACCTGATCATGTACAAACACTGTTTCTATACAAACCCATGTTGATGGAGGAACTATTAAAATATAACTAAATATAACTGAAATATACAAAAAAAAAAAAAAAAAACGGGGGTGGGGGAGGGGAGATAAAAATAAAACCTCCAAAAACATGAGTAAGGTAGCCCCAACAAAGTGTGTGAAGGTAAAATAAAATAAAACAATTAAATTAAGTCAAAGTAAAGTTTAAATGCATGCGGGTTAAAATGAAAAGTTTTGAAAAAATGTTTTTGAGAAGGGTGATTTTATGTAACAGGCAGTGGTATAGAAATAGGAAGTAATGCAGAGTAAGGGAGGGAAAAAGGTAATAAAAATTCAAAATTAGAGGCGAAAATATCAAGAATAAGAAAATTAAGAATGTCTGAATCGCCCTCATATTGCACTAATAGTTCAACGGAGGGAAGAAAGAAGAATAGAAAGTAAGGGTGCCTCCATAGCCAGGTGGGCAGGAAGGAGCAGCAGTGCGTAGCACATGCTTCTTGATTAGACCGGGGTTCGAGCCCGTGACCACTAAATACAGAAGATGCGGAAAGGTCAGGGAATGACCACCGCATATCCCCGGAGCAATATGGCCTTAGTTGCTAATGCTCCTAAAAACCAAATAACAAACAATAGAAAGTAAAAAGATGCAAAGAGAAGGAAAAGAGTTTAAAGGATACTAGGCAAGCTAGTTGTGTAAATACCCAACCTCTTAGAGTGGGTTTCCATGGCGCACTATAACCTTGCTGTTTTTGCACCACAAAAATCCAAATCAAATCAAATCAAATCTTAGAGAGGGCCTTAGCTGTGAGAGTGTTAGTAGAAGTGGAAACTAATACCACTAGCCTGTAATATATTTTTTGAGTGCCGAATGCTGAAAATATAGCCGAAAAAACAAACAAATAGCCGAAAGGTGAAGAAAAATTAAATACCTTTAAAGTTATGCAACATCGAACTGGGCCAAAATGTAATATATAATGAAGAAAATATTATAAAGAAAATATTTTGTGAATATGATTAATTAAAAATAGAATATAAACAGAGGGAGAACTATGACGACGGTGGAGTTGCTCAGTAGCAAAGAACAATGGAAGCCCTCTATAGTTAAAATGAAATGGAGAAATATGCGTACGATTATAAATAATTAATAATATTAATATAGAAAATAACTTAGAGAGTGAAAAGGCATGAATATCGTTCAAATAAAGTCAAATAATGCAATCACTTTCAAAGTAGTGGAAATACCACCATTCAAATCTACATCTATACAGCTGTAAATGTTTGATATATACTTTGATATATCTACCTGATAATTTATAATATAATTTATAAAATAGATTGGAATATCATTAATGCGCAATTTAGTGTAAAGGCCATTTTAAAGCATTAATGAAAAGTGTTTGATTGCTGCTTTGATTTGCAAGATGGATAATTTGTGTATAGATGATGTTTTTATGAACTTTAATAGAAATATTAGAATTCCAGTTAGTTAAGCAAATAATGTTAAAATTAAATTTACTTCTTTTATCAAATAACTCCAAATTATGATGAAGAGGGGGACTAAGTAATATTTAAATCAAGGAAGTTTGCTTGTTGGTTACCCTTATTTTCTTTATTTAGGGTAAGTTCAATAGGATATATAAATTTTGCAATATTTTCAAAATGAATATTCAAAACCATGATGTCGTCAACATAACAAAATGCAAAGAAGTTAAGGTTCGAGTTATTGCGAATATAAAGATCTTCGTAGTAATGAAGAAATAAGTTAGAAACTATACTGGAAATTTGTGAGCCCATGGGAAATTCCTACAGATTGTCTATAAGTACATTTACCATCGTAAATGTAGTTGTTCAGACTAAATGGGTTGATATAGTTATTCCAAACAACCTTATCCACGGGTAGAATGTGCTTGTATTTAAAATATAATTGATTAAGCGCAGTGATAATCAAATGATGTGGTAAAGAAGTAAATAAATTAGCAAAGTCATAAGTTTTGATACTGAAAATGTTGGTATTAGAATTAAAGATTTTAATGATATTATGGTTATTATTGATGATCCAAGTGGATGGAATATTAATAAATATAGTGGTTAATAATTTAAAGAATTGTTTACCTGGTAGATAACAGCCACTTTTTTTTGGCACTAGTAATGAACCTAAAGCCAACGGGATGTTTATGGAACTTAGCTATCATATATAAGAAAGGTAAAGTGATATTGCGAATTTTGGTATGTAATTTTTTATGTAAAGCCATACGTTTCTTGACGGTTGCGTTAATGCCAAGATTACAGCGTAAAAAGGTGGTACTATTGTCAACTTCCTTTTTGACAGTGGTATAGTAAAACTGCTTGCAAAAAATTGCAAAGTTGTTAGAAGCTTTATCTACAGGGGTGATGATAAACTTTTGCTGTAAATCTAAGATGGCTTTTTTAAAGATTAGAATGCCTAATATGTGAATTATTATAAAGATCTTATAAACAGTTTTTATAATATCTTGGTATACAACAGTTATCCAGTTATAGAATGCTTCATGGGGTATTGTATACTTCTAAGCCAACTTATTGCAAAAATTTAAGATAAAGAAAAAGGTAAAGTGGCCGTTATCAACCCACTGCAGGATGGAAGCCTCCTCAACAATTCATGCTGAGGGAAATGGACCATAATCTGCCACGCTGGTCCAGTACGGGTTGGCAGACCGACCGTATTCAGCAGTCAGGGGCTTGACCCCGGTCTACTCAAAGAGCGTGTGCTACTGCACTCCCGCTCCTGACCACTTGGCTACGAATAAGCTTTATGGGTAGGTCTAAATTTGAATCCTTTTTCCATTACAGACTTGAGTGAGATGTTATTGACAATATCCAAATTGCCAGTGATAATATGTCCATGATAATATGTTCCACCTTAACGCTGTGAAGGTTTTTACAGAAAATTTCATTTTGACCATTATAGTGCCAACTAAGAGAATAAGTGCAGTACAGTACTAGTAAATCTACCACGAAAAGGAAATTGATCGATTTAGATCAACAAATTAAAATAATAAGGATGTATGAAAATGGTCACAAACATTAACAAGTGTCACGTGGAATTTAGATTTGTCAGTGTCAACAGTGAACACAATAATAAAGAACAAAGACAGAATATGAGAAGCGGTGAAGTAATTGGCACCAATGAAGTCAACTATAATAACCAAGGCTACGAAATACATATCAGTTTTTACAGTGCAATAATGTGTTTTTTTGCTTCCTTTTATGTTTTCTTTTCTTATGTGCCACTCCAGCTACTTCACCACTGCTCCCCAGATAAAGTTTTTAATTGAACCAATTAAAAGTATATAACTATTTTTCTAATTTTCTATGTATATAACTGATATATAAAAAATATATAACTAATTAATTGAAAAATATATAACTATTTTCCTTCATTCTTCTGAGGATATTGTGTGATTTTTGTAATTTTGTCATATCAGGGATATAGTAGCAATATTTTATTAGTCATTCCCGAGTTACGTAAAACTCGACTTACATAAGAAGTCCTGGAATGTATCTCTTACGTATGTCGGGGACTTAATGTATTTAGGAGATATTAGCCACTTGTTTGTAATTAGAAACATTTAGTCCTACTGGTTGCTTTTAACTAAAACATGTACTGATATAAGAGTTTGTAACAGGTAGAGCATATTTAAATTGGTTGATAATTTGCTCCAAATGAATATTGTCCATAACTGAATTATGAAATTTAAAATTGAGATATTCTATAGTGATTATGGATTTATTACCTAATTTAAATTTGAAAATATAATGTGATAAATGATTTAAGTGCTAGTTTTTATAGTTATATGTAATACTTAATTTAATAATGCTTTTAGCTTACTGACCTTTAAACCAAACATAATATCATGTATATGCTTGACTTTAATGATAGTGCTGTCCCATGCTTGTAACAATTCTTAAAATTTACCTAACTTGTTTAGCTGTATATGATTTTTTGGTAGTATTTTTTACTGTATTTATAAAGTTTTTTTTAACTCGTGTGTTTAGGTGATATACGTTTTACTAATTGAAATATTTTATAGACACATTGGTCCTGCATATTGTTTGTAAAACATTGTCCATTGAATTTATTATTAAGTCCATAAGGATAAAGTGATTTATACCCTATTATGTTAAGTTTTTTTAATCCCAGGCCTTTAAAAATATTATATTCAATGGCTAATATTGTAATAGAGATAATATCATGGCAACTCATTGTGAAGGTATTCACAATATGAGATATAACTTAAACGATGCCACCTTTACATATTTTGCTAATTCAGAGTTTAGCTGCATACTAATATGATGCATTTTCACTAACTTGTACGTTGTAATAGAGATATTATTGAAACTATGAATCTGAAAATGTTGCAATTGTATATCTTTTTTATTGATAAAAAAGTTTGGACTTAACTAAACTAGCAGATAACAAACAGAAACAAACAGTCTTAGCCAATTATTGATTGGATGTATTGAATGGTGATAGTGCTCGTAAACTAGGGTGCTAGCCTTGCTAATGTATTAGGATACATTGTGTATCCTAACACATTAGCGTGGACCTATGCCTGTTTGTGCTGTCCTCAAAATGATTGCAAAATTTTAAGCGACAGGACATCTTGGTGTTCAACCAGGTAGAGGTCAAAAACGAGGGACTCCTCTCGTGTTGAAGATGTGGCTATGGCTGTCATGGATTTATCAAGTCAATCTCCATGTGGTAGTGCAAGTGTGCCAGCTGTTTCTCGTGAAGTGGACATACCGTATTCCACTGCAAGGCTAGTAATGTGTCAGGTGTTGCGGTACTATCCTTGCAGGATGCACGTGCTACAGCAGCAAAAGCATGGTGATGCAGATATTTGTTTCACATACGAACTTCATTTTCTGGCACGAATGACAGTGGATATCACTTGGCCATGGAACATCCTTTGGAGTGAGAGCCTACTTCTGCTTAAATGGACAAGTGAATACGCACAACTGTCACATTTGGGCAACAGAAAACCCTCGAGTTATCCAAGAGGTCCATTGCATTCTCCAAAAGTGACAGCGTGGTGTGGATTTACAGCCACATTCATGATTGGGCCATATTTTTTTGAACGGGTAACACTGACTGGAACCCGCACCTGTTCCGTCACTGGACAGCGATATTATGAAATGTTGGCAAATTTCGCAATACCAGAGCTGCAACAACATGGGTGCCTTCAGGATACCATATTTATTCAAGATGGTGTGCCATCCCGCATCTACCGTTGTGTTCAAAGATTGCTAAGGCAACCCTTTACAGATGAACGGGTCATCAGCCATTGTTTCCAGACAGCCTTCTTGGCCATCCCGATCACTGGATCGGGAAGGTTGTCTGGTTGTGGGGTTTTTTGAAGAACTAGGTGTATCAGGAAGGATGTCAAACTTCTGGCAGATCTGAAGATGTCATGTGCTGGCTATTCCAGTTTACATGTTACGTTATGCTGTAGAAAATGCTGTTCTTTAAATGGAAACTGTTGTTGACCAAAATGGAGGACACACTGAACAATTGTAGCGCTATTCAAGTGATTTGTATTGCCACAGCACCATATAGTGACAAATTTTGTAACTAATTTTTTTTCCCCAATTAATGGCGAGTGCATTGTTTATTGTACCTGTTTTCCAAAGTTCTCTTCAGTATGAGCCTTAGAACTCACTCCAGAGCCCTCTACATAGGGATACTTTAATTTTAACAACCCTGTATATTCTAAAATCTTATTTTCCTCTTGGGCCTAAAGGCTAACTCTTATGCATATTAATTTTGCTTTAGGACTATATGGTATAGTTTTTATTGTCCAATGTTGTACTTTAAGCACTATTCAAATCCTTTTTCTTAAATCCTCATTTTATATACTATTGTAATTATATATATATATATATATATATATATATATATATAAGATGCATTGTTATTTTTTTTTTAACAGCATAAACGTACAGAATGTATTACAAAACTGGAATATATGAAGCAAAAGGGTCACATCCTTATTGGTTTAAGACCTGGAAATTATTCAATTCAAGTGAGGGCAACTTCTTTAGCTGATAATGGAAACTGGACTTCACCGGTCTATTTTTATATTCCTGAGGTAAAAGGTAAGTGTTGACAGGTACAGTACAAAAAAATAGTATAACAAAAGCTTTGTTGATAGTATATATGGTTAACAGTGTTTTTGGTTAGTCAGATTATGCTGGTTATCTGAGAGCTTGTACTGTGTTTCACAAAATTTTTAAAATATATCTACTATGCTTAGATCTTCTCAAGAAACTAGGGCTAGATTAAGAAATAATATGACTTTTAAAGCAACAAATTAAATTTGCTTTTACTATAAGAGATCCTAAATTTTACTTGTTGATTCATGCATAGTACTGTACTTAAGTTTTTTTTTAGTATGCAGGCAACCGCCATATAACACTGTACTTTTACAACACTATGTCACTCTAACACGATTGATAAATTCCAGTAATCCTTGCATAACATGATATTTTTGATCTTTTGTGTGGGGAAAACCCTGCTATTATGTTGGTTGTAATTTTTCAACATTTTCATTCTTTTTTATGAATCCCCACTGTTGACTTGCTAGTCGTTATGCAAAAAAAAAAAGAGAGAAATCCCAGTATTTTATTTTGTTGGGAAACCCCTGTGTTAGATTCTGTGCTATTGAACTTGTGCTTGTTCGAGACCATAAAAAATCGTGACTTTGAAGCATGCAGTTCTGGCTTTTAAGGTTTCTGTAAGGTTATTTTGGTTTTTATTTGATCGTTTATAAATTTTTCTGGGCATGTATTATTAAACTTTATTCTAAATAAATTCCAGCCCTAAATTGTGCCTAAGGAAAATAAAAAAGCACTGCTCAAACATTATTTGTTTGTTCAAACACTTTATTTCTCTAGACTCAAAGATACAAATTTTGGATCAACCCAAAAAAAAAGGGGAAATGCATTGTATGTTGCAAAAATTTTAAATTTAAATGAAGCAACAATCCAGACCATAAAGAAAAATGTACAGAAAATTCGAACTGCTGTTGCTGCAGGATCTTTAATTTCCACAAATATGACAGCTTGTCCCTGAGTGACGATAATTGAGAAAATTGAAAAAGCACTCAGTATTTGGATTGACGATAGCAGTAAAAACTGATCCCGTCAGATGGCTATTTAATTAAACAAAAGGCACTAAAAATTTATAACCATTTTAAAGAAAATGGAGAATCTTCTGTTAACCTGGAGTTTGTTGCCATCAAAGGTTGGTTTGAGCGATTTAAAATCGGCTTCTAATAAATAAATACATTTTCTGTTTATATCCCAGGATGACTACACAAGGGGAAAATGCATTGGCTGATAATGGAGCTGCCAAGAATTATATAGAGGAATTTCAAAAAAATTTTGAAGAGCATGGATACACACCACATCAGGTTTTCATTGCCGATGAGACAGGTCTTTGTTGGATAAAAATGCCCAACAGAATGTGTATTTCAAAAAAAGAGAAAATTGCACCAGGTTTTAAAGCATCAAAAGATCATGTAATGTTACTTATGTGCAGTAACACATCAGATTATATGACCGCCTGACTAAAATTTAAGTGAATCTTGTAGTACCGTATGGTACTGCTCGCTGATCTCGATCAGTTTTAATTTGAATATACTATGTGATCGAGGTCAATGTGACAGGAGCATATAATGCTAAATTTTGCAATTAATTTTTTCTCTGGATCGCTTAAGTCACATTTGTAAATAACATAAAATTTTATAATATTGTGAAGTACTACACTTCCCCACCCGGCTACTTCATAATGCCACCTGGCTGGCAAAATTTTCTGGGGAGAACGCTGAAAGGTGTAAACAAAAACGCGTTACCTGTATATTGGAAAGCAAATAAAAAAAGCTCGGGGTCTGCCGATGTATTTAAAGAATGGTTTCTGAATTGTTTTGTGCCAGATGTGGAAAACTATTTAAAGCGGAAAAATCTAGATTTCAAAGTTTTATTATTACTGGATAACATGTGAGGCCAGCCAAAAGATTTCATTCACCTAAACTTTGAAGTAATGTTCCTACCACCTAACACAACTTCTATAATTCAGCCCTTAGATCAAGGCATTATATATCTACTTTAAAACTCATTACAGTGGATTTTGGAAAAAATTGATTCCGAATTTATTGAAGTGACGGAGGTGTGGAAAAATTTTTCAATTGTTTACTGTATCCGAATCATAGCTTTATTGCTCAAAGAAGGAACACCGTCGACATTAAATGTGTGTTGGCAAAATATATGGCCAGAGTCAGTTCATTCAGGAAATATGGTTGAACCAGCAGAAGATAGAATTGGTGCGATAGTAGACTTGCTTAAGTCAGTAGGAGGGGGAAGGTTTTGATGATATGACTACTGAAGACGTTCAAGAATTACTGATAGAAAAAGAGGCCGGTGAAGTGGGTTTGGTGGAAATGGCATTGGTGGTAAACCAAATCAATTCAGAGGATGATAGCACAGATGAAAATTCTGAAGTTCCAAATTTTACACTAAAAAAAGCATACGGGAAGCAATAAACTTAACGAAGCAATTAGTATCTTATTTTTTGTATGCAGATCCTTCGACTGAAAGGAGCACAAAGTTCAAAGGGAGCTTCAAAAAATGCTTAGCTCCACGCCATGAAATTTAATAAGATCTATCAAGCAAACTAACCTAGATTACTGAGTTTTAAAGAGAGCAAAAGATGCATGAAATCTAGATGCTACAAAAGAAAGTTCAGAAGGTGAAAATATTCTGCAACATAGAAAACATTCTCGTTTGATTGTGCTTAGCAGCGATGAAGAGGAAGAAAATTAAATAAAATATGATTATTTGACATATATGTATCACAGTTTGTAAGACATAGTTCAGTTATTACTATTTTTAATAAAAATGAAGTTTCCGATAGTTATAAAAAAATGGTGTATTTTTGTTATCTTTTGGAACGTAACCCCCCTTTTTGTAATAGTTTTTAGTCCCTTTTAACATGATTTCGCACTATACAAGATTTTTTTGTGGGAACCTAACTACTGTGTTATACGAGCGTTACCTGTAGTCTAATTTTATTGCAGAAAAGCAGTGGGACAGTTTGAGTACTGCATATTTCCTTTTATTTACTTATATATATATATATATATATATATATGTATATATTAAAGTACTGTATACACATATAGATCGATAAATTGCGACACTTATAACACTGTTCTGATAATGTAGTTTATGACTACACTTATAAATGCAGTGTTAAATTCAAGGCAGATTACAATTACTTGAGCATTCCGGATGGTAAAATTTTAGATTACAAAACTTTTTTCTTTGTGTTGTATTAGTAGATTTTTCTGGGAAGAATAAACTATGGGCAGAATGGTGAAAGGAGAGTTATCTTTGCTCTGTCCTGTTTTCTGACTTGCTGGTCTCTCATCAGCTGGCAGATCATCTGCCAGCTGATGAGAGACCAGCTATGTTGTCATGTAGTATAAAGAATTTAAACTTGTGATTACTTTAATACAGCAAAAACGATTCTTAATAGCTACCTTTGAATATTCAGGCCATTGGTAAACTGAGTACAAGATGGTTCTCAGTTTGCTAATTCGTGTGCGGTATGATTCCTACCATATTCTCATTACAACAAAAAAATGAAACAATTGGTATTCTATATTAGTATTAATCAACCAAATAATACAAGGAAGCAAACTTATTCTGCATCGAGGAGAGAAAAAAAACCTGAACCGATTACAGTTTGCTCATTACTAAAAATATATGTCCAATTCAGCCTTGAACATGCCACAATTTCCTTGGGAGGCAACTTATTCCAGTGAACAACAAAACACTGCCCAACAGTGGACTTTTTTGAGATTTAATTTTCTGGTGCTTTCCTTGGTCTAGTTTAACCTGTTATTCACAAGACCAGTTTGGACAATACAGTCCACTTCTTCTAGGATATTTCTTAGTACTTCCAACTGATCTAGGCACCCTTCAATGGATCCTCTATAGAAGTTCTGTTTTTTTAACCTATTCCAAATGTGGGCTTACCATCGTTTTTGAAAGACAAATATGAAATCCTTCTCCCTGCTAGCATAGGTCCTATATCACTGATAATACACCCTAGGCCTTCCTGGCTGCCTTCTAACATTCAAGGAAAACCTCATGTCTGCTTGTATTATAATCTTTAAATCTTTCTCGTCCAAAATTCCTTTAAATTCTTTGTTTCCTAGATTATTATTTTTTTAATTCTTTGAGCATTTATTATTTTTTTTTTCCCCTCTAGATTATTGTTGTTTGGTTTTTTTTTAGGAGCATTAGCAACTAAGACCATATTGCTCCGGGGATATGCGGTGGTCATTCCCTGATCTTTCCGCTCCTCTGTATTTGGTGGTCACGGGCTCGAACCCTGGTCTAATCAAGAAGCATGTGCTATGCACTGCTGCTCCTGCCCACCTGGCTACAGAGGCGCCTTTCCCTCTAGAAGTCACATCTGTATTTCTTTACCTCAAATGCAAAACTCTACATTTAGCAGTTGCCATCTTTAAGATCATATCAGTACTAGATCAAAATCATTCTGAAATGAGCATAGCATGTTGTCAGTTACTTAACATCCTACCTACATTTAAATCATCAGCAAACTTTGGCTGTACAAACTTTCCCTGTATGCTCACATCAGTATCAATGAGGAAAATTAGTAACAAGAGGGCTACAACACTGAACCTTGAGACACCCTGCATTGCTAGTTATGCGCCTCCGTAGCCAGGTGGGAAGGAGCTGCAGTGCATAGCACACACTTCTTGATTAGACCGGGGTTCGAGCCCGTCACCACCAAATACGGAGAATGCGGAAAGGTCAGGGAATGACCACCGCATATCCTGGAGCAATATGGCCTTAGTTGCTAATGCTCCTAAAAACCCAATAACAAACAAACAAAGCATTGCTAGTCCATTCAATTTTTTTAATAACAGTTCTTTATTATTTATTAATACATTGTTTACAACAAGAAATTGCAGGTATGGTTGGTACAAATTAATTTACTTAATTTGTGTTTACAAGCAGGATCTCTTAAAATGCATTAGCAGCAGCCATTTTGTTATAGTGATAGTTAAAATATCTGTTTATTCAGTATTGTAATTTAACTATTTATTCCTAAGGAGAAGTTGCTATAAATCCAAACTTTATATAACCTTATTTCTGAATTTTGCATTAACATTTGATGCAGCATGTAGGTTTTCAAATTTTTACCTTAAAGATAGGAGTCTGGAGAATGTATTTTGTTTATTATTCTTTTATGTGAATAAATAGATGAAATTACAAAGAATAATACTTTATGAATCCCTTCTCTAGGTGGACTTACCCCTGAAGTTCTTGCTGCGGTGATTGTTGCAGTAGCATTGGCTATTATTGTGTTAATTGCTTTGGCCACATGGGTTATTGTAAAGAGAAAGTAAGCATTTGTAAAACTATTTTTGCTGGATCTGTACAACCATTTCAGAAATATGATTATTTAATAGTTTATCAGCTTTGATTAATTTTTTTTTCATGTCTAAATTTATTGCAGTATCTTTATTTATATATACATTAATGCACTTTCTTTTAACACCAATGTATATATACATTGGTGTTCAAAGAAAGTGCATTACCCCTTAAAATTGTAATTGTCATCCGAATAAAGTAAGTATATGGCAATATTTCTTACAGATTGCATCAGATATGATTGACATGCTAAGGTGATGACATAATATTGCATCAGCTGTTACTTTCAGCTATATAAGCACTCTCTGCAAGAGTTGCAGTTATTCCTTGCTTGTGTCAGGATGGCGAGTTACATGCAGTTGACACCACGAAGAAAGAGTGCTATTGTTGCCTTATGTGAGGAAGGATGTTCTTTCCATCATATTGCTTATAGAGTGTCTTGTAATCTGTTGACAGTGAGTAGATTTCTTTCAAAACTCAAGAATAGGAAAAAGTTCTGCTGATAGGAAAAAAGGAACTGGACGCAAATGAGTCTCTACGCCAAAACAGGACCGCATTTTGAGGCGCTTATGCCTTAAAAACTGTAAAGCTTCTTCATCTGAGCTGAAAAGAGAATAATGGAAAGAACGTACAGGAGTGGTAGCAAGTGCGGTAACAGTCAGAAGGCGCCTCTGTAGCCAGGTGGGAAGGAGCAGCAGTGCGTAGCACACGCTTCTTGATTAGACCGGGGTTCGAGCCCATCACCACCAAATACGGAGGATGCGGAAAGGTCAGGGAATGACCACCGCATATCCTGGAGCAATATGGCCTTAGTTGCTAATGCTCCTAAAAACCAAATAACAAACAAACAAACAGTCAGAAGAAGCCCCTCCTCCTCACACAAAAAATGAAAAAGGCCCGATTAATTTGGTGTAAGGAGCATGTCAAATGGACTACTGAGCAATGGAAGTCAGTTATTTTCTCGGATGAGAAGAAATTGAACCTGCATGGCTCTGATGGGAGACAGGCGATTCACCATAGACGTGGTGAAGAATACCATCCAGACTGTACGGTGTCTACAGTGAAATTCCTTACTGGCAAATGAAATGGAGGTGCATTTCGTATCACGGAGTATGTCACCTACAGTTTATAAAATGTTCTGTAAATGCCAATGGATACCTGGCTATATTGGAAGGCAAATTGCTGCCCATTAGACCATTTCAACCTGCCAAGTAACTGCATCTTTCAGGACGACTCTACTCCTTGTCATTGGGCGAAAACTTTAAGTAGGCACTTCTGTAGGTACTTTAGTTTCATTTCTGCATTAGAGGTTCGACAGTAATGTGTTTACATTTGTTACAGGTGAAAAAATGGTTGGAAGAACTGTCCATTACAACTCTTAGCTGGCTAGGAAACAGCCTGGATCTGAATCCTATAGAGTTGGCATCGTGTGGAATCTGCAGTTGCCAGAAAGAAACCAAAGACCCTTCATGAACTTCAAAAAGCCATAATTCTTGTTTTGAACCCTGAACTATCAGTTGATTGTCTTCATAAATTGATCTTGTCAATTCCTCGACAGTGTGCTGCTGTCATCAGGGCCAGAGGCGGTTCAACTAAATATTAGTTTGCACCTGGTGAACTTTTCATTTTGTTTTCCATTTAAAATGATAAACTAAAGCAAATTGAGGGCTTCTGATAACATTTCAGCCATAATTGTCGTGTTTACCAAAACTGTTGTATAAAGGTTGCAAATGCTCATTTTGGAATATTTTGAGAGCACCTATATTACTTAGCTTTGCCTTAACTATTAATAAATATCTTTTGTTTATATTTCTATTTGTGATGTAACATACCATCATTAATGTAACTTACCATCATGAAAAGGGGTTAGAAATGTGAAATTCCTAGGTGATGCACTTTCTTTTAACACCAGTGTATATATACCACTGAGTGATCACTGAATTATGACCACCTACTTAATCCCGTGTTGGGTCACCATTCGCATGGATAACAGCCATAAGATGACAGTTACATGTCCATATTCTCACTTCCCATTCCAAAACATCTTACAGGTGTTCAGTTGGATTGAGGTCTGGCGAATTTGGAGAATAATCAAGATGGATGATATCTTCGTTGTGTTCCTCAAACCACTTTTGCACCATATGGATCTGATGCCATGGTGCATTATCATCTTGGAAGTTACTTGTTTCTATCCAAGAAAAATGCAACGTGGCAGGGTGCACGTGGTCTCCTAAGACCTGCCAGTAGACCTCATCATAGTGGCATGGTGTTTGGGGTAAGGCACCACCAGGGGTTTCGCACATCTTTGCCATAAGTACTCTTGTGAAGAAATACAGTGCTCTGTAAAAGCCAGAATTGAGTGTAGTGTGTGGTTTATGTTAGAGTTGTGTTATATTCTGTTGTGTGTCTGGCTACTTTGCCACAGAGCCCCTAGTTGCCCGCCACCACCACTGGGAGGTGAGCCAGGCAGTCCATTTTTCTCTAGCTGGTCTTCACTAGAGAAAATGGACTGCCTCCATTTTCTGTAGTGGGAGTTAAAGTGGGTAAGAAGCAGGGAGATAAGGAGAAAAGGCATCCTCCAATAGAGAGAGAAGTAGGGAGGGATCGAAGAGTTGGATCACCCAGATTCAGGGAAAGAAAATTTTGGATTGGCACTCTACTATGCAGGGCACTCTAGTCCTGCAAAGCAAAGTGCCAATTTGACCTCCCACACCTGAAGCAGTACCTGACCCACTTTACCGTATACAGGTGAAAAGGTCCAGTAACCAGGGCACCAGCAGTCTTCATGTGGTGTTAAGGTGGCAGAATGATATCTTTCCACGTGTAGTTTTGTATGGGAGTTAGATTCTTCTGAGAATCTAACTCCCATACAAAAGTTCCTTCTCTATGAAAATGCAGAAAGTTCCTTGTAGTGATCTTCATTTGTGATGCAAAAGAATTCTTTGCTGCGAGGAAAGGAATCTAGTGTTTGATGCATTTTGCTTCTAAAAGGATAATGATGACAAATGTAAAGGACATGTTCCCAGTTCTGAGGCATACCCCAGTTGTAGAGTGGATTTTCTGTGAGCCCAAGTTCTGCAAGTTTGGAGTTGCGTGATCCATGGCCAGTGATTATATATGTGGCATAGAGCCCCGGGAAGAACCATGGGGAGCTTTAGGGTAGGTGAGTATTATATTTGAAATAAATCATTTTGTTACATTGCCCTTAATTGATTGGTTCCATTTATTTTACCAGTATTGGATAAGATGTGCTGAAATATTTCTCCTGTTTGAGATTGTTAGAGTGGTCTAGGTTATAATTGAGAATTGTAGCAGGGAGTGATTTCCAATGACAGTAGCTAAGCTCTTGAGCAATAACTTCCAAATGTAGTGGCAAAGCTCCAACAAGGATCTGTATGGCCAGTGTACTAACAGTGCAGATATCTCTGGGTAGATTCCAGCTTGCATTGGTTCCTCTGAGTGATAGCTTGCTGGTACCATACTCCCACACCATAGCATGTGGCTGGAAGAAAGATGGCTTCGTACGGAGTAGTAAGAGAACGACGTCTGAGTCTCCAGTCACGCTTTGAGTTTCTGCAATCATTGATGCATATTTTCTAATTTTTGTAGTGAGGTGAACCAGGTGGAAGTAAAATGAAAGCTTGTTGTCTTGTATTACTATAGTAATACCAAGTTATTTGATTTTAGAGATGAATTTGATGGAGGTTGCCTAGTTTTACTGTGGGAGGTCTAGTAGGACTGTTAGTTCCTTTGATGAGTATTTTTCAGGTAAAATGTGGAGCATGTGAAGGGTTGACCATTTGTGGATTTTGCCAAAGGCAGCATTACTTCTCACCTCAAGGGAGGCACAAGTATCAGCATAGACAAGCAGTAGTAGGTCATCTGCAAATTGCTTTCAGTTGTGAGTGCTCGATTTTGGTGTTGAGGATTTCGTCCATGACCATGAACCAGAATATGGGGCCAAGGACTGACCTCTGGGGACATCCTTTGAAGACTTGACGGGTGGAGCGTCTGTATTTGGTTATAACCATTACAGTTCTGTTGGTGAGGTAGTTTTGCAGACAGTGATAAAGGTTGTAGGGAATGGCTGCATGTCTGAGCTGCCTAAGAAAGCCTTGCCACCATAGAAATCAAATTTGCTGGCAAAGTCAATCAAGTAGGCTGCTAGATACTTCTGTTCCTTTTGAGTGGGAGCTGCAATTAGAGAATGGAGAGCATCCTTGGTGCAGAAGCCTTGCTTAAATCCATGCTGTATCAGTGGTGGAAGATTGGCAGCAGTATAATGTTGATTGTTTCACATATATAGGAGTCTCTCGAAGACCTTGCCAAGAACAGGAAGGAGAGCAATAGGGTATAGGAGTTTGGGTGTGGCTTTGTCTGGCTTTTTGATGATCAGTCTAAGAGAGCCTAATTTCATACTATCTTCTCTCAGAAGATGCTGAGAGAAGATAGTATGGAACTGTTTGATGATTTCGACTTCAATAAGGTCATGACCTGGTGCTTTGCTCTTTTTGTTTTTTTCCAGAACTGCTGCAAGTTCAGTATCTGTGAAAGGTTCTTCAGTAGTGGAGTTCCAGTATCTGGAATTTTTATGAGTGATGAGGTGTTGGTCATTGAGGGGAATGTGATCATTGGGAAAGATGATTGAGAGTATGTTGGCCATTGACTCATCCCATGAATTAGTTAGGGAGCCATTTGAGGTTACAGTGGAGTTTACCTCCCCTCTGGGAAGCCTGTTGGTGATGATTTTATACACAATACTCAAGGGTGGGGTTTCTGTATCCTGTACGTTCAACAAGATTTTTCCACGGGGCTCTTATCTTACTATATCTGTTGTGGATGTTCTTATGTCTTTTATGAAGCTCATCCACCTCATACTGTAGCCAGGAGGCTCTGTATTGTTGGAATTCTTTTCTGGCAGTATGTACCCAATGTCTCTTTTTTGGGATTTTAGTCACCAATTTAGATGCGTGCTCATCAGGGGTGAGTTCAGTGAAGAAATCTGGTGGCTGTATGTGTTCAATGAAGAGTGTGGGGTAGCTGCAAAGAGGTCCCAGTCAGCTTTTTTCAGGGAGAATCTTGTAATATTGTTTACTCTTGGAGGGGTTGGAGTCAACAAATGGACCAGGGAGAAGGAGATTACCTTATGGTCCGAGGTGGTCTAGGCTCATTTACAAACCAGTTAGCAAACTTACGTGCGAAAGAGAAGGATGCCATGGTGACGTCTTTTGTAGATTTGCTCAGGGTATTGGAGAAAGTTGATAGTTGGCCTGGAAGGTTTAACGCTT
Organism: Mastigoproctus giganteus; assembly: GCF_048544385.1. Taxonomy (NCBI): domain Eukaryota; kingdom Metazoa; phylum Arthropoda; class Arachnida; order Uropygi; family Thelyphonidae; genus Mastigoproctus; species Mastigoproctus giganteus. The sequence continues at coordinate 112,575,374 of NC_143583.1, read as the reverse complement.
CAAGTGAAGATGTGGCAATAAAATCTTTAAGGAGGGTTCCATTTTGAAAGCTAGCTGCAGTGACGTTGGATAGGATATTGCTGTGCCACAGGCATACCTGGTGTCCTCACCAGGTACACCTGTGGTGCAGTAGACCTCACCAGTGAAACATTGGTCCATATGCACCAGGAGTCTGTTCTTCTTGTCAGCAAAAGGTGGCCCATGTTCACCACCTGCCTGGATAGTGGGCACCATTCATGATAGGTACATGGATTCAAATTGCTTGCACCACACACACAAGGGTATTTGTTGGCATATTGCACCAGGTGTTTGGATTCATCCAATCAACACACTCATTTCCACTATTCCAGTGTCCAGCCAGCATGTTGTTCACTCCACAGAATTCACCATTGATGATGATCAGCAGTGAGGAGAGGGTGTCTCTTGGGCAATCTGTTGTGGAACCCCATACGTTTGAGTATGCAGAACATCATCATTTGGGATATTGTTCTTGAATTCCCCCATATTGTATTGCAATGGCAACTGTTGCATAATGACCTGCCATTAAGTCTGTACAACATGCTGCATCCTTTGCTCACCACAAACATCCACTTTGCATAATCCTTTACATTTCTGTCATTGGGAGGTGATTTGACCCATTTGACACCATTCTTTGTACACCTTAATCGCCGTGAGCAACTGACAAGACATGCTGTTTCTGATATGGAAGAACCTGAAGCACGAACTCCCACAGTCGTGTGTGTGTGTGTGTGTGTGTGTGTGTGTGTGTGTGTGTGTGTGTGTGTGTGTGTGTGTGTGTGTGTGTGTGTGTGTGTGTGTGTGTAAGGCATCAAAGTAACAAAGTCAAGGAACATTTTGATAATGTTCTTTGACTTTGTCTTGAAATTGTGGTGTCATAAGTCGTGATTGTCACATCATCAGTGACTTGTCCAAATATAGTAATGTATCTGTAGGGTCTGAATTAGCATGTGTTGAATAAAAAGGTGTTTTATGTGCCTCATTGCATTTTAAAACAAGTGACTTTACTAAGCAGTGAATTTACATATTAAATTTTGTTTCCAAATTATGGAAAAATGTAATAGAAACGCACAAAATATTAAAAACATTTTTCACAAGAAGCTATGTGACATTTTAAGACTCTGCAGTCGTTTGCAAATTTTAAAGAATGCCACTTGTCCATTGAGGATGATCCTTACTCTTCCTCCCCTTCAGAAGCTCTGCCGCCAAGCAGAGCTTCTTCAGAATGACCTAGATAGACTAGGCAGCTATGCTTTAATCCAGCAAAGTGTAAGGTATTGCACCTGGGGAACCGTAACCCCAAAATAATTTATATACTTGGTAGAGTTGAACTAAAGCCGGTAGTGGAGGAAAGGGACTTTGGTATTATGGTAGTCAAATATGAAGCTCTCCAAGCATTGTAGACTGGTTGCAAGGAGGGCCGATGGTGTCCTATTGATGATTTATCGAACAGTCGCTAGTAGAGATAAGAACGTCATAATCCCATTATAAAAGGCTATTGTTAGACCATACTTGGAATACTGTGTTCAAGTATGGAGACTGCACCTAAAGAAAGACATTGTTTTTCTTGAAAGGGTCCAAAGACGAGTAACTCTTTACTCATCTTTGGACCCTTTTTACTCGTCATTTTTACTCATCCAAAGACGAGTAAAAATGGCAGCTATGCTTTAATCCAACAAAGTGTAAGGTATTACACCTGGGAAACAGTAATCCCAAAATAACTTATTCACTTGGTCGAGTTCAACTAAACCCAGTACTGGAGCAAAGGGACTTGGGTGTTACGATACGGTCAGACATGAAATTCTCTGAGCATTGTAAACCGGTTGCAAGGAAGGCCCATGGTGTCCAATCGATGATCTATCGAACTTTTGCAAGTAGAGATAGGGACGTGATAATCCCATTATATAAGGCTTTTGTTAGACCACACTAGGAATACTGTGTTCAAGTATGGAGACCGCACCTAAAGAAAGACATAGAGCTTCTTGAAAGGGTGCAAAGTTGGGTAACTTGCCTGGTGAGATCGGCAAAAGGGTGTCCATATGAAGAAAGACTTCAAATATGTGGGTTTCAGAGTTTGGAAACTAGACACCTTAGAGGAGATTTGATTGAGGTGTTTAAGGCTCTCAGATGCATCAGTAAAATGAATGAGGACAAAATTTTCAAGGTTATAAATGATGCTAGAACTAGGGGACATAAATTCAAGTTACAGGGGGAAATGTTTAGATTGGACTGCAGGAAGTTTTATTTTAGCCAGCGAGTTATAAATTACTGGAATAAGTTGCCTACATGGGTGGTAGAGGCTGACAGTTTGGGGAAATTCAAAGGTCATCTGGATAGTACCTTCGGGTCAGGGAAGCGCTATGGTAGGTTTAATTTCCTTTTCTTTTACTAATTATTATTATTTATTTATTTTTATTTATTTATTTATTTTTTTTTTTTGGCCGGTGAATCATAAGCCATAGGCTTTCTTGCACCATGCGGCCACTACTAATACTAACTCGCCTGGTGAGTCGGCAAAAGGAAAGCTTGGAAACTAGGCACCTTAGAGGAGACTTGATTGAGGTGTTTAAGGCTCTGAGAGGCATAAGCAAAATGAATAAGGACGAAATTTTCACGGTTATAAATGATTCTAGAACAAGGGCCATAACTTCAAGTTATGGAGGGAGTTGTTTAGACTGGATTGCAGGAAGTTTTATTTTAGCCAGTGAGTTATAAATTACTGGAATAAGTTACCTACATCAGTGGTAGAGGCTGACAGTCTGGGGAAATTCAAAGGTCAGCTGGATAATTACCTAAGGGAGGGGGGAAATCATAGGTTGACCATTTCCTTTTCTCTTATTAATTTTTATTATTATTTTTTAATTTTATTATTATTATTATTGATTTGTTTTTATTCTTATTTTATTTTATGTATTTTTTGTTATTATTATTATTATTTTTTGGCTGGTGCAGCATAAGCTTCCTTGCACCATCGCGATTACTAATACTAACTTTAAATGATTCAATCTCTGGTATTCATGATCTGATCAGGAGTGATCAATGTTTGAACTTACTTGAAGTTGGAAAACCCAATTTCACTAGAAAATGGTATTTCTTATGATTGTATTAAAAATTATTGTCATGTCAATCATTTTTAATACAAGATTTGTGAATGTGTTGCTTCTCAATCAAGTTTATGCCCTGCATCCTCACTGATTATCACAGATAGTGGCACATTCTTGCACGTCAGGATCTTCATCGGCATGCTGCCTCTAAGTCAAACTTTATTTCATCATTATTGGTGATGAATTTGTGTGTATGGCTATGCCCCAGAAAAAAAAAAAAAGCCTAGTCCTGGCTTTAAAAAAAGACAATCTCGATAAAATGTGATGAACATGTGGTCAATTATTGAACTGGGAATACTACAATGCAGTTCTATGGTAATTGTACAGGTCTGTTTTGGTAAAACAGCCAGAAAAGTGGGCTTCAGGAAATTGGTGCTTGCCTCATGACAAATGTACCTGTGCACTCTGCACTTTCTAATTCAAGAATTTTTTGCAAAATACTCCATCATTGATATTCTACCTACTATACTTACTGGTTTTATCTCCCTGTGATTTTTTGCCCCAAGCTGAAAGCCCTTTTCGAAAGGTGGCAGATTTGCAACAACTGAGTAAATTATTCAGAATGCAACACAGGAACCATTAGCAATTCAACAGCTTCTTCCATTCTTCAGGAAGTTTCAGAAGCATTTTAATCTGTATACAGTGTTAAAGAGGCTGGTTGATAAGAGACCCATTTGAATAAGCCAGTAAGCATCATCATTTCCCAAATATTAGCAGATATTCCCTTCATCAAACTTTTTGATCTCTCTCTCTCTCTCTCTCTCTCTCTCTCTCTCTCTCTCTCTCTCTCTCTCTCTCTCTCTCTACACGTGTGTGTAGATGGGAAGTGGTTTAAAATATCGAAGATAAAAAAACTAAAACACAGGCAATATATTAAAAATTGATACTTGTGGGTTTTAAAAATTTTTTCATAAAAAAATTTCTATTCCTTTTTCATATTCTTTCAACTTTTAGTACCTTCCTTCCTTATATTTCCACTTTCCTTCTGGGTTAGCATCCATCCTGCACAGTGAATGCTTCAGCTTAATATTTTGGCATCAGAATTTCTTTATATAATTATATATTAAACTAAATCTCTTCTTTAGCACTTTATGGTATTGGTCCAAATCCATTATACCCATTGACCAGTATATTGGTCACTAATGCCAAAAATCACTCTTCCACTAACTGTGTCATTTATGCTGTCCTATATCCTGTTAGATCTTTAACCTTTCCTCTAATGCTTGTTCGTCATTGTTGATCTACCTTCTTCTTGATCTGCCTCTGGGCCTGTTATCATTAAATTTTATCTCAAATAGCTTCCTTCTTTTCATCCTTTCTACGTGGTTACATTATCTTTTGATTGCATCTTAGTTCCATAAAGATTATTATTATTTCCTCATTAACACTTGAGGATTTAATTGCCGTTTCATCCATTCTTAGATCTATTTATTTTTCTTATAACTTTCATTTTGAAGATTCAAATTTTTGATCAATTTATTTATTTATTAATTAACCAAATTCTCAACTCTGTAGGTTAAAATAGGCTTAAAAAACTGAATTATAAACATCTAATTTTGCCTTCTGGCAAATTTTGTTTCCTTCTCTTTTTCTTTTTGTTATCCATGTTGATATTTATATGTCATATAAACTGATTTTATTTCATGTTGTTACCATTATTTATTATGTATTTAGTTAATCTATATAACTAGTTGCACATCCATATTAATGCAGTAACTCATATTATTAGTATTAGCAAAATGAAGCAAGGAAGCAAAGTTCATCTAGCATCAGCTATAAAAAAATTGCTAAATATAACCCATGTCTCCACTTATTCATTTATTTGTTTTTTATCTGTCCAATTTATCCCACCTGTCATTTTAAATTTCAAATAATTTGATCACTTCCACAAGGCTAGGCCTAGGAAATGTGTTCCAATAACCAGTTAATTACTTTTTTGGCTGTAGGTAATTAATTTTTTTATATCTAGTTTGCAGTTATCCTTTCTTAATTTAAATCTGTGTCCTCTTGTTGTATATATTACAATAGATATGGACCTGGTGTTCCGGACGGGATTCTTTATGCATCAGTCAATCCTGAATATATGAGTGCTGGATTAGGTAAATTATATATTAATAATAATAATAATTATTATTATTTTTTTTTGTCTTGCTTCACATTTTTTACATTGGAAGATTTTATAATTGAATATTTTATTTAAATGTGTTATCCATAATTTATTCAATTATTAGCTTACCATTTTTGTCATTTTTCATTAAATTCATCTTAATGATTTATTTAACCATTCTTTTATTTTGAAATCAATCACTAAATTGCTTCTTATGTAGCATTAATTAAAAAAATAATTTAATAATTAAAAATAATTTGTTTCATTTAATAATTTTTTATTCTACTTTTCAAGGAGCATAATTAATTCTCTTTAATCATATTATTAAATCAAACAATTATGCAAATTCAGTGCTATTTTGCATAATTATCAAAATACTGTGATATTTTCACACTGCTAAAAAAACATTATCTTTTATTAGTTATTAATTATTAGTTATTATAAATATTATTATCAGTTCTATTAGGAAACTACATAAACAGGAAAATGGGAAATATTTTTTGTAATAAGGATAGGTGGACTAGAACCAGGTTATGTCTGCTGGGAGCAACAATTAATGATGTCACCAACAGATTGTTGAATTTTTAAGAGTGGGGGGATAAAGAGAATATTATTATTCATGTGGGGACTAAAGATATTAAACATAAACGATCTGTTAGACAAATATAGGACCATGCTGAAGAAATGCCATGAATTAGGTCACAATGTCTATGTGTCTGCAATTCTGCCTAGACACGATAGGAGGGATCATATGCTGAAAGCCTTGTGGATTAACTCAAGACTTGAAGGACTTTTCCAGGTTTTTGGGGAGAAATTTTTATCAGTTTGGCCTGCACTTGAGGGTAGAAGGAATCTGTTTTGTCGAGACAGGATACATTTAAACAAAGGTGGTGGTTTTTGCTAGTATTATTGAGGATACCTTAAAGGTCCAGGGCAACTGCTAGTTTGGGGGGGACAAGGGTAATGATCCAAGTAACGTTTGCACATACCTCAAGAGTTCTTGTTTGTTACCGCAACAGTACATATTAGAAAGATGTTCCGAAGGCAGAAACGTTTCAAATGAGTGGGTAGCTAATTTTTTTTTTTTTTTTTTTTTTTTTGGTAGTTGTTGGCGCATCGGCTTCACTTTGATCCAAGCTCGAGGCAGGATTCGAACCCGTGACTTTTGGGTTGCCAGGCAGGAACTTTAACCCGCCTGGCTAGCCTGGTCAGCGGGTAGCTAATGCCAGGGATGCAAGCTTAAATAACTTTAAGGGGTGTATCAGGGTAGTTAACTATACAAGAACACTAAGTCTTAATTGTTTATACAGTAATGTCAGAAGCGTAGTCAATAAAATGAGTGAATTCCAACTGCTGGTTAGACAAGTAACGCTGACATAATAGGGCTTACAGAAACGCGGTGCCACCCAGAGATAGGAGATGATGAGTTTCAGTACAGTATGTACAACGTATTTAGGAAGGATAGAGCAGATAGAAGGGATGGTGGGATTGTGCTTCTTATCAAAAGCAGCCTGAGCTTGCAAAGAAAGCTTTACCAGATTTAGACGTTTTGTTTGCTAGTATAGAAGTATGGTGTATGGTGTGAGATAGTTGGAAGCAAAAGTATAATGAGAGTGGAAATAATCTAAAGGCCAGGTGATTGTGAAGATTATGATGAGAGCCTCTACATGCAAATGGAATGGCAAGTAAGCGTGAATGTCTTATGGCTGATTTTAATTTGCCTCTAATTGATTGAAGTAAATGGGAAGGAAACTCGACATGGAGGGCAATTTTGAAATCAAATAGATGATTGTTATTTGCATCAACATGTCAGGGAAAGTACTAGGGAAAAGAATATTCTAGACCTGATCATCTCCCATTAATCAGATGACATAATAGGGCTGTCAGTACAGGAACCAGTAGCAGGAAGTGATCACAGAGTTCTACGGTGGACAGTGGAGAGAGAGAGAGAGAGAGAGAGAGAGAGAGAGAGAGAGAGAGAGAGAGAGAGAGGCAGGCAAAGGAATGGGTTAAGAATTTCAGGAAAGGAAATTATGATGCCTTAAGGTGCTACATGGCCTATATTAACTGGGTAGATACTGCACAGAGAGTGAATGCAATTGAATTATGGTATACCTTTAAAACATTAATCACAGAAGCCTTGAATGTGTATATACCATTAAAAAATACTCCACGAGGAGGATTCCAAGTTGGAAGAATACTTGAGCAGAGAAAGATGGCATGAAAAAGTTACAGTGCAATAAAAAGTACTGAAGTCTATAAGAGCTACAAAGTAATCTGTAATAGTGCCACAGAGAAGATTAGGCTGGCAAAGGCAGATTATGAGAAATCACTGGCAAAGAGTGGGGATAAGGAATTCTTCACATATATAAATGCAAAGAAGAGCAGGACAAACCAGTTGGACCTTTATAATTGGCGTGGTAAGTATTAAATATCCTAGCTGATGTTGCAGATGAACTCAGCATTTTCTTTCCATCGATATTTACTGAAGAAAAACCCTTTATGTCAAAGATAAATTTCTCTTTGACATAAAGGACCCCAGGAGCCTTACTGGCTTACAGGCCATTAAGGCTCCTGGGGTTGATGGCATATACCCTATAATTTTAAGGGAGGTGGCAAGTGAGTGCATTGAACCATTGAGACTAACTATGAGAGTCTCAATGGTTCTAACATTGAGACTAGACTCTGGAGTGATTCCGTTGGATTGGAAAAGTGCCAATGTATCTCCAATACATAAGGACGGTTCTAAGAGTGAAGTGGGAAATTACTGACCGGTTGGTCTAACTTCAGTAGTAGGGAAAATCATGGAGGCAATGATCAAGGGTGTAATTCAGGATAATTTAGATAGAGATGGAAATCTGAAGGAATCTCAGCATAGTTTTATAAAGGGAAAATCATGTTTAACAATCTGGTTAGTTATTTTCACAGGGTCACTCATGAGCTGGATTTAGGGAATAATTTCGACATTGTTTATTTGGATTTCAGCAAAGCATTTGACTCAGTCCCAAGTGAATGGTTACTTTATAAGTTGGAACAGGTTGAAATCACAGGGAAGATCCTTAGATGGATAGCAGGATGGCTTTAGGGCAGGAGGCAGAGAGTTGTAATAAATAGTTATTCCTCAGATTGGGTGACGTAAGAAGTGGGGGTTTCTAAGGATCAGTATTAGGGCCACTGTTTTTTTTTTTTTTTTTGATTTTCATAAATGACATCGATGAAGGGATAGAGAGCACGATGTCTGAATTTGCAGATGATGTAAAGATTGGCAGAATAGTTAACGATCACCGCCAAGCAGAGCTTCTTCAGAGTGACCTAGATAGACTTTAGGGATATTCAGAAAAAAGGCAGCTATGCTTTAATCTAGCAAAGTGTAAGGTATTACACCTGGGGAACAGTAACCCAAAATAACTTATACACTTGGAGTTGAACTAAAGCCAGTAGTGGAGGAAAGGGACTTGGATGTTATGATACGGTCAGACATGAAGTTCTCCGAACATTGTAGACAGGTTGCTAGTAGAGATAAGGATGTCATAATCGCATTATATAAGGCTGTTGTTAGACCGCACTTGGATCAAGCTTCTTGAAAGGGTCCAAAGACGGGCAACTCACCTGGTGAGATCGGCAAAAGGATGTCCATATGAGGAAAGGCCTCTAATACATGGGTTACTGAGCTTGGAAACTAGACACTTCAGAGGAGACTTGATTGAGGTGTTTAAGGCTCTGAAAGGCATAAGTAAAATGAATGAGGAAGAAATTTTCACAATTATAAATGATTCTAGAACTATAAATTATAAATTACTGGAATAAGTTACCTACATGGGTGGTAGAGGCTGACAGTTTGGGGAAATTCAAAGGTTAGCTGGTTACCTTTGGAAGGAGGGAAACGTATAGATTGTCTATTTCCTTCTCTTTTATTAATTATTTATTTTTTAAATTTTTCTTCTTATTTTTTTTTTTTAATTTTGATTATTTTCTTTCTTTTTTTTCTTTTTTTTTTGGCTTGTGCAGCATGAGCCATAGGCTTCCTTGCACCATATGGCAATTACTAATACTAATATCCAACTATTATTAGTACCCTGTATAAATTTAGTTGATAATAATGATTTTCTTTATTATTATTATTTCTTTCCCCCCTCCATTAGTTACTTTTTGATGTACATTGTGAGAAGCATTTCAAAATATTGCTACATTTGCAGCATCTTAAAAAAAAAATGTAGAATTTTGGCCCTTTTTGTACTTAATAAGAATATTAGTAGAACTAGTAATATAATAATGAAGAAATAAAATAGAAGAGGCCTGTGGCACTGGGTTCCATAACTAAGAAATAAATTCAGTTCGTCCGGTAAAAGCAGTAGCTAAGTATATTTTATGACAATAGCTTTCGAGATAACGAATCTCTTCATTGGCTGTAGAAGTACATACACACATGAATATATAAATATAACATAAAAACATTAGGAATGGAATGAGCAGTGTGTGCTCATGTTGAGTGACAGAGCATGTTTTTATGTTACATTTATATTTATACACCGATGAGCCAAAACATTATGACCACCTACCTAATATGATGTTGGTTCTCCACGTGCAGCCAAAACAGCTCGTACCTGACGAGGCATGGATGCTACAAGATTTCTAAATGTGTCTTGTGGTATCTGGTACCAACACATAACCAGCAGATCCTTTAACACCTGTAAGGTCTGTAGTTGTGACGCTGCAGATCGGAGTTGCTGTTCCAACACAAACCACAGATGATGGGATTGATGTCTGTAGAATTTGGAGGCCGGGGCAATACCTGGAAGACTTTCTCATGTTCCGCAAACCAGTCTCGAACAATCCAGGTAGTGTGGGATGGCACTTTATTCTGCTGAAAGATGGCACCACCAGAGGGGAAGGCTGTTGCCATGAAAGGGTGTACCTGGTCAACAATGATGTTTACTTAAGTGGTAGACGTCAGAGTGCCCGGCACATGGATGACTGGACCCAGGGTATCCCAGCAGAACATTGCCCAAAGCATGACACCACTGCCATCGGCTTGTTTTCGCCCTACAATGTATCCAAGCACCATCACTTCCCCAGGTAAACGACGCACACGTACCCGGCCATCCACATGGTGCAACAGGAAACATGATACATGATTCATCAGCCAGCCAGACGACCTTCCAATCACCCAAGGTCCAGTTTTGATGCTCGCGTGTCCATTGTATGCACTATCGCCAGTGAACCGTGGTTAGCATGGGCACTCAGAGCAGCCTGCGGCTAATTAGCCCCATTTTCAGCAGGGTTCGATGTATTGTGCATGTGACACATTATTCCCATTACCATTTTTTTTTTTTTTTTTTTTTTTTTGCTGATGCTGCATAAGCTCCTACACTTGCTTTCTTGCATCATGTGCTACTACTACTACTACTACTACTACTATCCTTGGACTCAGGGGAGGTTCCCACAGACTGGAGATGTGCAAATGTGTCCCCAATTCACAAAGGTGGATCGAAGGGTGACACGAGTAATTGCAGATGACACAAAGGTTGGCAGGGTTGTTAATGACAGTAATGGCAGTGTGCTACTGCAACAGGATCTAGATAATTTGGGCAGATGGGCTAAGAAGTGGCAACTGAAGTTCAACCTTGACAAATGCAAAGTACTGCATATGGGTAGAAGTAACCCCAGAGAAACGTACCAACTGTGTGGTACCACACTTAAGGTGGTAGAAAATGAAAAAGACCTGGGAGTAATTGTGCAGTCAGATATGAAGTTTTCTGAGCAATGCAGACAGGCTGCTAGGGCAGGTCATGGGGTTTTGTCAATGATATATAGGAATTTTGCTAGCAGGGAAAAGGAGGTGATTGTCCCTCTGTATAAGGCAATGGTCAGGCCATGCCTTGAGTACTGCGTACAGGTCTGGAGGCCTCATTTTAGGAAGGATGTAGATTTGCTTGAGCGTGTACAGAGAAGAGCAACACGATTGGTGAGGGGAATGAAGGGATTCTCTTACGAAGAGAGGCTTAAGTTCTGCAAATTGCAGTGGCTGGAGACTAGGCGCCTGTGCGGTGATCTGATTGAGGTCTATAAAGCCTTGAATGGGTTGAGCACGCTGAATTCTGATGGGATCCTTCCACTTGTTCAGATTACGAACCTACGGGGACATAAGTTCAAATTAAGAAAGGATAGATGTAGAATAGATGTGCGGAAATTTGCCTTTAGCCAGCGGGTGGTTAATTGCTGGAACAAACTTCCATCTGTCGTTGTGGAAGTTGATAGGTTAAATAAATTTAAGGAGGAACTGGACAGGCATTTGGAGGGAATGGTGTGTTTTTTTTTGGCTGATGCTGCATAAGCTCCTACACTTGCTTTCTTGCATCATGTGCTACTACTACTACTACTACTACTACTACTACTATCGCCAGTGAACCGTGGTTAGCATGGGCACTCAGAGCAGCCTGCGGCTAATTAGCCCCATTTTCAGCAGGGTTCGATGTATTGTGCATGTGACACATTATTCCAATTACCAGTTAGTTATGCCACAGTCGCCCTTCTGTTGCCCCGTACCATCCGGGAGAGCCTTTGCTCACCTCGAGCATCAATGAGCCATGGTCATCTAACACCTCACCGGCGGTTTGTGGATTTTCCCTCCTTGGACCACTTTCGGTAGGTACTAACCATGGTTGACCGTGAGCATCCCATCAGCTATGCCGTTTCAGATATTCTCTGACCTAGTCATCCGGCCATTACAATTTGGTCTTTGTCAAACACGCTTAATTCCACTGCCTTTCCCATCTGAAGAACAAGAGTAACACTGATTAATGGAGCTCAGTATCATGTGTTTTTTATACTGTGTACCAACCCGCGCACGCTCCGAGTGAAGAGATTTGTTATCTTGAAAACTACTGTCATTAAATATACTTAGCTACTGCTTTTACTGGACAAACTAAATTTATTTCTTAATAATAATAAAGATTTATTAGACAAAATGTGTGTGTGCATGTGCACACAGTAAATCTCTATGTCAACTTAAAGTTAAATAAAAAATATTGCTGTTTTAAGGAAATAAAATAAAGGTCCACCTATATTTATAACTACACAGAATAACGGGAAGAAATTTCAGACTTTCTGAAATTAAGCGAACCCAGCAAAGAATAAAATCTGAAACATGATATTGTACACAAGGGTTAACAGAAATTATAGTTTGAAGAAATTTGCAAATAAATAAAAATAGAGAAATGCCTTCCATGTGTGAAACAGATGTAAAGAGGAATAACTCTAATAAAATTCTAAAAATTTAAATAAAACTCAAAGGGCCGGTGATGTTGCACACAATATTGTGTTTTTAAGTTTTATTTTTAATTATAAAATTTAATTAATTTTTTTTTTTAAACTGATTTACAAAATTATCACATTCCTATTTCTTCAAATTTTTCAGATATATTGCAATCACAAATTATAGAGTTGCATATTGAGACCACAGTAGATGTCAATTTTGTTTTTTTTTCCTACACATCTATTATCCCCCCCACCACCTTCTAGACATGTCTTGGGATTTTCATCCTGCAAACACATTTTTCTGGGCCAAGGAATGAAAAATACACATGGTGACTATAGTCAACCTGAGTTCTTCCCTTTTTCATTCATTTATCCATCGGGGAATACACTTTCTCAATAGTGTCTTTAAAAATTAGACTGCACACTTCATGGTATTCCTTAGATGACAACTAAACAATGTACCTTGTGTAATCTATAGTAAAGTGAAATGAAAACAGAAAATGCTTCACATATCATCATTTCTCTAAATGGCGAAAAGTATATGGGAGTATATAGGATGCCCGCAAACCTCCTTTACAAAATTAAAATGTGTCGTTATGCGAATAGGCTACATAATACAAACCTGAAACCACTCCCAAGTGATAGAGGATATCTTAATGTTTTTATTAGCCGACCGGGCTAGCCGAGTGGGTCAAGTACCTGCCCGGCAACCCAAAGGTCGCGGGTTCGATTCCCGCCTCGGGCTTGGATCAAAGTACTGCAAAAACCTTGGGAGGTGCAATATGGCCACAGAAGCCGATGCGCCAACAACTACCAAATCAAAAAAAAAAAAAAAAAAAATGTTTTTATTCACCAAACAGAAAATGTGCATGCTGCAGCAGATGGTAGCATAATGCAAAACTGTAATCGTTGCAAAATTTACCATTCCCTAGAAGGTGCAATGTGTACTTTGGTTTAACAAGCTGCAGTGTGTCACAACTATTATATGTAAATTTCACCTGTTTAAAATGAATCCATGAGTAAACTTATGGTTCTGCAATGATATGTAAATTTCAAAAAGGAAACCTGTTTGAGTAATCATTCTGTTGGAGGTGGTAGTAGCCAAACCCAGTGATGACACAGTGGAGCTGGTTCAAGAAAAGTTTGACAAAGATAAAGGAATCCATATGATGTTACAGTTGTCAGCCTAATGTTTCAAAATCAACAGTGTGTAACAAATTATATAGCAACTTGAGGATGAAATTACAAGTTACAGAAGCTATAGATTCGCAGCAAAATGAAAAGGATGGAATTTCATTCAGAAATGTTTCAGTGAATAATCTTTAGTGACAAGTGCACTTGTCATTGAAGATGGTTATATCATTGATCATACCACTAGGAAAGTAAACAAGCAAAATGGAAGAATATGGGGACACAAAAAAGCTACAGGAAATTTTGGAATACCAATGTGACAGTCCAATGATAACTGTCTTTTACCCTATAACTATTGATTTTTTTAAAAGAAAAATGAAAGAATGGCTCTTCTTTTGTTATAATCTTGAAAATGAACTTAGCCTAGTATTAGTGCAAAAAGAAATGATATGCTGAATAAATGAGTTATTGCAGCATAACAGTGCTAGGCTACATGTGACCTGTAAAACAGTTGTGCAGTTTTAGAACTTCGATTGTAAATCTTGCAATGTTCTACTTGCCATTGCTGATGCAATTTCACCAAATGCCATTGCGATCTCTCTGGTAATGAAGATCTTGTCTGATCTGACAACTAAGGAGTTTTGGCATTTTAGATATTTTGAAATCATTTTAAAGGTCAACTTTAAAATGTTTAAAGGTCAATGACCTTTAATCATTTTAAAGGTTCTTTCTCTTCTTCTATCAACCAAGTGATAGAAGAAGAGAACTTGCTAGATATAAGGAATCCTTGTAGGGGACAAAACTTTGTGCAACATTGGAACTCTTGTATTAACAAGAATGGTGATTATGTTGAAAATTGATAAAAATAGTTTTATTATCTAGTATATTGCATTTTTTGGTAAAATTTCTTTCTAAATCACTCTTGTATATATCAAATTTTTTATTATAGTTTATGAACCAGATGAATGGGAAATACCACGAGAGCAGATTACTCTTCTTCAGGAATTAGGGCAAGGCTCATTTGGAATGGTTTATGCAGGGGAAGCAAAGGATATTGTCAGTGGAAAGCCACTGGTCAAGTGTGCTGTAAAAGTAAGTAAGAAGGATGAATTTTTTTATATTTTGAAATAAAAGAAATTTATTTTTAAGCAACATTCCAAAATTTCTTTTTTTATGTTGGTTTTCTTAATGAAAAGAATAGGAAATTACAACTATTTTGTAATAGGCTACTTTGGAAAAAGTTACCTTTGAATTTGTTCTTTAGATTAGCATTCTGCATCCAGTGTACTTCTAGATTCTGCATTCAGTGTACTTCTAGGTGGATGGATGTGTTTCAATTATAGAAAAGGGAATAACATGGTTATTCAGAGTACAGTCAACAAAAGTTATAGGACTCAATTTGTTAAAAGTATCGGAATATCAAATAGGAAACTTTTTACTTTTTTATTTATTAAGAAAAGAAAAACTATTCTTGAAATTTTTACTGCATTTTAAATTTGAAACTGCATCAAATTCTTTTGTTTCTGATGTAGCCCAACTTTTTAAATTCCAATTCTGAACAGTTAAGCCACTTTCACAAGACAAGTAAAAGCTGAATATATAAAATTAAAAAAAAAATTTTCCCCCTATAAACCTTTCTGTTGTCTTTCAACTTTTTCAACACATGATCTATGAACTCAAAATAGTGTGGCTCCTTGGAATTTTCTGCTTTTTGCCAATTGCATTACTGTGAATTTATCAGACTCTTACTGTGATTTCAGCTTTTGATGGCGCATATTATGCACTGGTAGAACGTTCAGCTGTTCTGCCTAGACTTTCTAGTATTGGATTCTCGTCATTTGTGATCATTTTGTCTTCATTCAGATCACAGAGACTTTCTTTTTAAGGTTGATTCACTTATTGTATTTGTTCTGTTATATCAAGTAGAATAAGTAGAAAATCATCATTTCTTTTACAATGTCTCTTTAATACTTGACATGTTTAATTTCAAGTATTGAAGAATTTTTTTCCTAATTTTTCATATAGATTTGCAGCAGTTCTTGAACTAAAAATAAATGAAAATATATTAGAATCATATTCAGTAAAATTTGAATTCTACAATAAATTAATAATATGAAAAGAAAATGCTGGCATCAGCATCATGTGTATTGCAGTTGACTTGTATTTGTAACAATGCAAAAAAGAATCCAGTAAATTAATGAAATCACAGTAGCAACTTCTGGATGCCTGTCACTAGATGACAGTACATGTTCAGCATGCTCCAGCATTTTTAATAACACCAAGATGTGAAAACATGCCTTCTGCATTGGTTGATAATAACAGACTGTCATAAGAGGACATGGAGGTAAAGTGGGACATATCTAAACACATTATTATGCTTTGTTGCAGTGCATTCTGTTTTCTCAACGTTGAACAAAGAGCATAATTTGGATACTTTTTAAGCAAACTGTGTAAACAATTAAGGAATGGCAGTATAATAGTTAAAAAAAAAAAAAAAAAAAAAAAAAAAACAGTTCACCCATCCGTAATCTCCATGAATTTAGCTAGTTCTTCCTTGAATTTATTCAACCAATCCACTTCCACATCAACAGATGGAAGCCTGTTCCATCTGTTGATGTGGAAGTGGACAATCAACCACTCACTGGCTGAAGACAAACTTCTGCACTTCTATTCTGCAACCACTCTTCCCCAGTTTGAATTTATGCCCCCTCATGTGTGTAGTCTCAGCAAGTGGAAAAATATCATTAACATTCAGCTTACTCAATCCATTCAAGACTTTAAACACCTCAATCAGATCTCACCACAGGTGCCTGGTCTTGAGACACAATTTGCAGAACTGAAGCCTTTCTAGGTAAGAGCATCCTTCTGTTCTCTTCACCAGTCTGGTGCCCTTCTCTGCACCTGTTCCAGCAGATCTACATTCTTCCTATAATTAGGCCACCAGACCTATATGCAATACTCAAGATATAGCCTAACCGTGGCCATATACAAAGGGATAATCACCTCCTTATCTCCACTAGCAAAGTTTCCGTATATCATTGACAAAACTCCATGAGCTGTCCTGGCAGCATGTCTGCACTGTGCAGAGAATTTCATGTCTGTCTGACTGTACAATAACCTCAGGTCTCTTTCATTCTCCACTATCCTGAGCATAGTAGCACAGTTGATAAGTTACTTCAGGGTTACTGCTACCCAATGTGATGTGCATTACCTTACATTTGTTAATGTTAAACTTCATCTGCCATTGCCCAGCCCATCAACCAAATTTTCCTAGATCTTGTTGCAGTAGCTCACCCTGATGACTGTTGTTAACCATCCTGCCAGCCTTTGTATCATCTGCAAACTTAGACATTAAGCCTTATACCTTCATCGATATCATTGATAAACATTGAAAACAACAATGGACCCAGTACTGAACCCTAGGCAACTTCACTAATAACATGAGTCCACGAAAAGCAGTGCCTTCTCTGCCTTCTTCCACTTAATCATTCCTTTATCCATAGCAGTAACTTGCTGTTAAACATTGCTCCAGTTTGTACAGCAGTTGTTTATGTGCAACAATATCAAAAGCCTTTCTGAAATCGTAAAGCTGCATATGCAAATTTTATAACATAAAGCTTTCAGTGTTGGAGAATAAAATGCTGTAAATCTCTTTTTTTTCCCCTTTTTAACTTTTTAAAAGAAAAATAAATGAAAATTTATTTTCAAAATTTAATTTCAAATTTTTTTTATTTTTTTTTCAAAATGCAGAAAAATTCTGCTTTTCTTTTCAAAATGCTGAAAAAAAATTTCAGCTTTTTGAAATTTCTGCTTCCTTTTTCATACATCCTCTGTTTAAGATGATGAGTAGTGTATATGAAGATCTAGTTAATTAAATTACATACCTTTTTTTTTCTAGTTCTGACTTTTCTGCTGGATTTGTCATTTTATTGTCAGTAAATTATTTAAACTTTCCATTTGTAGCAATCAAAAAAAGTTGGTAATTTTAAAATGTGAATTTTATTTGCAGACAGTAAACGAAAGTGCATCTTTGAGAGAAAGAATAGAGTTTTTGCAGGAAGCCTCAGTTATGAAGTAAGTGATGATATATAGCTGCAAATAGCAAAAGTTCCATTTAGAATGAGAGATGATTATAAATGTTAAAAATATAAAATGAATGAGTATAATTTAAGGTAAAAATTAAAAAAAAAAAAAAAAAGATGCTTTTCAGTATTTTTAAATTACTACTATATAGACTTGCCCTTTACCTAATCACGTTCAAGTGTACAGTATGTGCTGCACATATTTGGCATGGATCAAAAGTGTGTATGGTAATTTTTACTTATACACACCTTAACATGTGTAAAGAATGTACATTAACATGTGTAAAGAATGTGTTAAGAAAGAAGGTACATTATTAAGTTTTGTTACAGTTCAGTTAAAAAAATAAATTGTGTGGCAGCTTATCCCATATAAACAGATATTAACACAGAAAATATTTTCTTCTATGTAATATTTCTATGATGACAGTTTAAAAGGTTTAAAGATGAATTTGAGTCAATAACAAAGATGGGGTAGGCTAGGAGTTCATCCATTTGCAATAACTGATCAAGGTGTCAACACTGCTGCTGTAGTACTTGAAGATTGGCAGGTGACTGAAAAGTTATATAGTACACACTCATTACACATGAGTTCTGTCTGTGCACCTTAGGTCCCAAGATTTCTATTGCCAGAACAAACACATGTGCATTGAGATTTGTTTGGCGACAAGGTACTGTAGGTTGCGATAACTTGCAAAGATTTTAATGGCAGATAAGATCTGGTTTCACTATTAAAATTATGAAAGCAGAAATCCTATTGTATGCATCAACTTCTCTGATGCTAAAGAAAGCAGAAGTGTCTCATCTGCTGATAAAGTTACAGCCATAACATGCTTTGACATTACTGGATTGGAACACACAATGTGTTGTGCCACTCCATACAGCAATCCGCCAGTATTATGTACCTATTATTAAAATCCTGTAAGAATATGCACTTGAAGATCTAAAGCATAGAAACTGGCACAAAGGTAGAACATTTTCTGCTGAAAATCTCAATACCAGTGGCAGATGTGCCCTCACATTGCTCTAAGTTGCCATGAAGTTCATGGCTTCCATAAATGTAAAATGTGTGTGCCACATCCTCCATTATCCTCCATATAATCAAGATTTGGCACTTTGTAACTTTTACTTTTTCTATTATAATAATAATAATAATTAAAGATGTAATTTCAACATTTTAGAAGCAATGTTCAGAGCCACAAGGGTATTTTTAAGGACATTTTGAAGAATAGATTTTCACAAGTTTTGGAAAAATATCAACAGCATTGGAATAGCACCACATCAGATAGGGTTTATTTTGAATTTTTTTTTTTTTTTTTTTATGAAAACCCTAAACACAAGAGGTATTAGAACTTATAGTACTTAGCACTGTGCATGGGCAGAAGGTTGAGAGATGGAAGAAGATACTTGGCATTAGACTTGAGTTTGAAACTCAAGTCTAATTTCAACACTATCTTCTTCTATCTTCTCAACTTTTTCCATGGAGTCAGGGTCAGCTTTATCTTTAGCAGAAGTGGCAATAGTAATTTTTAGGGAATACATATGAAGGAAGGTTGTTCCAGAAAAAGCTAAATGAATAACTGAGGAAGAAGAAAAGTTGGTTCTGTGAGTTTGAAGTTGGACAGTAAAAGAATGTTGACTGTTTGTGGCATGTGTTCAGACTACTTTGGAAAAGAGAGCAGGAATTATAGAAGCCAATTCAGAAGAACAGTACCCATGGGAAGTACCTATAGAAAAGGCATGCAACAGAAACAGAGTATCTATGAGACTGAGAGTGGAGAGACTCTGTTAGAGATGAGTCATTAATTAGTGTAACTGCTCTCTTTTGAATGGAATCTAGAAGCCTGAGAGAGGTTTTGGGTGCACCACCCCAGATGTGGGAACAATATTCCATGCTAGGGCAGATTTGCAATGTGTATAGAGTGTGTATAAAAGAAACACAGACAGCGAAAGAGAAAACCCAGTTTTTTAGATGCAGAGGAAGCAATATTTGTAATGTGCTTATGCCAAGAGACAGATTAGAAATCAGGGTAATTCCCAATAGAGATATATGTTCTTGCCTAAACATCAGAGTGTCATTGACAATAAGCATAGGAACAGAAGAATCTTTTTTGCAAGATATAAGACAGGACTGAGTTTTAGAAGGATTGAAATCAACTAAGTTATCTTTACCCCATTGGAGATCAGCATTTAAGGAATTGATAGTGGATATTTAAGAAGTTGAAGCTGTTGGAGCAGGGCAAGCTTTCTCAAACTGGAAGGTGGAATGCATCATCAGGAAAACTATGGATAGGATGTCTGGTCAATGGAAGAAGGTTATTAATATACAAGAGGAAAAGAGTGGGAAAAAATAATTGAACCTTGGGGAACACCAGAATTAGTGAAAAAGTTAGAAGACAGAGCATCTACCATCACCTGCAGTGAGTGGTCAGAGAGAAAACTGGATACCCAATTACAAAAAACAGTTGGCATACCATAAGACGGAAGCTTATTTGGAAGATCTTTATGCTGGACACGATCAAAAGCTTTTGAAATATCAAGAGCAACTTGATATTTCAACTGCTTGAGTTTCACCAAACGTTTCAATTGAATTTGTCCACAAATGAGTAACATATTAGAAGATGAAATGCACAAGGCATAATTTCTTATTGGTTTAGGTAATTAACTATATAATATCGGTGTAAATACACCATAGTTTACCCATAAATTTGAACTACATATGTAGTGTAAAAGGCATTGTTTTAATTGTATCTCATATTGTGGGTGCCTTCACAACGAGATAGCTGGTATTGCACTACTTCACATAAATAACACTTTTCTAGTAGAGAAGACTACTGTTATTTATTTTCAGTGGATACCACTACCAAGATGATTGTTTCGAAGCTATTTGGCTTCATCATCAGTGCAACATGCCATCACAATTGCAAAGTTATTTCCACAGTATGAGAGATACCAAATGGTATATAAATAATAATGTATTAGAAGATGAAATGGCATAATTTCTTATGTGAGGGCACCCACAATATGAGATACAATTAAAATGATGCCTTTTACACTAGTTCAAATTTATGGGTAAACTATGGTGTATCTACACCGATATTATACAGATGAGTAACATAAGCCAGAATATCACCTTTGACACTGAAGTAATCCATATTGGCATTCATTGATTAGATGAAAATTTCTAGATAGTTTTGGATTCTGCAGTTAGTTGAGTTCTCCGTTACGTTAGAAAGAGTAGAAGTAAGTGTAATGGAACGATAATTGGATGGGAGGGATTTGTCACCCTTTTTAGGAACTGGCTGGATATGAGCAAATTTCTAAGCAGAAGGGAATACACCTTCGGAATAAGAAAGAGAAAAAAGGTGACACAGAACAGGAGTAAGTTCAGAAGCACAGATTTTGAGAACAAGTGGAGAAATACCATCAGGACCGAGCTTACTTAGCATCGAGATTGCTCAAAATACTTCTACATCCTTTTGACGGAAGACCACAGAAGGCATTGAATGGAGTGTATTGGGAATTGTAGGAGGTAGTTTACCAAGATTATCAATACATGAATTGAAAGAAAAGTGGAATGCTAGCAGGTCAGCTTTATCTTTGGCTGAAGTGGCAATAGAGCCATCTGGTTTTGACAGAGGTGAGATTAGAGATGGGCAAAAGTTGCAGCCAATAGCTTTGGTAAGAGACCATAATGCTTGACTACCATTTGGATAGGAAGCAAGTTTTCTACTCTTAGCCCAGTTCAAAATCTATTTTTGACTGATTAATAAAATTAACCTGGAGATTGGATGCAAGCCAATTACTATATGCAACATTCTTATCTTGAACAGCCTTTCTCCAGTCCAAATGTAATCATTTGGACTGGAGAAAGTCAATTTTCAAAGAGAAGTCATAGAGTTCCAAGTGATTAGTGGAGTTGGGAGAATGAGAGAGGAACAGATGAACTTGACAGAATGTGGCATAGATATTTTAAGCCACAAGATCAAAATGAGGCAATTGCAAATTACTGAGTCTCTGACGGGGAATATCAGGATGGACATATGCACAAGTACATCTTTGAAGCAAAAGGAATCATACAGCAAATAATTGAGACAACTGAGATGAGCAGTGGTTGAATCAACCAAGTAACTGGGATTCTGTTAGAAAAAGTACATGGGGGTTAGCAGACTGTAAGTGGAAATGGACATCATTGAGATTACAACCGAGACCACGTATATTTGTGAAATGAAAGTGGAAGTGTTTTGGAGATTTGATCTTTTCACAGATAAGTTTGTTCTATTAATTTGGCAATTCATGATATATTCAGTAATAACAAAAGGTGAGAGGATATGCTGTATGATGTAATGAAATTTTTTGATATGGCATGCATATGGCAAGAATATACCCAGCAGCTCTACATCATAAAGTGGCCCTGACAATGCTCCCCGCATTACACACTGGTCAGACTCTCTCTCTAATCACTATCTGTCAGAGTAGAGGCAGTGAGATTATACACTAGCTGATCCAGAAGCCTCCTAGAGTTACCAGTAGGTTCGGTCTGGTGGACTATTTAGCGGCCGACCTGCGATCACCATTTTAGAGTGGTACCCTCGAAATGTAATGTAAGGAAGATTGGATCTTGCCATTATGTTCATCATAACCTCAAAAGATGGAAGAGATGGGAAATAACACAAGTCACTAGTCTAAACTGTTTTTAGGCTAGTGACTCATGTTTAGGAAAAACAAAATTTCAACAAAAGTTTTGGAAAAATATCAGCAACATTGAAATAGCACCATTACATGAATTAGGGTGTATTTTGAAAATATTAAATAATGCAAGTCACTAGTCTGAACGTGGGTACAATAATGCCAAGAGTGTTTTCAATGAAATGAGTAAGCACAAGTGTTGCCAATAAAATGGGTAAGTATGATCTCTGGATTAGGACAACTAACACTGACATAATAGGGCCAGCAGAAACTTGATGTAGGAGATGAAGAGTTTCACTCTGATATGTATAATGTATTAAGGAAAGACAGGCAAGTTAGGAGGAGTGTGAGAGTCATGCTTCTTATCAAAAGAAGCCTAAATTATTTTCAGATTCAGAACGTATGCATGCCATCATTGAATCTGTGCATTGTCATTTAGCTGGAAGCAAAGGGAAATAGGAGTAGAAGAATGCACCTGACCAGAAAATTATGAAGAGTATTATGACAAGAGCCTCTGTATGTAGATGGAATGGGCAAGCCAATGTGAATGCCTTCTTATGGATGATTTCCATTTTGTCCCTTATTGATTGGAGAAAGCGGGAGTGGAATTCTGTATGGGGAAACAAAAATTTTTAAATCAAATAGATGATTGTTATTTACTGATATCAGCATGTTAAGGAAAATAATATGGGCAATAATGTTCTAGAAAGGCTGATTATGAGAAATCACTGATTTCTCATAATCATTAAAGAACAGGAAAAAGGAGTTGTTCATGTATGTGAATATAAATAAATTAGATTGGTTGGATCATTCTGCAATGGATACAGGAAAGTTATAGATAACACGACTGATGTTGCTGATAAATAAGTACCTTGCATTGATCTGTATATATGAAAGATCCTTCATAGAGAGGATTAACTGTTCAATTGAAGCTGAGCTGTGATTAGCCATATTGAAAATACATAAGATTGTTTATTAGAAAACATTTGATCCTGAAGGCAAAAAAGGCCCTAGGATTAGTGGCACATAGCCAGTAATTTTGAGGGAAGTGGCAAGAGGATGCATTGAACCATAAGATTAATTATGGAAAAAATCATTGTATATCATTTTAATTTCAGTGGTAGGGCAAATTGTAGAAGAAATGATTAAAAATGTTTTATAGGAGCATCTAGATAGAAATGGTATTCTGAAGGGAATACAGCATAGGGAAATAATCTGGTTAGCTATTTTGAAAGGGTCAATCACTAATGAGTTGAATGTAGGAAATAATTTTGGCATTTTTAATTTGAACTTATGAAAGCATTTGACTGTCCTGCATGAGAGGTTTTTCTATAAGCTAGAGTGTTGGTATCAGGGGTAAGATCCTAAGGTGGATCTCAGAATGGCTGTAGGACAGGAGGCAGAGGGCTGTGATTAATAGTTACTCTTTAGATTGGGCTAGTGTTAAAAATGGGGATCAGTGATGAAACTTCAGTGGCTTCGGGAGTGGGGGACAGAAGAGAGAGTGTGCCCTGACAGTGGTGCTCTTAAGCCAAGTATTTTGATCTGCTATTTTGAAAGAAGACATTTGCTGCTCATACAGGTCTGATCTGTTTATAGTCAGATTGAAACAAAATTGCATAATTTTGCTAAAATTGTCATCTTCTAAACTAGTGTTATACAATAAATTGTAAATATCTGTTGATCGACAAACTGATTCACTAAGAAGAATTTTGATTTCTGAATCTGTTTTCCTCCAGTTTTCATGTGAAAAGTCAATGTAATGCAAAAGTAACTACTATACTGACTATCAGAAGAAAAGCCGAAAAGTTGTTTTTTCATTGTATATGGTAGTAATAAAATGACAAAGAAAACATCCCACTGCTAGTCAAATAAACCTTCACATATGCATTCATGTGAAAAGTAACACAATTTTAATATTATTGGATTGATTTTAATGTCAAATTAGAACCATCTAACCTACAGTAGCCAAATGATGATTATAAAAAAAAAAACATTTTTTTTATGGGAAAATTACATAATGCTATGATGTTCTAGCAAATTTTGCATTTAGAATAAAAACAGGATGTCTAAACACACAGTGCACATCACATGTCACATATGTGGAAGCCAGACAAGTGGATAAGGGCCTTAGTTGTTTGAACTCTTGTCCAGTGATTGCTGGACCTTAAACATGTAAGATTTGAAGCTTCAAATCTTCTTACAGGTTGAAAATCAGGATGCATAAACATGAAATTCACACACAGATAAATGAATTTTTTATTAGCACATCTGCATATGGGCAAATCAGGCAAGTGGTTAAGGGACTTTGTTTTGGACTGGCTCAATAATTGCTGGATCTTAAACCTGTACGAAGATTTAAAGCTTTGTTTTCTGCCTGCAAGTGTATGTGTATCCAAATTAATAAAGTACAGCCACTCCCTGCAATTACCTCTAAGTCTCATTCTCCACTACTCTGAGTGTGGTTATGAAGTACCTTGCATTTGTCAATGTTAAACTTCAGTTGTCACATCTCAGCCAGTCTGGCTAATTTTTCTAATCCTTGTTACAGTATCATTCCGTGATTACTGTCATTAACCATCCTGCCAAACTTTGTACCATCTGCAGACTTGACATTAAGTCTCATATGCCATCATCAATATCATTAAGAAATACTGAAAACAATGATGGGTCCAGCACTGAACCTTGGGGGAAGAGGCGCCTCCGTAGCCAGGTGGGAAGGAGCAGCAGTGCGTAGCACACACTTCTTGATTAGACCATGGTTTGAGCCTGTCACCACCAAATATGGAGGATGTGGAAAGGTCAGGGAATGACCACCGCATATCCCGGAGCAATATGGCCTTAGTTACTAATGCTCCTAAAAAAAAAAAAAAAACCCCTTGGGGGAAGGGAGGATCTTAGACTAATGTGATTGCACTAATCACATTAGTCTAAGAGCTTCAGTGCCCATTGATAACCACTCTCTGGCTTCTTTCACTGAACCATCCCTTTATTTAAAGGCCCTTAATGGCACACTACTCCAATTTGTATAGCAGTCTTTTATGGGCAACAGTATCAAAAGATTTTCTGAAATCTATGATAGTATGAATCAGAGCTGTAATACTCAATATGAAATCTATGATATAAAAATTATTTTATTCATCCAGTTCCTTTATTACTGCATCATAGTATCCAATTAGATTGGTCAGAGAAGACCACCCCTTAACAAATCAGTGCTGTACCTTTAGTATAGCTTCATTCCTGTCTAGATGGTCTTGCATTACTTCTTTACCCAGTGACTGCATTATTTCCTCTGGAACAGAAGTCAAGCTAACAGATCTGTAAATACTAAGATACTGATATCCTTCACATTGCACCATATTCTGAGTGCAACAGACAGAGTGAACTGTTTCAGAAGAGAGTTTTCGAAAATGAGTGGAATTTTTGTAGCTAGCCTCACTCTGACAGAGTGAGCTCTTTGAAGTGTATGCATGTATGATAGTCTAGTGGTTTTGTTGCTTGTCGCTGATTGGAAAGGTCTGAATTTGATTTCCATTTATGAATGGAAGAATTTCTTAAGTCGTCTTCAGTTAAGGCTGTAGTTAGCCGATCTCAAATGGAGGAAGTAGAGTTCCCCTGTGAATTATTTTAAAATTTTTGGGTGTGAGGTTACCACCACGTTGGTCAAGATTTTTGCAGCTCCGGTGAATGCTAAGTTTTCATTTATATTTAGTTGTTTTATTGACTTAATTGTTATACTAAATTATTTTCCATAAGTAGCTTTATAGTTCTAGCCAAGCTCCATGTTTATTTTGAATTTATATAGCGATTTTAAAAGTTAACACTTAGAGTGTCCATAGATTTTACGTTTGTAACTTGCCGCCATGATACGGAATACCATATGGCTTAACGTAAAACTAGATAGCGAAATATGTAGCAGTGTATTAGAAATCTGTTAGATTAGAATAGTATTATCAATAAAATTTATTAATCTTATTAAATATCATTGTTAATTAAATTATATTTAAACAGGATCATAACCCAGACTAGAGTAGCAAAGCAGCGTTCACAGAATAGCCAGAGTGCTGTGGCTCACGAGAGAACTGAAGGGGCAATTCACCCACGAATCACAGTCTAAAACAATGCGCGAAATGTGAAATGTTTGCAGACCTGTCTAGAACAGGACATGATCTAGGCCAAGGAGGATGTCTTTGTGTGTGCTAGGTGCAGAGACTGTGAAGAAATTAGGCACTGACTCAGTGTTCTGATGGGCGTCTATGAGAGTTTGAGGTGTAGGGTAAATGCCCTCGAAGAAATTAATATGAGGGCCCATCAAGCTCTCAGCTGCCCAACTCAATGCCAGAGCTCAGTCCTGTGCATCAGACAACTCAGCAGCAATCTTCAAGGCAGAATGCACTGGTCCCACAGGAACCAACGCATTCTGACAATACAGTCACAGACAACATTGTCGGTGACTTTATTGTCAGGGAGACGGGGAATATAGTATGCAAAAAGGATAGGTGGAACAGGACCAGGGTATGGCACCTCTGTGGGCAGGAGCAACAGTGCGTAGCACACACTTCTTGATTAGACCGGGGTTTGAGCCCGTGAGCCATCAAATATGGAGGATGCGGAAAGGTCAGGGAATGACCACCGTATATCCCCAGAGCAATATGGCCTTAGTTGCTAATGCTCCTAAAAACCAAATAACAACAACAGGACCAGGGTATGTCTGCCAGAGGCAAAAGTTGATGACATTTTAGAGCAGATATCATCTTTTAAGGGCACAAAAGGTGATATTGTTGTACACATTGGCACTAATGACCTTAAGAGTAAGGGATCTGCAGACTTACTTAACAAGTATAGGTCAATGCTGAAAACAGTCACGAATTAAGGTTAAATTTGAAAGAGTCTGTAATTCTGCCCAGACACGATAGCAGTGAGTATATGATGAAAGCCTTGTCAATCAATTTGGCCCTGGAGAGATTGTGCAAGGCTTACAGGGTAGAATTTTTTTCAGATGTCTGTACTTGCTAACAGGAGAGACTGCTTCTACAGGGATGGGATACACTTAAATAGAATGGGTGCAAGAATATTTGCTGATGCTATCAAGGCAGTATTAGTAGCATCTTTATTTCCTGAAATAAAGCTTATAGTTGCTCAGTATGAGTTTAACTTTCTTCATATGTCACTCATCGAGTTGCTTGCTTCTTTATTGTCGTGTGTATTTCAAAATTTGCTGAAATAAATTTCTAATTCCATGCAACACCAGTTGTGAAACCAGTTCTGACTTCTCTCTGACACACACACACACACACACACACACACACACACACACACACGCGCGCCCGCGCGCGCCGACCGGGCTAGCCGGGTGGGTAAAGTGCCTGCCTGGCAACCCAAAGGTCGCGGGTTCGAATCCCACCTCGGGCTTGGATCAAAGTACTGCAAAAACCTTGGGAGGTGCATTATGGCCACAGAAGCCGATGCGCCAACAACTACCAAAAAAAAAAACACACACACACACACAGTAAAACAGAAGAATATTACATCATATAGAAAATTACAAAATTAATATATTTTAACCGTATTATTTTGCTATATATATTTTTATAATGACCTCTGTAGCCAAGCTGTCAGCAACAGGAGTGCAGTAGCACATTATGTTTGAGTAGACTGGGGTTCACACAGTTCAAGCCCCTGACTGCTAACCAGCATGGCAGATTATGGTCCATTTTCCTCAATCAATCATTGAAGAGGCTTCCATCCTGCAGTCAATTGATAATGGCTGGAGTTTACTTTTTTTTTTTTTTTTTTACCTTTATATATATTATTCAGTATTGTAATGACTACGAATAAACTAATTTTACACAATTTTCCATAATTTTTTATAATAATATGTATTTTGATTATACCATTAATGATATTATTTAGATCAAGATGTTCAAATATTCACATTTATGCTCTAACACATTTCTGCTTATCTATCTTATTATTTTACTATATTTATTTGCATATTGTAGGGCTTTTAATTGTCATCATGTGGTAAAACTCTTGGGAGTTGTTTCCAAAGGCCATCCAACTTTGGTGATTATGGAACTGATGGCTAATGGTGATCTTAAAAGTTACTTGCGATCACATAGACCAGAATTAGAGGTATGCATTAAATAAAAATATATTTTAAAGTCATGAATTTTCTATGCTTTATAAAATAAAATATTAATGTTCAAGAACTGTATGACAGTTTTTGTATAATACTGTAATAGTATTAACAAATATCATTGATAATACCTATGGGACTTATTTTTTATTCACCGTGAATAAGATTTTACAATGTTTTAGAGTTTTAACAAATTGTTCTATGTTGAGTACAGATCCGGCTTTATGAATAAATGAAGTAGGCCCTGTACTCAACCACACTGACAGTCTTGCTCTGATGATATTAGTCATTAAGTACAGTGACCCCCACTTAACGCTGATAATTCGTTCCGTAAAAACAGAGCGCTAAGTGAATCTGCGCTAAGCAAGCACCGCATTCCCATAAGGTAACCTATGTATTTGTGAGTTGCGGTCGGTGCTGCCATAGAATATTTCCTAATCAATAATAAATGGTAGTGAAAAGATGCACAAATGTCGGTCAAAATATTTAATATTCAAATATTTGTACATGTAAAATATTCTGCATTACATACGTATATAATTATGTGGTAACTACTTACGACGTATCAAAATTAAACTTAAAATTCCAATTAAAATTATGAATTTAATTGATCTAAATTGATTTAATTTAATTAATGAATTTAATCATGAAAAATGTGTCGATTTTGGGTTGAACTTTGGCCCTCTTCCAAATAAACTAAAAGGGGTATTAATTTTAAATCCCCCACAGTGTTACCACCCTACAATAAAGTCAATCGATCCTTTGCCGCTTTGAAACCTGGCATGTTTTTTTTCTTCTTTCAACATGAAACTTCTTTTAGGCATTCGTTTCTACAAAAGTCCTGCTTCATCTATGTTAAAAACTTGTTGAGAATTATAACACATAATATCCCTCTTCAATAATTTTAACAAGTTCTTTTTTGAAAGTTTCGGCTCCTTCTGTATTTGCGGCTTCTCCCTGGATTTTAAATCTATTCAACCAGCCCTTACTAGTTTTAAATGGTTCCACATTTTTTTTTTTTTTTAGGTGAGTTTTCTTCAGATCATCATATTGGTAATCTCTCTCTCTTTTTTAAATAATATTTAACTTAACTGAATTCTGCATTGGATATTATCTTCAATAAAATTAGTTAGTCTTTCCATTTCAATCCTAATAGCCGGCATAGCCCTAATTGCTTGCAGTGGAACAGCTATCTTTCCCGCTGCTAAAATTAATTCTTTATTTTTTTTTATAATTGTTCTTACAGTTAAACTTGCAAGTCCTAAATTATGGCACACATCCGCTTGTCTTTGACCAGAATCGATTCGCTTCAAAACGTCTAATTTAATTTTCAAATTCAGTCTTTTTGTTACATTTATAGTCTTCGTACTGCGCTCAGACGTTGCTTTTTCATTCTTATCGGCCATTATTAACTCTTTGAAAATGTAACTGCGTTGGTTGCATTAATTATGATACAATGTTCAAGTAAACTATCCGTTTCGCACGATGTCTAATACTGTACTGAGTGATGACTAGACTTCGGATAAATGCAAATAATGCAAATATTACAAGCAATATATTTGATCGTTTTTTAAAATCTTGATCTCGGAACTACGTAACAAGTCACTGTACTGCAATTAAATTAGCGTGCGAGAAAATTTCACTGAGTGTGGGAAAATTTCTCAAGTCGGCGTGGGAAACGTTTTAATTCTGTTTTGCTATTCATTTTCAAGCTCTCGACTCCATCAAATGAAACGATTGCGTTATGTCAAAAATGTAATCTGTAAAAGAGCGTTATAGTGATCTGTGACAGCTTTATAGTCAGATACGGATTATAATATAAGAACAGCATTATAGTGAATCAGCGTAAAGCGAACTGCGTTATAACGGGGGCCTGCTGTATAATAGAAATCACTCAGTGTCCAATAAATTGGGCAATTTAAGCTTAGCCCTTATGTGCAGTTATGAATATTCTGTAATTCTGCTTTAGTGATATAGAACACAGCATTTCACACATTTTATTAAAAGTCCTTTTTCAATATGAGCAGGTCACATCCCCCCCCCCCCAGAAAAAAAATTTAAGATCAGACCTGCTCAACTACTAGTAGAACTGGTGCTAGTAAAAGACCGTGAAATTAATGGCACCGAGAGTGAGAGGTATTGGTTGGTTTTTTTGGTTTTTTTTTTTTTTTAGGAGCATTAGCAACTAAGGCCATATTGCTCCGGGGATATGCGGTGGTCATTCCCTGACCTTTCCGCATTCTCCGTATTTGGTGGTCACGGGCTCGAACCCCAGTCTAATCAAGAAGCGTGTGCTACGCACTGCTGCTCCTACCCACCTGGCTACGGAGGCGCCGAGAGGTATTGGTAATTGGACCTAATACCGAAAGATGTCCCTAAATAACACCCTGACACCTTGAGTATTTGTCTATTACAAAGTTGTATTTTTTTTTTTTTTTTTTTTTTTATGAAAACCCCAAACATGAGAGGTATTAGAACCTATAGTACTTAGTACCATGCTTGGGTTGGAGGTTGAGAAGACAAAAGAAGATATTTGTTGACATTAGACTTGAACTTCTGTAGACTGTAATTTTCAGGAAATACGTATGAAGGAAGGTTGTTCCAGAAAACGGCAGTTGAATGAATAAACGAGGAAGATGAAAAGTTGGACAGTAAATGGACGTTGGCTGGTGGCGGCACATGTTTGGACTGTTTTTGAAAGAGAGAGCGGGAATTATAGAAGCCAATTCAGAAAAACAGTGCCCAGGGAAGTATCTGTAGAAAAGGCATGCAGCAGAAACAGTATGTCTATGAGACAGCTTGTGGAGAGACTCTGTTAGAGAGGAGTCATTAATTAACCTAACTGCCCTCTTCTGAATGGAATCTAGAAGCCTGAGAGAGGTTTTGGGGGCACCGCCCCAGATGTGGGAACAATATTCCATGGCACGGTGGATATGCGATTTGTACAGAGTGAACAGCTGTTTGGAGGAAAAGTAACACCGAGAACGAAAGAGAAAACCAAGTTTTTAGATGCAGAGGAAGCAATGATTGTAATGTGCTTGTGCCAAGAGAGAGATTAGAAGTCAGGATAATCCTCAAAAGAGATATATCATTTTGCCTAGAAATTCAAATGTCACCAAAGATAAGTATAGGAGCAGAAGAATCCTTTTTTGAGATATAAGACAAGACTGAGTTTTAGAAGGACTGAAATCAACTAAGTTGTCTTTGCCCCACTGGAGAATTACCTGGAAATCGGCATTTAAGGAAATGGTAGCAGATTTTCGAGAAATTGAAGCTGATTGAGCAGGACAAGGTTTCTCAAAATGGAAAGTGGAATGCAATGTGCTATAATCGGCAAAAATATGGATTGGGTTGCTAGTCAATGGGCTGAGAGGTGGCAAATGAAGTTTAACATTGACAAATGTAAAGTACTACACATGGGAAACAGCAACCCCAGAACAACGTATCAACTCTGTAGTACTACACTGACAGTGGTAGAGAATGAAAGGGACCTGGGGGTGGTTGTGCAGGCAGATATGAAGTTCTCTGAGCAGTGCAGACGGGCTGCAAGAGTAGCTCATGGTGTATTGTCAATGATATATAGGAGTTTTTCTAGCAGGGATAAGGAGGTGATTATTCCCTTGTATAAGGCAATGGTCAGGCCACACCTAGAGTACTGTATACAGGTCTGGAGGCCTCATTTCAAGAAGGATATAGAGCTGCTGGAACGAGTACAGAGAAGGGCAACAAGATTAGTGAATGGAACAAAGGGGTGCTCTTACAAAGAAAGGCTTAAGTTTTGCAAATTACAGTGTCTGGAGACTAGGCACCAGTGAGGTGATCTGATAGAGGTGTATAAAGCCTTGAATGGTTTGAGCATGCTCAATGCTGATGGGATTCTTCCTCTCGCTCAGAATAATCACCTGAGAGGGCATAAATTCAAATTGAGGAAAGACAGATATAGGATAGACGTGCGGAAATTTGCCTTTAGCCAGCGGGTGGTTGGTTGGTGGAACAGACTTCCATCCCTTGTCATGGAAGTTGATAGACTAAATAAGTTTAAGGCTCAGCTGGACAGATATTTTGAACGAACAGAGGGGTGAAGTGGAAGTGGGTTTTTTTTTTTTTTTTTTGGCTGATGCTGCATAAGCTTGCTTTCTTGCATCAAATGCCTCTTCTAATGCTAATGTAGGAAGGTCATTAATATACAAGAGGAAAAGAGTGAGGGGAAGAACTGAACCTTGGGGGACACCAGCATTAGCGGAGAAGTTAGAAGACAGAGAGCCATCTACCATCACCCTCAGTGAGCGATCATAGAGAAAACTGAATAACCAATTACAAAAAACAGTTGGCAAACCATAAGATGGAAGCTTGTTTAGAAGACCTTTATGCCAAACACGATTGAAAGCCTTTGAGATATCAAGAACAACTGCTTGTGTTTCACCGAACTTTTCCATTGAATTTGTCCATAAATGAGTAACATAAGCCAGAATATCACCAGTGGATCGACACTGGTGGAATCCATACTGGTGATCGTTGATCACAGAAGGTTTCTAGGTAGTTTAAGAGATGGTGGTTAAATGATTTCTCCATTGCTTTAGAAAGAGTAGAAGTAATTGCAATAGGACAGTAATTGGATGGGAGGGATTTGTTACCCTTTTTAGGAACTGGCTGGATATGAGCAAATTTCCAAGCTGAAGGAAAAACAACTTTGGAATAAGAAAGTGAAAAAAGACGGCAGGAGCAGGAGTAAGTTCAGGAGCACAGGTTTTGAGAACAAGTGGAGAAATACCATCAGGACCTTGAGCTTTCTTTGCATCAAGATTTGTCAAAATCCTTCTGACATCCTTTTGACAGAAGACTACAGGAGGCACTGAATGGAGCATGGTGGGAGGTGTTTTACCAAGATCATTAATACATGAGTTGGAAGAAAAATGGGATGCTAGCAGGTCAGCTTTATCCTTGGCTGAAGTGGCAACAGAACCATCGGGTTTGGACAGAGGTGGGAGCAGAGATGGGCAAAAGTCGAGGTGTGGGCGCCACACCTCGACCCCTGCTTACGTTGGTTTGCACCCAGGTGGTCACCCACAGTGTGCTTGTTCATGGAGGTTTTACCCAGGATTTCTAACAGTCCCACCATCGTGATGGTGCAAGCAGAGGATTTGGCTGTCACAGACTGTCCGGACTTCACCGAAATTGGGTCCACTTGACTTGAATGTCACCCGAATATCAGTTCCATCAGCGTTTTAGACTCCCAAGTAGCAAATATAGCTTGTCTGACATATCTGAGAGAATGTATGTGACAACCTCAAGGACCAAGGAACAACCTCTAGTATGTAGAACAATCAAAAATTTGATATTCTAGTTAGCCTTTTGCAGTATCTAAAAAGTTTTTTTTTTACTTTAATAAACTAAATTAACATTGTGATGAACTGAACAAATAATTTGAGATAAATATTATTCTCAAATTATATTTTGTTTTTATTTTAATTTTGTTATTTTTTTACATATTTAATTTTTTTCAGAGGGAAGACCTATTTAAATGGCATAGCTATCAAAGACAAATCATCACTTTTTTTTATCTGTGTTTATGAACATATCTGTTCATAATATAGTCATGTAGCTAATTGATCAGACCATTGGTTTATGTAGGATTTATTGAGTTCTGTTATTGTTAGTTGTGTTTTGGTTGTATTTATGGGAAGAAAATGTTTCCCAATTAACTGTTAGTAGATTGAAATATAGCCACCAATCATTCCTTCCCATTCTCCCCACAGTGATTTTGATTAACATGAGTATAATCGTTTTTTTTTTTGTTTGCTTATTTATTTGTGGTTAGCTTGTTAATTTTAGAGTGTAGGCTCATAATGTTACATAATTTTTCAATGTTTGTTATTTTCTTTGCATACGCTGTGCATTTGTGTAGATGCACCCATATATGTTTATACTGCTGTTAATAGAAATATACAATTTACAGGATAATCCTGGCAACCAGCCTCCCACTCTGAAACAGATTTTCCAAATGGCACTGGAAATAGCTGATGGAATGGCTTATTTGGCAGCCAAAAAGTTTGTTCATAGAGATCTAGCAGCCAGAAATTGTATGGTGACAGAAGAATTAACAGTAAAAATTGGTGATTTTGGCATGACACGAGATATATATGAAACTGATTATTATCGAAAAGGAGGTAAAGGATTGCTTCCTGTTCGCTGGATGGCACCAGAGTCTTTAAAGGATGGAGTATTTACTTGTCAGTCAGATGTCTGGTGAGTTAATCTTATTTTCAACAATATTTTCTAATTTTCATTTTACCCCATTTTACAGGATAATTTTTTTAGGCATGTTAGCATGTATGCACAATGTGCCTGTTGTCTTCACCATGTCTGTCCATCTGCATGTAACAACTCAACTCCCAGTGGACAGATTTTCACAAAATGTTATATTTGAGCCTTTTAAAATGATTTGTCAAGATCAAGCCATTCTGAATTCCGTTAAAATTCGACCAATAAAAATCTGGAAATTATTATTACTATTTTTTTTTTTTTTTTTTTCTTTCCTGACATAATAAATCAACTCCCAATTAATGGATTTTCATGAAATTTTATATTTGGGCCATTTAGAAAGATTTGTAGCACTATCCCAAATTTTATTAAAATTGGACCAGCAGAAATCCAGCAATTATTATTTCTTTGTCTATCCACATGTAATAACTCATCTTCCAGTGGATGGATATTCTTGAAATTTATATTTATCAGAAAGATTTGTTGAGCCATTCCAAATTCCATTAAAATCAGAGTAATAGAAATTTTCCAGTTATTATTATTATTTTTTTTTTCATAAATCACATAGACCATCCATATATTTTAGCTGAAGCACTGGATATTATGTTTGTTGCCATCTTCTGGTTGGAGAAATGAATGGGCAGTGTGATGGATAATGAGAAAAAAAAATTTCTTTGTTCTTTTATTCAGCAACCTGCATAAAAGTTGTTGCTTTTTGATAATTTTTTTTATTATAAATCATGAATTACTACTGTTTGCTAAGTGTCTGAAATGTAATGCACTGTGTGCATTAACTAACATAATACAGTGAACATTAATTAATCTTTTTTTTTTCGGTGGTATCCAACATGATTACATTAGACACTGATACTAGTTTTATGCTGTGGTTTGAAATCCAAAAGAGTTCAGTCATTAAAGGTATGCTTTAAATATATGAACTGTTATTAAATTGATATGGTTGTGTCAATTTAATGACAGTTCATATATTTAAAGCCTTCGTAGCATAATAGCTAAAGCCTATGAAATTTATATAACTACAAAGTAATTATTAGTACTTAATCACTTCTTATTATGTACATAGCTATTAGCTGACATTAGTTTCCAAGAAATGTAAAGGCCATTGAGCTCTCATATAGTGATACACTTGCTAGGAGTTGTCTTAATATTACAATACAAATATGTTCTAAGTTGTTGATCATGCAGAAACATGTTTTTCAAAAACATGTTTCTCAATAGTGAGTGAATGGTAGTTGCCAAAGAAACCAAAACTAGGAGCCATCAGTATTTATGTGCCTGATTCTACGGTCAGTTTGCTTTTTTGCTGGATAAAAATCCTGATTTTCTTCCTAATACTGAAGAAGAGGTTAGATAGTGAAATAGCAAAAAATTCACTTGTTGAAGAATAAAAACAACAGCATTGTTAGTGAAATTGCATAGATAGGGAAAGAAGAGGTAGTGATGACTCTGAAAAATGAACCATTTTTGACTGCTATGGATAGTGATAAACAAAGTGATTTCAAACTGTATCCTAATTTGCTAACCTATCATAATAAAACAGTCGTCAAATCAAACGTAGCTAGCTCTTAATGAAGGTGAGTCTACAGGACGTCTGCAAACAAACAACCAGAAAGTACAGTTGAACTTCACTCTAACGAATTCGATAAATCTAGCAAAAAAATTCGTTATAGAGAAATTTCTTTATACAGAGAATATCTTTTTTATTAGAAATTATCTAATTAGAAAATGAAAATGAAACTACATTTATTTTTAATGTATTTTATTTCAAAAACATACTTATTTAAATCACATTTACACAATTTTTGCCGGTAAGTATCACAAATTTAAAAAAATCTGTAATTTTTGTTTGCACAGTACAATTAAAAAATTGTCTGATTCTCAAAAAAACCTCACATTTGTTCAGAGCATTAAAAACATTATAAGGAACATTTTCACAAAACTGCAGACCCATATGAACTGTTTCAAAAGCGTTAATCATTTCTTTGCGAGTTGGCTTTTCTACGGGTTGATCTGATGTGTCTTCAGCATCATCGTTAATTTCTTCGTGGTGGTGGTCGTGTCTAACACTGTTCAACGGTATTTCATCTTCATTTGGATGTTCTGCTGTGATCTACATAAACATAACTATCCAGTGTTATTTCATTTTCAATGTCCGGACAATTCTAATAATGTCCAATAGTTTTTCAGTTGTGAACGGAGCAGTCCATCTTGTTCGTCCTGTCGTTGTTTGACTTCTGTATTCAATGAAAATCCCGCTTTCGAAAAACAATTTTGAATAGTGTATTCAGTGACATCGTTTGTCCAAACTTTTGCCAGTTCAGAGATGCAATCTCTAAGTTTAATTGTAATCTCCAAGTTTCTATTTTCTGATAACGCATTGACAATCTTTATTATTATTCTCTTTCGATAATGAAATTTAAAATTTTTAATAATGCCTTGGTCCATTGGCGGAGTTTTGACATTATGTTTGGTGGTAAAAACAACAACTTCGCACTTTTAAGTTTCGCAGGGTGTGCCGGACAGTTGTCAGTTACCAACACGATTTTCCTTTTTAATTTTTTTGTTATACGCTTGTCTAGTTTTAATATCCATTCTTCAAAAATATCACTTGTCATCCATGCTTTTTTATTAAAGGTGTAGTCAACTTCCAAAGATTTTGTGCCTCTAAAACATCTTGGCTTTTTTGATATCGATATTTGCTCCACCTAGCACAGTGATTCTTTCTTTGCTTTGTTTTCCGCCAAAACATTTATCATCCTTAAAAGCAATCTATTCGGTAAACATTTAAAAGAATAAACCCATTTCGTCAGCATTAAAAACATCCTTATGCTCATATTCTTCCAAAATCTTCTTTAAGGTATTGTTCCTCCAACTGTTGCAATCTTCTTCGCTTACATTAACACTTTCTCCACAAATAACCTTTTCCACAATTCTGGGTAGGTAGATTAAATTTATCTAGCTACCCAGTGCTCGCATTAAATTCTGTATTTGCACAGTCCCTTGGAATGAAATTGCAAGGGACTGTGCAAATTTCAGAGCTTGTTGCTTAATTATTAGGCCCGATATTGGTATATATTCTTTTCACGTGTCATTTGCACCCATTTTAGAACAGCTTTATCAACATCTTTGTATATACTACTTAATTTGTTTCTTTTCTGCTCCTCCTTCAATTGCATTTAAAATTGAATCTCGATTTTTTAAAATCGTAGATAAACTGCTTGCAGGTATGCCATATTTCTCCACAACATATTTTTTCTTAAAACCCTGGTCAATATCATAACAATCTTTGCTTTATCATTAATACTTAAACACTTTCTTGCCAATACATACACCGCAAACTTCGCTGCGCTGGCCATATAGTGAATTGTTAGTACCGCCTACTCAATGATGTTTGCTTGCCAATTCAACAGTATCACGTGACCTTTCCTATCAGTCACTTTGAAGAAATATACGACTTTGTGAATTTCTTTTATTCTGCTTTCATTCATATATACACAAAAGAAAATTTATGATTAATGTATGCTGTATGTTACTTTTCAGAAAAAAAAATACAAGAGCATATAGCCTATGTGATTGATGACGAATGAAATTAAAAAAAAAAAATTCATGAAAACCATCTATTGGGATTCCAGTTAGATGAGAATGGACATATCATATAATGATTGATAGGAAGGTCACGTGGTACAGTTGAGGTGAGAAGCGAATGTCACCCAGTAGACGTTACTAAAAACCGACTATGGTAGCATTCTATGTATTGCCGCCACAGCATGCTCACGTTTACCGCAGCGAATTTCGTTTTCCCCTTAGCCAACATCAATTTACAAATCTACCCTATTTATTGTAAAGTTTACAACCACTTTTAAGAAAACCCATTTGGTTTAATAACTATACCAAAAATGAAATAAAGACCCTCCTACGGGCGTCAATGGCCACAAGTGTTCACTAAAAGGATGATTATTTAATTCCAGATGCTAATGTGCAATTTCGGAAGGAAGGAGGCAGTATATTTGAGCGGATGTTTAGCAGAAAATGCTTGAAATTCTTAAAATGCTTTTACTAATTTTTTTAAAAATTCGTTATAGAGAGACTAACACTTTGCTATATGGGGTTAATTTTACATGTAATTTCGTTTCAAGGTGCAATGTTTTGCAAAAAAATTCGTAATATAGAGAAATTCGTTAAATAGAAGTTTGTAATAGAGAAGTTCCACTGTATATGTGATTCCTCCATAAAAACTATCTGGTGCTTAGTATTGATAAGGCACCTGTTATAGTAGGCCTAAAAACTGGATTAGCATCAGAAAGACACGATATGACCCTGGCAGCCTATGCATCGTTAAATTCGACAACAACAACAACTGGATTAGCAAAGGTATTAACAGAGAAAATGGAGCATTTGGTAGAAGTAGACTGTATTTGTCATCTTACTAATTTGTGCTCTTAAATGGGAGCAGCATGCCATCCTTTGAAAGTGGATGAATATTTGGTGGAAATTTACTACTATCTAGAAAGAAGTACTGAAAGAAAAGAGAGCTGTAAACAATTTCAACCGATGCATGCTACTGGGGTAAAAAAAAAAAAAAAATTAAGCATGTGTGTACCCATTGGCTGTCTTTGGTTAATGTGTAACTACACTGGTAGAAAATTGGCAACCTTTGTCAAGTCTATTTAAAGAAGAGATTAAAAGTAGTGAGAAAAGCCAAATGAGCACTTTTTAGAGTTACCAAATAAAAATGTACAATGTGCAGTCACTAGTGAATTCCATTGACTCATATCCAAATTCAGTTCATGATCCCAAAGAAGTTTTGAAAGAAAACAAATTAACATTAACATTAGC
The DNA here is from genome assembly GCF_048544385.1 of Mastigoproctus giganteus. Lineage (NCBI taxonomy): Eukaryota > Metazoa > Arthropoda > Arachnida > Uropygi > Thelyphonidae > Mastigoproctus > Mastigoproctus giganteus. The sequence continues at coordinate 112,535,735 of NC_143583.1, read as the reverse complement.
ATTAGTTATTATTAGTGTGATGCAAGAAAGCAAGCTTATACAACATCAGCTGGGAAAAAAAAAAAAAAAAAAAAATTACTTCCCATTTTCACCCATCCATTTGCTCCAAAACTTTGTCTAGTTCTTCCTTGAATTTATTTAAGCTATCGACTTCCACAACGACAGATGGAAATTTGTTTCAGCACTCAACTATCTGCTGGTTAAAGGCAAATTTATGCACATCTATTCTACAACTGTCTTTCCTCAATTTGAATTTATGCTCCCTCAGGTTCGTAATCTGAGCAAGCAAAAGAATCTCATCAGAATTCAGCATGCTCAAACCATTCAAGGCCTTATACACCTCAATCAGATCACTTCGCAAGTGCCTAGTCTCCAGCCCACTGCAATTTGCAGAACTTAAGCCTTTCTTGGTGGGAGGAATCCTTCCTTCCCCTTACCAATCTTTTTGCCCTTCTCTGTACTCGTTCTAGCAACTCTACATCCTTCCAAAAATTAATGAACTCCCAAAAAATAACTTGAATTGCAAACTTCTGGTGAGAGCAATCCTAAACTGACCAATGTACTTGGCCCCAGTGTACCTGATTCCATCTACTGTGGTCACTGCACCTAGATATATTGAAGAATTTTATGTGAAAATTTATTATACTTAATTTATTATTAATAAATTAATTAATAATTATAAATTTATTATTATATTTATTTATTATACATATTTTTTAACCTTCCATTTCATTTTGGAAGTTGTTTACATTGTTTGGTTTTGGAAGTTTGCTCTACTGGCAAACAGACCTATGGCTGTATTTTAATATAAATGTGTATAAAATGTGTATTTTGCCAGTGAAATTTATTTTCTAGTGCAGTGTGTAGTTTAAAAAATCTGCTTTTGCAAAAAACTGTTTTTCTCTAGTTTTTGCCCAAAAGCCTCTTGTTTATCTCCTACTTACAAATGCCTGATCTCCAACTTTTTGAAAGTCAAAAGTTGGCAGCTATGCAATTTATGCATCACTGACAGCCTAGTATACACAGTTCATTTAGTATACAGGTGGATCCAAAACTGACAGTTATGTTGACACAGCTGTGGAGTTCCCCAGCATCATAGCTAAGATGCTTCCAACAGAATATAGTATTAGCTGGTTGATTGGTTTAATTTTTTATAATGCATTGGCAGCTTAGGCCATAATCCACCAAGTCAAATTAGTATTAGCAGTGGCAAATGATGCAGGAGAGCAAGCTTATAAAACACCACATGACTTGTCCGTCTCCTCCAATAGGTTACCCACTTCGACAACAACAGATGGAAGTTTGTTCCAACAATCAACCACCTACTAGCCAAAGGCAAACTTCCACACATCTGTTCTGCAACCATCCTTCTTCAACTTTAATGTGGAACTCTGTGATTTGCATAGCTTTAAACTTCACATGGTCAACAACTACATCTGCAGCAATAATTCAGACACAGCATGGGTTTGTTACAGGAAAGTCTTATCAGACAAATTTGATTGGATATTATGATGTGGTTACAAGGGAACTGGATACAAAAAATAATTTTGATATCATATACTTGGATTTCAGGAAAGCTTTTGACACTGTTGCGCATGGAAGATTACTGTATAAATTGGAGCAGAATGGTATTAAGGGTAATTTTCTACAATGGATAAAAGGATGGTTGAGTGGGAGGACAGAGGGTGGTAATCAATGGGCACTCCTCTTCGTGGACTGATGTTATTGGTGGAGTCCCACAGGGTTTAGTGTTGGGTTTACTTTTGTTTTGTATATTTATCAATGATATTGGTGAAGGTATATCAGTCTTAGTGTCGAAGTTTGCAGATGATACAAAGATTGGCAAGGTTGTTAATGGCAGTGTGCTTCTGCAACAGGATCTAGAAAATTTGGGAAGATAGGCTGAGAAGTGGCAACTGAAGTTTAACATTGACAAATGCAAAGTACTGCATATGGTAGAAGTAACCCCAGAGAAACGTACCAACTGTGTGGTACTACACTTAGAGTGGTAGAAAATGAAGTTTTCTGAGCAATGCAGACAGGCTGCCAGAGCTGATCATGGGGTTTTGTCAATGGTATACAGGAATTTTGCTAGCAGGGAAAAGGAGGTGATTGTCCCTCTGTATAAGGCAATGGTCAGGTCATGCTTTGAGTACTGCATACAGGTCTGGAGACCTCATTTTAGGAAGGATGTAGATTTGCTTGAGTGTGCACAGAGAATGGCAGCAAGATTGGTGAGGGGAATGAAGGGATCCTCTTACCAAGAGAGGCTTAAGTTCTGCAAATTGCAGCGGCTGGAGACTAGGCACTTGCGAGGTGATCTGATTGAGGTGTATAAGTCCTTGAATGGGTTGAGCACACTGAATTCTAATGGGATTCTTCCACTTGTTTTGATTACAAAACTAAGGGGCCATAAATTCAAATTGAGGAAAAACAGCTGTAGAAGAGATGTGTGGAAATTTGCCTTTAGCCAGTGGGTGGTTAATTGCTGGAACAAACTTCCATCTGTCATTGTGGAAGTTGATAGGCTAAATAAATTTGAAGAACTGGACAAACATTTAGAGGGAATGGTTGTGTAAATTTTTTCATCGAAAGGCAACTACAAATCTCACTTATCAATATTGAACTATGGATGACACAGAATGGATACCGACTATCACATAAGAAATCTAGTGTCATTAATTTTTGTAACAAACGAAAGATGCATCCTGAACCAGAGCTTCACTTAAGGAATCATCCTATATCAGTCATGAAAAGTATTCACCTCCTCGGCCTGATTTTTGATAGTAAGCTCAATTTCTTAGAACATGTCAAATATCTGCGGACTACTTGCCAGAAAAAAATGAATATACTCAGAGTTCTTTCTTCGACAACATGGGGTGCAGATCTCTATACCCTGCTTCAATTGTATAGAACTCTAATTAGGTTTTGTCTTGATTATGGTGCCCCAGTCTATGACTCTGCCAGGGAAAGCGTGCTAACACGCCTTGCACCTAATCAACATTCTGCCCTCAGGATTGCTACAGGAGCATATAGGACATCACCAGTACATAACCTTTATATTGAAGCCCATGAAGTTCTACTCTATCTCAGAAGAAAGGTGTTACTTCTGAATTATGCAGCTAAAATTCGAAGCATGCCTACCCATCCTATTTGGCCTATACTTAGTGATCCACAGTTTAAAATTTTCTATAGAAATAAACCCAGTGCAGTTCAGCCTACTGATATCAGAAACTTTGAATGTACATCTCAAAAAAGTCCTCCAAGATCCAACCTGTTCAGTCGCCCCATGGGCCTATATTAAACCATCCTGCAACAATTACCTCCTAAACTGGGGAAAACATTCCCTTGCAAATATCAATATACAACAACTCCATACTGCTCACACAGAGAATTATCCTCTTTTTACAAAAATATATACCGATGGATCAAAGTCTGATAATGGAGTAGGTGCTGCAGCAGTTTTCCCTTTTAACACCATCTCTGTATCACTTCCCACCGAATGCAGCAGTTATACAGCTGAGTTATTTTCCATCAAGCTTGCCCTAGAAAATATTCTCCATCTGTCCATCAAAAAGAGTATAATATATACGGACTTGCAGAGTACACTTATAGCCTTACAAAACACCTCCTCACCAAAGAATCCTTTTATAAAAACTATAAGATGTATGTTGATACATACTCAGGAATGCTAACTAGTAGTTATCTTTTGCTGGATCCCAGGCCACACTGGGATATCTGGAAATGAATGTGCAGACTATGCTGCCAAACATCCTTCTAAATGATATTCATCATGTGCTCTCGTTCCATATGCTGACTACATATCTAATATACAAAGAATATGTAAGGAACAATGGACACTTATGTGGCAAACTAAAACAGATAATAAGCTCTTTCAAATAAAACCAGATCCACAGTTATGGGCCTCTAGTTACTGGGAAAACAGAAAGGAAGAAGTAATCCTAGCCAGAGCAAGAATTGGGCACAGTCACATTACCCACCTATTTCTCCTCACAGGCAATGATCCTCCTCGGTGTACACACTGCAATTCTCAACTCATAATGAAGCACGTTCTTGTTGAATGCACCTTATACTCACATGCCCGGCAACTCTCTTTCAGTTTTCTTCCTAATCTTAAAGAATCTTTGAAGCTCTGTCATATCATAGGTAACGATGCCAACCCCACAGAATTTTTCTCATTTATCAAACGGATAAACTTATATGATCGTTTCTGAATGAACAATCATCATGAGTATCTTCCACATCACTGATAGGTGCAATATGGCCTGAGCAGCCCTTGTGCCAAAAATAACAACAACGACAACCTTTTGCTGGATCCCTGATGATAATGCTATCCTGGGAAATGATTATGAAGACTTAGTTGCCAAAACTGCAAAAACTTCATTGATCCTTCTTTCAGTACACCAGTCTCAAAGTACAAGTTTATTATAAAGCAACTGGTTGTAGAAAAAGGGCAAAAAAGTCTGGGAAAACCTGTTCATCAAGTTATTCTGTAAAGAAAAATCTGAAATGGAAATCTGGTATCTGAGGTAATAGACAAGAATGCTATAAATTATACTGCTAGACTGCTGACAGGTTACTCCCACCTAACTCGTCTGCATCTAATTAAGCCACTGACCTACCAAATGCCCAATCAGAAATGTCTTTCATTTGTTTTCCACCTTGAGAATGCTTTTTACATTAGCCTGGCTATTAACTGATACACCAGATGTAGCAAAATATTTATCTTCCTCAAACATTTGATAAATGCTTTAAAGGTACTAATTTTTAAATTAAATAAAAATTTCTTTACTACAAAGACATCAGTTAAAGACATACCTACTCTTTTAAGAATCTTATCAAAGTCAAGTCTTGTACTATTAATGGATTTATTTTCTTGTTTTAAGCTGTCTTTTTTTTCACAATTGGAAGAAAAATGTTTTACATTGAAGAGGTGAAAGAAATCTTACTTTGGGTGGCACTGTCACCCAAAGTAAGATTTCTGCTCAAAGAATAAATTTATTGTTAAATCTGATATTAAACCATAAGGGTTAAACCATTATATTCTGTGTATCAAAATAAAGGTATTCTCCAAGTATAACTTAAGCAATTATACTTCAGGCAAAGCTTGGGTTTGTTAAGGGGTGAGTGGGTGAAGGCAGAGAGTGGTAATCAAGGGACATTGCACTTTGTGGACTAATGTTATTAGTGGAGCCTCTAATTGGTGTTGGACCTATTGTTGTTTTCTATATTTATCAATGATATTGTGAAGGCATATCAGCTTAATGTCCAAATTTACAGATGATACAAAGATTAGCTGGGGTGGTTGATGATAGTGTACTACTGCAACAGGATCTAGAAAAGTTAGGCAGATGAGGCTGAGAAGTGACAATTGAAGTTTAACATTGATAAATGCAAAATACTGAATGAGGGTAGCAGTAACCCCAGAGTAACATACCAATCATGGGGTACTACTCTCACGGTAGTGGAAAATGAAAAATACCTGGGGTAATTATGCAATTAGATATGAAATTCTCTGAGAAATGCACCCAGGCTGCCAGGACAGCTCATGGGGCTTTGTCAGTGATATACAGGAATTTTCCTAGCATGGATAAGGAGGTGATTATCCCATTGTGTAAGGCAATAGTGAGGCCACATCTTGAGTACTGCATACACGTCTGGAGGTCTCATTTTAGGAAGGATGTGGAACTTCTGGAATGCGTACAGAGAAGGGCAACGAAATTGGTGAGGGAAACAAAGAGGTGCTCTTACCAAGAAAGGCTTCAGTTCTGCAAATTGCAGCTTCTTGAGACTAGGCATCTGCAAAGTGATCTCATTGAGGTGTTTTAGACTTTGAATGGATTGAGAAAGCTCAGTGCTGATGGAATTCTTCCTCTTGCTTTAGGAAGGATGTGGATGACACCTATGAAGGGGCACAAATTCAAATTGAGGAAGGATGGTTGCAAAATAGATGTGTGGAGGTTTGCCTTTAGCCAGCAGGTGGTTGATTACTAAAACAAACTTCCATCTGTTGTGGAAGTTGATCATTTAAATAAATTCAAGGAAGAACTAGACAAACTATTGGAGGGAATGAATAGGTGAAATGGGAGATGTTTTTTTGTTTTTGGCTGATTCTGTATAAGCTTGCTTTCTTGCATCATATACTAATGAATGGTAAATTAAGTGAAAGCAAATATTACTGGTAAAATTTACTTACTTATCCATTGTTATTCCATCTTCTTGTTGAGTTGATAAGGAAACCAGTCTTCTCCATTCTCTTTACATGACCAAAACCATCTCAGTTTGTTCCTCTCAATCATTTCTTATAATCTTTCTTCTCCCACTTCTCCCGAATGGCCATGTTTCTTACTCTATCTCTCCTGGTCTTTCCATACACACCTCTCAGAAACTTTATTTCCATCACTTGCATTCTGATAATATCCTTCTCCAGGTATTTGTAAAATTGTGAATGTTAAATGCACTGGTTCAAATTCATTTTCATATTTAACCTTGCTATATTTAGGCTGAACACAGTTTTTATTCTTGGATCTATGCCCATTCATGCAAAATATTTATTTTTTCTCTTGCACTTATTTATTTATTTTCCTTTGTGTAGTATACATGTGATATTTGTTTATTTTTGTTTATGGTCCACAATTATCATTAAGCATTTTCTTAATCCATATCAAACCAACTTAGTTGGTTTGATATGGATCCTGTTAATGATTTTTATTATCATCTATTGTCTTACCCACATATGGCTCTGAACATCCTTGAGAATGATGTGCTGTCCCCAACAGGAACCTAAGTGTATGATGGTTGATATGAGGTCTTTCCCTTACTGTATAACTGAACTGATTGAAATTCTGAAACATAGCTCACATCTGTGATCTAATATTAGCTCCACCAATGCTTTTGCATGTATTGCAAAAGCATTGGTGGAGCATTGGCAGCTTTTGCTTTTGCATGTATTGCAAAAGCATTGGCAGCTTGTATTGCATTGCTCATCCCTCCTAGGTTAGAGAATGCCTAATGATATGAGTTATATTTGCAGAATGTGAAATTTTGCAGATATGATCACATTTGCTTTACCAGTGTTTTACCCCACCCCATCTCTTTTCCACATGCTATATTGATCATACACCTTGCCTGCTCTGTTATCTTCACTAACATCAATTATATTTACTTCTTTCATCTATTAAATATATATGATCTCTTTTATTGTAAGAAATTAATTTATAGTGGCAATTGAAAAACAAGACTGATGCTAGAAAAAAAGTAATGATCCCATGTATTTGTAAACTAACTTTCGTTTATTCAAATTTTCCTCCAGTGCCCACACACTGCATCCCAGTGATCAAGAAGCAACTGGAATGACTAGTATGTTGTTCAATATTCTTGTCATGGTTCTTTGAATGGTGTTGGCATCATCAAAATAACAGCCTTTCAGTGGTACATTGAGTTTTGGGAACAAAAAGAAGTTACATGGAGCTGTCTGGTAAATACAGTGGGTGCAACAATATGCAGGCATTTTTGCTATCCAAAAACTCTCAAATATTGAGAGCCATATGGCTTGGTGTGTTGTTGTGCAAGAGGAACCAACTGCTGTCCTTTCCATGCTGAAGCCACATGAGGGATTCTCTGCAACAAATGTTTCAAATTGTCCAGATAGTAGGCAGCAGTAACACTTTGACGAATGGGCATGAACTTCTTCAAACAGGCCTCTGAGGTTGGGTATATTCATACTGTAGTTTTTAGTGTTTTGCACCAACCTTACGTAAAAATAAAAACACAAAGGAAACTGGACTTTTAATAACTGTGTTTATAATAAATTATAATAACCTGTATTTACAATAAATTTAACTTTACGATAAACTATACATATAAAATATTAAAATCTGCTACATTAAGAACAATAAAATGCATTAAAATATACTAAGTTAAAAGCGATAAAAAACCATAGCTTTCAAAGGCTCCAGCCTTCTTCTTCAGCGGTATTTTCTTATTCTGCAGTACATCTTTAAATATCAGCAGGTTCATGGTACTCATCACGTGTTTCATTCTCACGCGTTCCGTTCTCTTGCGTTGTGGAACCGGAAGTGGCTCGAGCGGGAGTCATATGGAACCTTTCATCCCTTCTGAGGATAGTGGCCTCAAAGAGGGGATGAATCCGCGTACCTCTATCTCTATTAATGTTAATTGTAGAACAGATCCGCAAACTCTCGAGCCACTTACAGTCCCAGAACTTATGCGCCCGATCGGTGATGATAGCATCGTCCGGGGAGATCTGGTGCTGCTTCTCCCAAAAATGTTCGGCCACGGCGGATTTGCCATACTCCGCATTTCTTATTGCCTTAGTGTGTTCCCCCAGACGATCTTTGAGACGGCGTTTTGTTTCCCCTACATAACATTCCCCACAATCCGGGCATCTAATGCTATATACGACCCCACTTGTGTTCTCTTTTTGAATGGGGTCCTTAACCCGAGACACGATTGTGTGCAGCCTCCGCCCCGGAAGCTGCACACAACGTGTCTGGTACTTTCTTAGTATTCTAGCTATATGATCAGTCAGATCCGGATAATAGGGAATGTATGCAGTGGATGTTGGTGTAAAAGACTCGCCTCTCCTCTGATTTCCTTTAACATATTTATCTATAATCCTCTGGGGGTAACCACATTTTGCAAGATCCGTCGTGACCACAGTTATTAAAACACAGTTATTAAAAGTCCAGTTTCCTTTGTGTTTTTATTTTTACGTAAGTTTGGTGCAAAACACTAAAATCTACAGTATGGGCATGAACTGTTTATGCACAATTCCCTTGCTATCATAGAAAGTGATGAGCATGATTTTGATTTTTGACCTTTCTTGACAAACTTTTTTGAGAGAGAGTTTGCTGACTTCCACTCCGCACTTTGTCACTTCATTGCGGGGTTGTACTGAAAACACCACATCTCATCATCTGTAACGATCAAATTCAGGAAAGTAGGTTTGCTTTCAGCAGCCTCAGTAAGTTCTCTGCAGTGTTTAGCCATTCTTAAATAATGTCTCTGGATATTTACTCATTTAACTCATGCCTGTTATTGACTGTCTTAACAAATGTGAAAGGAACAAACCGTGCACTGACCTTCATTTTCTTCAAATCCTGGGTTATTATTTGTCGAATGGTTTCCTTATTAATTCACAGATCTCGGAACATTGCACATTGGCCATTGATAATGATTTCCCTCACCTTTTCTATCAACTCTGGCATTTCAGCCATTTTTGCTTTGCGTGGATGTTCATCTTCCAATGATTCTCTTCCATGGGCAAAACATTTATGCTACCCAAACACACATGCACTAGACAGACAATTCTCTCCATACACTTGATTCATTATTTGAAACGTTTCTGTGGCACTTTTGCCCAGTTGAACACAAAACTTGATGTTTGCTCTTTGTTCCATTGTCCCTCGGCAACAGAGCACAGGAGTGACAGTTTCAGGATATAATAAGAGAAGATCAGCTCATACTACTTTCTGAAATGGCAGCAATTTCTGCTGACCTTGACTGCAGTGCTTGAGGAACAATCACTCTTTCATTTCATGTTTGCTTCTAGTAGATGGCAGCACCAGTACTCTTCTTGTAACATCAGTCTCATTTTACAGTTGCCACACTGTATATTTGATTAATCGAATTATGCATTAAAAAATATATAAATGGTATACATTTCAGCCATTCTTAAATAATGTCTCTGGACATTTACTCATTTATATATAAAAACAAACATTAAACTCCTGATGAACATGATTCCTTTTAAGGTCATACGGAATAGTCTTATGGGAAATGGCTACTTTAGCTTCACAGCCATACCAAGGTCTCTCAAACGAACAAGTACTAAAGTATGTCATTAGTGGTGGGATTATGGAGAAACCAGAAAACTGCCCAGAAAGACTGTAAGTATTAATAATAGTTGTTTGTAAAAGTTTTTTTTTTATCTTATACTATAGAAGACTTCATTCAATCAGAATTTAAATTAGGATATCCAAATTGAAAAATAAAGCTTTTGAAGATATTCACAATTTTCTTGTTTGGCCACTTTAACAATTTGGCCCATTGTTTAAACTGTTTAGTTGTTGCAAAGTGGCCACATTGCAAAACTCACTCTAAACAGTTTAAACAATGAGCACATTATAGTTAATTTTTCAAATGATTTGTATACAAGATAGGATCAAAAACATCTGGGACTCAATTTGATATAAAAATAAATATGTAAACATCAAATTAAAAAAAAAAAAAACACTGGCAAAATTGAAACAGGCAAATGGGCAACTCATTTGCCACATCGGGTACCAGCTCCTTTGGCAATCCATGCAGAGATTGTTGTGTGCAACCTAGCCATTTGACTAAACACGCAGCCATCGACTGGTATCATTTTGGCTGTACATTATGTTTGAATATTACAAGTGAAGCAGGAGTGCAAGATTTCTACACCATACAAAATGAATCTAAATCCTACTATAGCAATATTGTGAACTTTACAGACAGGCTCAGAACAGTTATTTAACTCATTCTGGAAACTTATTTCAGAGTAATCCCCAATATCTCTATTGGGGATTACCCTGACTTCTAATTTTTCTTGGCATAAGCCCATTACAAATATTGTTTCCTTTGCATCAAAAAAACTTGGTTTTCTCTTTTGTTTTTAGTATTAATTTTCTTCCAAACAACTGTTCACTCTGTATAAATCGCAAATCCACCCTACCATGGAATATTGTTCCCACATCTGGGGCGGTGCCCCCAAAAACTCTCTCAGGCTTCTAGATTCCATTTAAAAGAGGGCAGTTAGGTTAATTAAAACTCATCTCTAACAGAGTCTCTCCACTCTCTGTCTCTCTCTCCACTCATAGACGTTCTGTTTTTGCTGTATGCATTTTCTATATATACTTCCATGGGCACTGTTCTTCTGAATTGGCTTCTATAATTCCCACTCTCTCTTCCACAGTCTAAACACGTGCCACAACCAGTCAACCTCCTTTTACTGTCCAACTTCAAACTTACAGAACCAACTTTTCTTCTTCCTCATTTATTCATTCTACTTCTGTTTTCTGGAACAACCTTTCTTCATACATATTTCTTGAAAATTACAATGTACATAAGTTCAAGTCTAATATCAACAAATATCTTCTTTCATCTTCTCAACCTCCAACCCATGCACGGTACTAAGAACTATAGGTTCTAAATACCTCTTGTGTTTGAGATTTTCATTAAAAAAAAAAAAAAAAAAAAAAAAAGTTTGGGATTTTTTCTGTTGTAGAATCCAAGAATTGTGTTGATGGATTCTGCAATGGAAATTACAAGACTCAAATTAATTTTTATTGTAAATTGTGTTTAATACTTCGGTCATCAATTTCACTGACTTAGAACAGTTTCATTATTATAGAAATTCGCTAAAGCAAGCAGTTATAAGAAGTTATGGAAACAAGAAGCAGAAAAATAATGCCCATTCAATTTGTTACCATCCAATGGTAAATTGCAAAACAAACTATAAACTATTAGTAATTTGTCATGCTACTGAACACATTCTTTCATTCCTGAATGTGGGGTGTTTGTTGGTCTGTTAAATTTTGGAAGGATAAATAGTGTGGATTTGTTGTTATCTTTCTTCTTCTTGTGGGTTTTTTCCCATCCCTATGATGGGAAAAACTGTTACCTGATACGTAGGATGGTTGTTTTGTCTGGCTATTATTATTATTAGTTGAGGAACTCTGACTGTCCTAGTGTTCAGGATTGTGGCTTTTCTGAAGTTCCTTGTAGGTGTTCTCTGAGTGGCATATTGTTGTTACGTTCTTATGTAAACACCATGCCAATGGTTGATATGGTGATTGGAATCATCATTTCTTGATCCATATGCCACATATCTTTGACTTCCTGTGTGAGGTCTGTATACTTCCTGATCTTTTCCCCATAGGTTTTCTGGAGGTTGCTGGTGTTGGGCACCACTGTGTTGGTCAGGTAGGTAGTTTTTTCATTCTTGTCAGCAAGGATCATGTCCAGTCTGTTGTGTTGGGTCATCTTGTTCATTCTTATGGTACAGTCCCAGTGCAGCTTTAGGTAGTGGTCTCTAGTACAGCCTGAGGTTCATACTTGTAATATAGTACACTTTCTTTAATCAACTGGTATTTCTTTGCTAGCCTCTGATGTATTATCTTGGCAACCTGGTCATGTCTGCAACTCTTCCTCTGGCTTTAAGGTATCATCATTGAGATGTGTCATCTGTCATTCCTTGGTATTTGGTGATGTATTTTCTCTAGTTCCATTGGTCTTGGGTGGTGAGCATCAATGTTTCGGCCTCAGGGAAGAGCACTGGTGAGCCATGCAATAACAGAATACACACAAACAGTTTTTGCAGTGCACTGGGTAATTCGATGGCAGGTGGCAAATAATAACACAACAGTAAATTTCTTCAATAGACTAATCTCAGTAGTTTATATTTCTTCATAGTAGGACTTATCCAACATGTGGTCTTCTCCCCATATAGACAAACCAAGACAAGACAAGGCAAGACTGGCCTGTTGTAATGTATTTCCCACCCAATGTAACATGGATGTGGATAGTGTATTGGTAATGGGCATGAATGAGTGCACATGGGATTCTTGTGTACCTGTAAAGCTGAGACTGAATGCAAGAGTTTATATTATGTGTAGGCTCTAAGTTAGTATATAACAGATTAATATATAATATACACTTACTTTTAACAACACTCCCTGTATTGTTAAAAGTAAGTGTGTAAGGGTGTATAAATGTGTATGAGTATACATACACTGGTTTACACATGTCCATGTGTGTGTGTGTGTGTGTGTGTGTGCATAAATGTATGTGTGTCTATAATCGCATATCAGTTTATTTGCATGGGCAAGAGTGTGTACGTGTGTGTACGTGTACGTACATGCATGGTTGGGAAAAGAGTGCAATATTGAGAGGAATAAATGCATGAAATTGGTTGAATTAGTTAAGTGTCCTTTCATTGTGCACTCTGAAAATGCTTTAAAAAAAATTCCTTAAAAATCACTGCAGGTTAATTTGTTTAAATTGTGGTATGAATGCCAGGTCATGTTTGTAATCTATATGGTCACTGAATGATTATGACTAGTATATAACAAAAATAAAAAAAGTGCATGTCTGCCTATGTTGTTGTTTATATTTAAGGGACAACAGTGTTCTGTCTGGATGTAAGGGTGAATGAAAGTACTGTTGTGTGTGTGAAATAGTTGTTTGCTCCTTATATATATGTCAGAAAAAAAAAAGCATCATGTACCTGTAGAGTATGTGTGTGTGTTGTTTTGGCTCCAGCTGGTCTGGACAGTGTGGGATTTATACTTACATGTCTGCAGAGCACCCACAGTGCTTTCTCCACCATCCCATCCCAAACTTTTCGCCTTTCCTCTACAGAGCTGTCCCTTTGTCCTTCTAACTTCTGTTTTCCTGGTGGAAGTATTCCTATCATCCACCTTCTTTGCCTGCACCTGCTTCCAATCTTACACTACCTCCCCTGCACTCCTTTCCAATAAAAACTTCTTTTTTTTCTTTTATATGGCCTTTCATGGTAAGCTCAGGCAAAGTCAGGGTTTGCCTAGCCAGAGAACTTAATCCCTATTACCTGGCCCAGCTCCCCACTCTTGATACAGTAACTAGGGGGTCGGTGGAGTTCCACGGGACCCCTAGGCTACGAGGCCAGGTGAACAACATAACTCTATGCTATAGTTCATAAATCACATGTCATTCTGGCCTTTACAGAGGTCTGTATTCAACACAAGAGAACTGATCACATTGTTGTTGTTGTGGGAACCCACCAGTGCCACCTGATCCTAAACACTGTGTTCTGCCTTGAGCCACGCATTGAAAGTCTTCCTATATATGTTGTATTGATGCAGGTCATTGTACTGCCTGTCAAGAGTGCCTTTTTTTGCCTGTCTTTCTGTCTTCGTTTCTTTCTTCCTTAGTAGTTGAGTTTGAGCAGGGTGTGCCACTTGTCTATCTTCCTTATTGCCTGGTAGATTAGGGTTATTTTTTTCAGATTAATCCTTTAAGTTCCAAATCACTTTATTCTGTTGTTTGATGAGGTCTCTCAAACCCCTTCACCTTCTTTTGGCTGTGGTGTTAGTGACTCTTCGTCACCACTGTCATGGTCCTTCTCGTGATCTCCACTAGCTCACCTTGAATTCGCTCCATGATCCTGAAGGAGTACTGGGAGTATGTAGGTGTTTATGGCTTTAAATATGTTTCCTCCATTTTGCTTGGTTTTTAGCAGGCTTCTGAGTCTCTGATGGCATTTCTCAGTCAGATAGGCCTTTATCTCCTGTGTTCTAGCTGTTCAGCTTGTATCCCCAAGTATTTTGTAGATCTCCCTCCTTCTGTCATGGCTTTTATCTCTTTACTGGTCTTCAGCTGATAGTAGTTTTGGCTGACTAGTTTTCCCCGATGCAGTCCATGGGTCTTGCATTTGTCTGGTCCGAATTCCAACCTGATATCAGTGCTGAACTCTTCAGTGATCCAGAATGTAGCTGTTGGAGTTGCTTCTTGGTTGCCACGTAGAGCTTGATGTCCATGTACCATCAGATGGGAGAGGGTGTACAGGTTCTTTCTTTCTTTCTTTTCTAAGAGTATATAAATACTTTTTGGTATTAAGCAGGGTGGATAGTGGGTTGAGTACTAGACAGAACCACATTGGGCCCAGGGTATCTCCCCGGAAGATTCCTCTCCTTATGGAGATAGCTTTAATCCTGATGTTCCCAACCTTGATAGTGGTTCTTCATTTTGCCATGGTTGCTTCTAGGAAGCTCATCCTTATGACTGTCATTAACCACCATGCCAACCTTTGTATCATCTGCAAACTTAGATATTAAGCCTGATATACCTTCATCAATATCATTAATAAATATAGGAAACAACAATGGGCCGAGTACTGAACCCTGGGGAACTCCAATAAAAACATTAGTCTATGAAGCCGACCGGGCTAGCCGAGTGGGTAAAGTACCTGCCCGGCAACCCAAAGGTCGCGGGTTCGATTCCCGCCTCGGGCTTGGATCAAAGTACTGCAAAAACCTTGGGAGGTGCAATATGGCCACAGAAGCCGATGCGCCAATAACTACCAAATCAAAAAAAAAAAAAAAAAAAAAAAAAAAAAAAATTAGTCTATGAAGAGCAGTGTCCATTAAATACTATTTACTGTCTTCTTCAGCTCAACCATCCCTTTATCAATAGCTGTAACTTGTCATTAATACCACACTCTGCAATTTGTACAGCAGTCTTGTATGTGCAAAAGCTTTCCTGAAATCCAAATACAAAGTACAAAGTATGTTGAGGGTCAAACGGCACCAGGAATTTCTCCGATCTCCGCGAGTGTTCGCTGTATCGAGGGACAGTACTCTGTCAAGACCAGAGATTTAAAAGTGTGTGGATCATGTGTTGTGTAGTATGTTGTGCCCATTGTTGTTCTGGCCTATTGGCCGTCGAGCCCCTGATGGGACCCAACGTTGTCCGTACTATGCCAACGAGGAGGCTGGCCAGGTGTACCTTGAAATTTATTATACTCTGGCAGGTCCCGCCGCCTAATTTCCTGGGATTTCAGCGGCTGGGTCCTATTTAAAAAAAAAAAAAAAAAAAAGATAATCGCGGTGGCATAATTTCAAAATCGCTATTACGAGATAGTCTGTGGGGTTTGTTCCCCGAAATTACCATGGAGTTGTACGTTAAAATGACAAGTTCTAGAGGCCTAATGGGGCGGGCAATAATTTTGGTGCTAATTTAAATATGGATGCGTGGGGCTTTCGCGCTGTATAGTCAAAGAGAAGGGTAGGGAGACTGAAGGCTGGGGGGAAGAAAGAGAAGTAAGGGGCCGATAGGGTAGATGGCCCCTGCAGTCAGTGGGGCATGCCCATGCCCCACCAGAGGGAAAGGGGGATGGCAGGAGGAGGAGAAGACAGCGAGCCATCTCCCCCCCCCCCACCCGCCAAGGAATAAGAGTGAAAGCAGGCTGGTCAAGGTTACCAGCCCAGATCGCCATATGGCTAGGTGGCAGCAATGTGCTGCAGTCATTTCTCTGAGCCCTTGCATGGTAGTCTTGTTGTCTTGATCAGGTTGTCAAATGCCTGTGCTGGATGAGGTTGTTGTCCAATCGGGTTGTCACTGTGATTTCTTTTTTTATTATTTTTATTTATTTATTTGTTTATTTTATTTATTATTATTATTATTATTTTTTTTTTTATTTTTTTTTTTTTTTTTAGTTGGTCACTTCCAGGTCAGGTCAGGTCCAGTTACCTTATTCATGTCATGTTCATGTATTGAATGAGATTGTCACGTCAGGTGGATACATCTGTCGGTAGTCATAGAGATTGTAACTTCAGGTAGACTCAGTTGTGAGGTTTAATTCCTTGGTTGTTTCACCCTGGTGTCAGTTCATTATCTGTGAAGGTTTCCGTGGTTGTGTAGACATTCTGCTGGTCGAACCTAACCTTTTTTTTTTTTTTAGAATCATGTGGACTAGCACATAAATTGTTTATTAACAAAATATTATTTTGTTTATTACTGTACTTTTATTTTTAAAGACACTCATGCAGATACACACGTATCATAATGTCAATCAACACCTCAACAGCTATTCACTGTGTGTGTGTGTGTGTGTGTGTGTGTGTGTGTGTGTGTGTGTGTGTGTGTGTGTGTGTGTGTGTGTGTGTGTGTGTGTGTGTGTGTAATCCAATTAATCCAAAAATTAAATAGGCAGAAATTAATAAAAATAAATAAGAAAAATAGTAGGAAAGCTAACATCATATATAATATAGCTAATATAATATAATATATATAATATAGCTAATATATATATAGAATCTTTCTTTCTTTTCTTATATTATTTCCTAACCTAACGTTTAAGGTTAGGTCACTAAATATAAGTAAACCGTTCCTATTATTTCCTAACCTACCATTTAAGATCAGGTTACAAAATATAACGAAAAATAAAGAAACCTTTTCCTTTTTTCGTAACCAAACCTAAATCAACAGTATAGTAAAAACACTTATGAACTCCAAAAATCTGCTTTTAATAATGAGAAAAAAACATGATGAAGAACATAAAAATGAACAGAACGAAACTAAACTTTTATTAATTTAGTTTTCATCAAAAAATCAACCAATGTTTAATTTTCCTTACAAATTTCTTCCATCTTTAAAAGATTCATCACTACCTGTTTACCATTCATTACAAAACTATTATGCACCGTTCTTTACTCATAAATACATTATAATGCCAACTAATGACTACACAGTACCAATCATTTCATTGTTTTCCATGCCTACCTGTCAATCAATATATCCTTCTCGATTTCGGCTGCAGACTGATAACACCTTTCGTCTGTTTACTGAGCGAGCAGCACTAGAGTCCGGTGTCGGGAAACTAATTTTCCGCGTAAGTTATCTGACGTTTCTTGTCATTCACGTGTTGGCTTTCTTTACCTTAGCCCTTAACCCTTTTGCACTTTTCTTTATAGTCTTACATGGATGTATTAGTTCATTTGTTAAAAGTTTTTTATATTTTTCTTATGTCTAACAGCCTTCATCACGGTTTTTTGAATTTCCTATCTTTGCAAACTTTCCCTCCAAATACCTCTCTTGATGCTTTCACTAATTTTATTAAATTTTGGCCATTCTTCATCTAAAGATGTATCGATATGTTGAGGCTTTTTTAAGTCTGACTGAATTAGTGCCAATCTTCAGTGGGATGTAACACTTTCCTAATATTTTCCTAGTGGCCTTTTTCATCCTGCACACTCATGATTCAACTGAAGAACAGGTCCAATTTTCAGATACAAAATGCTAAAGCCTCATTCCCTGAGTTTCCTTGGAATTAACTAATACATCCCTGCCCACAATGATGCCATTTTCATGCAGATTTAATGTTATTGATATGCATGGAAATTCTTTATATTTCAATCACTTCAGCACCTAATGAAACTTTAGAGCTGGGGTTTTATAGTGTCATAAAATATATTTTAACATAATCCTGAGTGATATGTTCCATAGTTATGATCTGTGGTCTAAGTTAAGAAAAATTAACAGTTCTTTTTATGTTTGTATGAATTTGTATTATTCTAATGTAGGAAGAAGTGCTTATTTTTCTTAATTGTAAGATCTTAGATTACACCTGTGCAATAAACCACTTAAGGATCATATATTAATTCGATATACCAAAGCAGTAATATCTAAGAAATAATCTGGTATGAATAAGAAGTGGGAGGGGATCATATCATGAAACATGCTGTTTGTATACATTCCTTAGGAATTAAAATAAAAATTTACTCTGATGCCGGAAGAAATGCTCAGTTTATAGTTTGAAGCTGATGATGCTCATTTTAATTTGAAGTTTGAAATGATGATGACGCTTATTTTAATTTGAAGATTGAAAATGTATTCTGCAACAAGGATACGACAATCTTGTTTAAAGAAGCAAATTATATAGCTATTATAGCTACTTATTATAGCTTCAAAATGAATGGAATGTGGAAGATAGTATTTTGGGCATTTTGGAAGAAAGTATTTGGGGCATAATAAAATGTTTTCCACAAAGTGGTTACTAGACTTTGTAGAAAATATTTGTTAAATGGGAACGAAAGATGCTTTTTAACCTTAGCTTTTTATTCATGTGAATTAAATTTGTCAGTATATATGCTTTACTTATATAATAATGTAAGTTGTTTCTATTGATAAGTAGAATCATTTTGTCTTTTCCCCTTCCAGATATGAACGAATGAAATTATGTTGGGAACACAATCCAAAAGCTCGCCCAACTTTCACAGAACTCATTGAAGTATTGCTTCCAGAAATTAACCAAAGTAAGTTTCAAGAAGTGTCTTTTTATTTCACTCAAAGAGCACAAATGTGTACCACTATGGAACCAGAAGATCCTGCCGACAATACAAGTCCTGCTACCCCACTGAAATCCCAGATTCAGTGGGAGGACATGTCATTTGCTAGCCATGAAAATTCAGATGATGAAATTGATGTGCAATATTTTCCCAGTGTTATGGAGGTGCCTGAAGAAACTAGTGGACAGCCACAGAACGTTTCTGGCAGGGAGTGCCTTGATGAAATGTGTAGAGGTGCTCATGGTGGTGAAGATGAAAATAAAGACCCTGTTATTCATTCCAGTGAGGACAGTAAAGGTATGTCCATTACATCTTCTGATGGCAGTAAAGGTAGCAAAATCAGTACTGTCTCCAATGGTAGTGTGGCTAATGGGCATATAACTTTTCCTGCAACAGTTCGAAGGACTACAACATGCTGATAAACATGTAGACTTGATATTTTATTTTGCTGGTATGCAAACCATTGGTTTCAACAGCATAGATCAGGGAAGTGCTTACTAAGTGGCATAATCATTCCTGAACTGAGAGATAAACTTCAGGTAATCCAGTCAGAATGCCATAATCTCTCTTTAGACATTGCAGTTACCTTTATAATGCCACTTATTAAAAGGACATGAAACTTTGTCCCAAAATGTTTTTTCTCGTGTATGTTATTCATACAAATTGTATATAGAAATGTTATATATTGTAAATATTCTTATTTATATTTGTGTAAATATTGATATATTTTTTGTTAGTCTTAATAGTTGTGCTATACGTTGATGGTAAGATAATTAAGATAGTAAGATTTTTTAATCATTGTTATTTAAACAATTTGAAAATGCTTCTACTTGTAAAACTAGCAGAGAAAGGACAAATGTTTCAAAATTCAGTTCATTTGCAGTAGAAAGCTGAGATTTTTTTATACTTTATTTGTTTGGCTTGAAATAATGTCATTTAAAAATTTCACGTCATGTATCCCACCCTGTCAGAATGATCTGTTCCATAAATCATGTCCATAAAATTCTCTTAAATCATGGAAAATCTTTCTCCATATTTTTATTTACAGTTTCTAAAAGTGGTTATTTGGGGCAAAAAATGGGACCTTTCAAAATTATCTGTTCTGTAAATTATGTTCTGAAAATTATTTTAAATTAGAGCAGATTTAAAATAGATTGTCTTTGTATTTAAAGAACTAGTTATTTAAAGAAAATTATTATTTTTTTTTTTTTGTTTTGCATATTTATTTGAAGTTTGATTTAAAATTTTGATTCTTAAAAATGAAAGGACTATAAAACTTTTTTTATTGAGCATTTGATCACTTTCAAAACATACAAAATAAATAGGATATTCAGTTTAATGACTACAAAAAAAAAAAAGAAAAAATATATATAATGAATAAAATAAGTAAAAGCCTGCAATATCCACTGTACTACATGCTTTTCACAGATTTATTTATTCATGCATTACTCATCTTGGCATTTGTGCTTAATTTAATATACCCATTTACATCATCAACTACATTCTCTTTCATTTTTTTTTTTTTTTTTTTATCTAATTGTGCATTTTATTCAAACTATTCAAAATTATGAGAATTTCGTTTTAATCAAGACAGAATTTTATTTTCCTGTAAGTGATATTACAGCTTTGTAGAATGATTCCACCTTATTTTAGCTTTGAGTGCTTCTAGGTTCACTTTATTTCTCTGCACCATCATTATTTCATTTTATAAAATAAAGATCTTAAATACGATCACATGTGTGTTATTTATTTTCAAAATGCTGAAAAGTTGGGTAGCTGTTCATAAATAAGATTTAAATTTTTTGGGTTTTACAGAATTGAAATTTGCATTTCAATACTAATTTCTGTACTTCCTCTCTCATGTGACTAAAATAGTTTGCAAATAATTTTCCTAATATAAATATATTTTTTCTGTTAATGAATTTCTACATCAAGCAGATATAACTTGTTCAACTTGTATGTTCACAAAGAGGAAGTTCATATATCTCTAAATGTACCTTAATTTCCATACTTTGATATAATATCAAAAACATGGCCTCATTACCATCTTGAAAGTTCTCCTAATGTTAATTTTAATGTTAATAACTTTTAACTTGACACACAGATATCAATGGTGTATTGTTACCCTGCCCTGTTATCAGATGTGATTCAGATGTTGTTGTTGTTGGTGGTGGTGTTATTATTATTACTGTATTATTTGTACAGAAAAGCTGCTAACCTCCCCTCAAATCTTAGTGTTATTAAAACCTTAAATAATGGATAATGCAAATTTTTTAAATATAGAGATTCACAATGCATGCAACCCAAATTAAAATCCAAATTAAATGCAATTCAAGCAAAGACCCATAATTTCTCTCATGTTGGTAACTATATTTAATTCTTACAAAACCACATTAATGGCAGGCTATATATCTCTGCACGCAGAAAAATGGTTAAGGTTTCACCTACACAAACTCAACCATACTGGTTTGTTTATAATGAAGCCATCATGACATATTCCCTGTCTGTACATGTGTTTATAGTCAGACTGTATTTTGTTCAAAATCTTATGTGAATGTCAAAGCTGAATTTTGAGAAAAATATCCTAATTCACTGGTACCAACTAAACCAATACTTTCACGATTAGTAACTTATTTTCTTGAAAACAGATAGTGTTTGTGACAAAAAAAGAACTGCATGCCCTTCATTGTTAACCAAATAAAAACTTGAAGATGTCAGTTAACATTTATTGCCATATCCCAAAAAATCATTGAGGAGAATGCAATCAGGTATGTCTTATTCGAGTACAGAAATATATATACAAAGGGCTGTTAAAAGTGAGCCCTCTATCCAATGCATATTTGTGTAATGCATGAACTTAAAGCACTTGATAAAGAAAAAAGAGATATTATATTGTCTAACTAACCTCACTTATTGATATGAATGGTATTTGGATATTGGATTATGTTTTCTTCAGTGGTAAAGCTTGGTTCCACTTGAGTGGTTACATGAATAATTAAAACAGTGAGACATGGACTAATGAAAATCTCATTTTCTTTTTCATGAAATGCCCTTAAATTTTCAAAAAAGTGGACTGTAGTGTTCCACTTTCACTTTGGGATGTTTACCTTCACTTTGCCAAGTGAACCCTCTTCTTCAAGAACACATGATATATTGAATCCCTTCATTAAGAACACAGTTCTTAAAGAAGGGATTTAATACACCATTTTATTGCAGTACTTGACAGTGATGAACATTATTGCTCATTTCATCAAGAGAGATTTGACCCACATGAGATGAAACATTGGCAATGTTGAGAGATTCCTTTTTGATGATCACCTTATTTCTAAAAATTTGTGGCCCATATGATCTCCAAATTAGCATTAGCATTAGTAGAGGCATATGATGCAAGAAAGCAAGCTTATGCAGCATCAGCCAAAAAAAAAAAAAAAAAAAAAAAAAAAACTTCCACTTCACCCCTCCGTTCATTCGAAATACCTGTCGAGCTGAGCCTTAAATTTATTTAGGCTATCAAATTCCACAACAAGGGATGGAAGTCTGTTCTACCAAATATAACATTGCAGCATGTATTCAAGAAAGTGGATATTTTCAGTGTATATTATATATATATTTTTAAAATTACTCAATATTATTATAGTTTAGTTATCATAATTATTTGATTATATATTCTGATAGTAAAAGAATTAAAAAATTTTGATTACTGATATTTGGGTTGCACAAATTTTGAATCTCCCTCTCCTATACTATTTTATAAATATTTTGTATTTTTTTTTATTTAAAAATTACAAACATTATAGATATGTGGAATATTGTGGTGGTTGTTAACCTTGCTTATCTCGGAAAAGTCAACTTGTTACCCAAAATGGGCAAGAATGAAAGTTAGCAACTTATACAATACAACTGAAAGTAAAAACTAAAACAAAAAAATTAAATTTGAGATAACCTTGACAAAGAATCCAGGTCTGCCACTAGGGGGGGGGTTGCATACCAATGATTGATAAGGTGTGGTTGTTTTACATGGTTGTGGTTGATGGTTACATGTTTACATGGTTGTGGGTGATGGTTACATGTTTACATGGTTGTGGTTGATGGTTACATGTTTACATGGTTATGGTTGATCACACTAAAGTTGTTTGCAATTCTCATGAGGGAGTTGTGGATTTATAGTTTTGCCACTGAATCCCTGGACTTCTTGTCAAGATTACATGTGAGATTACATCTCACATGTAATTCACAATTAACCGGCAATTCCAAAAACTGTTGTTGAGATCATTTCAAGTATGACTTTTTTATTTGTAGTTTTTCATTTTAGGAGATGGGTGAATCTTTTCAAGAATAGTATGGAATCAGTGCTTTCTCACAGTGTCTGCACCAAGAAAATTATGTTTGGGGTGTCAGCTCTGAATCTTTATCCTAGGAGAAGAAAATATTGAAAAATCCCAAACTCTCAGCCAATTGTTTAGCTCACTTGTGTTGTCATTCACATAAATTTTCATGCTGGGAACATGTTGCCATATACATAAGATTCAGCATCTGATGACAGAATTATATCAAGTTTCTAATGGAAGAGATACAGGTCACCAAATAATCCAGATCTGCTATAAGACAAAATGTTCTACTTATATTTAGTGTTATAGTCATGAACATTAGATAAGTAAGAACGTTTATCTCCATCATTTCTCTGTCATCATTTATCATCGTTTATAGCAAAAGGCCAAGACTTTCTTTACCCTGGCTCATTTTAGTAATTTAATGAAATAATACCATACAAAAATTTGTATATATATATATATATATATATATATATATAATTACAAATAATAAAAATTAAAAATAAATAGGATAGAATGGTGAATATATAAATATATAAAAATATCGGGTAGAAAAAAGAAATAGCAAGTGTATATAAGCTGTTCTAGTCTGCGTGAGCTCAACCTGGATAAAGCTTAGGATAATAATTATTACGAATAATAAAAATTAAAAATAAATAGAGAAGTCGGATTTGAAGTACGATAATATGGAAGTCGGATATGAAGTACGAAAATGTGGATTATGGATCAGGGACACTGCAAGAGCAAAGGCACCCTACAACCATAATATATATAAAATTATTTTTATTATGTGTAGAATTTAAATATAGAATTTAACTAGTGCTAATAATGAAAATACCGTGTATCCTGGTAGCGATATATGTGTTGAACAAAGGGTTGAAAAAAGGAAAAGAAAAAGTGTAACGATATAAAAGAGTGTAATGATATAAAAAGAATGTAACGATATAAAAAGAAGAAAAGAAACAAAATGCAAATTTTGAAAAAACAACGACCAATGTGGAAATAGCATTGCGGTATTTTTCATAATTTTTGTGTCTTCGTCAGAGGTCATCCACCAAAATTAAGAAAAAGAACAGCAATACTCTTACTTCTGTTTCTGACATGTTCTGTATGTCAAAGAGCACGTGTAAGAAGCCACGTGGTAAAAATAATTTAGAATACAAATTTAGAATAAATAAAATACAAGTTATGTAAAACTATTATGTGTTACTAATGTATTACATACAGAACATGGATGACCTTACAGAAGTAAGCAGCCCGCTAAAAAAGTGAAGACAAAGGAAGGGAGTGTCTGAATGACAAGAACTTACCGCTACTGGACGGGTTGACAGAAAAGACAGAGCCGGAGGCTAACCCGTGTATATATGTGTAGAAACGCTAGCGGCGCCTAGCGTTAGACGAATTTTGGTGTCTGTATATTATGTAATTTACGTATTGCGGTGGAGCTACGCTAGGTTAAAGTTAAGTATATGATGCTCAAACACCCGGGATAGCAAAGAAATATAATAGCTTACAAAGTAGCAGTAGAAGGCAGCTAAACTTTGTTAAGACGAAAAATATAGATTGGGTATAGTAAGAAAAATAGTACTCTGATTTTGCGGTCGGTAAACTAATGGCTCACAGAGCATAAAATGTAGAAATTAGTAAAGCAAAAAGATGATTAAATTAGGGATATGTATTTGGGCTAGGGTAGTTCGGGGTTGCAAACCTGTTCCTATAGTTAGGATCCTGAACGAATGTCCGAGAGTTGGTGCATCATGTACTTAAGTCAGTTGTGTTAAAAGTGTAACATGTATATATAAGTTACAATTAACAATTAAATAAATAAATAAATCAAGATAGGTTTAAAATTAATTACAAGGTAAATACACTATGTCAGGCCAATCGGTGGGTACAAGTTTTCCAGACCGTAAGACACCAAAGAGGCCTAGTGTATTGTATTTACACTATATACAAACTTGATGCGCATGGGAATAATTATAAGTTATAAACTAATAATGCTGTTTATATTGATATCTATTAAGTTCTTGTGCCTTAATATGTTAAGGGCTTTATTGATATGATGACGCAGGTATGTAATAGGAAAAAGATTTTTGGTCAGTTTACTGTATAATATTCTGATGTTATCAATAACTGTTGTTTTGTCGCTGCATATTGTTGCTATTCTGATGCATTGTGCTAAGATAACATTAGCATGTTAATTATTACGAATAACAATTATTATTCGTAATAATTATATATATATATAAAAAAAGACAAGTATATTTTCTTCTCTTCTCTAAATATAAATTCAAATGTACTATACCATTTTTAAATTAGTATGTGATAATTTTAGTAATTTTAGTATTTAATGTAGTAATGTTAGGATTTAATAGTGGCAAATGATGCATGCAAGAAAGGAAGGTTATACAGTATCAGGGAGAAAAAAAAAAAAAAAAAAAAAAAAAAAGGAGCAAAAACTTCCCATTTCACCTGTCCATTCCTTCTAATAGTTTGTTCTTCCTTGAATTTATTCAAACTACTCACCTCTACAACACTAGATGGGCATTTATTCCAACAATTGGCCACCTGCTGGCTGAAAGCAAATTTCAACACATTCTGTAACCATCCTTCCTCAATTTGAATTTATGCTTCCTCATGAGTTTACTACACATGTGAGAGGCATGTATATATAGTACATAGTATAGTAGATTGAGCAGCTCAATTCTGATAAGTCTTCCTCTTGCTCAGACTACACGCATGAGGGGACAAAAATTCAAATTGAGGAAGGATGATTGCAGGATAGATGTGTGAAATTAACTGTCACTCTGCCAATCACTTATCTGCTGGCTGAAAGCCAGCAGGTAATTGATTGGCAGAGTGACAGTTAATCTTTTTTCTAAGTAACTACTAAACTTAGATAATTGTGTAGCTCCTAACATTATTTCAACATTATGAGCTCCACAAATTAAATTCTTGCCATCAAATACCAAATGAACACTTAGACCAAGGAATTAGTCAGAATTTAAAAAGAAAAAAAAGAAAAAAAAAAATTATATGTACAGTGGACCCTTGCTTTGCAATATTAATTCATCCCAGAGACACCATCGTGTCATGAAAATATCTTAATGTTGAACCCAATAAACACTTTTTTTTCCTTTATTTTTATTTTATTATTTTTGTTAATTTGTTCCCAAGACCTTGGAATTTGAAATTTTTGCTATATAACTAAGCTATTTATCTCTTTAAAAGGTGATTTTTATAATCAGAATTGTATATATTGATTAAAGCACAACACAAAAAATCACTTAAACTAAAGGATGCAAAAACAAAACACGCTGTCAACACATTTACAAATACTGCTATTGGCTGAGAGGAATGACCACGTGATGCAGTTGGAGAAATTTGTAAGCCCATCCCAGCGTAAAGTGAAATAAGTAGGTGCCGGTTAACATGATCACTGGTTAGTGGAATCAGTCAGCCACTTTAATTTCAAAAAACCAATTCAAATCATGAAAATGCACTACTTTCAACATTATCATATGTTCTCTTATAAGAATTAATTTTGAACACCTTTGTGATATTTATCTGATTTTTTATCTGAACAATTTGCAGTTTCCAGTTTATTGGGCTTTTTTGTTAGTGTAATCTGTTATAAACAGGCAGTAAACTCGATCTTATTACATTTGCGATAATACTGATATCTGGAATTCTATGAGTTTTTACGTTATTATGGTGAAATGTGTTTCCCATTCCTCTTCAGTCATATAAAAAAACAAAGAAATTTTCAGAATATCCTCTTTGTTCCTGCTTTTTAAACTTCGTAAACTTGTTACTCCATATCTGACTTGTGCGCATCATGTTAGTTGCAACTTGTGCGTGCCATGTTCTTGTTATTGATTGCTTATCTTTTTTACTGTTTTAAACTTTAAATCCCCCCTCCAAAATGTTAGTGAAAATAAATATCATTTAGTTAGTATGTACATATTACAATATTAATTAAGCTGTGTACGTAAGCATGAATTTATTTTTATTTTGCTAACCTGTGGAACTTATTCTTCCGATTTACGTGTATCATTTAATTTTGTTAATTGGTAATGTAATAAAGTGTAAATTTGTGATCTTTACTTTATAGCCTGCGGGTAATGTAATATTCCTCCTATTTTTGTTTATTCGAACTGCCGTTTAATAGAATTAAAATTCAATTTGCAAACTTGATCACAATGATCAGTGCTTACCATATATCGTATAGTGAACGGAATATGGTAAGTTATTATGGAGAGTCCATCGTAAAGTTATTTGGTCGTATAGTGAGCCAATTGTAAAGCAGGGGTCTACTGTGTGTATGTGTGTGTGTATATATATATATATATATATATATATATATATATATATATATATATATATATCAGAAGAAAATTGTATAGCAGTGAATTTAGATGCCTGTTTACTGCAAGCTTGAGAATAGCAAGCAAAGAATCTAACACTATTACTGAAAATTTCAAATTGTGTCATGTTAACTAGATTTCCAATAATAGATCCTGCTGTAGAATAAGTAAATATTGGTTTATTTGTATATGAATAAATTTAGTGTTTTCAGCTGTACCTACCCTGGATGGCAGAGGCCTGAAGTTTGTGCATATCTTAATATGATATATATATTAATAAATCAAAAAATAAATTGGAAAATTTATTTTTCCAATTTATTGGAAAATAAATAAAAAAAAAAAAAAAAAAAGCAGTTAAATGTAAGAATTCTGTGACAGGTTTCAGCTTTGTACTTTCAGTCCTTCGTAAATAAAACAGGATTGATATTAAAAGAGTTAATAAGGACTAGTGGTGGTCCTGTTGTTGTTGTTGTTGTTTGGTTTTTTAGGAGCATTAGCAACTAAGGCCATGTTGCTCCGGGAATATGCGGTAGTCATTCCCTGACCTTTCCGCATCCTCTGTATTTGGTGGTCACTGGCTCGAACCCCGGTCTAATCAAGAAGCGTGTGCTACGCACTGCTGCTCCTGCCCACCTGACTACGGAGGCGCCAGTGGTGGTCCTGGAAAAAACCTGTCAAGGGATTTAATCCTATTGTCCAGTAATACCAGAGAGGGTTTGGACAGAGTATTTCAAGGGGGAATGTACCAGTCAATCCTGTTCCATATAGATGATGAGAGCCAATGCTCATTAATTAGTTTGGTGAAGGAAAATAAAGCTCTTAGTATGCTTAAGATTAGGAAACTCCAAGGTATGGAACAATTAGATTCCAGAAATAGTGTAAATAAAACCTAATTTAAGATTAGCCATATGAGCAGCTTATACTGAACTGCTAGCAGGTTCTTCAGATTGGAATGAGTGGTACTAGACCAAACATCAGACCCATAGAGAATAGATGTGTAAATATTTTGGATAACAGCTGAATTGTTGATATGTACCAACAATTTTGTCTTAATAGCCAGATACTTTTAAGAGAGGAAGTTGCAAGATTTTGTATGTGATTACTGAAAAGAAATTTCCCATTAAAGTGTATTCCCAAGTTTTTATGCACAGGGACCTTTGGAATTGATTATACATTAATATTTGGAGAAATTAGGAATGGATCCTTCATTTTTGAAGACATTGAGATAGCACAATCTTTTGAGTATTTATAGTTAGACAAAGGACAAGAAATCGGCTGTCCAACTCAATGCCAGAGCTCACTCTTGTGCATCAGGCAACACAGCGGCAATCTTCGGGGCACAGTGCACTGGTCCCACAGAAACTAGTGATTTGTCAGTGACTATTATCAGGGAGAGGGGAAATATATTATGCAAAAAGGATAGGTAGAATAGGACCAGGGTATGTCTGCCAGGGACAAAAGTTGATGAAGTAGAGCAGATATCATCTTTTAAGGGCACAAAGGGTAATATTATTGTACATATTGGCGCTAATGACATTAAGAATAGGAGATCTGCGGACTTACTTAACAAGGACAAGTCAATGTTGAGAATAAGTCGCGAGTTAGGGTTAAATTTGAAAGCGTCTGCAGTTCGACACAGACACGATAGGAGAGAGTATAGTATGAGAGCCTTGTCAATATATTCGGCCCTGGAGAGATTATGCAAGGCTCATGGGGTAAACCTTTTCTTAGCATGGTCTGTGCTTGTTAATAGGAGAGACTGCTCCTACAGGGATGGGATACACTTAAATTGAAAGTGTGCAGGGATATTTGTTGATACTGTCGAGACAGTGTTAGTTGGGTCAAACAACTGCTAGCTTTTGGGGGGGGGATTCACAGACTAATAGATTAACGGTAGCAGCAGGCAGAGGTTAAAGTGATTCTTGCATTGCTTCTATTGCATTGCTATTGAAATATTGATATTGCATTGCTTCTGTTGAAATGAGCAGCAGCCTGGAAAGCAAAGTCCTGGGAATAGTAATAGAGGCATGTGATGCAAGAAAGCAAGTGTATGAGCTTATGTAGCATCAGCGAGAAAAAAAAATTGCACAACCATTCCCTCTAAATGTTTGTCCAGTTCCTCCTTGAATTTATTTAAGCTTTTAACTTCCATGACAGATGGAAGTTTGTTCCAACAATTACCCACCTGCTGGCTAAAGGCAAATCACACTGATTCTACAACTGCCTTTCCTCAATTTGAATTTATGCCCCCTTAGGTTTGTAATCTGAGCAAGCGAAAGACTCCCATCAGAATTCAGCGTGCTCAACCTATTCAAGGCCTTATACACCTTAGTCAGATCACCTCATAGGTGCCTAGTCTCAAGCCGCTGTAAATTGCAAAACTTAAGCCTCTCTCGGTAAGAGGACCCCTTTGTTCTCCTTACCAATCTTGTTGCCCTTCTCTATACACACTCAAGCAAATCTACATCCTTCCTAAAATGAGGCCTTCAGACCTCTAGGCAGTACTCAAGGCATGGCCTGACCATTGGCTGATACAAAGGGACAATTACCTCCTTTTCCCTGCTAGCCAAATTCCTGTATATCATTGACAAAACCGCATGACCTGCTCTTGCAGTCTGTCTGCATTGCTCAGAAAACTTCATATCTGACTGCACAATTACTCCCAGGTCTTTTTCATTTTCTACCACCCTAAGTGTAATACCACACAGAGTTGGTACATTCCTCTGGGGTTACTTCTACTCATATGCAGTACTTTGCATTTGTCAATGTTAAACTTCAGTTGCCACTTCTCAGCCCATCTTCCCAAATTTTCTAGATTCCGTTCCAGTAGCTCACTGCCATTACTGTCATTAACAACTCTGCCAACCTTTGTATCATCTGTAAACTTCAAAACTAGGCCTGATATACCTTCATCAATGTCATTGATAAATATACAAAAGAACAGTGGGCCCCCACACCGAACCCTGTGGTTCTCTGCTAATAACATTAGTCCACGAAGAGCAGTGTCCATTGATTACCACTCTCTCTGTCTTCTCCCACTCAACCATCCTTTTATCAATTGTAGCCACTTACCCTTAATACCATTCTGCTCAAATTTGTATAGTAGTCTTCCATGCGCAACAGTGTCAAAAGCTCTTTCCTGAAATCCATGTATATATCAAAATTATTTTTTGCATTCAGTTCCTTTGTAACCACATCATAGTATCCAATAAAATTTGTCAGACAAGACTTTCCCTTAACAAACCCATGCTGTGTCTGAATTATTGCTGCAGTCTTGTCTAGATGATCCTGCAATGCATTTTTAACAGGCGACTCCATTATTTTACCCGGAACAAAAGTTAAACTAACTTACCTGTAATTACTCGTGTCACCCTTCAATCCCCCTTTGTGAATTGGGGATACATTTGCACATCTCCAGTCCATGGGGACTTCCCCTGAGTCCAAGGATGCTCTCATAATTATGGCTAAGGGTTTGCTTAGTTCCTTTGCTGCCTCCTTTAATATAACTGGATAGATCCCACCACACCAGGTGCCTTTCTTATGTTTAACTTCAACAATTTCTCCTCTTCTCGATATCAAGTGGACCAATCTGATTCACCCCTTCCTTTTTGAGTTTATATAAGTAAAGAAATCCTTGCTGTTTTTCTTAGCATCCTTTGCCAAAGATTTCTCCTAATCTGCCTTCGCTTTCCTAATCTACTTTGTGACTGGATTTCAGACTAGCTTATATCTGCCATAGGCTTCTGTGTCACTGATAATTTATATGCATCCCATGCAGTTTTCTTCTCTGCCACAAGTGTCATTAGTTCATTTCCAGGTCTACTGGGAGTTATCATGGAACAAGTAAATACATGGGTTGTGTTAGGATAACTAAGAGTAAGAACAGGTGCATGTATACTTGCATGTACACCAATCCTAGCAGTTTAGTAAATAAATTTGATGAATGTGAGGTGCTGATCAAGACCACAAAGTTAGATATTGTTAGGACATGGTGTCACACAGATATAAGGACTGCAGAATTGAAATTTTGGGAGTACAATATGTATAGGAAGGGAGGAAGGTTATGCTGTTAGTTAAGAAACACATGAAATCTAAGGAAGTGCATCCAGCTGACATGGGGGGACAGACCAGGCTGACACAAAGTGCAATGTTGTGTCAGTTTGGGGTGACATCAGCACTCGGAAAGCAAAATTGAGAGTAGGAGTCTGTTATAGGCCTAATGACTCTGGTGAACACGATGAACAATTGTAGAGAGAAATGAGAGAGGGCCAGTAAATCAGATTTTCTTAAAATGGGGGATTGTAACTTCCCAGATATCGACTGGAATTTGTGGGTTGGTCACTCGCACACTAGCAAGACTTTTGTGGATTTATTGAATGATTGTTTTCTACAGCAGCATGTTCGAGAGGTAACTGAAAGAAGCAATACTCTTGATCTGATTGTCAGTAGTAATTCTTCATACATTAAGAATCTGCTGATAAAGGAACCACTAGGTGACAGTGATCAGTGTGCTGATGTAGGACTTACTTAAAGATGTCATTGCCATCAGGGGTAAAGGGAAGGGTTTTTGCTTTCGTAAAGGTGACTATTCTAAGACAGTTTTTAAATTCTATACTGTAGGACCAACTGGTGATGTTGCCAAGAGCAAATTCTAAATGGGAAGCATTCAAGGGAGTAATCTTGGAAGCTACTAGGCTTTTCATACCAACTAAGAAATACTATCTAAGGTTTAGGCCTAAACGGGTATCAGGTGACAGAAGACTATTGTAGATATAAGCTAGTCTGTAATCAAGTCACAAAGGAGGTTGGAGAAGCGATGGCAGATGAGAAATCTTTGTCAAAGGATGCAAAGAAAAACAGCAAAGACTTTACTTATATAAACACTAGTGGGATGGGGGTGAATCAAATTGGTCCACTTTACATTGACAGTTCAATTGTTGATGAACCTGCTGAGGTAGCTGACAAACTGAATAAGTATTTTGCATCTACATTCACACGTGAGGAAATCTGTAGGGAAGTGGAGGCCAGAAGCTAATCAAACTCTAAAAGGGAGTTAAATGATTTTATAATAACTGAGAGCAAATTGGAGGAGAAATTATTGAAATTGAACATATGAATGCCACCTGGGATCTATCGAGTTATAATAAAGGTGGCAGCAAAGGAAGTAAGCAAACCCTTAGCCATAATTTTGAAAACTTCCTAGGACTTGGGGGAGATCCCCATGGACTGGAGATGTGCAAATGTGTCCCCAATTCACAAAGGGTGATCAAAAGGTGACACGAGTAATTACAGACCTATTAGTTTAATTTCCGCTCCTGGCTAAATAATGGAGCCACTGGTTAAAGAAACAATGCAGAATCATCTAGATAAGACTGCAGTTATAGTTCAGACACAGCATGGGTTTGTTAAGGGGAAGTCTTGTCTGACAAATTTGATTGGATATTATGATGTGGTCACAAAGGAACTGGATGAATAATATAATTTTGATATCATATACTTGGATTTCAGGAACACTTGATACTGTTGTGCATGGACGACTACTGTACAAATTAGAGCAGTATGGTTTTAAGGGCAAGTTGCTACAGTGGATAAAAGGGTGTGGTTGAATGGGAGACAGCAGAGAGTGGTAATCAATGGACACTGCTCTTCTTGGACTAATGCTATTAGTGGAGTCCCCCAAGGTTCGGTGTTGGGCCAATTGTTGTTTTCTGTATTTATCAGTGATATTGATGAAGGTATATCAGGATTAATATCAATGTTTGAAGATGATACAAAGGTTGGCAGGATTGTTAATGACACTAGTCACAGTACGCTACTGCAGCAGGATCTAGAAAAGTTGAGCAAATGATCTGAGAGGTGGCAAATAAAGTTTAACATTGACAAATGTAAAGTTCTGCTTATGGGTAGCAGTAACCCCACAGTAACATACCAACTGGGTATTACTACAATGAGGGTAGTGGAGAATGAAAAGGACCTGGGGGTAATTGTGCAGTTAGATATGAAGTTTTCTAAGCAGTGCAGACAGGCTGCAAGGGTAGCTCATGGTGCCTTCTCAATGATACACAGGAATTTTGCTAGCAGAATAAGGAGGTGATTGTCCCCGTGTATAAGGCAGTGGTCATCACGGCCTTGAGTTCTGCATACTGGTTTGGAGGCCTCATTTTAGGAAGGATATAGAGGTGCTGGAACAAGTACAGAGAAAGGCAACGAAATTGGGGAGTGGAACAAAGGATTGCTGTTACCCAAGAAAGGTTAAGTTCTGCAAATTGCAGTGTCTGGAGACTAGGCACCTGCAAGGTGATCTAATTTAGGTATATAATGCCTTGATTTGTTTGAGCAAGCTCAGTGCTGAAGAGATTCTTCCTCTTGTTCAGATTACTCACCTAAGGGGACATAAATTCAAATTGAGGAAAGACAATTGTAGTACAGATGTGTAGAAATTTGCCTTTAGCCAGGGAGTGGTTGATAGTTGGAAGAAACTTCCATCTGTTGTAGTGGAGGTCAACAACTTTAATAAGTTCAAGGTAGAACTAGACAAACATTTGGAGTGAATGGATGGGTGAAATGGGAAGTTTTTTTGTTTTTTTTTTTATTTTGGCTAATGTTGTATAAGCTTGCTTTCTTGCATCATATGCCTCTACTAATGCTAAATTCTTATTTTGTAATTGCCAAGTAATGTTTAATTAACCAGTCTGGTAGTGGCCTCAAGTTTATAATAAGTGGCCTAGATTTTCAAGTCATTTTCACAGAAGAAAATTGAATTCTAAATAGAAGTAAAATTGAAATTAAGGATGAGAAAAGTAAGACCAAAGGGTTCTGCTCTCTGAAATGCCTGTTTAAGTGGTTTTATTATACACATATGGCTCAATGGAAAGGAACAGTGACCTATAAATAAGTGAGGCTCTTATAAAGTGCAGAAAATCATTAAATTTCATCATAAAAAACATTATGTCAAGTTAGATAATATCAGGTTGTGCCTTTTGATGAAGAGCCATAGTGATAATAAAGGAGGTTTCCAATAGATTAGTGACAGTGGAGAACCTCTTCTTCCCATAGTGTATAATTGAGATTTCAACCAGAAAGATCTGTTAGGTAAGAATAAAAGGCAATGCTTTTTTGCATGATCTTCAACAGAAAAGATGATATAGAGACTGAATGGAAGTCTTTAAGAGCCCAAAGCATTTTTAATCTTGGGAACAGAAAGTTCTTGGTATTGTAATCGAGTCTGATGAAAGAATCTTTCTTTTAAACACCAAGTGAAAATGGAGGTAATGGTGTCAAGATGTACACACTTGAAGTGAAGATATAAATATTCCTGATGATAGATGGAATAAGTCATTTCTATTTTGGTTGTAAATATAGTAGTTTAATTTGAAGATTTTGTAAAGGTTGATTTTGGTTAACTGGTGCAGAGATAGTTTTCCTGGTTTTGAGATGGGGTAAAATGAAAGATGAAAAATTAATGTACCTAAAACTAAGGGAAGCCCAAAAGTTAGTAGATTTATTGAAGGTCTTCCAAATGCAATAGAAAATAAATTGTACTGTGGATTGGGAACCAATGAAGAAAGTTCAGAAGATGCTTGCAAAATATTTTAAATACAGTGAAGTGTGTAAATTTGTTTGTATTTTTAATACAATATAATACAGTTTTGTGGTTATAAATCTTTTTTAAAATTGAGTTTTAAAACAACATATCAATAAGGCCTGCTGCCTTCTTCAGTATAGGGGGTATTTAATTTTTTCCTTCTCCCTTCAACTTGAGTTTATTGAAGAGTACTAGGGATCAAAATGGAATGCTCATTGATAGAATTTTAAATATGACTCTGTTTGTATTACCATTTGGTGCAAATGATGAATCAAATCAGCATTCCAGTATGCTACAGTTCATCCTGAGCCCTGATGTCTACTGTATTTAAAACTGAAATACATGAAAACCAAAAAAATGCTCACACATTTACATGTAATGATAAACCACTTCAAAGCTGGACGAGACAGTTGATTTTTTTTTTTTTTTCAGGGAGTGATGCAAAGTAAAAGAATGGAAAGTGGTTATATACACTGAGCTTTGCATTGGAAACATCCTTAACCATAACTTCATCAGTGGAATCTACCGTGACTGCTACCATGTAGCACACTGTCTTTACTAAAAGCAGCTTAGTGGGGCATTAGCATTATCAGAGGCATACGATGCAAAAAAGCAAGCTTATGCAGCATCAGCCAAAAAAAAAAAAAAAATCCCTCTCATTTCACCCCTCCATTTGTTCCAAATGCCTGTCCAGCTCAGCCTTAAATTTATTTTGGCTATCAACTCCCACAACAAAAGATGGAGATCTGTTTCACCAATCACCCACCCGCTGGCTACAGACAAATTTCCACACATCTATCCTACATCTGTCTTTCCTCAATTTGAATTTATGCACTCTCACGTGATTATCCTGAGCAAAAGGAAGAATCTCATCAGCATTAAGCATGCTCAAACCATTCAAGGCCTTATACACCTCAATCAGATCACCTCGCAGGTGCCTACTCTCCAGGCACTGCAATTTGCAGAACTTAAGCCGTTCTTGGTAAGAGCACCCCCTTTGTTCCCACTCACCAATCTTGTTGCCCTTCTTTGTACTCGTAGCAACTCTACATCGTTCCTAAAATGAGGCCTCCAGACCTATACACAGTACTCTAGGTGTGGCCTGACTATTGCCTTGTACGACGGGATAATCACCTCCCTGTCCCTGCTAGCAAAATTCCTATATATCATTGACAAGACTCCATGACCTGCCCTGGCCGCCGTCTGCACTGCTCAGCAAACTTCATATCTGACTTCACAATTACCCCAGGTCTTTTCCACTTCCCTGAGTGTAGTACCACTCAGGGAAGTGAAAAAGAACCCAAGAGAAATGTACGTTTCTCTTGGGTTATTTTCCACTTCTATTGCTACCCATATACAGTACTTTGCATTTGTCAATGTTAAACTTCAGTTGCCACTTCTCAGCCCATTTGCCCAACTTATCTGGATCCAGTTGGAGTAGCATACTGTCATTAACAGCACTGTTATGCTTTGTATCATCTGCAAACTTGAACATTAATCCTGATATACCTTCATCAATATCATTTGTGGATGGGATCTATCCAGTTATATTAAAGGAGGCAGCAAAGGAAGTAAGCAAACCCTTAGCCATAATTATGAGAGCTTCCTTGGACTCAGGGGAGGTACCCACAGACTGGAGATGTGCAAATGTCACCCCAATTCACAAAGGAGGATCAAAGGCTGACACAAGTAATTATAGACCTGTGAGTTTAACTTCTGTTCCAGGAAAATTAATGGAGGCACTAGTTAAAGAAGCACTGCAGGATCATTTAGACAAGACTTCAGCTATAGCTCGGACACAGCATGGTTTTGTTAAGGGGAAGTCTTGCCTGACCAATTTGATTGGATACTATGATGCATACTTGGATCTTAGAAAGGCTTTTGATACTGTTGCACATGGAAGACTGCTACACAAATTGGAGCAGTGTGGCATTGGAGGCAAATTGCTGCTGTGGATAAAGGGGTGGCTGAGGGGGAGAAGACAGAGAGTGGTAATCAATGGACACTGCTCGTCATGGACTAATGTTATTAGTGGAGTCCCTCGGGGCTCAGTGTTGGGTCCATTATTGTTTTCTGTATTCATAAATGATATTGATAAGGGTATATCAAGCTTAATGTCGAAGTTTGCAGACGATACAAAGGTAGGCAGGGTTGTCAAGGACACTACTGACACTATGCTGCTGCAACAGGATCTGGAAAGGTTGAGCAGATGGGCTGAGAGGTGGCAAATGAAGTTTAACATTGACAAATGTAAAGTACTACACATGGGAAGCAGCAATCCCAGAGCAACGTATCAACTCTGTGGTACTACACTGACAGTGGTAGAGAATGAAAGGGACCTGGGGGTGGTTCTGCAGGCAAATATGAAGTTCTCTGAGCAGTGCAGACGGGTTGCAAGAGTAGCTCATGGTGTATTGTCAATGATATATAGGAATTTTTCTAGCAGGGATAAGTAGGTGATTATTCCCTTGTATAAGGTAATGGTCAGGCCACACCTAGAGTACTGTATACAGGTCTGGAGGCCTCATTTCAAGAAGGATGTAGAGCTGCTGGAACGAGTACAGAGAAGGGCAACAAGATTAGTGAATGGAACAAAGGGGTGCTATTACAAAGAAAGGCTTAAGTTTTGCAAATTACAGTGTCTGGAGACTAGGCACCAGTGAGGTGATCTGATAGAGGTGTATAAAGCCTTGAATGGTTTGAGCATGCTCAATGCTGATGGGATTCTTCCTCTCACTCAGAATAATCACCTGAGAGGGCATAAATTCAAATTGAGGAAAGACAGATGTAGGATAGACGTGCGGAAATTTGCCTTTAGCCAGCAGGTGGTTGGTTGGTGGAACAGACTTCCATCCCTTGTCGTGGAAGTTGATAGACTAAATAAGTTTAAGGCTCAGCTGGACAGATATTTTGAACGAACAGAGGGGTGAAGTGGTTTTTTTTTTTGGCTGATGCTGCATAAGCCTGCTTTCTTGCATCAAATGCCTCTACTAATGCTAATGCTAATTTATGAATACAAAAAACAACAATGGACCCCAGCATCAAACCCTGGGGGAACTCCACTAATAATATTTGTCCACTCTCTATTGTTTCCCACTCAACCATCCCTTTATCCATTGTAGCAACTTACCATTATTGCCATAAGTGACCAATTTGTACTTGTACAGCAGTCTTCCATGTGCAACAGTATCAAAAGTGTTCCTGAAATCCAAGTATATGACATCAAAATTATTTTTGACATTCAGTTCCTTTGTGACCACATCATAGTATCCAATCAAATTGGTCAGACAAGACCTCCCTTTAACCAACCATTGCTGTGTCTTAACTATTACTGCAGTCTTGTCTAGACGATTCTGCAATGCGTCTTTCACCAGTGACTGTTATTTTCCACGGAATACAAGTTAAACTAACAGGTCTGTAGTTACTTGTGTCACCTTTTGAACCCACTTTGTGAATTGTGATACATTTGCACACTTCTAGTCCATGAAGACTTCCCCTGAGTCCAGGGAAGCTCTCATAATTATGGCTAAGAGCTTGCTTAATCCCTTTGCTGCGTCCTTTAATATAACTGGATAGATCCCGTCCATCCCAGGTACCTTCCTTATGTTTAACTTCAACAATTTCTCCTCCACTTTGCTCTCAGTTATTACAAAATAACTTAGCTCCCTGTTAGACTTTGATAAACGTCTGGCATTCCCCTCATTGAATAACTTCTCATGTGTGAATGTAGATGCGAAATACTCATTCAGATTATCAGCTATCTGTGCATGACAATCAATAGTCAAACCATCTATGTTAAGTGGTCCCATCTGATTCCTACCTTTCTTCTAGAGTTTACTTAAGTAAAGAGCTCTTTGCATCCTTTGCCAAAGATTCCTCGTAATCTGCCTTCACCTGCCTAACCACCTTTGTGATTTATTTACAGATATAGATCAGCCATAGGCTTCTGTGTCACCTGATACAATATACAGAGTGTCTCAAAAATATTGGTACAAACGTTTAGGGGAGGTAGGTAACATCTAAAGCAATGTGAATCGCATAAGAACCCATAACCAGAAACTTCATGGGAAAGTAGTAGCAGAGGCACAAGAAGCAGAAATGACACAAGACTAATTAGTGGCAAACATTTATTTGACAATATTAACAATGGAGTACGAAATGGATACATTTCATGATGTTACAACAGATGTTCAAAGGTTCCACCATGAGACGCGATGCATGCGTGACACTGACGCAGCATGGATTGGCGGACACAATCGAACACCTGGAGTTTCTTTGACAGTAGCAGCAGCGCAGCAGAGTCTTGCCAAGAGATCCATTTCTGTCTCCACAGGCGATTCATACATGATAGACTTGAGGACCCCCCCACAGAAAGAAATCAGGTGAGTGTGGGGGCCAGGCAACGGGTCCACTGCAGCCAATCCATTGACGCCCAAACCGCCTGTTCAAATGGTCATGAACGCAACTTCCATAACGGGCAGGTGCCCTGTCACGTTAAAACCAAATTTTGCATCTCACATTAGCTGGAACACCGTCAAGTAACCCTGGTAGAACTTGTTCAAGAAAGATCCGATATTTAGCGGAGTTCATGCAGGATGGTTACAGGTATGGCCCGACTAAGCAGTCACTGACCATACCATCATCGGGAGTTCGCATCGAACGTGGTCTGCCCGCACTACTCCTGTTACCTCTAAATGGCCCATAATCGCACATATTTTGATGCACGCATGCAAACAAATGGCCTGGTACGTGTCTGTCCGGGAAAAGCTCTCCCTAAATTCATTGTTGTGAGCCCACACATGAGCATTGTGCTGATTGAATAAGCCTTCCCAAGTGAAATAAGCCTCATCCGGGACCAAAACATAGGCTGGAAAATTCAAGTCTTGAACACTTTCTTGGAGAAACCACTGTGCCGACCGGGCCAGCCGGGTGGGTAAAGGGCCTGCCTGGCAACCCAAAGGTTGCGAGTTCAAATCCCGCCTCAGGCTTGGATCAGAGTACTGCAAAAACCTTGGGGGGTGCATTATGGCCACAGAAGCCGATGTGCCAACAACTAACTTAAAAAAAAAAAAAAGCTCACAGTTCGTATCTATCGATGCATGTTCTGCGTGCGGCGACTACTGCTTAAATGAGTAAACCAGAAATTTTCCCTCTTGCAAACTGATGAATAGCGCCGTGTACCGACTTACAGTGACGTTTCCGGTTATGGGTTCCTATGCAATTCACATTCCTTTAGATGTTACCTACCTCCCCTAAATGTTTGTACCGATATTTTTGCGACACCCTCTATATGCATCCACATCATTTCTGCCACGAGTCTCATTAATTCATCTGACATTCATTTAGGCCTAAACCTTGGACAGTATTTCTTAGTTGGAATGAAAAGACCAGTAACTTCCAAAATTAAGTCACCGAACGCTTCCCATTTAGAATTCAATGCTGGTAACATCACTTGATCCCACTGTACAGAATTTAAAAACTGTATGAGACCCCTGTAGTCAATTTACAAATTCAAAAGCCCTTCCCTTTACCCGTGATGGTAGTTACATTTTTAAGTAATTCTCACATCAGTACATTGTGATCACTGTCACCCAGTGGTTCCTTTATCTGGAAATTCTTAATGCATGAATAATCACTGTTGATAATCAGATCAAGAGTATTACTCCCTCTGGTTGCCTCTCGAACATCCTTCTGTAAAAAACTCATAAATCCAAAAAAAGTTACTAGTGTGCGAGTTACCAACCCACAAGTTCCAGTCAATATTTGGAAAGTTAAAATTCTCCATTATAAGACATTCTGATTTACTGGCCCACTCTATTTCTCTGCACAATTGCTCATTATACTTATCAGATTCATTAGGCCTATAACACACACCTCTCATTTTTCCTTTGCCAATGCTTATTTCACACCAAACACTCAACATTACATTGTCCACTAACATTAATTGGATGCATTTCCTTAGTTTGTGTTTCTTAACTAAAAGCATAACTCCTCCTCCCTTCCTGTCCTGTCTATCCATTCTGTACACTTGTACTCCCCAAATTCCAATTCTGCACTGCTTATGTCTGTGTGACACCATGTCTGTGATATCCCAACAATATCTGCCTTTGATGTCTTGACTAACACTTCAAGCTCATAAAATTTATTAACTATACTCTTAGCATTATTGTTCATGCAAGAATACATGCACCTGTTTCTACTCTTATTTACCCTAACAGCCAATGTATTTATTTGTTCCACTATGACTCCCAACAGTCCTTGAAATCTCCATTGCCTTACTTTCCATGCTGCTCATTCTAATAGAAGCAGTGCAAGAATCACTTTTGCCCCTGCCTGCCGGCACTGTTAACCTTTTAGTCTGTATCCCCAACGCAAGCTAGCAGTTTTCCGACCCACCTAACACTTCCTCGATAGCATCAGCAAATATTCTTGTACCCTTTCTCTTTAAATGTACCCCCATCCCTGTAGAAGCACTCTCCTGTCAAAAAGCACAAACTAGGTTGAAAAAATTCTATCTCGATAGCATACATAGGATGATCTGTAAGTAAGGTAATGTTTGATAAAATAACACTTAAGAATTATTTAAATTAATATTAGCACAATAGAATGGGCATACACTGATGAGCCAAAATATTATGACCACCTACCTAATATGATGTTGGTCCTCCATGTGCAGCCAAACCAGCTCTTACCTGGCGAGGCATGCATGCTACAAGATTTCTAAATGTGTCTTGTGGTATCTGATACCAATGCATAACCAGCGGATCGTTTAACTCCTGTAAAGTCCGTGGTTGACACTCTGCAGATCGGTGTTGCTGTTCCAACACAAACCACAGATGCTCGATGCGATTGATGTCTTTGGAATTTTGAGGCCAGGGCAATATCTGGAAGT
Source organism: Mastigoproctus giganteus (assembly GCF_048544385.1). Lineage (NCBI taxonomy): Eukaryota > Metazoa > Arthropoda > Arachnida > Uropygi > Thelyphonidae > Mastigoproctus > Mastigoproctus giganteus. The sequence continues at coordinate 112,493,667 of NC_143583.1, read as the reverse complement.
CTTCCTCTCAGCAGAACATTGCTCAAAGCATGACACAGCCACCACCGGCTTGTGTTCATCCCACGGTGCATCCAGGCGCCATCAGATCCCCAGATAAACGACGCAAAATTACCTGGTCGGCCACATTATGCAACATGAAACGTGATTCATCGGACGGTTTCAATGCTCGCGTGCCCATTGTAGGTGCTCTTGCCGGTGAACCGTGGTTAGCATGGGCACTCGTAGCGGTCTACGGCTATGCAGCCGTAGGCCGCTAAACTTTCTAGCAACTGGGATGACAAATCTTGTATTTAAATTCTCTTAAGTTTCTATTTAAGTTTGTTTTAGGTATTTTAAGTTCCAAAATTAGCTTTCTTTCAGAATTTATTTCACTTCTTTTGATAGTATCCTCTCTTGCAAGTTCCATTTTGGCAGATGTCTCTGAGATGCAAGGTCTGACAGCTTTTGCACTGTTCCTGTTTCATCAAACCTCTACAGTTTGCTCTATGGCTTTTATTGTGGATATGTTATATCTAAAAAACTTCTTGAACTAGCAGACTGCAGAATTTCGCATGGTACTTGTTCAAATTATTCTGAAACAATAAAAAGGATTATAAACTATTTATCGAATAATATACATATTTACATCAACAATTTTTCAAAATAGTTTCATTACTGATGGAACACTCTGTGTGTGAATGGCCTACCTAGCCAAATGGTCAGGAGCAGAAGTGCAATAGTGCACACTCTTCTTCGAACAGACTGGGGTTCAAGCCCCTGTCTGCTAAATATGGTTGATCTGCCAACTTGCACTAGACCAACATGGCAGATTATGGTCCGGTCCGTTCCCCTCAATATGCTGTTGAGGAGGCCTCCATCCTGCAGTGGATTGACAATGGTTTCAGATTTATATAACCCCAGGGGCTCACATCTGGTGAGTATGGGCTGGGCACACCCAGGGTTCTGAGCTGGATATCACCATTTTTCTCTTCCTTGGTGATTCCCTTCTACTTCTCTCTCTCTCTCTCTCTCTCTCTCTCTCTCACACACACTCAGGGTAACTCAGAAATTTTTTTTTTTTTTTCTTCGTTGGTCCAGTAAAAGCCTCCGGCTTCCTTCACCATGTGGCTAATAATATATGTGTTTGTGTGGGGGGTACAGTGGCACCTTTACATTAGTTCAGTTTTACTGTGGTACACTGTGATGATATATAAAAAAAAAAACTGGCCAGAAATGTGTGTATACGTACATATTTACCTCACCATATTAGCATTAGTAGAGGCATATGCAAGAAAGCAAGCTTATGCAGCATCGGCTCAGAAAAAAAAAAACCGCTCCCATTTCACCCCTCCGTTCGTTCCAAATTCCGTCCAGCTCAGCCTTAAATTTATTTTGGCTATCAACTTCCACAACAAAGGATGGAAGTCTGTTCCACCAACCAACTACCAGCTGGCTAAAGGCAAACTTCCGCACATCAATCCTACGTATGTCTTTCCTCAATTTTAATTTATGTACTGTTCTTGATGTGGTACTCCACTGTCAGTGTAGTACCACAGAGTTGATTTGTCACTCTGGGGTTACTGCTTTCCATATGTAGTACTGTACATTTGTTAATGTTAAACATCATTTGCCAGGTGATTATTCTGGGCAAGAGGAAGAATCCCATCAGCATTGAGCATGCTCAAACCATTCAAGGCTTTATACTCCTCAATTAGATCACTTCGCAAGTGCCTAGTCTCCAGACACTGTAATTTGCAAAATTTATGCCTTTCTTCGTCAGAGCAAACCTTCGTTCCATTCACTAATCTTGTTGCCCTTCTCTGTACTCATTCCAACAGCTCTACATCCTTCTTATAATGAGGCTTCCAGACCTGTATACAGTACTAAAGGTGCGGCCTAACCATTGCCTTATACAAGGGTATAATCACCTCCTTATCCCTGCTAGAAAAATTCCTGTATATCATTGGCAAGACACCATGAGCTACACTTGCAGCCCGTCTGCACTGCTCAGAAAGCTTCATATCTGCCTGCACAATTACCCCCAGGTCCTTTTCGTTCTCTACCACTGTCAGTGTAGTACCACAGAGTTGATTTGTCACTCTGGGGTTACTGCTTTCCATATGTAGTACTGTACATTTGTTAATGTTAAACATCATTTGCCAGCTCTCAGCCTATCTGCTCATCTTTCTAGATCCTGTTTCAGCATCGTACTGTCATTAGTATCCTTAAAAACCCTGCCAACCTTCGTATCGTCTGCAAACTTGGACATCAAGCTTGATATACCATCATCAATATTATTTATAAATACAGAAAACAACAATGGACCCAACACTGAGGGACTCCACTAATAACATTAGTTCACGATGAGCAGTGTCCATTAATTACCACTCTCTGTCTTCTGCCACTGAATCATCCCTTTACCCTCATAACACAAACACGGGCTAAATACCGGGTTTAAGTTACGACCGCACGATATTCTCTTTTCGAAACTGTTCTTTCTCCGCCCGCAATCGTAACTCTTGCTCCCCGTTCTTTATAAATATTGCGTAATACTCTGGTCCGAGCGATTGAGCTATATATCTCTCGTCACCTTCGAGTCGCACACCTGATATCGGTCTAATTGTTACGATCTACTCTCTCACTGGTACGGCGCCAACAAGCACACGCAAAAAAAACAAACATTCGGAGAGAAAAAATGTTATTCTACGCATATATGCAGTGGCAGAAGTATAAGACGACTGCTCTCTAGGACTGTACCAACCAAGTGAAAATGAAGACAGTTTCACACAACACTGGTAGCCTGCATAAAACTCATGGGGAAAAATCAGGAAGTACATGAACCTAAGACTGGAGATCAAAGAGATGTGGCATATGTAACAAATAACAACCATCCTGACCATCGTGTCAACGACAGGTATCGTGCCAAATACCCTAGATAACAGCCTAGCAGCAATAGGTCTCCCAGCAAACACCTGCAAGGAACTCGAGAAAGTGGCAATCCTTAACACCTATAGGATAGTCAGAGTTCCCCGACCAACAGTAACACCAGACATGACAACAACCAGCCTGTGTACTTGGTAGCAATACCCGTCACGAGGTGGAACCCACAATCAGGGAGAAATAATATAAGAGCAATAATAATAATAATAATGTGTTCTTGGCTTGTGGGACTCCAAACCGAATGGTTAGGTTCATATTTCCTCCTTTTATTGTTTGTACTTATGTTTCTACATGACATTCACAATTCCACATATGAGTGTCATCTGTTAGATTTATGTCCGTACAATAAATCGTACAAAACCTTGTTACTGCAGTGAAGTGGCAGAATTTTTTGAGAGTTCAGCCGTTATATATTTTGCGCATTGACGTGACGATAAAATAAATTCTGGGTGACAGATCTAACACTTAGTAAAATGAGCTCTTGGAACGAGATTTTATTTTGAAGCGGGAGGAAAAATCTTTTTCCACTTCTTACCTTGTGAATGAGACTAGTGACAGAAGAAAAATGCATTGGTTGATTATAAATTATCAGAGGACTCAGACAATACAAACTTGTCTAGAAAGCGCAAACTAGTCTGCAATGAAGTTACCAATGGGTTCAAGCAAGTTAAGGCAGATTAACTGAAGACTTTAGTTTTGCATCCAGTTTCTTTGTTACTGTACCTAGCTAATCACACTCTTCAGAGAAGATTTACCCTTAAAGAATCCATGCTGGGATTGCCACATAACTGCTTGAATGTCAAAATGATCCCGCATTACTTCCTTTATCACTGGCTCAATTATTCTTCCTGAAACAGAACCCAAGCTTACAGCTCAGGTTCCCTTGTATAATTACTCAATTTTCCTCTTTATTTCCTCTTTTACGAATTAGGACGGCTTTTGCACATCTGAAATCCATAGGGACCTCTCCTGAATCTAGTGATGTCCTCGCAATTATGTCTAAAAGTTTACTTACTTCCTTTGCGGCTTCTTTTAATAAAATTGCATAGATTCCATCGTCAGGTGCTTTATTGACTATTAGCCTAAAAATTTCTTTTCCACTTTCCCTTCATTTATAAGTTCATGTACTTCTTGCATGCCTGTCCTTAAACACTTCTTCATGGGTGAATGCAGATGCACAATATTTATTTAGTTTGTTAGAAACAAGATCCGCATCATCCGTAGTTATTATAGCAAGTTGTGAAGATACTTTGTCCTCGTGGGTAGCACCAAGGATATAATCACCATTCCCCACACCAGGAGGATGATGATTATATCATCATTAATATCATTATGCGAGGAATTCGTGTGGGATATTTCCAGGGGCGGATTAGCTGCAGTTGTTTCTGGCAGTTTCAAGAATTTTGGCTCTATCTTTTCTTACCACTGTTACCAGTTGTAGTCTAGTGAGTTCTTGTCCGAAGAATCCACTATACCGAACAATGAGGCTTGTCTGAGACAGAGCTACCCAAATCATCCGATGACATTTCACCATGTTAGAATGGCCCTCTAGTTGTAGAAATACTCGAGTCTCCTGAAATACATTCATTATACAATTATGGGCACCTGTGCCAATTTATTCTGAAATCCTAGGGCAAGCTCAGCATCTGGCAAAAAATAATTCTTAGAAATTTGGTTCTTATTCAAGTTCAAATGACGGCAAAATCGGAATAGAATATTAAAGCAAAAATTTTGGCCTTTGATTAAAATTTTAATACTTTATTATTATTATTATTATTATTATTATTACAAACATTTATATTAGCCGTATGGTGCAAGGAAGCCGGCCAAAAAAAAAAAAAAAAAAAAATCCTGAGTTTGAGAGAAAGAAAGAGTCAGAAGTAGAAAGGAATCACGAAGAAAGAAAAGAATGATGCTATCTAGCTCAGAACCCTGGGTGTGCTAAGCCCATACTTACGAGATGTGAGCCCTTGTAAAGGCCGAAAATTTGTAGATCCAAAGCAGAAACGGTAGCATGTGCTGTAGTTATAAGTAAAATAAACCCCAGGGGCTCACATCTGGTGAGTATGGGCTTGGCACACCTAGAATCCTGAGCTGGATATCATCATTCTTCTCCTTCTGGGTGATTCCCTTCTACTTCTTGTTTTCTCTCTCTCAGGGTAAATCAGAAATTTTTTTTTTTTGGCTGGCGCAGCATAAGCCTCATGCTTCCTTGCACCATATAGTAATATGGTGCAAGGAAGCATGAGGCTTACAGGGGACAAACTGGGTATATAAACTGAGACAAAAACTGAATCCAAAGAAACGAAGTGAAAGTGTTATGTAGTTTTTTTTTTTTTTTCTCTTTTGATGATGAGTATGAAAGAAAGAAAAAACAAAAGACGAGTTTCATTGAATGATATTTAGCAGCACAATATTATTACAGTTTTAAATGCGGCCCTTGCAACGTTTCTAGATAAGTTGTTTGGTTGAATTCATATTTTTATAAAGTTTCTTGAATTTATAGCGTCCATAGTTTTAATGATATATTTAAGAAAAACAAGCCCAAATAGTCCAAATTTTCAGTTGGGTCTGTAGTATTAAAAAAAAAATATATATATATATGTCAATCTTGTGAAACAACTAAATAGTACCTTATCAAATGGTTTAGATCTGGCTCCTGAAATAATTTTCCCCTGTCAGTGTAGATATTTTCAGCATCACAGCAAGATTCTGTGCTTTGTGCATTGGGTCACAGAGAAGTGCTCCGGGTTGGGCCATACTCTACTGTTCTTGATGTCGTATAAATGAGCGGCATGTTTGAAAAATACTGTTCACTTTCAGTTATATTATTCCCCCCCCCCCATAAAGTAACTCATTTTTGCTTTCAGTTTTCTCGCCCGTGTGAGGAGAGTTATTAAAATTAAAGCAAAATATTTTCAGAATAAGCATAAGTCATGGTAACATGTTCATGGAAAGTGCTTTGAATCGAGATCGAAAAGTAATTTTCTTCAAACAAGATTATACCAACAACGTGGCTTATTATAGACGCAAACAGTGGAATTGTTTACTTTTAATTCATTTTAATTTATAAGTATCCTTTGATTATGCACTTTTTTTTAAACTGACTGTACGGATTACGAATTCAGTGAAATTTGAATGCTAAACTAAACAGTGAAAAAAAAAAAAAAAAAAAAGGTAAGATATTTCCACTAGCTTCTTTTTTTATCCTTCCCCTATCCTTTGTGAATAGGACTCGAGCAGTCCTATTCACAAAATATATTAGTGAAATTTTTTTTTTTAAACTTTGGATAACTCCTCATTATACATATTTAATTCTCCTGCTTTATTACATAATAAAATACCCAGATTCAAGGCAGTTTTTTTGAAAAAGTTGCATCCGACCCTAGAGACATTTCTGACAATTACATTATAATAATCTCAATGTATGTCTGTGTGGTGTTAATTTCAGGACCTAAATGTGGGACCGGAGGAAATATGAAGGCAGTTTCTGAGTGGGCTACTAGCCCACTCAGAAACTTTTCAGAATAGATATCACGGAAAATGTTTGTTTGGAAACAGAAAACCTGCAGGCTGAAATGTTGCACAAAAATTCTGAATAACTAACAACTGGTTGGCCCCATCTTCTGGGAGGATGAGTAGGGTTGTTACATTTTTGGGGGGAGAAACCCCCAAACACAAAGTATTGGAACCCATCCAATATTTTGTATGAGTTGCAAAGACAAGGTATTTATTGACTGTAAACTAATTCTGTAGCTATTTTCAGGAAATATACAAGGAAAATTGTTCCAGAGAGTACAAGTAGAAGGGATAAATGCAAAAGAGGAAAACTTGGGTTGATGTGTTTGGAATGTAACTGTGAATGGTTTTTGAATGGCTGATGCTGTTAGGACTGTTTTGGAAGAAAGGTAGAATTACAGATGCTGATTCAGAGGAATTGTTATGAAAATGTCTGTAAAAAAAAAAAAGCATGAAGCAGAAACTAAATGTCAGTGTAATAGGAAGTGGAATGAGTTCACATTCTCATTCTACTCAGACTCTGAGTTCACAGAGTCTGAGTTTAAAATGAAAAAGGATGGTTGCAGAATAGATATGCAGAAATTTGCTTTATCCAGAGAGTAATTGATTATTGGAATAAATTTCCATCCTTGCTTTTGTGGTAGTGCGTAGTTTGATTAATTATAAAGGACTGGACAAATTATTAGAATGGATAATAAGCTAGTGATGTATGTGCTTTTTTTTTTTTTATAGCTCATTCTGTATAAGCTTGCTTTCTTACATCATTTTGCTGCTACTAATACTAAATATTATTTCTTCTGTATCAAAAAAAAAGCTACGTTTTCTCTTTTTATCTCAGCATTACTTTTCTTCCAAACAGCGAATGACATGTATTACGAACTGCCTTACCATGAAATATTGTTCCCACATCTGGGGTAGTGCTCCAAAAATTCTCTTAACTTTCTAGCTAGTGTGCAAAAAATAACAGCAAATTTGTAGTTGTCCTTACTTTACCAAACACTTTGGGGGGGGGGGAAGGCAAGAAATAGTTTAGAATGTGAAACTTTAAAAATTTAATCTTAATTTTGAGATTATGTATATTGTAAAGTAAGGTCAAAAAACATCATTAATGACGCTATAAAGAATTTTTTTTATAACTAAACTTTTCCAATTAAAAAATAAGGAATAGAGATGATCAAAAGTGAGTACCATACTGGAGGAATACTAAAATTCATATTTATATGATTCTAGTATTCCTACTACTAGTATGGCATATGAGAAATGCCACTTTTTTTAATTTGTAAATGAAATCAGATCCTCCCATGTGCCTTTGCCAGCCAATATTCACTGACTGGTTATACAGTATTTTTTGTTTTCATTTTGATATATTATGAATTATGAGTTGTTAATTTTTTGTTTGGCATTTAACAGATGCCAGGTAAGCAAAAGCACATACCTTTCTTCTAGGCAACTCCCACATGGTGTCTGTGAGTTAGCTAAACGTGAACAGCTGACAGAAATACAAATATTCAAATTGTGTGTGCCAGACACCATGTCAGCCTTGAATACTTCAATCAGATTTCTTTTCAGAGACCTAATTTCCAGACACTGCAATTTACAAAACTGAAGTCATTCTTTGTGAGAGTATCTTTTTTTTGTAACATTTTGTGTAAAAGTGATGCTGAAAACTGACTAATCTAGATGCACTTCTCTGCACTCATTCCAACAAATATACATCCTTCCTAAAATGTGGCTGCCAAACCTGTATGTAGTTTTCAAGGTAGGGTCACTTCTTTGTCCTTGCTGACAAAATTTCTTGAGCTGTTCAAACAGTCTCTGTGCACATCAGAGAATTTCATGCCAGACTGTCAAATTAGCCAAGGTCTTTATCATTTTCCAATATTTTGAGTTTGATACTATCCAAATTTTTTGTTATCTATATGATTATTTCTATTCAAATGCAGTACATTCCATTTACCAATGTCAAGACTCATTTATTGTTTTCAGCCCATCTGCCTAATTTAGCCAATTTTTGTTGGAGTAATATACCCTGATTACTGTTATTATTCATCTTGCCCACCTTTAGTATTAGTAGTGGCAAATGATGCAAGAAAGTAAGCTTGTACAGCATCAGCCAAAAAAAAGAAGAAAAAAAAGATATTTCCTATTTCACCTATTCATTACCTCCAATAGTTTGTCTTTCTTCCCTGAATTTATTTAAGCTAACAACTTTCACAAAAAACACATGGAAATTTGTTCCAGCAATCAACAACCCACTGGCCAAAGGTAAACTTCCCCACATCTGTTCTGCAACCGTCCTTTCTCAATTTGAATTTATGCTGCCTCGTGTGTGGAAGCAAGCGGAAGAATCCCATCAGCATTGAGCTTGCTTGATCCATTCAAAGGCTTAAAACACCTCATTCAGATAACCTTGCAGATGTCTAGTCTCCAGACACTGCAATTTGTAGAACTGAAGTCTCTCTAGGTAAGAGCACCCCCATTGTTCCCTCACCAATCTCGTTGTGCTTCTCTGTACTTGTTACAGCAACTCTGTACATCTTTCCTAAAATGAGGCCTCCAGAGCTGTATGTGCAGTACTCAAGATGTGACCTGACCATTGCCTTATACAATGTGATAATCACCTCATTATCCCTGCTAGCAAAATTTCTGTATATCATTGACAAAACCCCATGAGCTGTTCTGAAGTTTGTCTGCATTGCTCATAGAACTTCATATCTAACTGCACAATTATCTCCAGGTCTTTTTCATTCTTTGCTACCACGACTGTAGTACCATACACTTGGTACATCTGATTTCATAGGATCTGATTTCATTTACAAATTAAAAAAAGTGGCATTTCTCATATGCCATACTAGTAGTAGGAATACTGCTGCCTGTATGCAGTACTTTGCATTTGTGAATGTTACAGTTCAAGTACCATTTCTCAACCCATCTGCCTAACTTTTCTAGATCCTGTTGCAGTAGCATACTGTCATTCCTGTCTTTAACCACCCTACAAACCCTTGTATCATCTGCAAACTTGGACTTGAAGCTTGATATGCCTTCATCAATGTAATTGATAAATATAGAAAACGATAATGGGTCCAACAACGAACCATGGGGGGGACTCCACTAATAACACTAGTCCACAAAGAGCAGTGACCACTGATTACCATTCTGTTTTCTCCCACTCAGCCATCCTTTTATCCATAGTAGCAATTTGCCATTAATGCCACACTGCTCCAATTTGTACAGCAGTCTTTTATGTACAACAGAATCATAAGATTTCCTGAAATGCCAAGTATACAATATCAAAATTATTTTTTGCATTCATTTCCTTTGCGACCATATCGTAGTATTAATCAAATTGGTCACACAAGATTTCCCCTTAACAAAGCCATGCTGTGTCCTGCATTATTTCTTTTACCAGTTACTCCATTATTTTCCCTGAAACATAAGTTAAACTAAGAAGTCTTTACTTACTCTTGTCACCCTTTGATTTCGCTTTGTGAATTAGGCATAGATTCGCACATCTCCAACCTGCGGGAACCACTCCCTTGCATCCCAAAAACTCCCTCATTCATTTCACAAACATACATTGCCTCAGTTTCGTTCTCAGTGATGTCCATTTTCACCTACAATCTACCAAGCCCTGCTTATTTTTTCTGACGGCCTGAATTATAAATTTCCTTAACCACAGCTCATTTCACATGTATTAATTATTCACTATATATCAGCGGTTCTCAAACTTTCTGAGACCACGCCTCCCTTGACCTGTAAAATTTTCCCGACACCTCCCATAACGTAAAACATCTATAATTGTGCAATTTTTTATTTTTAATATGTTAATGCAATAATTATTAATACATGAAATAATAATCGGGATATTATTTTATTCTTAAAAAACATTAATGTGATGTTTGTGCTTGCTTTTTATTGCATAATTCATCAAACCTATGTGTCATTTTTAAAATGGCGACATGTATTTCTTTTTCAGCATTTAATTTTGATCTGTGCTTACATGACTGCCAATGCCAAAAATACAACTTCCCAAAGGTAAGAACTTGTAAATGACACTAGTATTTGCAAAGCTTTATTGCTACATTCTGGGTATTCGTGCTTTGCTAAACACCAAAAATCATATAAAGATAACAAAGAAAACTTTGCTTTCAGTGTGAGGTCAGTCTGACGTAAGATCAATAAATCGTTTTTCAACAGTAGATAAATTTGATGGGGACTTTGTATTGAAGGGATCTCTAATCCATATGTACTCTTCAAAATTTTCTGTAAAATATTTCTCGAAGTGTGCATGGAGTTGTTAAATGCTCAAAAATTACTGATTTTAATTCTTCATTAAAATGATGATTAAAATGATTAATGATTTTGTAATAACTGAGAGCAAAGTAGAGAAAAAATTGTTGAAGTTAAACGTAAGAAAGGTACCTGAGGTGAATGGGATCTGTTCAGTTGTATTAAAGGAGGTGGCAAAGGAAGTACGCAAACCCTTAGCCATAATTATGAGAGCATCCTTGAACTCAAGGGAAGTCTCTATGGACTCAAGATGTGCAAATGTATATCTAATTCACAAAGGGGGATCTAAGGCTGACACGAATAATTACAGACCAGTTAGTTTAACTTCAGTTCCGGGGAAAATAATGGAGTCACTGGTTAAAGATTCATTGCAGGATCATTTAGACAAGATTGCAGTAATAATTCAGACACAGCATGGGTTTGTTAAGGGAAAATCTTGTCTGACAAATTTGATTGGATACTATGATGCGGTTACAAAAGAACTGGATGCAAAAAATAATTTTGATATCATATACTTGGATTTCAGGAAAGCTTTTGACACTGAAGACTACTGTACAAATTGGAGCAGTATGGTATTAAGGGCAAGTTGCTACAATGGATAAAAGAGTGGTTGAGTGGGAGAAGACAGAGAATGGTAATCAATGGACACTGCTCTTCGTGGACTAATGTTATTAGTGGAGTCTCCCAGGGTTTGGTGTTGGGCCCGCTATTGTTTTGTATATATATCAGTGATATTGATGAAGGTATATCAGGCTTAATGTTGAAGTTTGCAGATGATACAAGGTTGGTAATGTTATTAATGACAGTAATGGCAGTGTGCTACTGCAATAGGATCTAGAAAATTTGGGCAGATGGTCCGAGAAGTGGCAACTGAAGTTTAACATTGACAAATGCAAAGTACTGTATATGGGTAGAAGTACCTCCAGAGAAACGTACTAACTGTGTGGTATTACGCTTAGGGTGGTAGAAAATGAAAAAAACCTGGGAGTAATTGTGCAGTCAGATATGAAATTTTCTGAGCAGTGCAGACAAGCTGCCAGAGCAGGTCATGGGGTATTGTCAATGATATACAGGAATTTTGCTAGTAGAGAAAAGGAGGTGATATCCTTTTGCATAAAGCAATGGTCAGGCAATGCCTTGAGTAGTGTACAGGTCTGGAGGCCTCATTTTAAGAAGGATGTAGAGTTGCTTGAGCAAGTACAGAGAAGGGCAACAAGATTAGTGAGGGGAACGAAAGGGTGGTCTTACCATGAAAGGCTTAAGTTCTGCAAATTGTAGCATCTGGAGACTAGGCACCTGCAAGTTGATCTGATTGAGGTGTATAACATTTTGAATATGTTGAACAGGCTCAATTCTGATGGGATTCTTCCTGTTACTCAGATTACGAACCTGAAGGGGCACAAATTCAAATAGATGTGCGGATATTTGCCTATAGCCAGCGGGTAGCTGATTGCCTGAACAAAAACACTTCCATCTGTCTTTGTGGAAGTGATATCTTAAATAAATTCAAGGAGGAACTGGAGATTAGAGGGAATGGATGCATGAAATTTTTTTTTTTTTTTTGTGGGCAATCTACATAAGCTTGCTTTCTTGCATCACATGCCTCGATTACTACTACATACACTTGGTAGAGTCTAATTAAAAATGGCATAGGAAGAAAGAGGTTGTGATGCAAGTGAATATGAAGTTTTCTTAGAGTAGTGTGGACAGTCAACAAGGAGGTGTTGCCTGTGGTGTTCTGCCGATGATTTATCAAACTGCTACGTAGGGACCTTAAATTCAAATTATGGGAAGATGTTTAGACTAAATTTTAGGAAGTTTTCTGTTAATGAGTGAGCTGTTACTGGAATCAATTACCTTCACGGGTAGTTGAGCTTGGGGACATTGACAAGTCAGCTATATAGGTACCTATGTGTGGAGAGAAACACATGGGTAGTTTATTATTATTATTTTTTTTTATTGGCTGATGTAGGAAAAGAGTTGGGCCTCCGTGCACCACATGGCTAATACTAATGTCACACCAAACTGATTCAAGCATTACATTCAATTGTGTCAACTGGGTGTACAGATTCAGACTTGACTTCCTGGGGAGGTTCTGAGACTGATAGGGAGGATAGATGCTAGAAGAGTTGTTTATGACTAAGCAATTGAATGTTGTAAATAGGGTGGACCAGCCCTCTTATTTTTTGTCTATACAAGGAGAGTCGAATATAGATGCAGGTGTTGTTACAAAGTCAATATGGAGAAATGTGAGTGATTGGAATGTTGAGGAGGGCTGGACTACCAGTGATCATCGATGTATTTATTTTGAAATAAAGGACCGGGATAGTGGAGGATGAACTGAACTGAGGGATAGATTGTCAGTAAAGACTGTAAATTGGAATAGATTTGATGAGGAAGTGTAAAGGCTATCGACATTGAATCGTCAAAAGTTAGACAGCAGCCTGGTAGAGGAAGTGGATCTGAGATCATATCTGATCTCAGATCTATTTTGATGAAGGGTTCTGCCAGCTCTGTGATGAAGTGCCAGAACTTCAACCGTTCTGTACTTTGGTGGAATTCACGTCTGACAGAGATGAGGAGGGTTATGCGTTCTAGGAGGGCGTTTTCATAGATTAAGAAGAAATGGTATTGAAGAGGAAATAAATGAAGTAAGGTTAAATTATGTAAGATTAAGATGTGAATATATGGTTATGATACAAAAAGAGAAAAAAGTTATCTTGGCAGCAATATGTGAATGAAAAGATGAAGAAAGATGTATGGGGTATGCCATACAAAATGTTTGATAAAATTAAAGTTGATAGATTGTACCATACTTTAGAGCAGAGTTTCTCAAACTGTGTTCTGTAAGATGTGAACAGTGTTCCGTGAAAAATCATAATTAATAATTAAAAAAATAATAAATTTTGCATATTTGTAGCATACACCACTTTTGTATCATTATGATATTTCACATAATTTTTTTTCTGCTATTAATATATTGGCATAGACTAATAATCAAATAGACCGTGGAACACTTTATTTTGGTGGGCTTTGCATAGAGAAGTATGCGTGGAGATAATTACACCTACGAAAAAGTAGCAATGTAGTGATCTAATATGTCATTTGTATGCTATTTAGCCTGAAGTACACGGGTTGAAAGAGAGAAGGAAGCGAACCGATATCATAACTAAACTCACTTCCTTGTATGAATTTTTTTTTGATAATCATTAGTATTTTGAAATATTATTATTAAAATATGTGACCATAGATTTGTGGTTGAAAAAAGGAACTTTAAAACGAGAAGCAAAGTACTTCTAGTAGTGCAACTGTGGTCGATGAAAACTAACACTATTGTTACACTTCAAAGTGAGGATGAAAAATCACAGCCTTTTGTTCCCCAGAAATCTGAAATGAAAAAAACAGGAACCAACTAATAAAAGACCAAAACAAATTAAAATGACAGTTATTTGAATTTCGGCTTTACATGTTTTGGAAATGTTGTTGTTATTTGGTTTTTAGGAGCATTAGCAACTAAGGCCATATTGCTCCGGGGATATGCGGCGGTCATTCCCTGACCTTTCCACATCCTCCATATTTGGTGGTCACAGGCTTGAACCCCGGTCTAATCAAGAAGCGTGTGCTACGCACTGCTGCTCCTACCCACCTGGCTACGGAGGCGCCGTTTTGGAAATAAATATGCTCCTGATGCACAGTGCGTCATATGTAATAAAATATTAGCAAACAGTTCTTTGGCCCCCGCTAAACTTGTGTTTCATGAGTGTTCTGTGAATATGTTGTGAGATGAAAAGTGTTCCGTGACTGAAAAAGTTTGGGTAATGCTGCTTTAGAGAATAGTGGAATTAGAAGTTATGATTGGATGTCCTCCATGAACTGCATGCTCTCCTTGTTTCTTGAGGATCGTGAAGGAACTGAGAATGAAGAACAAAGGGAGATTAGACGACTGAACTCTGAATATGAAGGAGAGGGAAATGAGTCAGACTTTACAATGGAAGAGTTAAAGGTAGTGCTAGAAAAAAACAAGTATAAGAAGGCACCAGGTAATGATGGTATCTTACCTGAAGTTGTGAAGAGATTTGGTTTGAAACATGGGCAGGAGATACTATATATATACACACATATATATATATATATGTATATATATAATAAATGTTTGAAGGATAAAGTATTTCCAAGTTTTTGGAAAGAATCGTATGTAAAGATTCTACTCAAGAATCCTGAAAAGGATGTAAAAGATCCCCTGTTCGTATAGGCCCATTTCTCCATTACCAGTATTGGGAAAGGTGTTAGAAAGGTTAATTATGATGAAAATTAATAAAGTTTATGAAGAGAAAAGATGTGCAGCTTCAGGCAATATGGGTTTAGGAGTGGTAGATCCACTGAAGATGCTGTGCAGAAAGTTCAGGGGGACTCTAGAGAACTATGTCCTGGGTATCTTTATTGACTTTTAATGGGACGTTTGATTGATTATAGTGGCAAAGTTTCTTTGCTCACTTAAGAGAGATATGTACCATTCAGATGTATGGAATCCTGAATAGCTATTTTAGAGAGAGATATGTGAGTATAGTAACAAAGTTCACTAAGATTAAGAAAAGAGTGATGAAAAAACTGTATGGTCCAATGATGAATCCCTGGGGAGCTCCCCAGGGATTAATCATTGGACCATACAGTTGGAATATGGTAATAGATGAATTATTGGAAAATCCATGGACAGGCTGATATCTGATTGCCTATGCCGACGACTTAATGTTGGTGTATGGGTAGTCAAGAAGCAGCTTGAAGAAAGATCTAGAATGGCTTTGTCGATGGTGGAGACCTGGGTTTGAGAAACATAAAATGGAAATCTCACATAGCAAGACCTATATGGTAATGTTAAGAGGTAAGCTGAGCGAAAGTAGACATCCTTCAGTGAAGCTGTTTAATATCATATGCCCCCTTGGTCAGATACCTGGGGTTATTGTAGATGAAAGATTGACATTCTTGCCTCACACCTGGTATATAAAGGATAAAATGAGATCAGTTTATATGAAGTTGAAGAAAGTAGTGCGTGTCGATTAGAGGATCAAGGGAAAATCATTTTCCCTTGATCCCCCACATTTATATAGAAGATCAAGGGAAAATCCCTTGATCTTCTATATAAATGTGGGGCATGGGGTTATAGAGTGAACAGTAGCCATGTTTGAAGGAGTCTCCTTTCTGCACGGAGATTTGCCCTGCTCGGAGTGATGCAGGCCTGTAGAACCGTCTCAAATGATGCCTTGCAAGTTATTGCAGGCAAAGAACCTATTGATTAAGTAATTGCAAAGAAATCTTTAGAGTATGCCACTAAGAAAAACTTATGTATTGAAATTATGTGTATGAAGTCTTGTATAGATATTAAATATGACAAGACAATATAGTAGGTTAGATTTAAAGAAGGAGAAAAAGAGGTTACAAGTTGAATTATGTGGCATATGGCAACAAAGATGACATGGTTCTGAGTTGGGCCATGTCATTCACGAGTTTATTCCTGGAGTTGGCCCAATTAATAAGATGAAGTTACCTCATTGGCCTAGTCTTGTCATGTTTGTGACCATGCTTGTGATGGGGCATGGGCTTAGAAAAAGATTGGGCGAACTTGGAGGTAGAGTCTAATGAATTATGTAGATGTGGGTGCATTGAGGATATGGAGCACATTATGAAATATTGTCCAAGGTACGATGATTTGAATTTGAAAGTGTCTGCAATTCTGCCCAGACACGATAGGAGGGAGTATATGATGAGAGCCTTGTCGATCAATTTGGCCCTGGAAAGATTGTGCAAGGCTCAAGGGGTAGAATTTTTTTCAGCCTGGACTGTACTTGTTAACAGGAGAGATTGCTTCTACAGGGATGGGATACACTTAAATAGAAAGGGTGCAAGAATATTTGCTGATGCTATCGAGGCAGTGTTAGGTGGGTCGGAAAACTGCTAGCTTGGGGGGGATACAAAGACGAATAGATTAACAGTAGCCACTGGCAGAGGTGAAAGAGATTCTTGCACTGCTTCTATTGGAATGAGCAGAAGCCTGAAAAACAAGATTCAGGATATTTCAGAGACTGCTGGGAGTCATTGTGGTACAAGTAAACACATGGGTTGTGTTAGGGTAGCTAAGACTAGAAATAGGTGCATGTATACTTGCGTGTACACCAGTGCTAGTTGTTTAGTAAATAAATTTGATGAATTTGAGGTATTGCTCAAAACATCAAAGGCAGATATTGTTGGGATATCAGAGACTTGGTGTCACACAGATATAAGGAATGCAGAACTGGAATCCGGGGAGTACAACTTCTACAGAAAGGATAGACTGGATAGGAAGGGAGGAGGGGTTATGCTATTAGTTAAGAAATACATAAAATCCAAGGAAGTGAAGCCAGTAGACATCGCAGGACAGTGCAGTGTCGAGTCAGTTTGGTGTGACATAAGCATTGGGAGATCAAAATTGAGAGTAGGAGTGTGCTATAGGCCTAATGACTCTGATGAGTATAATAAGAAACTGTACAGGGAAATAGAGTGGGCCAGTAAATCAGAGAGTCTTATAATGGGAGATTTTAATTTCCCAGATATTGACTGGAATTTGGGGGCTGGTCACTCACACACTAGCAAGGCCTTTGTGGATTTATTGGATGATTGTTTTCTACATCAGCATGTTCAGGAGGCAACTAGAGGGAGGAATACTCTTGATTTGATTATCAGCAGTGATTCTTCATGCATTAAGAATCTGCAGATAAATGAACCACTAGGTGGCAGTGATCACAGTGTGCTGAAGTGGGATTTACTCCAAGAGGTAACTACCATTAGGGGTAAAGGGAAGGGTTATTGCTTTCGTAAAGGTGACTACGATGGACTGAGACAGTATTTAAATTCTATACAGTGGGACCAACTGATGATGTTACCAACAGCAAATGCAAAATGTCTTTTCACCATTTTAGGTGGCCCAGCAGCATTCTCGAGACATTTCTGGATAAGAAATGGAGAAAGTGCACCTACTTGTTGACTTGTTTGAGAATGTATAATAAGAAACAGTGGTGTTTCCTTTTTGGATCCTTCTGTTCTTTGTCTCTTGGGATGAGAACTGTCAAAGTCAGTTTGGTCTGTCCTTGAATAAGTTGAGGCATGAGGCTCAACAGATGGATTACGGACTTCGTGATCCATGTTTGCTCCTTTTAGCCCTTGGCAGAGAACCTTTTCTGCCAAGGTTACCGGCCCTGCCACGGGGAGGCAGGAGCAGTGCCGCTAGAGTGACCAAGCAGTATAAGTTAGTTTGTTAGTTTTAAGGAAAAGAAAAGAAAGGTGGTTTTCCTTTCTTAAACTTACTTACAAATCGTAAGAATAAGTTAATGGTAAATTACCTTAAACGTAAGAAAAACTTTTGAAAATTAACAAGATCTGTCGCACTGAGAAGGCGCTCTGTAAATCGCTCGATCACAATAACGCTTGGCACCTGGGGCCTTTTATAATGGAAATTGTGCTACACTTTCATTGTTATCATATTCCGTTATAAGAATCAATTTTGAACACCTTTGTGATATTTTTCTAAAACACACTTCTGGAGATCACTACCATAAAACAATGAAAACAATTTTCACTTTCCCGTTTACTGGGGTTTTCTGTTAGTGCATCTAATTATAAACGGGTAGTAAACTTGATCTTATTGTATTTGCGATAATACCGATAATTGGAATTCTGTGGATTTTTACGTTACAGTATTATGGTGAAATGACTTCCCCTTAACTGAAATCTTCAGTCATATAAAAAATATAAATAAATTTTCAGAATCTTCTCTTCACTCCTATTTACTTATTACAATGGTGAAGGGAAAGGGACCAGTGGAAGGTGCAAGTGCTGGCAGTACTAGGAAACAAAACAAAATTTATTTAGAAATGAAGATGATTAATTAAGAAGTAGAAAGGGTGCAAGAATATTTGCTGATGCTGAAAAGCAGGACAAAGTTTGTCATCTATTGTATGGAATTAGGTCTTGCTGCTTCCACAGTGAATACTATTTTAAGGGACAGTGCGCTTATAAAAGAACATGCGGATCAACGGTGATCATAAAACAGCATTTAGGTGCTATATCGAAGATGGAAAATCCTCATCAACCGGTGCAATACCACCACTTTGCTTATTGGAGGCTTGAAGTGGTGAAACCCATGTTTATTCTCTAGAGCAACCCCCCCCCCCCCCCCAATACTTCTCTTTCAACCCATGCATGGTACTAAGTACTATAGGTTTTGATACCTTTCTTGTTTGGGGTTTTCATAAAAAAAAAAAAAAAAAGTGCCCCCAAGTCCAATGGCCATTCAAGCAAAAGCAAGAAGTATTTATGATGATATTAAGGATAAGTATGGCAAACCCCAAGCCAAGTTTGTGGCAAGCAACGGGTGGTTTATTAGTTTCAAGTATTGTGCTGAAACATTAAAGTATTCTGAAACATTAAAGTATTCCAAAACATTTAAGTATGCAGTGAAGTTGCCAGTGCTGATTTTGCAGCTGCAGAGAAATTTTGTGATATGTTGGAAAAAACCCTACTAAATCTCCACAGCCCTCAACTTCCACAGCAGTGTGCTTATCAGCTACAGAGTTAATTCTGGAAACTATGCTTGAAAGCATAGTTTCCAGAAAAATTTAATTTTTAATTTTGAAATTTTTGTATTATACACTTTAATTTTTCCTGTGCATGAGATAAAAAAATTGAATAAATAATTCTATTTACATGTTTGTTGAATATTTCTTTTTTTGCTTCAATCCAACTTACGTAGAGTTAGCATTAGTAGAGGAATACGATGCAAGAAAGCAAACTTATGCAGCATCAGCCAAAAAAAACGCTCCGATTTCATCCCTCTGTTCGTTCCAAATACCTATCCAGCTCAGCCTTAAATTTATTTAGGCTATCAAGTTCCATGACAAAAGATGGAAGTCTGTTCCACCAATCAACTACCCGCTGGCTAAAGGTAAACTTCCGCACATCTATCCTACAGCTTGCTTTCTTGTATCGTATACTTCAACTAATATAAAAGCAATAGCATTAGTAGTTTGATAATGTCTGTGCTTTAGTTAAAAATGCATATAGGACAAAAACTGTGCAAAGAACAGTGGATTCTTTCTTTAAATTAGATTAATATATCAAAAAGTTAATGGATTGTATGTCTCCTTTTATATTAAGATTAATTCTTTTTATTGTATATATCAAAATATATACTGTTCAATATTTTTATTTCTGTTAATTGCTTTTCTCTTAGTTTATCTTACAAAAAAAATAAAATCTTTAAAAAATGTGTTATTCCTCTAACTGTATTGTTAGACAAGGCTTTTGTTTTTATTTTTTTTATTTTATTAATTTATTTTTGATATTGTTATTATTTATTATTATTCTTAGATATATAGTATATGCCAAAAAAAACTAACTTTTGACACTTTTGGGGGACCTCGTTACTACAAACGTCATGTGAAAATTTAAGTTCCTTGAACTTTGTAATGAACAGGTTATGAGAATTAACTTTGTATGCATTGTTCCTTCCTCTGGCCTTTAGGCAGTTAAAAAGTGCGAATTAAGGGTTAAAGAGATATCAGCTACTCAGGTAGCTGAAATCCCTTAAGGGTTAAAGGTCAGGTAGCCCTTAAATGTTAAAGGGATTACAAATATTCAGCTACTGTGACCATGTAATCATGGTTACAGTAGCTGAATATCCAAGTGATTCCTACATTCTGCACAGTATTCAAAGAGCTAGGGTTTGGTGTTGGGCCCATTGTTGTTTTGTATATTTATCAATGATATTGATGAAGGTATATCAGGTTAAAGTCCAAGTTTGCAGATGATACAATGGTTGGCAGGGTTATTAACAACTGTAAAGATACTATGCTACTCCAACTGGATCTAGATAAATTGGGCAAATGGGCTGAGAAGTGGCAACTGAAGTTTAACATTGACAAATACAAAGTACTGCATATGTGTAGCAATAATCGAGGAGAAACATACCAACTGTGTGGTACTACACTTAGGGAAGTGGAAAGTGAAAAGGACCTGGGGGTAATTGTGCAGTCAAATATGAAGTTCGCTGAGCAGTGCAGACGGGCTGCCAGGGCAGGTCATGGAGTCTTGTCAATGGTATATAAGAATTTTGCTAGCAGCAGGGACAGGGCAGTGATTATCCCATTATACAAGGCAATGGTCAGGCCACACCTAGAATACTGTGTACAGGTCTGGAGGCCTGATTTTAGAAAGGATGTAGAGTTGCTAGAATGAGTACAAAGAAGGGCAACAAGATTGGTGAGGGGAACAAACGGGTGCTCTTACCAAGAAAGGCTTAAGTTCTGCAAATTGCAGCACCTGGAGAGTAGGCACCTGCGAGGTGATCTGATTGAGGTGTATAAGGCCTTGAATGGATTGAGCAAGCTGAATGTTGATGGGATTCTTCCTCTTGCTCAGACTAAGAACCTGAGGGGACACAGTTTCAAATTAAGGAATGATAGTTGTAGAATAGATATACAGAAATTTGCCTTTAGCCAGTGGGTAGTTGATTGGTGGAACAGGGTTCCATTTTTTGTTATGGAAGCTAATAGGCTAAATAAATTTAAGGCTGAGCTGGACAGGCATTTGGAACGAATGTAGGGGTGAAATGGGAGGGTTTTTTTTTTTTTGACTGATGCTACTTAGCTTGCTTTCTTGCATCGCATGCCTCTACTAATGCTAATGTTATTTGTGATATAGGAAATATTCATTTTATTTTTTTATTCACAATATTAAAATTTTATCATGAAAAAAGTATCCATTTTATTTCCCTAGTTGTAAAAAAAAGAATAAAAAAGTGGGTGTGCTGAGTGCACGTGGTAGATGGTTTTATGTGAAACATTTTTTGCATTTATTTTAGGTATTTTGATTTGTATATATTGATTATGAAATAAAAGAGGTTTTGTATTGTAAATATTATATTGAGCATTCACAAATTTCCATAATTTTTGGAAGACAATATAATGGATTTATGATAACTAAAGTAAGAGATGTATACTTGCGATTGTGACATATCTAAACTCTGGAAAACAGCATCGTTTGAGGTACCCGATTTTGTATCTTTTAGTTGAAATGACATATGCAGCTGTTAAGGGCACCTAACAATGGAATATAATGAAAATGCCAGATGAAAAAATAAATTGACCAATATTTGCATTTTTGCAGCCATGTGACAAATACTTGTATTGTTGCAGCCATGTGACATACTGCAATAGTAACTGCAAGAAGTATGATTGTAACGTTATACTATTCAAAAATTCTAAAAGGTTAGAACTCGAGACACTGTTGGAACCAGGTATCATTGTAAGGGGGAAATGACGACCAGGTTTTTGAGTGTTCTTTTTTTTAGATAGACCTAGGTACACTTATACGCATGGTTAAGGGGGGAATATGCCCCCTCTTTTCCCCTGACTCGAGATATCGTACCAGTCACGAAAAATGCATCAAGTGCTCTAATCAGGGGTTCGAGCCCGTCACCACCAAATACGGAGGATGCGGAAAGGTCAGGGAATGACCACCGCACCGGAGCAATATGGCCTTAGTTGCTAATGCTCCTAAAAACCAAATAACATAACATAACAGCTCTAATCACACTACTAGTGACTACTCAGCATAGGCTAGTGGTGTGAGCGCCTCTGACGGAAGCCATGGATGATGTCACTTCCGTGACCGATCAGATTTACTTGGTAGGTACCCCCAAGGATGTTTTACATTAAAAAGTCAGCAAAACCGAGCCCAATGTTAAAATATTCACAGCTCACCACTGCATCTATCCTTCTTGTACACATTGTACTCCCCAAATTCCAATTCTGCATTCCTTATATCTGTGTGACACCATGTCTCTGATATCCCAACAATATCAGAGACATGGTGTCACAAAGCTGTTGGTGAAAACTTTGATGTTTTGACCAGCACCTCAAATTCATCAAATTTATTTACTAAACTCTTAGCATTGGTGTATAGGAAGTATACATACACCTGTTTTTATTTTTAGCTATCTTAACACAGCCCATGTATTTACTTGTTCTGTGATGACTCCCAGCAGTCTCTGAAATCCCCAGCGCCTTGTTTTCCAGACTGCTGCTCATTACAATAGAAGCAGTGTAAGAATCACTTTCACCTCTGCCAGCAGCTACTGTTAATCAATTAGTCTGTGTATCCCCCAAGCTAGCAGTTTTCCAACCCACCTAACACTGCTTCGATAGCATCAGCAAATATTCTTGCACCCTTTCTATTTAAGTGTATCCCCTCCCTGTAGAAGCAGTTTCCTGTTAACAAGCACAGACCACGCTAAGAAAAATTCTATCCCATGAGCCTTGCACAATCTCTCCAGGGCCAAATTGATTGGCAAGGCTCTCATCATATACTCCCTCCTATCGTGTCTGATCAGAATTGCAGACACTTTCAAATTCAACCCTAATTGCGGCTTTCTTTCAACATTGACCTGTACTTGTTAAGTAATTCTGCTGTTCTACTTTTAATATCATTAGTGCCAATGTGTGCTTAAAAGATGATATCTGCTCTACAACGTCATCAACTTTTGGCCCCGGCAGACATACCACGGTTGTTATTGTCAGTGACTCTACTGTCAGGGAGACGGAAAATATATTATGCAAAAAGGATAGGTGGAATAGGACCAGGGTATGTCTGCCGGGGCCAAAAGTTGATGACGTTGTAGAGCAGATATCATCTTTTAAGCGCACAAAAAAAAAAAAAAGGAAAACCTCCTCATATCATCTATCCTGCAAGTTGTCTGACAAGTGGTGCTTGGGTATGATGTGACCAACTGTCAATGTAGGGGTGCTGAATGTTAATGGCTAAGCAATGTATTTTAAACAGATAGCATCATCAAAAAGCTAATCTGTAATTTGTTTAAACTCTAAAGCACTATTATGACTGCTGGTCAGCATACACTAGAGACGCCCTGTCATCTGATGAAACACCAGTAAGTCTTTGATGATGAAATTTGGGCTGCTGTCATTGGGAAGGCTAAGTCATATCAAAAGACAAAAAATGAATGCAGAGATGCTTAAAATTATCAAATTATGGTAAATTATGTCAATGTTATTTTGAAATCCATTGCATTACTGTTGCTATATTTTCCCCAAAAGGTAGTCAAATATCTGTTATTTTAAATGTCTGAATAATCAGCAATTACTACTGTAGTATTTTTATCAGCAGTGCTTATTAATTAATTTCTTTGGTAGATGAAGGATGAATTCTAATGGTCATATTATCCTGAACACACCTATAGCAGTTGATTTCTGGAAAGTTAATGAGTGTAGCCAGGTCAGATGTTTTTTTCTTACTCATTGCCATTCTGATCATACTGTTGGTCTTTCAAAATCATGGAAGTTACCTTTATATACATCTCCAATTTCAGCAAAATTTGTGATTAGAAAGCTACAGGTAAGTTATAAACTTTAGAAGTATACCATAAGTATTGATAGTATTAACAATAATTTTAATGCAATTTGAAAAAAGGACATAGTGGCCATTTTTTGAAATGGTATTCTGTGGTCTAAATGTATAAACAGTAAATTAACAGTAAACAGTATATACTGCATTAAAAGTAATATATACAGTAAACAGTATATACTGCATTAAAAAATTGTTTATTGGAATGTAATGGAATCAAATTGGAATCAAATTCCTGAGCCTAAATCAATCTGATCATAAATTTAATAGGGTAACATAGTTGGGAAAAGACATTACTTGGTTTTTATCCCTATTGTAAATTATATAGTATATATAATCATATTAAATGACACTATCACAATCATATTAAATGACACTATCAGAAAGTTATTAACAAAATAAGTTTTATTAAATTCATATAGAATGCAAGCTCAATTTCTTAGTGGATGTTTCAGGATTCTTATCAAACCCCCCATCAGGCCGTGAGTGTTATGGGGAAATAGAAGAACAGTTACCAACTATATAAAATAAATTGATAGATAACTAATTAGAAGTAACACTAAAAATCTTTAATTTTTAGCTTATGAGACAATATGATTTGCATTCAGGAACTTAGAAACTATAACCAAGATAAAATAAAACAGTAACCATGAAAACTGCACACACCTACAGCTAAAAATATCTGCCTTAGGCAGATATCTTTTTTGCCTATAGATAATGTGCCACTGGGCTGTATCCAGTGATTTTGGGACCACTGATCGAGCCCTAGACTCGATCAGGGGGGGGGTCCTAAAATCACTGTTTCAAAAACTTATTGCTGTTTTTTACTAATATTTTTAAGTGATTTTTATCTGAAACCTGAACTTTCTACCTGCCAAGGCCAATGAATTTATTACCTGGAGGTAATTGTGCAGGCAGGTATGAAGTTTTCTGAGCAGTGCAGACGGTCGGCCAAAGTAGCTCATGGTGTCTTGTCAATGATACACAGGAATTTTTCTAGCAGGGATAAGGAGGTGATTATCCCCTTGTATAAGTGAATGGTCAGGCCACATCTTGAGTACTGTACACAGGTCTGGAGGCCTCATTTTAAGAAGAATGTAGAGCTATTGGAACGAGTACAGAGAAGGGCAACAAGATTAGTGAATGGAACGAAGGGTTGCTCTTACAAAGAAAGGCTTAAGCTTTGCAGATTACAGTGTATGGAGACTAGGCACCTGAAAGGTGATCTGATTGAGGTGTATAAAGCCTTGAATGGTTTGAGCATGCCCAATGCTGATGGGATTCTTCCACTTGCTCAGAATAATCACCTGAGAGGGCATAAATTCAAATTGAGGAAAGAGTTGTAGGATAGATGTGTGGAAGTTTGCCTTTAGCCAGCAGGTAGTTGATTGGTGGAACAGACTTCCATCTTTTGTTGTGGAAGTTGATAGACTAAATAAATTTAAGGCTGAGCTGGACAGGTATTTGGAATGAGAGCATTATTTTTTTGGCTGATGCTGCATAAGCTTGCTTTCTTGCATCGTATGCCTCTGCTAATGCTAAACTTTACTTGAAAATTAATTTGAAAATTGCACTTTTTTTCAAAAATGGTTTTACCGATTTTGATGAAATTTTATATTTAGTTCCTATGTCATATAATTTGTTTTGTTGTCACAATAAAATGAAATTGAAAATGTTCTTCATTAGTTTTTTCTTTAGATGGGGTCCCCAAATTCCATTTTGCCTTGGACCCCATGAAGGTATAACGTGCCATTGATACAGCCCTCTTACTTTCTATGTTGCAATTTAGTTACAGAAATATTCACTTAGTGCAGGGGCTTCATAAAGAATAACAAGTTAAGATTACAGTGTGAGGCTATCCAATGAATAAGGAATGTCCTGAGGGCAAAGGCCATAAGCTACTGTGCTGGTTCTAGGCTATAGCCCTAAACCAGAAGATTTGACTGGGAGAATGATCTTAAACGGGAAATCTTACATGGAAAGCATTACATCTTGTTGGTCCCATTGATATCCTGTACATCTGGAAGGGCAGCCTAGAAAACATAAACAGTTCCTTCAACAACCTAAACTCACTTCGCCAATTCATTGAATTCAAATTTCCATTCAAAATGGAAATAAAAGAAAATAGCACGCTACCCTTCCTGAATATTGTCTGTACCCTTAAAATATGCAGCGATTACCTCCTTCTTTAAAACCATCCCTCAGCTGTAACTGAACTAGTCCTCAACAACCTGCTCCACATGATAAAGGAAATAGACCAAGCCACCAGAGAGACTAAGGATCCCATACATTTGCATTCCATATGTCCCAGGCATCAGTGAAACTGCCATAAAACAAGATGTGGTCACATTCTACAGTAGTTTATCATCCCTCAAACAATGCCTAAAATTACCCAGAGAGTCCCAGAGGCCTGTATACCTCATAAGGTGTGGTTGTGGGATTGCCTACATCAGAGAATCCTACTAGAGGCTTCAAACCAGACGATGAACACAAGAAGGATGTACAGTATGGTAGTCCAACAAATCAGATACAAACCACCATTGTCTTCCAATGCAGAACCTTTAGGAATTAGAAGATACAACAGTACTCACCACTGATAAAAAAAAATACAAAATAAGAACCTTCGAGGAGGCCTTCTTCATCAGGCTTTTTAGTGACTTTTGACCAACAGAAAACAAGGATCAAATTTCAATATTCTTTAAAAGAATGATAGAAAATGAAGTGAAAAAACTGTTACTGACTCACCATAATCCCAGTCATGAGACTGTTACCCACAAATGTTACAAGAAGAGGAGTAAAAACAGCCACATAGTGTCAGGACCAATAAGGTGTAACATTCTCCATATAAGATTTCTGAATTGAGATCATTCTCATGACCAAACCTCCCAGTTCAGGTCTATAGCCTAGAACCTGTCGTCTTACAGCTTTTGCCCTCATGGTGTTTCTTATACATTGGATAGCTTTGTACCATAATCTTACCTTGTAGTAGTAGTAGTAATGGAGGCATGTGATGCAAGAAAGCAAGCATATGAGCTTATGTAGCATCAGCCAAAAAAAAAAAAAAAAAATCCAATTTCACACATCCATTCCCTCTAAAAATTTGTCCAGTTCCTCCTTGAATTTATTTAAGCTATCAACTTTCACAATGACAGATGGAAGTTTGTTCCAGCAGTTAACCACCTGCTGGCTAAAGGCAAATTTCCGCACATCTATTCTACAACTGTCTTTCCTCAATTTGAATATATGCCCCCTCAGGTTCGTAATCTGAGCAAGCGGAAGAATCCCATCAGAATTCAGCGTGCTCAACCCATTCAAGGCCTTATACACCTCAATTAGATCACCTCGCAGGTGCCTAGTTTCCAGCCACTGCAATTTGCAGAACTTAAGCCTTTCTTGGTAAGAGGGCTCCTTTGTCTCCTTCTCTGTACATGCTCAAGCAAATCTACATCCTTCCTAAAATGAGGCCTCCAGTACTCGAGGTGTGGCCTACCATTGCCTTGTACAATGGGATAATCACCTCCTTTTCCCTACTAGCAAAATTCATGTATATTATTGTTATTCTTCATAAAGCCCTGCACTAGATGAATATTGTTGTAACTGAATTGTGACATAAGAAGTAAGAGGGCCATATCCATAGAGTTAAGTATTTACAGTTTTTATGGTTACTGTTTTATCTTGCTTTATGCAGCAAAATACAAGTTTTTACACTTTGAGAATAGCAACCACAGAATAACTTATACACTTGGTGGAGATGAATTATACAATTCTTGTATTGAATTTACAATACAAGAATTATATAATTCTTGTATAATCATGGGGAGGAAATCGAAGAACATTTAACAACTATGTAAAACAAATTGATAGATAATCAGAAGTTATCTATATGATTTCCTGATTGAAATCATATTGTTTTATACCATAATCAAAAATTAAAATTACAAGAATAAGAAGTTAACTTCTGATTATCTATCAATTTGTTTTACATAGTTGTTAAATGTTCTTCGATTTCCTTCCCTTACACATATGTTCTGATGATGAGGTTTGTAAATTCAATACAAGAATTATATAATTCATCTCCACCAAGCGATAAGTTATTCTGTGGTTGCTATTCTAAAAGTGTAAGACCTTGTATTTTTCTGCATTAAAATGTAGTTGCCACTTTTCTGACCATTCTTGAAGCCTGTTCAAGTCATCCTGGTGGAGCACTAATTGGCAATGATCATTAATGACTCTCTCAAACTTTACTTTGTTTGCAAATTTTGACATCGTGCCCTCTATCCCTTAGTTGATTTCCCTTGGGGATTCTGCTTCTGAAGTTATGCCAATCTGAAGAATGTCCATTAATTACAACCTTCTGCCCTGCAGCCACTCTGTGATCCATTTTAGAATCTTTCCAGTAATTCCAACGTGTTCCAGTTTATACAGTAACCTTTGATGAGGGACTGAGTTAAATGCCTTGCTAAAATCAAAATAACCATGTTGAAATTGTTCCATGCATCCAGCTCATGAGTAACTGTGTTAAAATAGCTTACGAGATTAGTGGAACATGATTTTCCCATAACAAAACCATGTTCTATGTCCTTCAGAATGCCATTTCAGTCTAAATGTCTCTGGATTGCAATGTTAATCATTTTCTTCCAAGATTTTCCCCTATTCCTGAAGTCAGACTAATTAGTTTGTAGTTACTGACTTTACTCTTAGAATATATTGGCGATACACTGGCACTTCTCCATTCAAGAGAAATTTTTCCTGAGTCCATTGATGCCCTCATAATTAACCTAACTAGTTCAATAGTTTCTCTGGCTGGCTCTCTCAAAATTACTGGGTATATGCCATCAACTCCAGGAGTTGATGGCATTAAGCTTGAAAGCTTTTATAATAAACTGTCATCCGTACTTTTGAAATCACTAATTTCATTTGCCTCTGCCTCGCTTGCACAGCTTCTCCTGTCCTCAGCGTGAAGGATATTTTGTCAGTAAAGACTGATGCAAAATACCTATTCAATTCATCAGCAATATTAACTGCATTATCTAAGACTTTCCTCCAAGGGTCTGATCTGAGTCATTTTCTTCTTTGTATTCACATATACGAAAAACTCATTGTCACCATTCTTTACTCTCTTAGCCAGTGCTTTCTCATACTCTGAATTGGCTAATCTATCTGTGGGTCTATTACAGATCAGCTTGTAGTCCGGCATCCCCCCCCCCCATACTTCTCCTTCAACCCATGCACGGTACTAAGTACTATAGGTTTTGATACCTTTCGTGTTTGGAGTTTTCATAAAAAAAAAAGGTGTTGGATGGTTTTATTGTGTTTCATTGCTGCGTAATTTTTTCATTCTACCTTCCACTGTATTAGATTGGCTAACTCTGTATTCATCCATCTTGGCATCCTCTTTATGCTATATTTTCTTAATGGTATATATGCATTTGTGATCTCAGTGATTATTACTTGAAAGCTATTCCATAATTCTAATGTATTCCTCCCTCTGCAATCCACCCAGTTAATAGATGCCTCGGAGCACCTTAAACTCTCATAGTCTCCTTTTCTGGAATTAAAACCCATGCTTTTATCTTTAATAACTGCAACAGCTTTCTTCATCTTCCAATTAACTGAATGCATGATCAGTACCTGCCAATGGTTTCTGTATTGTAAGCTCTATGATCTCATCTGATTCACGAGTAATGACCCTGGATATCGTCATTCTTCTCTTTCTTGGTGATTCCCTTCTACTTTTCTCTCTCTCTTTCAGGGTAACTTGGGAAATTTTTTTTTTTGTTTTTGGCTGGTGCAGCATAAGCCTCAGGCTTCCTTGCATCATATAGTTAATAATAATAATAATAAGTTCTAGAATATTCTTACTCCTAGTCTTTTCTCTAACATGCTGGTACAAATAATCATCATATAGTTTATTTAAAAATTTTGTTCCCAATGATGAGTTTGCTTGCTCGATTCTATGCTGGTAAGTGTAACTTCTGACTCAGCAAAAGCTTTTTTTTTTTTTTTTTTTTGCACTCAGGCTGCTTTTGATAAGAAGTATGATCTCACCACTTCCCTTCTATCTTCTCTAAATACGTTATACATACTATAGTGGAACTCGTCATCTCCAATTTCTGGGTCATTACTACTATGACACCCCTTGAACTTATTTAGTCTTGTTTCTATAGCTTTATCTTCCTGCTCATTTGAAATGTTGCCACCTTCAGAAAATATATTGACAACATCGGCTGTAGTGGCAAGAAACAAGAAGTTTTGATATGTATGTGCTAGCATTACTTGGACACGCATCATTAGATAAATGTCTGTATACCCTTCTCTCCCCCCCCCAAACTAGCAGTTTCCTTAACCCTTAAAGTATCCCCGATGATACTGGAAAAAACCCTTGCACCACCTTGTTCAATTAAATACTAGCTCTACAAAATAGATTCCTTCTACCTCCAAGTGTGGATCATTCTGATAACCCCCCCCCCCACCATGCCTTGCAGATCCCCTCAAGTCATGAGTTAATCCACAAGGATTTCAGCATATAATCCTTCATATCATGTTTGGGTAGAAGTTGTCAGGATGTTACAAAAAAGTGCTGTCCTATGAAATAAACAACTTATAATCAGGGCTGGCCCGAACAAAAGTGGGGCCCTGTGCAAAGTTGACTTGCGGGCCTTGATACAAATTTCATACAACAAAATAATTTATTGCATTTTGATATTTATTACATTGCACAAATTGGTTCAGTAAGAATTACATGAAAATGATAAATAATTAAATTATTTTAATAAAATTAACATTGCAGTCACAAAAAAATCTTTAATATCAAATAAGAAAAATAATTGCTTCATATACCTACAAAATACAATTTGGTATGCGACTTAATCGAATAAGGTCACAATATGTGATTTTTGTTTCATTTTCTTACATGTTTTATAGCAAATTCGTTGATAATATCATCATAACTTAGTTTTTTGGCTATTTCGGATTCGATAGATAAAATGGCTAAGAAGGTAAATCGTTCTTGACTAATGCTAGATCTCAAGTAATTTTTTATTATTTTCAATCTTGAGAAAGATCTTTCTGCAGATGAGATGGTAAGGTTAATATAATTGAATTAAGTTAATTGAACTTATTTTTAATAAGTTCAAAATTCTGAACAAATCGGAAGTCTGAATTACCTCCAGTCCCAATTAGTTTGGATTATCAACACTCTGCTGTATCTACATATATATTTGCCTAGTTTTAGTTCATATTACAATTTCTAATTATAAGAGGTTTAGTGCATATTATCCAATGTCAGAAGGCCTCTGTAGCTGAGTGGTCAGGTGTGTGGGAGTGGAGTAGCACACGCTCTTTGATTAGACTGGGTTCAATCCCCTGACTGCTAAATATGTCGATCTGCCAACCCACACTGGACCTGTTGGCAGATTATGGTCCATTTCCCTCGACATGAATCGAGAATTCTATCCTGCAGTAGATTGATAATGGCTGCAGTTCACTTTTTTATTTTATTTTATTTTTTGAAGGCAGATGCTACACAAGCTTTACTTCCTTGCATCTTTCTGCCATTTTAATACTAACCCTGAAATATGATGGATGGTTGCTGGGGAGAAGGAACTTAATGTAATCTTTAAGGACTTATTTCTATCTGTTTTTAAGGCATTCAGTGCTTCTTTAATGGTATCACAATAATTTATCAGCTATGCCCTAGACCAGTGTTTCTCAACCTTTTCGTTGTTTTGGCACAATACAATCACTATTATACTCATATATATTATATATATAATATAATTATATAATATCGGTGTAGATACACCATAGTTAACCCATAAATTTGAACTACGTATGTAGTGTAAAGGACATTGTTTTAATAGTATCTCATGTGCCTTGTGCATTTACCAACACCCTTTGGCATCTCTCATATTGTGGATATAACTTTGCAACTGTGATGGCATGTTGCGCTACCATGGTACCTGTCCGCCCACTGATGATGAAGCCCACTAGCTTCGAAATGATTATCTGGTGGTGGTATCCTCTGAAAATAAATAACAGTAAGTCTTCTCTACTAGAGAAGCATTATTTATTTGAAGTAGTGCAATACCAGCTATCTCGTTGTGAAGGCACCCACAATATGAAATACTATTAAAACTATGCCCTTTACACTACATACGTAATTCAAATTTATGGGTTAACTATGGCGTATCTACACCGATATTATATAGTTAATTACCAAAACCCTCAAGGATTATGCCTTGTGCATTTCGTTTTCAAATATAATATATTATATATATATTCACAAACTGGAAGTTATTTCTGTTGGGTATATTTAATAATACTTTAAAACAAATAATTTATTATTTGTTTTAAATGCTTTAATGTTTTTGAACATACATGAATTGCATGAAATTTAAAAGAAAATATTAAAAAAATATATATACAATTATAGTATTTTAATCAGTGAAACAGTTGGGTCTGATGGGAGGCAGTGTTTTAATACGAGGATTTATTGTGGATAGGCTTACTGTCAGCTCCTTTTCTACTGACTTTAGTCTCTCTTTTTTTGTTTAATCTCATTTAAAGCAGAAAACCCTGTTTCGCACAAGTAGGAAGTGGAAAATGGCAATAAAATTCTAATTGCGTTTTCAGAAATCGTGGATATTCATTTTGATTCAAAATTTGCTAATATTAGTGTTATTAAAGTGAATTGCCAGCGACTGATCACTACGGATCTCAGCCAATTCTTCTTCCTCTTGCAAATTACGTTCTAAAAATGTCAGAAGGTTTCTTGTAGCAAATAGTTCTCTACCCACAAATATTTTTTGGTATCAAGCGTAATGCTCAATTTTTGTCTTTAACAGCTCTAATGTTTTGCTTATTACATTAATTATTTTAGCATAATTCGTTTTGGCAGTCAAGGAAAACAGTTCAAAATTTTTTCCATATACACAGCTTGTCAGTAGAAGTAAGTAAATTTTCCTATGAGCCTTGCATACTGATATTTAATTTATTAAGCTGCGCTAATAAATCTGCTGTAAAAGCTAATTTGCAGCACCAATTTCATCACTTAAATAATCGCAAAATTCTGATTGCTCCAGTGAAAAAAAAATGAGCATTTCCCCACGCAATTCGTTACGATAATTACATTTCCTTTTGATAACCACTAAACCTGATTGCATCATTAAAAAGAAATGATCAGAGCACACGCTTCTTGATTAGACCGGGGTTCGAGCTTGTCACCACCAAATACAGAAAGGTTCAGAGAATGACCACCGCATATCCCTGAGCAATATGGCCTTAGTTGCTAATGCTTCCAAAAAACAAAAAAAAAAAAAAAACAACCTCGCATAATTTTTCGAAAATACGTATTTGTTTGTGGTCTAGTTTTGATATAATTGACCATTTTAACCGCTTGATCAAATACAAGTTTTAAATCAGGTACGACTGTCTCCACTACTAGAACTTCTCTGTGTATAAAAGTATTGTAATAATATTTGAATTCGTTTTACTAAGCTTAGAAATCCTTTTAGTGTTCCTACCATTGCAGGAGCACCATTGGTACAAATGCCAAAACACAACTTCCATAATATACCACACTTTTGTAAATAATTATTCATTATTTTGAAAATATCTTGGCCAGTTGTTCTTTCAGCGAGTTCTTTGCAACAACAAAAAAGATGAATAATTGTTGTTTTCAATAAACCTGACAAATGCTATTAATTGGGATTTACCCCTAAAATCTGTAGAATTATCTACTTGCAATGCAAACAGTTGCCCAAAATTATTAATATTTCGAACAACTTATTTTTCAATATCATCAGACATTTCTTTTATACGCCTGCTAATTGTGCTGTTCGAGAATGGTGCTGTCATTATTTTTTTTTCCAGCTTACTCTCCCAAAATACTTTTCATGATTACCAAACATGCTGGTAAAATCAGACTTTCTGCAATCAGCTGAGATTTCTTTCTTTTTTTTTAAGCTGGCTTCTTGCACTTATCAGATATTTTAGCCATATTATAAAATTCTGTACCTTGTTTTCTAGTAGAGGCCAGCAGTCTTTTAAAATACTCCACGGTTTTGGACAGTAGATTCTCGTGTTTCGTAGAAAAATGACTCTGCAATTTACTCGGCACCATTGATTCATTTGACAATTTTAAACCACATGCCACACATAAAGAACAATCTTGGGTACCAGTATATGAAAATCCCACTGCCAAATAATCATATTTACGTTTTCTTCTTTTTTGATGTTGATGGTTGTTCGTTTTTGTTTGTCATTTTCTCCAAGCCCGTTGTTATCAAGTTGTTACCTCTTTTGATTTCCTTTCACTAAAAATTTATCCATTGCTAATCATTTCTAAAAAAAATTAAAATTACTTCTAGAATATACTAATACAGTTAATCAAAAATACCTGTTCTATATGAATTAACTGAATATGATGTTTTAGAGATATAAAAACACAAAGGAAATTTCTTACTATGCTGCTTACACGTTGCACTTATACAACTGGGGTGTCTGGGAAAGTCTCTGAAATTATAAGAATGGCTGAATAAAGGTGAACAGATCTAGTACTAGGAATCAAAACGTGACGTCACACTGACTGCTGGAAGGGACTGGGATCGGTGCAGTATAAATAAATGAATTTAATTTTATTATAAAACTTGGATTTAAATTTTTTTTTTATTTGCATTTTCTGCGGCACACAGGTTGAGAAACACTGCCCTAGACACAGTGGCTCCCAAACTGTGCGCCGTGGCACCCCAGCAAACGCACAGGGGCATCGCTAGATATTTTAAATTTTCGAGGGAAACAGCTACACTCGATATCTGTCGGACACCGTGCTAACTACTAGCTTGAGGTAGTTCACAGTTTCAACATTACTTAAGTTGTTTGGACCTAACTACTTAATAAACAGAACTGTTAGGTATTTCTTTTGGCCTAGGGGCACTACAAAAAAATACTGAGACAATAAGGGTGCTGTGAACTGAGAAAGTTTGGGAACTTCTGCCTAGGTAGTTAGCAGGAACCATTTTAGAAGAGTTTCATACTGTTATCAATTGGGTTAATGTGGCCTCAGATGCACTATGCATAAGTTTTATAATTTGTGTGGAGTGAAAATACTTTGATTTTCACTTTGCTTATTCTCTAAATATAAAAATCTATTACCATCTTTATTTGGTATTTTTTATAAAGTTTTTCATTCATCGTCATCATCAACCATTTTCAATCCACTGCAAGGCGAAGGCCTCTCCAGCAACTTTTCACTTCCTTTTGTTTTGTGCAATGGCCATCCATTTACTGCCCATGAACCCTTGAATTTCATCTGTCCATCTCTGTTGTCTTCTTCCAGGTTTTCTTTTAGCTCCTCTTGGGTACATTCTGTTATTTTCTTAGTCCATCTGTCATCGTGTCTTTAAGCTATGTGTCCTGCCCAAGTCCATTTCAGTTCTTTATTTTTGTTAAGAATGTCCTTTACCTGAGTTTGCTGCCTAATCCATGTGTTTCTCTTATCTGACAGTCTGATTTCTAATAGAATTCATTCCATTCTTCACTGTGTAGTTTTCAGTTTCTCTTCCATTCTTTTGGTGAATGCCCAAGTTTCACTTCCATAAGTCATGGCAGGGAGTATACATTAGTTCATTATTTTACATTTCAGACAAATTGGGATATTGCTCCTTAGTATATGACTATATTTGATGAATGCTAATCATTCAAAATTTATTCTTCTCTTGACTTCCAGTCATTTATTGTTATTACAGCTAATGATTTGTCCAAGATAAATATATGAACCCACATTTTCAATGATTATATCTCATCCTGTGGCATACTTGTTCATCGTTACTTTTGTTTTAACCATATTCGTCTTTAGTCCGACATCCTTATTGATTAAGATATTCTTTGGGATCATGGCTTATGATCACAGTGTCATCTGTAAATGGTTTAGGTACACTCCATTCACATTGACTCCTTTCTGCAACCAGTCCGATTTTCTTCAAGGTCTGGCAGCAGTAAACAACTTTGGAGATATTGTCTCTTTGTCTAGTCTAATAAAGGAGATGGCGTTCTCATATATTCTCTTCAAAATCATAATGTAATGGGATATCTGTGCCTTGTCTTTCCAGTGTCCGAAACATTGCCTTATGATGTATTGAGTCAAATGCCAGGCATAATGCCATTTTATATTCATTTTCTTTCTCCATTAGTAAAGTGAAGTTTTTCATTAGGCCCAACTTAATGTGAAGAGCAAGTTTAAAAAAAAAAAAAAAAAAATCTGTTTATGAGACCGATGCTACATATTTTTCAGTTGTGAAACTAAGTTCGAACAGGCTATTTTTGAACTATATAATGCCATCTTTTGCTTCGCTCTTCCACCCATAGAGAAAACAGCAATATTTTTTGCAACCAAACCAAACTGCATTCCAAGATGTGCCATCATTTTCAGGTTGCCAAAAATATTTCAATCATAGTAAATACTTTTTTTTTTTAAAAAAAGCACCTGTATGTTTTCATAAATTTTTTTTTTTTTCATACGAGCAGTAGATCATCTCATGGTGCTATGCAGCCCACCAGGACCATGAGTTCAGGGGGGGGGGTCTAAAAGGGAAGACTTTGGTACAATAAAAAAATGTTGCATTGAGGTTCAAGCTGTGGTATACCACTGCATATGAATAGAATGTGCAACCAGGATAAAAAGTAAATGTTTCCATTATTATTATTATCCTTTTCTCCCAATGAGTTCTTCCCACTTGGCAGTGGTTACTGGGACCAGGTGCATGGGGTGGTTATGCCTGGTGCTATTATTGGGTAAGGAACTCTGACTATCCTACATGTTCAGGATCAGAGCTTTCTGGAGTTCCATGTAAGCGTTCTCTACGAGGCCTATTGTTGCTAGGTTCTTATGAAAGCTTTTTAGCACCATGCCAGTGGTGATTGAGATGGTCATTATTTGTTCTATATGCCACATTTATTTGACTTCCTTTTAGGTTTGCGTATTTCCTGATCTTTTCCTTGTTTTCTGAAGGTTGTTGCTATGTTGATCAGGTACATAGCCATTTCCTTCTTGTTGATGATGGTGATCTCTGGTCTGTTGTGTGGGATCATCTTTGTCTGTTATTATGACGTGGTCCCAGTATAGTTTGTGAGTTGGGGATTGTACTTATAATGCAGTACACTTTCTTTGTGTGTTGGGGTTTGTACTTGTAATGCAGTACACTTTCTTTGATCAACTAATAATTTTTCACTAGCTTCTGATGTATTATCCTGGTGACCTGGTTGTGTCTGAGCGTATTCTGGGTGATAACCCTACATCCCGCAGTGATGAGTTGGATTGTTTTTGAGGCTAGATGGCATTGGTGACGTGTCAACTGTTACTACAGGGTGGTTCCTGCTGTTGATTACACGTCCTTCCTAATTTTTTTTTTATGGAATATCTGTACTTGTTCTTGGACACAATGTACAGTAGGTTGAGTGCTAGATAGAACTACGGTGGGTTCAGGCAAGCGTGAATCCTTCGATCTCAGGGAAGAGCATTCTGCTCGCGAGCCACATATTCGAAGCCATCTTATCTATGTAGTCTTGATGGAGATCATTATAGTGTCCACCATGAGTGCCTTCTTTGCCCATCTTTTCATCTTTGTTTCTTCTATGTGAATGGGGTCTGGTTAAGCAATGCATGCCATTTTTTATCTGTCTTCCTTATGGCTTGGTAGAATGGTACTGTTTTCCTGGAAGTAATCTCTCATGTTTTTAATTGCTTTCTGTTGTTCAATGAGATCTGTAAACCCCCCTCTCTCTCTCTCTTCCTTTCTAGGTTATGGTCTGTCTCTTAATGGCAGACTTTGGGTGGTGTTGGTGGCTCTTTGTCATCATTATTCTGGTAAATCTCATAATCTCTTCCAGCTCAGTGTTGTTCCAATCTATAATCCTGAAGGAGTATGTTAATACTGGGACTGCACAGGTGTTTATGGCTTTGATCATGTTCCTGCCATTAAGCTTTGATTCCAGTAGGCTTTTTTTCAGTTAGGTAGGTCTTGATCTCCTTGTGTTCTAGCTGTTGAGCCTGCATCATCCCCAGATATTGTAGGTCTCTCTCTCTCTATGCCATGGGGTTTTTATCTCTTCACTGGTCTTCAGCTGACTGGATTTTCCTGATGTAATTCATGGATCTTGCATTTTCTAGGCCAAATGTGTGCTGAACTCTGTGATCGGAGTAGCTGTTGGAGATGATTCTCAGTTGATGTTATCCACGAGAGAAGGTGTACAGGTTCTTCCTCCCTTTTTTTTTTTTTATGGAATATCTACTTGTTCTTGGGCACGATGTACAGTAGGTTGAGTGCTAGACAGAACCACGGTGGGTTCAGGTTACCTTCCTGGAAGATTCCTCTTCTGATAAGCAATTGGTCTGGTCATGATGGTGGTCTTCCATTTCACCATGGTTGCCTCTAGAAAGTGTGTCAGTATCAGATTGACTTTGTAAATATTTAGTGTCTCTAACAGCGAGCTGTGGGTCAGAGTCAGAGGCACTGTGGCATCGTAACCACTGGCTAATCATCCTCCTTATTTATTATTATTAAAATCAGTTTATTGTATGTGGTAGCCATATGGGGGGGGAGGCACATTCAGCCAAGAGAGCAGTCTTTGTCTTACAATTACTTATTCATATTATATACAATCTAATAAATGTACAAAAACAATTTTTTTTATATACAGCATACCAATAAGCTCAGATCACATAATTAATTGCCCATATGCCAATAGGTAATGTTTACAAATTTTGGTAGCCTAAGCTTTAACAGTCTCACAAGTAATATGATCCAGGATATATGAATCTTGATGCTTTTAAGTAGCTGGATGTCTTGTGCTCTTTCCACTGGGTAGCAGACCTCACAGCCACATCAATATGGTTTTCTGCAGTTTTTTTTTTTGAGCTATTTGATTTTGATTTGCAGGAGAGGTCGATCACTACTCCATTCACAAGCTCAATGGTGTTCACAGAAACATGCTACTTAGTATTAGTAGCGTTTGATTTGCAGAACTTGAATAGGTCGATCACTAGTCCATTCACAAGCTTAATAGTGTTCCGCAGAAACTGCTACTTAGTAGTGTCAACTGAAAGCCAAAAAAAAAAACATTTCACCCATCCAACAATGGATGGAAGCTTGTTCCAGCAATCAACCACCCATTGGGGCTGAAGTCAAAATTCCATCGGCATTGAGGTTGTTCAAGCCATTCAACACCTTAAACATCTCAATCAGATCACCACACAGGCCTAATCTGCAGAGATGCCGCAATTTGCATACTGAAGCCTTTCTTGGAAAGAGTTACCCTCACCAATCTTGTTGCCCTTCTCTGTACCCATTTCAGCAGCTCTACATCCTTTCTAATATGAGGCCTCCAAGCCTGTGGGCAGTACTCAATAGGTGGCCTGACCATGGCCTTATACAAAGGGATAATTACCTCCTTATCCCTGCTAGCAAAGTTTCTGTATATCATTGACAAAACCCCAAGAGCTGTCCTGGAGAGCCTTTCTACACTGCTTAGGGAATTTCATATCTGACTGCACAATTACTCCCAAGTCTTTCATTTTCCACTACCCTGAGTGTAGTACCACACAGTTGATAAGTCACTCTGGGATTACTGCTACCCATATGTAAGTTGCCATGTCTGTCAAGTCTGTGTAGTGATAAAAATTGAATTTGTGTTGTTTTTATATTGTAGTGTTCAAAACTGAATTTGTTTTCATAAATCATTTAGTGCTACAATGAATAAGCAGAAACATAGGAAGTGTATCAATCATCCAGAGAACTTTTGTTATGTTTTTGGACGCTTTATCCCGAAGACTCAAAGGGAAAATATCTATGAGATTATTAAAACTTTCAGATGTAAAATTTGTGATCGAGACAAATCTTGGGTGCCTCACAAGTGTTGTATTACCTGTATGCCTTAGGGAGTGGTTCCATGCCAACTCAAAGTGTTGCCCTTTGCAGTCCCTGTGGCTTGGTGAGAACCATCTTCTGTATGACAAATATATCTGGTATGTCTAAAAAAAAAGCAAACATTTTAATATATCCAAATATACCTTCTGCAATTTGGCTGCGAGTGTAAAAAAATATAAAATATTTTTTTACACTTGTATTACAAACTTGAATTATACATATATATACCTTTTTTTAACATTAAACATCGGTACATCTTTTGATGTAGCCTTTTTATGGTGATTTTAGGAATCAACATATTTACTCCAGAATCGCATATTTTCATTGCAGAGGTATGACAAAAAATATTTTTTGTTGGCTAGTGTAATCAGATCAAGAATGTTGCTCTTTCTCTTGCTACCTCCGTAATATGCTGCTGTAGAAGACAGTCATCCAATAAATCCACAACAGTTTTGCTAGTGTGAGTACTGGAACCCACAAGTTCCAGTCAATATCTGGAAAGTTGAAATTGCACATTAGTAGTAGTAGCATGTGATGCAAGAAAGCAAGTGTGCTTATGCAGCATCAGCCAAAAAAAAAAAAAAAAAACACACTATTCCCTCCAAATTGCCTGTCTAGTTCCTCCTTAAATTTATTCAACCTATTAACTTCCACTACAGATGGAAGTTTGTTCCGGCAATTAACCACCCGCTGGCTAAAGGCAAATTTCCGCACATGAATTCTACATCTGTCCTTTCTTAATTTGAATTTATGCCCCCTTAGGTTCGTAATCTGAACAAGTGGAAGGATCCCATCAGAATTCAGCGTGCTCAACCCATTCAAGGCCTTATACACCTCAATCAGATCACCGCGCAGGTGCCTAGTCTCCAGCCACTGCAATTTGCAGAACTTAAGCCTCTCTTGTTAAGAGGATCCCTTCATTCCCCTCACCAATCTTGTTGCCCTTCTCTGTACATGCTCAAGTAAATCTACATCCTTCCTAAAATGAGGCCTCCGGACCTGTGTGCAGTACTCAAGGCGTGGCCTGACCATTGCCTTATACAGAGGGACAATCACCTCCTTATCCCTGCTAGCAAAATTCCTATATATCAGTGACAAAACCCCATGACCTGCCCTGGCAGCCTGTCTGCACTGCTCAGAAAACTTCATATCTGACTGCACAATTACTCCCAGGTCTTTTTCATTTTCTACCACCTTAAGTGTAGTACCACACAGTTGGTACGTTTCTCTGGGGTTACTTCTACCCATATGCAGTACTTTGCATTTGTCAAGGTTAAACTTCAGTTGCCACTTCTCAGCCCATTTGCCCAATTTATCTAGATCCAGTTGGAGTAGCATAGTATCTTTACAGTTGTTAATAACCCTGCCAACCTTTGTATCATCTGCAAACTTTGACATTAAGCCTGATATACCTTCATCAATATCATTGATAAATATACAAAACAACAGTGGACCTAACACCGAACCCTGTGGGACTCCACTAATAACATTAGTCCACGAAGAGCAGCACCCATTGATTACCACCCTCTGTCTTCTCCCACTTAACCATCCTTTTATCCATTGTAGCAACTTACCCTTAATACCATTCTGCTCCAATTTGTACAATAGTCTTCCATGTGCAACAATGTCAAAAGTTTGACACTGTTGACATTATAAGCCATTCTGATATATTGGCCCACTCTCTTTCTCTGTACAGTTGTTCATTATACTCATCAGAGTCATTAGGCCTGTAGCACACACCTACTCTCATTTTTACTTTCCTAGTGCTTATGTTACATGAAACTGACTCAACGTTGCGCTTGCCACCCATGACAACTTGATGCTTCATAATTATGAGCATAACCCCCCCCCCCAATTGTGCAAGCATTACCTTTATCCATGTTTTCAGATAAACAGTTACATATATTACCCCCACCATCCCCCAATTAGAAGGTTACCTGAAAACTTAAGGCCCCCTCCCCTTCCCCTCTAATGACATTGGGAATAATCCATGCACCATTTCAAGCATATTTTGTCGTCTATATAAATTAGATTCCTTTTACCTACTAGAATAAACCACACCAATTAAAGAATTTTCCCCCAATGCCTTGCAGCGTTTCTCAAGTCTTGAATTAATTCGCAGTGGTTTTAGCATAGTCTCACCCATCATGTCTTGGCAGAATTGCAGACACATACATTCTGACTTAACTTTCAGTATATTTTCAGCTTGGACCTATATCTATGTAACATCGTTAGTCCCACATGAATAATAATGCACTCTCTTTACCCCTTAAAATCTGAATCTGTTGATACCATCATCAATTGTTGCTCCTGGTTCTAGTTCATATATCCTTGTTACAAAAAATGTTACCCATTCCCCTGACAACAGATTCTCCAACTTAAACTAAATTCTCATGAATTAGAGCAGGATGCATTTGATTGTTCTGGAGCACAGATCTGTAGTGCGTCACCCATTATGACAAGTCATGCAACAGGTTTTAATTTGAAGTATGCTCCTTACGAAGACACTTTGGTTGAGCTAGGATTATCTACTTTACTGAGCTTGGAATATGTGTCACAAGCTATTTAAGTGATTCATACATGAATTGTCTATGCTCATTCCTGTCTAAAGTATGATATCCAAAGATGAAGTATTTGAAGTGGGTCCTTTAGCAACCATGATTAAGGTAAGAATTAAACCCACAAAATATTACAGGGGTTAAGCAATTACTAATATTTATCAAAAAGTTAACAAAAGTTTAGATGTGCAGTGGAGTTGGGTGGGGGAGAATGGATATGAGAATGAAAAAGTGGTACAACATGAAAGTATCCATCCCACTGGTTAGATGAATATAATAATTGGATTGCCCCAGTATTGTTTACCACAGTGACATCTTTATTTGCATTTAATGTATGTTATTATTTGTTATTTGGATAGTCTGTATAAACATCAATTTTTATATGTACTATGTTTTATTATAGGTCAATCCATCATTGGTGAAAGTGCTGGAAGTAGGTGAGGAATATATCATTCCACTGGATGAAGATGGCATGGAAACTATAACAGTTTGTCCTATTGATGCAAACCACTGTCCTGGTTCTGTTATGTTTTTATTTCAAGGATACTTTGGAAATATTTTGT
The DNA here is from genome assembly GCF_048544385.1 of Mastigoproctus giganteus. Classification (NCBI taxonomy): domain Eukaryota; kingdom Metazoa; phylum Arthropoda; class Arachnida; order Uropygi; family Thelyphonidae; genus Mastigoproctus; species Mastigoproctus giganteus. The sequence goes on along the minus strand of NC_143583.1, from coordinate 112,450,449 downwards.
ATACAGGAGATTTTCGCTTCACTTCCACCATGTTAAAATCCATACAGATTCCATCGATAGATATTCTCTATTTAGACAATACATACTGTTCTCCAAAATGTTCCTTTATGAGTCGTGAAGATGCTATGGGTGCATTTTTACAACAAATGCATGACTGTCTTCAGAAAAGCGAAAGGGTTATTATGGGAATGGATAATTTGGGCAAGGAAGAATTGTTGTTAAAAGTAGCAGAAGAAACACAAAGTAAATTACATGTATCTGAAAGAAGAATGGAAACCTTGGAAATACTAGAACTTTCAGACATTGCTACTGTAGAAGACAGGACTTCAGCAAAAGTTGTTGTTGTTGCAACAGCTCAGATTAATGGCCAGAATATTCAGAAGTGGAACCGGGAAAAAACTACATGTGCAATTTTGGCAACTTCTCGTTTTTCAGGTCTGGGCTTTGTTCCATACTGCTGTCATGATAATATCCATATTATTGAATACTCTAATCACTCATCATTCCAAGAGTTGATGGAATTTGTGAAAATTTTACGTCCTGGATTAGTCATACCAATTTTGGGAAAAGAAACTAAAGGTTTATTTAACAGTGACATATCTGAAAGAACTGATATGAGTATTTTTTCCCAATTCTTGAAAAAAGCTACAAGAAAATTATATACACCAAGTTGCGTCCAAAAATCTATGATGTTAGGCGTTCATAGGAAATTTATTTCAGGTTTTGTCAGAAAACAGCCTTCAAAAATAGCAAAAAGAAAGTATTCACCCATAAGAAAAGTTTCAAAAGGGGTTAAATTTGATATGCTTCAAACTGATCCACAAAAACATTCAGGTTCTGATAGTGAACAGAACATACCAAGACAGAGTGAAATTTCAAAATATATCCAAGTTTCCCCACCATCACTTACTAAACAGTATTTGGAAAGGTTTACTGAGGCTGAAGATGAGCCCAAGCCATATTTGAAGAATGAAAAAAAAGAACATATAAATTTTGACAGGATGCAAAGTATGAAGGAGCTCTATTTAAAATTTGAAAACCACAGGAAGCGTACATTAACATTTAACAACTCATTTGAAAATTTTTCTATCAGAGACACTGCTGATAGTGAAAGTAATATCATTAAATACAAGTATAGTTGGAAAATTGTACACGTTAGTGATGATTCAGACCCAGAATATTGGGAAATTCCTGAAGAGGTATTAAAAAATATTTTCAGTTAGTTTGGCAAGCTAAATTTATAGTTTTTAAAATTTAATCTTTGAAACAAAATTTTTTTATTTTTTTCCCCAGTAATATGCTTTGATTTTTCAAACCCTTGATAAGGAGCATAAACTACATAGCATTATTTTCTGTAGCAGCATTTAAAATGTTTTGACAATTTTATTTTCAAAAACAAGTCTTTGCATTTTCTCTGAAACTATGGCAAGTGATGATGGCAAAATTTTTGAAATGAGCATATATAAATTCTTTCGTGAAAAGTTGTAGATATCATCACAAGGTTTGTTCGAAAATGTAGCAGTTTCAACAGTTATGTTGAATCAAATACTCTCAGTGCACCTTGTTGATATAAGAAATGTTTGACAACAACAATTATTTGTATTAGCTTCATTTCAACATATTTAGCAATTTAAGAATTGAAATTTAAAATTTCAATGCTTAAGACTGTAAAAGTAGATTGTAGTAGACTATGCAAACAAGGTATGGGCAAGTGACTTAGACAACATTACTACTAACGTAGAAGGGCATGTTTTGAATGCAGGCAGTCAAAGCGTTAAAGGACATTTCTCTGTATTAAGTGGACTGGTTTGTTTTGGAAAATATAACTAAACATTAAAGGTAAACCATATTCTTCAGTATGAGTGTATCTTCGTAAGATTATTTAACAATTAAAAACAGATTCTAGCTGCAACGTAGACATTTTCAATTGTTAATTGCTGATAAACCCGATCCGATCAGAACCTTACTGAAGCATATTTATCTTTAATGTTAATGTTCAGTTGGATGAACCAGCTGAACTGACACAGATGTGCACTTTTTACCAGGCAATGTTTAGTGGAACATCTTAATTTGGAAAGAATATTAAGAGAAGAACAATGAATAATGTTTATACGTTTAAGAGAAAAGCACTTAAAATCTTGTAATACTCAGAAATAGCTAAAATATAAGCTTATACACTGATGAGCCAAAACATTATGATCACCTACCTAATATGTTGATCCGCCACGTGCAGCCAAAGCTCATGCTGGCGAGGCATGGATGCAACAAGATTTCTAAATGTGTCTTGTGGTTTCTGGTACCAACACGTAACGAGCAGATCCTTTAACTCCTGTAAGGTCCGTGGCTGAGATGCCGCAGATCGGAGTTGCTGTTCCAACACAAACCACAGATGCTCGATGGGAATGACGTCTGAAGAATTTGGAGGCCAGAGCAATACCTGGAAGTCTTCCTCATGTTCCGTGAACCAGTCTCAAACAATCCGGGTGGTGTGGCATGGCACATTATCCAGCTGAAAGACGGCACTGCCAGAGGGGAAGACCACTGCCACGAAAGGGTGTACCTGGTCAGCAATGATGTTTAGCTAGGTGGTAGATGTCAGAGTGCCCGGGCGCCTCCGTAACCAGGTGGGTAGGAGCGGCAGTGTGTAGCACACGCTTCTTGATTAGACCGGGGTTCAAGCCTGTGACCACCAAATACGGAGGATGTGGAAAGGTCAGGGAATGACCACTGCATATCCTCGGAGCAATATGGCCTTAGTTGCTAATGCTCCTAAAAACCAAATGACAACAACAGAGTGCCTGGCACATGGATGACTGGCCCAAGGGTACCCCAGCAGAACATTGCCCAAAGCATGACGTTGCCGCCACTGGCTGCTTCCCATGGTGCATCCAGGCGCCATCACTTCCCCAGGTAAACAACGCACACATACCCTACTCGGCTGTCCACATGGTGCAACAGGAAATGCGATTCATCAGACCAGACTATCTTCTTCCAATCACTCAAGGTCCAGTTTCAATGCTCATGTGCCCATTGTAGGCACCAGTGGACCGTGGTTAGCATGGGCACTTGGAGCGGCCTGGAGCTATGCAGCCCCATTTTCAGCAGGGTTCGATGTACTGTGTGTTGTGACAACACAGTACATCCAATTACTGGCGAGTTGCTCCACAGTCGTCCTTCTGTTGCCACGTACTGCCCCGGTACCATTTTGGCGGTCTGGGTGCACAGTGTTCTTATTGCTCTGATCTAGCGTTTATTATAGTGATCTTAGTGCTTCCACAAGAGACTTGTTTACTGTGCAGTGACTACTGCTATCTGGTAGGCCTTACTTCCACGCAGTCCGGGGTGGGCGGCCAGGCGAGTCCTGGTTGGCTAAATAGGCCTGACTAACGGACTTTGTTAGTCTAAATATATTGTGTAGTGGGGGACTCTTTGGAAACGAACATTGTGTTACCATAAACTGTTATTTATTGTTGTGTTGCATCATGTCAAAAGAACTGACTACAGCTCAGCCACAGGCTAAGCTAAGCCTGACTAGATTGACAAGTGAGGAGATGGACGTTCCTGTGTGCGACGATCCAGTTGACCGTGCATGCTTCATGGAAGAAGACTCTTCTAATGATTCGTCAGTAATAGAGTCAGTACAGAGAACTGCCGCGAAGAGGCTCAGAGAGGACTCCTCCGATGAGGATGGAGACTCACAGAATAACTTCAAAGAATTGAAGGTAGTGCGTCAGCAGCTCCATGATTATATGTTTAACGACTCAAACAAAGTTAACAGAGCGGCGAAGTACAAAATTCTCAATATGTGGGACCAACTGGAAGCCAAGGCAATAGAAGTTTTTGCCCAGAACCAGTCGCTCAAGGTGATGTTAAAGATGAGTCAGTCCTCAATTAACGTTGCTTCTACTTCGTACGCGAGTGTTGTGCGAAGCCAGACGAGCTTACCACCAAAACAGAAGGAAGTGCACGGCGTATTAATAAAGGCTGATACAGATTCTCTTAAGCCCAGTGAAGATGTGAAACAAGTTGTTTTACAGACTGTAAAGCCTGTTCTAAAGAGCGTCAATGTTCGTCGTCTAAGACCTATTAAGGACACTGGAGTTGTGCTGGAGGTAGCCAGTAAAGAAGATGCACAAAAGATTTTAAACTGTGAAACAATTAAGGCAAAGGGAATGAAAACCGAGGTCCCCAAGAAGTTAGGCAAGCACCTAATTATTTATGACGTCGATCCAGACGTCAAAAAAGCTGATTTCCTGTCTGAGATGTTTGAGCGGAACTTCAGTTCTCGAGGGATAGATAGAGCTCATTTCCAAGCAAGTGTTGTTATCTGGTCTATTGCAAGGATTACAAATAAAGATACCAAAAACTGGATCATCAAAGTTCCCACAGAGTTGCGGAACATTCTGATCGAGAACGGCAGAGTGTTTCTGCATTGGTCGTTATACAAGGTGCGTGACATCTTTCTTACGGTTAAGTGTTTTAAGTGCTTTGCCTTTGGGCATCAAGCAAGAAGCTGTAAAGCCAAAGCTGTTTGTGGCCACTGTGCTGGTGAGGGACACTTTCAGAAGGACTGCCCTAAAACGGCCGAGAAGCGTGGAGGTACTACTGACCACTCAGTGCGTAGTAGGGACTGCCCTATCTACAAAAGTTACCTTGAAGTGATTAAAAGCAAAGTTGCTTATGGAACAGTTCTATAGGCACTTACTTTGGTACAGTTCTCTTTTGGTCAGTTCTCCTGCTGCTCAGCAGACAGTGTTGGGTTCCTTTTGACTGTTGGTCTCCCCCGATGTGTGCTGCTTTTTGCGGTTCCTAGTAAGTAGAACTAAGTAAGTAAGTAAGTAGTGCTAAGAGCACTGCTGTAATTAAGAGTTTTCCCCGCATGTTAGCGGAAGTTAGTTTTATGTAGCAACTGCTTGTCGTTGCAAATGTACATTTTGTGTATATAATAATTGGTGTAAATATGACGTATATAATGTAAATATGGTGCATATAGTTGTATATAATATAAATATGGTGCATTTAGTTATGTATACAATTATACATAAATTGTATATATAAATATATATAGATGTAATTTTGGTGGAAATTTTAGATGATTTGAGTTTTGAATTGGTTTGATCAGAGCAATCAGATCTTAAATAAAAACTGTGTAAATAGCTAAAAATTAAAGGGTAGTAGCGACCTGCCTCCACGGGGCTAGGGATGGTAAACTTTCTTGCTGAATTTCAGCAGGGAAGGCTAAATAGGTCGAAAATAGCTTATTAGCGTTGTTGCGCCAGGAAACGCACCAGATGAGTGTACATATGATGATGTTGCCACGTACCATCCAGGAGAGCTTTGGCTCACTTCGAGCCATGGTCATCCAACACCTTGCCGGCAGTTTGTGGGTTTCCCCCTCGTTGGACTACTTTTGGTAGGCACTAGCCACGGCCGACCATGAGCATCCCACCAGCTGTACTCTGACCCAGTCGTCTGGCCATTACAATTTGGCCTTTGTCAAACTTGCTTAAGTCCATTGGCTTTCCCATCTAAAGAATAAGAGTAACACTGATTAACACCTGAACTCAGTATCAGGTGTTTTTTATACCACATCCTGACCCACGCACACGCCGTAGTTCACCTGCAGCTGCTTCGATTTGCATAACAACTTGCTGGTTAATGTTTTGGCTCATCGGTGTATACTGTACTGTGGTCTTCACATCAATCAATCCATATGGTCTTTACTACTCAAGCATTAATATTTATATATAAAAAAGATACATTTTAAGCATAAGACAAAAGATTTTATTTTATTCATTGGCAGAGAATAAATTGGTATTGCATGTTTGTTTGCTATTTTGTGTAAAATATGTATTTTCTCCTACAACATGAGGTAAGAAAACGCCATTATTTTCCCACTATGGATCAGCAGGAGTGTGAAATAAGTGAGCATATTTAATTACTAAAGTAAAGGAAAACTATTTTTAGCTGTTTTCAGATCCTTTGTTGTTGTTGTTGCAGATAAAAAAAAACTTATAATGCAGTTCTGCATGAATAATTTTTGCTTATTTTTCTGTGTAAAATACAATTGGCCAGGAAATGCCATATAAAAATAGTATTTAATCCTTTGCTGACTACATGAGTTCATAGTATTGAGGTTACTGCTATGTGTGCTCTGTGGAGTGAATTATTTCATGTACTTTTTAAAAACTGTAAAAACAAAACCATTGATCTGTTAAGGAGTAATTTTGCCTGACCCATCTGATTCAATAATATGACACAGTAACAAAGGAAATGGATGCAAAAAATAATTTTATCATATATTTCAGAAAATCTAAATTTTAAGAAACTACACTGTTCCACATAAAAGACTGCTATACAAATTGGAGCAGTGTGGCATTAGAGAACTGCTGGACACTGCTCTTCTTGAACTACTGTTATTGGTATAATCCCCCACAGTTCACTGATGTTTTCTATATTTATTAATGATACTGATGAAGGCTTACTTGAAATGTTGTAAAGATGGTCAATGAGAGTAATCATTTAGTACTACTGCAACAACTAGAAAAGTTAAGCAGATGGGCTGAGAAGTGGCAATTGAAGTTTAACATTGACAAATGCAATAACTTGCATTTGTCAATGTTAAACAGCAGTAAGCCCAGATTAATATTCTGTGTGGCACCACACTCAGGGTAGTGGAAAATGAAACAGACCTGGGGGGTGGGGTAATTGCAGTCAGACATGAAGTACTCTGAGCAGGACAGGACTGCTAGGACATCTCATGGGGTTTTTTGTCAATGATATATATATACAGGAATTTTGCCAGCAGGGTTAAGGAGGTCATTACCATTGTATAATGCAATGTTTTGGTCTTATCTTGAAAAGTTCACCAGATACGGGTCTGGAAGCTTCATTTTATGAAGGATGTTGATTTGTTGGAATAGGTACAGATACAGAGAAGAGCAATGAGATTAGTGAGGGGGAACAAAAGGGTACTCTTACCCAGAAAGGCTTCTCAGTTAGCAAATTGCAGCACCTGAGGTGTTGTACTTTGGATTGAGTAATCCCAGTGCTGATGCATCCTTTCTCTTGCTCGGATTACAACACATAAAAGGACACATATTCAAATGAAGGATAGAACTTTGTCTTCAGGTAGTTGATAGAAAAAAACTTTCATCTGGTGTTGTGGAAGTGTACAGTTTGAATGAATTTAAGGAAGAAGTAGACAAACTCTTAGAGTGGATGGATAAGTGATACAGGAAGTTTTTTTTTTTTTTGGTTAATGTTGTATAAGAAAGCAATTCTTGCATTATATTTGTCACTAATACCTTATGAAACAATTTGTGCTTATTGTTGAGCAGTACCTGACTGCTCAACACTGGAGTGAAATTATTGCCAAAAATGAATTCACACGCTAAAATATTTCATGGTTATTATTTTTAATGTAGTAATATTCTCCTTATCTATTTATTATTTCATTTTATCAATTTCTGAATCAGAAATCTAGAGAATTTTGGTTTTTTAAACCCAAATCAGATAATGTCTCCTTTCAAAGCTATTTTCATATTGCTCTATTAAAACTTATTATTAGTTGGAAACACAAATAATTGATGGCAACCTATTGAAAGATTTCAAAAGAATTTGAATGTTTTATTTGATTCATATATGGAATGACCTTAGAAGTATTTACATATAAATTTATGTAAATACTTCCCAAAACTTGCACAAGTAAAACAGAAAGCTCAATATTTTGGCCCTAAATCAGAAGAGACCATTATGCAGGACAGTTTAGGCTTCCATACAGCTGTGAATTCTAATTTATAAAGAAATTTAGGGAATTCTTTTATAGATGGAAAGTCTAAGTCAACAAAAGATGTAGCCGGGTAGTTAATAGCAAGAGTGCAGTAGCACACGCTCTTTGAATAGACCATGGTTCAAGCCCATGATGCTAAATAAATTCATGGTTTATTGTAAACTCTTCTGACCTGGTGTATAAACAAGAACATAACCAAGATAGTTTGTATTGTATATGAATGTGTGGAGAATCAGTGAAAGGACGGTGAATAAACAGATATAAAACTGGCAGTTTCCCTGTTGAGTCCTATACTATGAATGGATTCCATGTGTAAGGGGAACTGGAATATATTCAGTATCAAGTAAAAATGAATTTTTAAATCGAGGATCTTTTCTTAGAGGAAGAAGGAAAGTATGCATAATTTAATCTTTCCATCTGAAATGATTTCAGTCATTTTGCAATTTTTTTAAAAAATATACACTGTACTGCTACTTTATTAGGTACACCCCTGCTGTGTACACAAATGGTTAGTCCCACAACGTTGCAAGTCACATGACCACAGTTGTGGATATAAATGCAGTAGAACAACCTTACTAGTATCAGTTAAGCGTAGCAAGAATGGGGGGAAGGAGTGATCTAACGGACTTTGAACACGGCATGGTAGTAGGTGCAAGACGTGCTGGACAAAGCATCTGAAACGGCAGTTCTGAACTTTTCACACACCACAGTTTCAAGGGTGTATCGAGAATGGTTCAACGAACAGAAAACATCCTCTCAACGGCACTTCTGTGGAAGAAATTCACTTGTTGATGAGAGAGAGGCCAGAGGAGGATGGCTAGAATTGTGCAAGCAAATAGACGTGTCACAATGTTGCACATCATGTCAGAATACAACCTTGGTGTGCAGAACAAAATATTGCAACGTACCACTAGTTGCACTTTGTCGCAAATGGGTTACAACAGCCAACGGCCACATTGCGTACCTTTGTTATCAATAAAGAACAAGAAAGCATGCCTCCTGTGGGCACAGCAACACCAGCACTGGACTATCGAGGATTGGGAAACAGTTGCTTGGTCTGACGAGTCGAAGTTCCTGGTGTATCATGGTGGTGGAAGGCTCAGAATTTGGCAAAAACAACAGGAATCCATAGACCCGTCATGTCTGACGCAAGTGGTGTGGGGAATGTTTTCTTGGCACATGTTGGGTCTATTGATACCCACATCGTACCTAAACATGGTTGCTGACCAAGTGCATCCGTTCATGTTGACAGTTTATCCTCAGTCAGATGGTTACTTCTAGCAGGATAATGCGCCAGTGCACAAAGCCCGAATTACTATGGAATGGTTCCAGGAACATGACAATGATTTTTCTTTGCTGGAGTGACCTGCTCTCAGTTCGCGGATCTCGATCCTATTGAACATCTTTGGGATGAGCTGGAAAGTGCTGTTTGCTGCAGGCCTACATCTCCGTTGAATCTCAAGGAACTGTGTGACACACTCATGTCTGCCTGGTGCTCCATTCCTGCACGTTTTTGGCATCTTGTTCAATCCATGCCTAGACAAATTCAGGCTGCTTTGAAGACTGAACACGCTGCTAGGTAGGTGTACCTAATAAAGTGGCAGCACAGTGTATATCACTAAGATTTGCTACAAGTTAGTTACATCTCATGTTAATGGGAAGTGCTAACAATAACATGTTTCTTTCAGCATAATCTTTATTTGAAAAGTGAAGGGAAAAACATGTGAATGAGCACAAACTTGTAGGGCTGCCTGCAGTTGGGATACGTGGACATTGTAAAATTTCAATTTTTAAAAAAACACACAATACTCCTTTCAAATTTAATTTTTAGTCTGATGGTCCTTTACACACATGTACAATTATGACTCAGCAAATTCTTTATAAGTTCAGATGCTGTACCATTTTCTGTAAGGCTCTGAATAATTAAGAATAAACTGTCATTATTGGAACTTCCAGATACTGAAAATATACATTTTATAATATCTTCAAAATAATTTATTTTTACACATAATTATCTGATGCATTCTTTACATAATTTGTTACCCATGGTTTTATTTCTTAAAAGAAAAAAAAATAGTGCTAAACAATCTCTTCATCATCTTGTAATTCCCAGATCTGTAAAAAAAATATAACAATAACATTCAGATAAAAAAAAATTTTTTGAACCAATTTTACAATTTAATGTTAGTGTTCAAAATAACTGGATAACATTTGTTATTTTGAACACTAACGTAAAATTAGTTCTTATGTTTTATCTATAGTATGAAAAGTAGTTTTAGAATAAGAAAGATACTCTCAAACTTTTAATGACAACATTTAAGGTAAGAGCTGTGGTGTGGCACAATTAGTATGCCAATTGTGAGGATTTCCAACACACAAGTTATAAAGTACTGTAGCACTTATTTTTGAAGATTAAATTCACTATGCATTCAAAACAAATGCTTGATAATCGTTGTTGTAGGTGTGGCCAACCTTTTCCTGCATTGTGCCACATATGTTGAAGAGGTGTTATGTCACCTACAAGAGATCTGAAAGCTACTAATATTAACTCCTCCCCCCACGTTGATCTGCATTTGGCACCATCAAATGTTTTTAACAACACTGGTGTTCAAAGAAAGTGCATCACATAGGAATTTCACATTTCTAACCCTTTTTCATGATGGTATATTACATTAATGACTAGCATCACAAATTGAAATATAAAGAAAAGATATTTATTAATAGTTAAGGCAAAGCTAAGTAATATTTGACAGGTGCTCTTAAAATATTCCAAAATGAGAATTTGCAACTTTTTAACAACAGTTTTAGTAAACAACAATTATGACTGAAATGTTATCAGAAGCCCTCAATTTGCTTCAGTTTATCATTTTAAATGGAAAACAATATGAAAATTTCACCAGATGCAAACTAATATTTAATTGAACTGCCTTTGGCCCTGATGACAGTAGCACACTGTTGCGGCATTGTCAAGATCAATTTCTGAAGATAATCAACTGATAGTTCGTGGTTCCTTTCTGGCAACTGCAGATGCCACACGATGCCAATATTTCTCTGTAAAATTCAAGTCTGGGCTGTTTCTGACCAGCTAACAGTTATAATGGACTGTTCTTCCAACTATTTTTTCACCTGTAACAAATATAAACACATTTCTGTCGAACCACTAATGCAGAAATGAAGCTAAAGTAACTACAGAAATGCCTGCTTATGCTTTTCGCCCAATGACAAGGAGCAGAGATGCAGCTACTTGGCAGGTTGAAATGGTCTCTAATGTTGGAAGCAATTTGCCTTCCAATTTAGCCAGGTATCCACTGGCATTTACGGAACCTTTTATAAACTGCAGATGACCTACTCCGCAATATGAAATACATCCCCATATCATTTTGGCTGGTAGGGGAATTTCACTGTAGACACCATACAGTCTGGATGGTATTTTTCACATTTACGGCGAATTGTTTGTCTCCCACCAGAGCCACGTAGGTTGAACTTCTCATCCAAGAAAATAACTAACTTCTACTGCTTGGGGGTCCATTTGACATGCTCCTTACACCAAATGAATCAGGCCTTTTTTTGTTTTTTTTGTGTGTGTGAGGAGGGGGGGCTTCTTAGGACAACGGGCTACAAGTCCATTTTTGAAGTGGTATCTTCTGACTGTTACTGCACTTGCTACCACTCCTTTTTCCCTACCAGCATAACCAGTATTCTTCAGTTTGGAAAGAAATCTACTCACTGTCGACTGATTACAAGACACTCTATAAGCAATATGACGCGAAGAACATCCTTCCTCACGTAAAGCAACAATAGTACTCTTTCTTCATAGTGCCAACTTCACATAACTCGCCATCCTGACACAAGCAAGGAATGACTGCACTCTTGCAGAATATGCTTATATAGCTGAAAGTAACAGCTGATGCAATATTACATCATCGCCATATACTTATGTTATTCGGATGACAATTATAATTTTAAGGGGGTTTTGCACTTTCTTTGAACACCAGTGTATTTAAAGGAATTTTATACTGAGTACTTATAATAAAAAATATAATGACACCAATTTTTACATTTGTTGACAAATCTTCATTCCCACAGAATCACCACTGCGCAGCAGCTCCCTTATCTGCACTAAAATATATAAAGTTTATATTTATTACTCCCGGTTCTTGTCACTTCTATTCATTCATTTTACTCATCCTTTTAGGGCCTTATAGATCTCAATTATGAACTGTGCTAAATACTTGAATTCCATGATTTTCAAATTAAAAGTATAAAACTATATGTGGTCTGATTAACTAAAGGTTAACAAATTAAATTAACTTATTTTATTTTATTTTTTCCTGCTCATCTTTTCAAAACTCCATCTTTGTTGATTGGAGAGATGCTGGTGCTTCCCAGGCAAATGGGGAGGGGGTAGAGAATACCACCAAATTTTATAACACAATAATGCCAATGTTTTGATGCAATTGTGTATAGCTTTTTATATACTTACTGAGTATATCCAATGAGCTCCTGGCATGGGTAAATTACCATTCTCTTCTCTATTTCTTATAATTTAGAGTGGTTGGAGAAAGAATAAGGCTTTCATGCTATGTATTTTCAAACATAAAAATGCTGATTTTACCTCTATGACATATTGGCACTATATACCACAATTGTTTTTCTAACTTTGCATTCATTTGGTGCCTACCTGCCATTCCAATTAGTTGCTAACACCATCAGGACGGCTGACTCACTGTTGGCCCTTGTTCCAAGCACACATGATTATCAAGAAAAGATGCATAGTTTTTGAATGCTTATTTCTTTTAATATATTGTACAGGAATTGTTCGGTTTGGTATCATCAAATGCACAGACATGCTAGTTTTTTATTCAAGCAAAAACATATTTAACATGTGATTGCTATGCATCCAAGACCATTCATAAATGTCAGCTGACATTTAGCATTAGTAGAGGCATTTGATGCAAGAAAGCAAGCTTATGCAGCATCAGCCAAAAAAAAAAAAAAAAAACCCCAATTCCACTTCACCCCTCTGTTCGTTCAAAATACCTGTCCAGCTGAGCCTTAAACTTATTTACGCTATCAACTTAAACGACAAGGGATGGAAGTCTGTTCCACCAACCAACCACCCGCTGGCTAAAGGCAAATTTCCGCACGTCTATCCTACATCTGTCTTTCCTCAATTTGAATTTATGCCCTCTCAGGTGATTATTCTGAGCTAGAGGAAGAATCCCATCAGCATTGAGCATGCTTAAACCATTCAAGGCTTTATACACCTATATCAGATCACCTCGCTGGTGCCTAGTCTCCAGACACTGTAATTTGCAAAACTTAAGCCTTTCTTCGTAAGAGCACCCCTTTGTTCCATTCACTAATCTTGTTGCCCTTCTCTGTACTCGTTCCAGCAGCTCTACATCCTTCTTGAAATGAGGCCTCCAGATCTGTATACAGTACTCTAAGTGTGGCCTGACCATTGCCTTATACAAGGGAATAATCACCTCCTTATCCCTGCTGGAAAAATTCCTGTATATCATTGACAATACTCCATGAGCTACTCTTGCAGCCCGTCTGCACTGCTCAGAGAACTTCATATCTGCCTGCGCAACCACCCCCAAGTCCCTTTCATTCTCTACCATTGTCAGTGTAGTACCACAGAGTTGATACGTTGCTCTGGGGTTGCTGTTTCCCATGTGTAGTACTTTACATTTGTCAATGTTAAACTTCATTTGCCACCTCTCAGCCCATCTGCTCAACCTTTCCAGATCCTGTTGCAGCAGCATAGTGTCAGTAGTGTCCTTGACAACCCTGCCAACCTTTGTATCGTCTGCAAACTTGGACATTAAGCTTGATATACCATCATCAATATCATTTATAAATACAGAAAACAATAATGGACCCAACACTGAGCCCTGAGGGACTCCACTAATAACATTAGTCCACGATGAGCAGTGTCCATTGATTACCACTCTCTGTCTTCTCCCCCTCAACCACCCCTTTATCCATAGCAGCAATTTGCCTCCAATGTCACACTGCTCCAATTTGTGTAGCAGTATCAAAAGCCTTTCTAAGATCCAAGTATATAATATCAAAGCTATTCCCTGCATCCAGTTCTTTTGTGACTGCATCATAGTATCCAATCAAATTGGTCAGGCAAGACTTCCCCTTAACAAAACCATGCTGTGTCTGAGCTATAACTGAAGTCTTGTCTAAATGATCCTGCAGTGCTTCTTTAACCAGTGCCTCCATTAATTTTCCTGGAACAGAAGTTAAGCTCACAGGTCTATAATTACTTGTGTCAGCCTTTGATCCTCCTTTGTGAATTGGGGTCACATTTGCACATTTACAGTCTATGGGTACCTCCCCTGAGTCCAAGGAAGCTCTCATAATTATGGCTAAGGGTTTGCTTACTTCCTTTGCTGCCTCCTTTAATATAACTGGATAGATCCCATCCACCCCGGGTGCCTTTCTTGTGTTTATCTTCAATAGTTTCTCCTCCACTTTACTCCCAGTTATTTCAAGATTCTGTAGCTTACTGCTAGAGTTGAATATACCTCTGGCATTCCCCTCGCTGAATAACTCCTCATGTGTGAATGTCGATGCAAAATATTCATTTAGTTTGTTAGCTACCTGAGCAGGATCATCAACAGTTGACCCATCAATATCAAGTGGACCAATCTGATTCATCCCCTTAAATTTATGCACTGAAGCTAGTATTTCTTCAGAGATACATTAACACAGCAGCTGTAATTTCACTTCTATATTCTTGAATGATACGTGGATTATTCTGGAGACAATTGTACTTCGAAAAACTCCCACAAGAAATATTAGAGATTCAGATCTGGCAAGTCTGATGGGAAAGATCAACCACTCCCATATTATTCCAGGATATCAGTTAGAAATGACCCTCTAATTAAAATACTCCTCAGAAAATGAATAACTGAATTTGCCTTAATGTGGACTTGCCCCACCTTGTTGAAAAAATGTTTGTGTCTTTTTGGGTCTTTTCTGCTTGATGACAAAAAGGAAAACTTTTGACATTAGGCAGAAAAAGGTTTAAGAAAGCCCAAATCTTATTTAAAGCTTACCCTGCACTGTAATAAACCTGCCAGTTTGATTAAAACCTTTTTTTACACAAAATACATATCGTGTAATGTTCACCTTGCTTACTGAATCTTCCTGCTATGTAGTATCACTAAATGGTAAAGTCTTCCATGCTTAATGATATTAAACTCACTAATGTGAGCACAATACATCAAAAAATATAGGTTCAAATCCCAGATGTCATTTTATTGATAAAAATGTAAATGATAATACTAGTTCTCAGATATACAAATGCTGTTTATTGGAATTTGTGAAGGCCAAGACAATCTGTGATGGTGGAGGGCACCCTTTTTAGAGTTCAATACTATTACAGAGTGGGGGGGGAAGGACTTTTCTAATATATGCCATACTGTGACTTTTTAGTCATGTTAGGGTTTTATTTCTGATTTTTTTTTTTTTGATTAATAGGAGAGAAAAGTAAATAACTAATCATCTTATTACCGATTAATTACTAATATATAAAGTTAATTGTTCTCGCTTTACTGCACATATCTCCCAACTTATATTCACTCCATGTTTTGTAATACTTTGTAATCAACAGCATGGTAACAAACAAACATAATATCCAGTGCTTTAGCTACAATATATGGTATATAGACAACCTCTGTATGAACAAAAGAAATAATTGTTGGATTTCTACTGGCCCAATTTTAATAAAATTTGGGAAGGCACAACAAATTGCTCTAAAAGAGCCAAATATAAAATTTTATGAAAATCCATCCACTCTCCATTCTGAATGAGTTATGTCTGGATTAACAGAAGTAATGAAGACAATAGATGCTTTATGCATATGGCGCCTCCATAGCCAGGTGGGTAGGAGCAGCAGTGCATAGCACATACTTCTTGATCAGACCGGAGTTCGAGCCCGTGACCACCAAATACGGAGGATGCGAAAAGGTCAGGAAATGACCACCGCATATCCACGGAGCAATATGGCCTTAGTTGCTAATGCTCCTAAAAACCAAAATAAAAATAACAGCTTTATGCATATATGTTGACATGCCAAAAAAACCCCGATAATACTGTTAAATTAAACTTAAATAAGATCTGGACAATGTAGTTTATTCTGAATCCATAAATTCGGAGGTTCAAAATTGCTGCTTATACTTAAATTTGCTACTGAACAAATTTATATATTTTTTCAGATATTTTAAAATTTATTTGTTGTGCAATTTCAATTAACACACTGTTAAATGAAACAACTGTAACTTTACTTAAGTAGGATTTTTTTTTTCTTAAAAAAATTGCACTAATAATAATATCTAACAGTATAGCATTTTAAAAGCATTTTATTATGCTTCCACTACTCTATGTTTAGCCTCCTATAATAATTAATTATAATGGCAAAGCTAGATGCATTAAATTTTTCTGAATGTGAAAGTTACTGAAATCAGCAAATTTATAATTTTTTTTTCTTAAAAAAAAAAAAGCATGACTTTATGCAAAAGATAAAAAATACCTCTTCATCTTTGATTGTCTCATGCAGTTTGGTCAAGCCAGTTAGATCAGCAAGGTAGTTGGAATCACTAAACACATTTTGAAGAAACTGGAATCCTTCTTTTTCATACATCTGAAGAACCTACAGAAAATAAATATTAGCATAAATTACTAAAGTTTCATTAAACTAAAACTTATCCTTTGATAGATATAAATAAGTACAAGTAATTGCTGTTTCATAATACAATGCTAGTTTGAGTGTGACTGACTGACTTGCTACTAGCTTTTTGTGCTTTCTTTAATGTAAATGGGAAGGAGATATATTTTATCCAAAATATAACTTCCATCAAGATTAAATGTGGAAATAATGACCACTACTGCAGATAATTAATTATCCATCTTCATTGTTACAGAAACTTATTTAGAAACATTATTTCCAGAATATTTTTGAGAGTTATATAAGCTGTGGCGCATTCCTGTATATAAATAAATAAATAAATCTTTATTGTGAAGTAGATTTACAGCACAATATCCCATCACGGCGACGAGCGCCAGGGGTTCACATATAGTTTAGACTACATCTCCTCTGGATAGACGGCCGTTAATGACCACAATTACTGTCGTTAATGATTGGTGACCTCAGTGGGAAAGAATCAGATTGAATGTGGACAAATCCAGGGGGAACCAGAAACTTCAGGTTTAATCAACAGCCACAGAAGAATAACACGCAAACATTTGTACGTATAAATGCCAAATGCCGGTTTTGTGTAAACTAGTTAAGTAATGCATATACTGTGTTGCATTTCAGGCAATTTTATCATAAAATAAAGTACCTCAGGGGTACTTTATTTGATAATGTACTTTTTTTTTTTTTAAATCAAGAATTGCTTACCAAAACATTAGATGATGGATAACTGTTAGGTGGGATAGTCACTGAGGAAATGGATTAACCTATAGGTATATAATTGGTATAGAGGTCCCTAAGAATATTATAAATAAGTCGTGAATTTTTTTAAAAAGCTAACTGGAATTGAGCCTAAAACTTCCTCAGGGAATAACACAAAACATATGTTGACAATCTAACTTTTCCTGCTTGAGATATGCTAGAACACCTGAAATATAGTTTCAATGATATAGGTTATGTATGTAGGGTGGGGATGGAATCAGTACTTCCCAGGGACCATCAAAATGCTGAAACACTGAAAATTTGGCTCTTTCTTAGCTATTGGCTTCTCATCAGTTGATAGGTGGCCTCTATTAGCAAATATATGCCAAACTCTGGGTAATGGTGGAACAGAAGAAACAGGCTTTCCTCTTTCCTTCGTATGTTTATGACAGCCCTTTGCTTTATTCATTGCTTTTATTTAATGTGTTAGTCAGTTTAGTCTATGAACTTTGTTATTATTATCTTAGGATTTATTCCATTATTACAATGGTTCTCTTCAACCTAACATCAAAAAAGTCATTCCTTTATTCTTTTTTTCCCCATTTTCTTCTATCTTCCCAATCTCCGTCCACCAGTACTCTTTCTATTTGTGGCTACTCTCACACCCTCTATCCACATCCTTCTTGGTCTTCCTCTCTTTTTCCTTCTCCATGGCTCTTCTGGGCAATCTGTCATCCTACATTCTCTTCACATGGACAAACCACTCCAATCTTTTCTCCTCTATTTTATCAATGTTGGTTTTTTGGACATTCATTGTATTCCTTATCACATCATTTCTAACCTTTTCAGACCTAGACCTTCTTTCTGATCTTCGCCAAAAATCCATCTCAACAGCCAGTAGTTTATTTTTTTGTCTTTTAGTTAAGGTCCAAGTCTCACATCTATATAATAAAACACTTTGTAATACTGCATTATATATCTGATGTTTAGTTTTGTTAATAACATTTTTATTCCACTGCACAGAATTGAGCATTCCTATGACCTTTCTACCTTCACCCAATCTTCTCTAAATTTCCTGCACAGATGATCCGTCAGCCTGAATAATTGCACCCAGGTATTTAAATTGCTGTACAGTTTTCACCTGGATTCTATCTAAATCCAGAACATACTCACTTAGATTCATGTACCCTGTCAATAACTGTCAGGTCCCCATGTTTCATATTCTTCTAGTTACTTTCTGCCCATGTTACATCATTATTGTCCTGTTTTACCAAAACTTGGTCATCTGCAAACAGTAGATTGTAAAGGTACTCATTTTGACCAAGGGGAACTTCACCCATTGAACTGCACTTCTGTGACCATGGTCTTAGAACAACTTACAGGTACAGCTTAAACAAAGTAGGTGACAAACAACATCCTTGAAGTAACCCTTTGGAAGTCTTAAATTTTCTTGATATTTCTGAACCAATTTTTATACAAGTATTGTTCTTTTAGATTTGTTTATTATTATAGTTTATTTATTTATGTTAATCCTGTTTATTATGATACAGTCTAACATAAAATACATATACTGTTGTTGTTGTTGTTGTTGTTGTTTTTGGCATGCAAGGGCTGCTTAGACCAGTGATATGAAAGTTATCGATGGTGACTTATGGAAACAGTCAGACGATCACATAATTTTATTCGTTTAAGAAAGCAGAATAACTCTAAGGGATTAGCATCATTGCCCATGATACGAGAGAGTTTTAGAGGTTCTTTTAGATTTGGAAGGAAGCTGAATGAGCACTGCTGAGCATGTTTGTACTAGGGCTTACAATACTGAGATCCCAGAAATTTTTTTCCGGTATTCAAATACCAGTATTGATATAAAAATACCGGTTTTTCGGTACTAATTAAAAAAAAAAAATAGTGTATAATTTAATCACATAAAGGTTATAAAATCACCTTTATGTGATTATGATGTCCTTATCTCTACTAGCACATGTTTGATAAATCATCGATAGGACACCATGCAACATTGCAACCTGTCCACAATTCTCGGACAACTTCATGTCTGACAGTATCGTAACTCCCAAGTCCTGTTCCTCCACTCCTGACTTTAGTTCAACTCCACCAAGTGTATAAGTTATTTTGGGGTTGCTGTTTCCCAGGTGTAAGACCTTGCATGTTGCTGAATTAAAGCATATAGCTGCCACTTTTCTGACCATGCTGGAAGTCTATCTAGGTCACTCTGAAGAAGCTCTGCTTGGTGGCGATCATTAACTACTCTACTGATCTTTACATCATCTGCAAGTTTAGACATCACACCCTATATCCCTTCATAGATGTCATTTAAAATAATCAAAAACAACATTTTATTATTATTATTATTATTTTTTCCCCCTCGGGTTGGGCAGCCTGAGGACTCCTGTCCTTTGATATTGCACTCCTTCCACTGGACGACAAATTGGTGCAGCAGCACTAGATAACAGAACCAGGCACAACTGCTCATGCTTAGAAATGGGCAGTGATTGACCAGGTGTCGCTGTAGAGTGTAGACAGAGTTACTTTCTCAACACAGATTTTCCGAGGTGGAGTTCAACTAAACGTCTAGGTGCCACCCAAAACAAGTAGATTCGCATATATAGTATATCTCTTATTGCATTTTATTGCTTGCAAGTGAAGCTGTATAATTAAAATTGTTTCTTATGCAGATTGCGATGATTGTAAATAGAAAGTGTTTGTATCTATGTATATATGTAATAAAAATGTATGTAAATAAAAAATAAAAAAAAACAGTGGTCCCAATACTGATTAACCCCGTTTCCCCTCTTTGCTCTCTTTATTCCTTATCCAAATATTTTCTAGGGCAAGCTTGATGGCGAATAACTCAGCTGTATAACTGCTACATTCAGTAGGCAGAGCTAGTGTTAAAAGGGAAAACTGCTGCAACACCTATTCCTATCAGACTTTGATCCATCCATGTATATTTTCGTGAAATGCGGATAATTTTCTGTGTGAGCAGTATGAAGTTTATCGGATGTTAATATTTGCAAGGGAATCTTTTCCCCAGTTTAGGAAGTAATTGTCACAGGATGGATTAATACAGGACCATGGGGAACTGAAGTGTGGATCTTGGAGGACTTTTTCATGGTGTACATTCCAACTTTCTGATAGAGCCTGCAATCTGATGCCAGTAGGTTGAACTGCTCTGGGTTTATTTCTTTGAACATTTTAAACTGTGGATCACTAAGTATAGGCCAAATGGGATGGGTAAGCATGCTTTGAATTTTAGCAGCATAATTCAGAAGTAACACCTTTCTTCTGAGGCAGAGTGGAACTTCATGGGCTTCAGCGTAGAGACTTTGTACTGCCGACGTTCTATAAGCACCTGTAGCAATCCTGAGGGCAGAATGTTGAATAGGAGCAGGCCGTACTAGCACACTCTCCCTAGCAGAGTTATACACCGGGGCCCCATAATCAAGACGAGATCTAATTAGTATAAATGCAGCAGAACAACCTTTCTAGTATCAGTTAAGCGTACAAACCGTAGCAAGAATGGGGAAAAGGAGTCATCTAACAGACTTCGAACGTGGCACGGTAGTAGGTGCAAGATGTGCTGGACAAAGCATCTGTGAAACGGCAGTTCTCCTGAACGTTTCATGCACCACAGTTTCAAGGGTGTATCGAGAATGGTGCAACGGACAGAAAACATCCTCTCAACGGCACTCCTGTGGAAGAAAATCATTTGGTGATGAGAGAGGTCAGAGGAGGATGGCTAGAATTGTGCAAGCAAACAGACTGGCCACAATGTCGCACATCACGTCAGAATTGATGCGCAGAACAAAATATCACAATGGACTACAACAGCCAACGGCCACATCGCGTAGCTTTGTTATCAATGAAGAACAAGAGAGCATGCCTCCTGTGGGCACAGCAACACCAGCACTGGACTATAGAGGATTGGGAAACAGTTGCTTGGTCTGATGAGTCGAAGTTCCTGGTGCATCATGTTGATGGAAGGCTCAGAATTTGGCAAAAACCACATGAATCCATGGACCCGTCATGTCTGACGACTACTGTGCAAAGTGGTGGGGCCAGTGTTATGGTGTGGGGAATGTTTTCTTGGCAGACATTGGGTCCATTGGTATCCATAGATTCACGTCTGAATGCCACATTGTACCTAAACATCGTTGCTGACCAAGTGCATCTGTTCATGTTGACAGTTTATCCTCAGTCAGATGGTTACTTCCAGCAGGATAATGCACCAGTGCACAAAGCCTGAATCACTATGGAGTGTTCCAGGAACATGACAATGACTTTGCTGCAGTGGCCTGCTCAGTCCGCAGATCTCAATCCTATTGAACATATTTGGGATGAGCTGGAAAGGGCTGTTTGCTGCAGGCCTACACCTCCACTCATGTCTGCATGATACTCCATTCCTGCACGTTTTCAGAATCTTGTTCAATCCATGCCTAAACAAATTCAGGCTGTTTTGAAGGCTAAGGGAGGCTCAACATGTTACTAGGTAGGTGTACCTAATAAAGTGGCAGCACAGCATATATGATAACTATTTGGTTTAGACCCATTGACTGTCAACATGGAAATTAGAATTTTGTGTGTTACATTTGTTCAATTTAATTATCGAGAATAGTGGACATGGCATATATTATGTATTTAGTTCAGTTTGTTACTTTCTGTTTTGTATTTGTTGAGCCATCTGTTGATTCTTTGCTAGGTAGCAATCAATGACTGAGATATAATCCTTTTGAGATTCAAAAATTCTGTTTTTATTTTATTGAACATGGGTGTGGTACTCATCTCCTTGGGTGGAGAGTTTTGCATTTGCACTGCTGTTTGCTTTTTTTAATGTCATGAGTTTATTTTGAACATTAAGATATCTTGGTATGTAGACAGAAGAATTGCACCATGCCAAGTCTAACCAAGACTTGGCATGGTGCAATTGCTATATCAAGGCCGTTAATAATTATAGCTTTTCTAAGGCATTAATCATATGCCTTAGAAAAGCTATACCGGCCCAGTCCAAAGGGATAGCAAATACTAATTCATGTAAATAGCAACAACTAACTCATGTAAATAACAAACAACCAATTCGTGTATATATTATTTTCACCACGTAATTTCTAATAAATCGGAAGTATTCCCCCCGGACTCAGCCCCTCACCCCCCCGGCCTATGTAGAAATTAGACCTCTCATCTCATGACTTACAAATTGCATCGCACTGCAACAATATCAATTAACAATAGGCACGGCTGCACACTCAAAACCAACCCTGTTACAAACAGAGAACGGGACTAACCCCTCTTTTTCCGACAGACCACCAACGGACAGATACCATAAGTATAACTCTTCTCCCTTATTCCAATAATTACCCTTTGGCTTTGTTTCTCCTCCACCAGTTTGCTGATTACGATGCTAAGATTAAAGTTTTTGTAAAAATTAAAATTATCTGATATTACAAATTAAATTGTATCTATCCACATTCAATTAACTAAATAATTTATAAGAGCAAAAATAATCTCAATACAATGGCAAAACTGATAAGGAGTTAACAGAAACAGGTAATTATGAGACATTCTGTTAATCTGGCTATCGATCCGCTCAAAGCCCCCGATGAAGTAGCGTGCAAAGGAATGTTTAGTTGATATTGATTTGATGATTAATTAATGCTATTTAAAGTTTGTTAAAATAATTATAATTTTAACTTTAACTTCATTAAGTATTAATCATATCTTTAATACCATTACAGACCCCCAGGAATAGGTTAGACTACACATTCTAACTGAATCTCCTGTTCCGTATACACCTTAATACCTTTATAGAAAATAAATACCAAGAAAATTGAAGTAATTTAAACAATCAAACTATATATATATATATATATATATATATATATAAGGCCCTAAAGAGAGTTAGTAGAATGAATGAGGAAGGTACATATCCACTGGTAGAAAAAGAAAGAACCAGGGGTTGCAATTTTGGGAAGTAACAGCTGGATCTCATAAAGTTTAGTTTGGGCATCATGTTGTAGATCACTGGAATAATTACCTGCCACAATAGTCAAGGAAGTGCAAAACAGAATTGAATAGCTACTTGGCAATAGGGAAGGTACAAATCCCTTTGGCAGATGCAGAAAAAAAAGCCCACTTCTTTGCATAATTTAGCCACTCTAATGCAAATATTAAGAATATTCTAATAATAAGTCCTGAAACTAAAAAAGGTTGTAGCTACAGTTCCAAATTTACTGCAATCTTTCTTGGGGGGGGACGCTATTGAATTGGATAGATCAACAAAACATGGGCTGAAAATTTGGCATTGATCCAACTTCTTAAACAATGCCCAAAATACTTTCATATATATAGATTTTTGCAGAAGAGGAACTGGGATAATGGGGCTAGGGTATTAAAATTAGGCTTTAAAACCAGGGATAAATAAAAAAAACCCCACTATATCCTGAAAATTTGGAATTTATCCAACTTTTCCTTCTCAACATTGAAACCCATGTTTAGATTTTTTTTTTTTTTTTTTTTGGTGGGGGGGTTAATGGGGTGTGGAATCAGAATTTATCCTGAAATCTTCCCCAGGATGAACAGGCCATATGATCATGATTTTGTATCAATTATCAAGTAATGCATTCAGACAGCCAAAACATACATGCAGTTTTACATAGAGAGAGAACTCAAAATTTTATTGGGGGGGGGGTGAATTTCTATCACTCCAAATTTTAATGAAATTTCGAATGATAAAACAAATATTTCTAAAAGAACTAAATATAAAAATTTAAAAATCTGATCACTGAGAGTTAAGTTGTCATATTGTGGCAGCAGATTGACATGGTGAAGACAACAGGCATTTTAAACATTTGTGAGTGTCCCTAAAAACTCTTGCCTGTTAGAAATTCTTTGCCATATTCTTAAGTCTTGTTTTATGAGAGTTGTTCAAGAGAGAGAGAGAGACCAGCACTGAGTTTAATATAATATATTAACAAGTTAAAGATTTTTAAATGGAATAGGGTCTTTTTTAAAATAATATCCACTACTGTATATATCTTAATGACTAGTTATTTTTTTTTTGAAAGTGAAGCAGTTCAATTTTGGGTGATTAACATATGCATAAGCACCTATTGTCTTCACCATGCCTGTCCACAGGTAACAGAGAGACTATCACTGGATGGATTTTTGCAAGTTTTACATGTACAGAAACTGTCTGATGTTTGCTATGTAAGACTTGTGAACAAATACATATACACTCAGTGAACACTGAATTATGATCTCCTACCTAATACCATGTTGGGCTGTCGTTCACATGGATAACAGCCTCTATTTGTCTAGGCACTGACTCCACCAGATATCTGAAGACATTCATAGGGTTCTACAACCATGCTGCCTGCAAAGCTTTTCCACAGTGTCCGCGAATAGATGGCAGCTGCGTGTCCATAAGCCTCACATTCTGTTCCAGAACATCCCACAGACGTTCAATCGGATTGGGACAAGGCAAATTTGGAGGCCACTCAAGATGGGTGATATCTTCACTGTGTTCCTCAAACCACTCATGCACAGTGCATGCTCAGTGACACAGTACATTATTGCCTTGGAAGATCCCATTCTGTCTGGGGAAAAAAATGCAACATGGCAGGGTGCACATGGTCTAAGAGCTGCCGATAGACCTCAGAAATGTTGGTCCATATGCACCAGGGGTCCTAGTTGTTGCCAGAAAAGATCTCCCCTATTAAGCAACCATCTGCCACCATGCATGATGGGTCCATGGACTAGTGTTGTTTGTACCACACACACACGAAGGAGTCAGTCAGCATGCTGGACCAGCAGCACCTCATTTCCAGTTCTCTAGTGTCCAACCAGCATGTTATTGACACCACAGCATTCACTATCGATGATGATCAGCAGTGATAACAGGGTGTCTCTTGGGTTTTCTGCGCTGTGGAATCCCCATATATCTAAGTGTGTGGTGCATCGTCATTTGGGATATTGTTCTTGCATTTTCCCTATTGTCTTGTGATGTCAACCGTTGCAAAGTGATCTACTGATGAGCCCATACAACACTACACCCTATGCTCACAATGAGCATCCACCTTGCATAATCCTTTACAGTTTTATCAATGGGGTGGTTTGAACAGTTTAACAACCGACAAAACATACCATTTCTGATGTGGAAGCACCCAATGCATGAGCTCCCACAATCATGCTCTTTTGAATCTCTGCAATATTTTTACTACATTCCGTAACTCCCACGTTATCACTTTGACTTGCACTGCCAGATGCAAATTACAACTGCTCTAGCATATGAAGCTCTTCAGCTTTTTATACTGTGGGCTATGTGGCATAGTCCATTTCAGATGGGGGTGGTCATAATTGATAAGAATATAACTATGTTTACTTTTCACTTCAGTTAATCACAGAAAAAAAAGAAAAAAAAAATTGTATAATTTTAAGAAAAAAGTAGAATGTGCCTAAAGTAACACAGTATACATTACCTAACTTGTAATGGAAGTTACTGGATGTTTAGACCTACCTAATAAGGAAAGGTTCAGTTGATATTGCATTTTTAACATATGCTTTGTTGATCCCTGGTCCCTGGAAAGCTTTTAAGATTAATCATAGCCCCCTGACCACAGAAGCTATTCTCATAAATGAAAGGGCATTAGTAGAGGCATATGATGCAAGAAAGCAAACTTATACAGCATCAGCAGGGGAAAAAAAAAAAAAAAAACCTCTTCCCATTTTGCCCATCCATTTGCTCCAAACATTTGTCTAGTTCTGCCTTGAATTTATTTAAG
The DNA here is from genome assembly GCF_048544385.1 of Mastigoproctus giganteus. NCBI lineage: Eukaryota > Metazoa > Arthropoda > Arachnida > Uropygi > Thelyphonidae > Mastigoproctus > Mastigoproctus giganteus. Next base: position 112,424,447 of record NC_143583.1, on the reverse strand, counting down.
CTATCAACTTCTATAACGACAGATGGAAGTTTGTTCCAGCTAGCAACCACCCGCTGCATAAAGGCAAATTTACGCACATCTATTCTACAACTGTCTTTCCTCAATTTTTGCATATTACTCTAGAACAAAAAGTCGGATTGAGGCCAAGTTTTCAACTTGTGTTGGTCCTTGGGAAAATTTCAGGTCCAGTTATGATTTCACAATCCCCCTACACACAAAAATTGGTATAAATAATATTTTTGGATTAATTACCAAGAAAAATGTGGATTACTACCAAATTTTCAGCCTATATTTTGTTGGCCCCTGGAATGGTTAAGTTTAATTCCAATTTCATAGCATTCCCTCTCCAGTTTCCCATACAGAAATAAACTATAAATTTGTAACAGGAGCTCTGTTCCCTTTCAAAATTTCAATGCTTGCTTAGAATATTTTAGGAATCTTTGTAACAAACTTTCATGTCAGTGGGTTGACTTAGTTTGTTATAAATCATAAATTATTACCATTTGCAAATGCACCCAAAATGTAACGCATTGTTTATTTACAAACTTGTAGATATTCTTAATGATTGCTTCTGCTGACTTGTACAGCTTCAAAGTTTGGATCCAAATAATTTTTTTAAGTGGGGGAAAGCCAAGTTTAGAGTGAAGAGGAAGTTGAGTAGGCAACATTTTATTTAGAGAAGTTCTAGTTACAGTGTGCCTTTGACCATTTTAGTAAACATCTTGTGTTTATTTTGGATGAAATCATTATAGCAGTATACCAATTAAAATATCTAAGTATAATGCTTGTAACATTCAGGTAGCAGTTGTGTAACCAAGACTGCTTCCTAAGTATGTTACACACTATCTTCAATAAAGATCTTATAAGATTGTGCAGATTTTTCAAAATTGAAACAGAATAAGGGTGGCTCATTTTGAAGTTATCTATCTTGAAAATATCAGCACACCAAATGCACATTAACTCCACACATATGCAAGTAAATACCTTTCTCCACCTTCATGAAAATTTTTGTGTAATATCAAGGTGCTGAATGGTTTCATGTATTTTTTAATTCATTAATTTTATCTATATCTATTGTACAAGCTATTAATAAAAAATATTCTTGTAATACATATATAATTGTTTTTAACAATTATATATGTATTACATAACCTATATATATATACAATTATATATGTACATTAAGGAATACTTACAGGTGGTGAACATGCAATACAGTTTTCAAATGATTTTGTAGCAGGAAGTATATGTTGAAATCTAAATAAGAATCCTCTAATCTGATGAGGAATAATTCCAAGGAGCGATATTAAATTTGACTCTACATTAAAGCTCTCATCACTTGAACTGGTAGCTGGGGCTTCAGCACTGTAATAAAATAATTTTAGATGAAAATAGGCATTATATGTCTGCAACTACAGAGGAAATTCAAGCTCTTCACAAAATGTACAATGGCCCCGAAGTTAAATTTCATGGAGAAAATTTTTTCAGTGCAGTCAGAATATTTTTATAAAACAGCACCAGATGCTGCTTGGTTAGTCTATTTAAAGAACAGAATGGAAAAAGTATTAGCGATGGTCATTTTGCTATGTGCTAAATCACTAGGACCCTATTTATTTTGTTGGTAGCAGATGAAGTGAGGGCTGTGCCAGGAGTCAAAACAAATCAAAATATTCTCCTTCCAAATAATTTTTTATCAACTTATCAATAGCACATTTAGTGTGACACATTTGGAAAGAAACCTAATGTCCTATCAAGCACATTAAGTACACTGCTTTACAAAACTTTAACAGTCACAAAATGAAGCATATCATGGAAGCCATTCAAAATATTCTAATTGAAAGTTTACATGTAGATGATCTTTAACAAATATAGATTGGTAAACATAAAATGACAATGAATATACATGCACAAATCACAGAGAACCACTGGTTGATAGTGAAGGGATATGGCTCTCCTTAACTGCAATATAAGACCCACAAAAATGTGCATGCTATGGGCAATGTGGATTTTGTGTGGATCTTTAAGTGAGTTTTTAGATAAAAAGAACTTTTACAAGTAGTTTGTAAGGTTTGTTCAGGGGCATATGAGGCAGAAAAACCTGATAAGCCATAAAATTTATTTTTAGTTTTACAACTTTACTTTTTTAAATAACATAACATAACATAAGATGTGGTGGCAGTAGATAATAAGAGGCCTGTTTCCTGATGGCAGGGGTGGAAAACCTACCATATGTTTTTGATTTGAATATATCAGAAAGCAGCTGGGGAAAAGTGTATAAAAAGTAGACATAGGAAATAAATAGGTAAGGAAGATTAGTTTAAGTAAATAAGAAATAGTTTTTTTTTGTGTGAATGCATTTTACTCAGAAAGCAAAAAGTTAGGTTACAAAGGTAACTTAGATGATGATCTGTGGAAGCACACTAAGCTCCTATATAGATAGAAAGACAGAAATTGTGGAAGTTGTCAGAGTAGACATATAGCACTGAGGACAGGAGACTGTGCTGACCATGCTGTATGAATAATGGTGTTTATCGGCAGATAGCAAGCAATCCTAGTTCTGTATGATGAAACCACCCAATAATGAACCAACAATGTTCCTGTATAGATATAGATATTACCTGTATACTCTGTGCACAGTTACTGTACCCTCTGAAAGCATATAAGGTTGGAATGCCAATTAGTAGTAGTAGTAATAATGGAGGCATGTGATGCAAGAAAGTATCCATATGAGCTTATGTAGCATCAGCCAAAAAAAAAAAGAAAAAACCAATTTCACACATCCATTCCCTTTAAAAGTTTGTACAGTTCCTCCTTGACTTTATTTATTTTTTTTTTATGAAAACCCCAAACACGAAAGGTATCAAAACCTATAGTACTTAGTACGTGCATGGGTTGAAAGAGAAGTATGGGGGGAGGCTCTAGAGACTAAACATGGGTTTCGCCACTTCAAGCCTCCAATAAGCAAAGTGGTGGTATTTCACCAATTGACGAAAGTCATCTATTTAAGCCATCAACTTCCACGACAGATGGAAGTTTGTTCCAGCAATTAAACACCCCCCCCCCCCGGCTAAAGTCAAATTTCCACACATCTATTCTATAACTGTCTTTCTTCAATTTGAATTTATATCCCCTCTGGTTCATAACCTCAGAAAGCAGAAGAATCCCATCAGAATTCAGCATTCTCAACACATTCAAGGCCTTACACACTTCAATCAGATCACCTCACAGGTGCCTAGTCTCCAGCTGCTGCAATTTGCAGAACTTAAGCCATTCTTAGCAAGAGGACACCTTCATCCCACTCACCAATCTTGTTGCCCTTCTCTGTACATGCTCAAGCAACTCTACATCCTTCCTAAAATGAGGCCTCCAGACCTGTACACTACTCAAGGCATGGCCTAACCATTGCTTTATACAAAAGGATATCACCTCCATTTCCCTACTAGCAAAATTCCTGTATATCATTGACAAAACCCCATGACCTACTCTAGCAGTCAGTCTGCACTGCTCAGAAAATTTCATATCTGACTTCACAATTACGCCCAGGTCTTTTTCATTTTCTACCACCCTTAACACACAGTTGGTAAGTTTCTCTAGGGTTATTTCTACCCATATGCAGTACCTTGCATTTGTCAATGTTAAACTTCAGTTGCCACTTCTCAGCCCATCTGCTCAAATTTTCTAGATCCTGTTGCAGTAGCATACTATCATTAGTGTCATTAACAACCCTGCCAACCTTTGTATCATCTTCAAACTTGGACATTAAGCCTGATATATACCTTCATCAATATCATTAATAAATATACAAAACAACAGTAGGCCCAACACCGAACCCTGGGGGACACCACTAATAATAATGCAGCATCCATCGCTGCTCTTATGTTTAACTTCAAGAATTCAGCTCACCGTTGATCTCAGTTATTACAAAATCATTAAGCACCCTGTTACAGTCTGATCAGGATATTAGCCTTGAAGGCTAATAGCCTCGAAGAAATTAATATGAGGGGCCTGACTAGCCCAACTCAATGTCAGAGCTCATTCCTGTGCATCAGGCAACACAGTAGCAATCTCCAAGGCAGAATGCGCCGGTCCCAAAGGATATAGTTATTGTTGGTGACTTTATTGTCAGGGAGACAGGTAATATTGTAGTTTTAAATGTTTTTCACCAACCTTATGTAGAAATAAAACACAAAGAAAACAAAAACTGGAATCTTGATAACTGTATTTATAATATAACTTATTATAAATACAGTTATCAAGATTCCAGTTTTTGTTTTCTTTGTGTTTTATTTCTACATAAGGTTGGTGAAAAACATTTAAAACTACAATATGAACATACCCAACCTCAGAGGCCTGTTTGAAGAAAAAAAAAAAAAAAAAAAAAAAGGACAGGTAATATATTGTGTAAAAAAGGATAGATGGAATAGGACCAAAGTATGTCTGCCAGGGTCAAAAGTTGATGACGATGTAGAGCATATATCATCTTTTAAGGGCACAAAGGGTGATATTGTATACATTGGCACCAATGACATTAGGAGTAGAAGATCTGCAGATTTACTTAACAAGTACAGGTCAATTTTCCAACAAAGTCACGAGTTAGGGTTAAATTTGAAAGTGTCTGCAATTCTGCCCAGACACGATAGGAGGGAGTACATGATGAGAGCCTTTTCAATCAATTTGGCCCTGGAGGGAATGTGCAAGGATCATGGGGTAGAATTTTTTTCAGCGTGGTCTGTGCTGGTTAACAGGAGAGATTGCTTCTACAGGGATGGGATACACTTAAATAGAAAGGGTGCAAGAATATTTGCTGATGCTATTGAGGCAGTGTTAGGTGGAAAATTGCTAACTTGGGGGGATTCACAGACTAAAATCACAGGCAGAGGTGAAGGTGATTCTTGCACTACTTCTATTAGAATAAGCAGCAGCCTAGAGCGAGGGGTGTGTGTGTGTGGGGGGGGTTCAGGGACTGATGGCAGTCATCGTGAAACAGGTTATATGGATGTGTTAGGGTGAATAAGAATAGGTGCATGTATACCAATGCTAGAAGCATAGTAAATAAATTTGAAGTGTTGGTCAAGACATCAAAGGCGGATATTGTTTGGATATCAGAGACGTGGTGTCACACAGATATTAGGAATGCAGAATTGGAATTTGGGGAGTACAGAAAGGATAGGAAGGGAGGAGAGGTTATGCTGTTAATTAAGCAAAACATAAAATCAAAAGAAGTGCATCCAGTTGATATAGATGGACAGTGCACTGTTGAGTCAGTTTGGTGTGACATAAGCACTGCAAAAGCAAAAATAAGAGTAGGAGTGTGTTATAGGTCTAATGACTTGAATGAGTACAATGAACAATTGTACAGAGAAATAGAGTGGGCTAGTAAATCAGAATGTCTTATAATGGAGGATTTTAACTTCCCAGATATTGACTGGAACTTGTTGGTTGGTCACTCGCACACTAGTAAGACTTTTATGAATTTACTGGCTGATTGTTTTCTGCAGCAGCATGTTCGAGAGACAACCAGAGAGAGTAATACTCTTGATCTGGTTATCAGCAGTGATCATTTGTGTATTAAGAATTTGCAGATAAAGAATTTGGCAGTGATCATAGTGTACTAATGTGGTATTTACTTAAAGATATAATTACCATCAGGGGTAAAGGAAAGGGTTTTTGTTTCCATAAAGGTGACTACAGTGGTCTCAGATATAAAGGTGACTACAGTGGTCTACAGTGGGATCAACTGATGATGTTGCCAACAGCAAATTCTAAGTGGGAAGCATTCAAGGAATTAATCGCGGAAGCTACTAAACGTTTCATACCTATTAATTGTTGTTCAAGCTTTAGGCCTAAATGGTTGTCAAATGGACTAATGAGAGTCATGGCAGAGAAGAAAAATGCATGGGATACATATAAATTATCAGGCGACACAGAAGTCTACGGCAGATATAAGCTAGTCTGTAATCAAGTCACAAAGGTGGTTAGGCAGGCGAAGGCAGATTACGAGAAATCTTTGGCAAAGGATGCTAAGAAAAACAGCAAGGATTTCTTTACTTATATAAACTCTAAAAGGAAAGGGATGAATCAGATTGGTCTACTTGATAATGATGGTTCGACTATTGATGATCCTGCTCAGATAGCAAACAAACTGAATGAGTATTTTGCATCTACATTCACACATGAGGAGTTATTATGGATTGAAAATACCAGAAGGTTATCAAATTGTAGCAGGGTGCTTAATGATTTTGTAATAACTGAGAGCAAAGTGGAGAAATTGTTGAAGTTAAACAACATAAGAAAGGCACCTGGGGTGGATGGGATCTATCTAGTTATATTAAAGGAGGCAGCAAAGAAACTAAGCAAACCCGTAGCCATAATTATGAGAGCATCCTTGGACTCAGTGGAGGTCCCCACGGACTGGAGATGTGCAAATGTATCCCCAATTCACAAAGGGGGATTGAAGGGTGACACGAGTAATTACAGGCCAATTAGTTTAACTTCTGTTCCGGGTAAAATAATGGGATCACTGGTTAAAGATGCATTGCAGGATCATCTAGACAAGACTGCAGCAATAATTCAGACACAGCATGGGTTTGTTATGAGAAAGTCTTTTCTGACAAATTTGATTGGATATTATAATGTGGTTACAAAGGAACTGGATGCAAAAAATAATTTTTATATATACTTGGATTTCAGGAGAGCTTTTGACACTGTTGCGCATGAAAGACTACTGTACAAATTGGAGCAGAATGGTTTTAGGGATAAGTTGCTACAATGGATAAAAGGATGGTTGAGTTGGAGAAGACAGAGGGTGGTAATCAATGGGCGCTGCTCTTCATGGACTAATCATCTATTAGCGGAGTATCATCTATATGTTATTAGTGTAGTCCCACAGGGTTCGGTGTTGGGTCCACTGTTGTTTTGTATATTTATCAATGATATTGATGAAGGTATATCAGGCTTAGTGTCGAAGTTTGCAGATGATGCAAAGGTTGGCAGGGTTGTTAATGACAGTAATGGCAGTGTGCTACTGCAACAGGATCTAGATAATTTGGAAAGATGGGCTAAGAAGTGGCAACTGAAGTTTAACATTGACAAATGCAAAGTACTGCATATGGGTAGAAGAAGTAACCCCAGAGGAACGTACCAACTGTGTGGTACAGCCAGGCCTCGCATAACGCGAGTTCGATTAACGCATGTTTCAGTTACCGCTATTTGAAATAATCATACCACTTTTCACTTTACTCGATGCAAATTTCCAGTTAACGCGATCTCTTTTTTTATGCGATAGTTGAAAAATATTTGAATTACACATTAAGCTTACTGGACATTGGACGAGCAATAAACACACGTTTGCCTGCTGCCCGCCTCAGTGTGTTCCATCCGCTAATTAAGTCAATGCAGACTTGCAGTCAAAAATTCTAATTTTTAAATGAGCCAGATGAAAATGTTACCACAAAGGAGATAACGGTAAAAGAACTAGATGAAATCTTTCGTATCGCAGAGAATCTCAAACAAAAGGTGTGAGGTTCTCTGCGATATTTATTTCGCCAGGACCCAGAGAAGATTGTTGGCTATCAGAAATTGATTGATAAAAAGAGGAAGTCAATGCTGTTCAAATATTTCCACAACAGTCATTTCTTCATTGTGTATTTTATGTCAGAGGTTCCCAAACTTTCTCAGTTCACGGTGCTGTGAGTGTCTCAGTAATTTTTTCACGGTACACCTAGACCAAAAGAAATATCTAACAGTTCCGTTTATAGTTAGGTCCAAACAACTTAATAAGAATTGTTGAAACTGTGAACTACCTCAAGCTAGTAGTTCGCGTGGTGTCCGACAGATGTTGAGTATCGCTGTGCTTCCATCGAAAATTTAAAATATTCCGCGGCGCACAGTTTGGGAACCGCTGTTTTATGCAATAAACATTTAATTCCATAATTATTTTCATTATTACATTGTATACAGTTAAAAAGTTATTTAAAAGGTATTTTTAAAATTCTTTATAGATATTCCAGAAGTCAAGGTCAAGGACCAATTATAATTTTTCTATTGATTATTATATTCGATTAACGCGTTTCCGTTTTGCGCGATGCATTCCCGGGACGAATTAATCGCGTTAATCAAGGCCAGCCTGTACTACACTTAGGGTGGCAGAAAATGAAAAGATCTTGGAGTAATTGTGCAGTTAGATATGAAGTTTTCTGAGCAATGCAGACAAGCTGCCAGAGCAGGTCATGGGGTTTTGTCAATGATATATAGGAATTTTGCTAGCAAGGAAAAGGAGGTGATTGTCTCTCTGTATAAGGCAATGGTCAGGCCACGCCTTGGGTACTGCATACAGATCTCGAGGCCTCATTTTAGGAAGCATGTAGATTTGTTTGAGCATGTACAGAGAAGGGCAACAAGATTGGTGAGGGGAATGAAGGGAACCTCTTACCAAGAGAGAGGCTTAACCACTGCAAATTGCAGTGGCTGGAGACTAGGCACCTGCGAGGTCATCTGATTGAGGCCTTGAATGGGTTGAGCATGCTGAATTCTGATTGGATTCTTCCACTTGTTTAGATTACGAACCTAAGGGGGCATAAATTCAAATTGAGGAAAGACAGCTGTAAAATAGATGTGTGTGAATTTGCCTGTAGCCAACGGGTGTTAATTGCTGGAACAAACTTCCATCTGTTATTGTGGAAGTTGATAGGTTAAATAAATTTAAGGAGGAACTGAGCAAACATTTAGAGGGAACGGTTGTGTGTTTTTTTTTTTTTTTTTTAGCTGTTGTTACATAAGCTCATACGCTTGCTTTCTTACCTCACATGCCATGCCACGATTACTATTACTATAAATTTAAGGCTGAGCTGGACAGGCATTTGGAACGAATGGAGGGGTGAAATAGGAGGGTTTTTTTTGCTAATAAACTTCTGGCATTTTCCTCCCTTTTTTAATAACTCCTCATGTATGAATGTAGATGCTAAATACTCATTCAGATTATCAGCTATCTGAGCAGAATCATCAACAGTCGAACCATTGATATCAAGTGGCCCAATCTGATTCATCCCCTTCCTTCTAGAGTTTATGTAAGTAAATAAGTCCTTGCTGTTTTTCTTAGCATCCTTTGCCAAAGATTTCTTGTAATCTGCCTTCGCTTGCCTAATCTCCTTTGTGACTTGATTACAGACCAGCTTATATCTGCCATAGGCTTCTGTGTCGCCTGATAATTTATATGCATCCGATGCATTTTTCTTCTCTGCCACGACTCTTATTAGTTCATCTGACCTCCATTTAAGCCTAGAACCGTATTTCATGGGATCGGTATGAAAAGCCTATTAGCTTCCATGATTAGTTCCTTGAATGCTTTCCACTTAGAATTTGCTGTTGGTGACATCATCAGTTGGTCCCACTGTACAGAATTTAAAAACTGTCAGTCCACTGTAGTCACCTTTACGGAAGCAAAAACCCTTCCCTTTACTCCTGATGGTAATTATATCTTTAAGTAAATCTCACATCAGTACTCTGTTATCACTGCTACCTAGTGGTTCCTTTATCTGCAAATTCTTTATACATGAATAATCACTGCTGATAACCAGATCAAGAGTATTATCCTCTCTGGTTGCCTCTCCAACATGATGCTGCAGAAAACTATCATCCAATAAATCCACAAAAGTCTTGCTAGTGTGCAAGTGACCAATCCACAAGTTCCAATCAATATTTGGGAAGTTATTCCTCCTCCCCATTATAACACAATCTGATTTACCTGTCCATTCTATTTCTCTGTACAATTGTTCCTTGTACCCATTAGGCCTATAATATACTATTACTCTCATTTTTGTTTTCCCAGTGCTTATGTCACACCAAACTGACTCAACATTGCAACTAAATTAATCTTTTAGTCTGTGAATCCCCAAAACTAGCAGTTTTCAGACCCACATAAAGCTGCCTTGAAAGCATCAGCAAATATTCTTGCAACCTCTCTATTTAAGTTTATCCCATCCCTCTAGAAGCAGTCTCTCTCATGACTTGTTTTCATCGTTAACCTGTACTTGCTAAGTAAAGCTGCAAATCTACTCTTAATGTCATTTGTGCCCTTAAAAGACATCATCAACTTTTGCTCCTACCCTGGTCCTATTCCGCCTATCCTTTTTACACAATATATTACCTGTCTCCCTAACAATAGTCACCAACAATAACTAGCTCCTGTGGGACCAGCGCATTCTGCCTTAGAGATTGCCACTGCATTGCCTGATGCACAAGAGTGAGCTCTGGCATTGAGTTGGGCAGCTGAGAGCCTGATGGGTTCCCATTTTAATACCTTTAAGTGCATCTACCCAACTTTTCAAACTCTTATAAGCACCAATCAGAATGCTGAGTTGGCACCTAATTTCTTGACACTCTCTGCACCTAGCACACACAAAGAGATCTTCTTTGGCTCGATCATATCGTGTTCCAGAGAGTTCTGCAAACATTTCACAAGTTGAACATTTTTTAGGCTGTGATGCATAGGAGAATCACCCCCTTGGTTCTCCCCTGAGTCACAGCACTCCTGCTACTTTGTGCCCATTGCTTTGTTGCTGTAGTCTGGGGAATGATATTAAAATTAACAATGAAAATTATTAAATTGAATTAATTAATTAATTATCAATTCTACACTATCTAATAGTTTCCTAAATGCATTGATTCGTATTATGCTATCTAGTTTTACCTTAAAGCTACCTATTTACCAAAATTCAAAATTTGAATTCCCTACCACTCACTATACAAAAACAATGGCTGAAAGATTCAAACGAAACAACGGATTTACATATATTAAGTAGTAACCTACAAAAACTCTATCTAAATTAAAAATAACGAGCGTAACTAGAACTATAAAGCTACTTATAAAGTACAATATAATATGACAATTAAGTAAATAAAATAGCAAAACACTGATTTTTTTTTGGAGCTTGTAGTTCTGTCCAAATTCAAAGAGTTTGGGCAGAACACTTGTTTGTGTTGCAGTTTCCATATTTCTCTGAGAACTGTAAAGTGTTAATTTTACAAATGTAAAAAGATCTGTGGTTTGGCTAATAAAGCTCTCAAAGAATGCAAAATTCATTTGTGAAAGAGGAACATAAAACTCCTACATGTGTAATGTCTGCTTATGGATTAAAAGAATGATACTTACCCATCTGGATGTTGTAGGATATTAATCATCATCTCCACTGCTAAAGCAGCCGCGATAAAAGATACACCAGGTCTAGTAACTGTGCACTGTTGATCCAAAGTTCTATCCTGTGTAGACTGTTCAATTAAAAAAAAGTATATTTTTTTCAAAAACATATTTTCACTAGATATACAGGGTGATTCACTACCAGTGTGACAAACTTTCAGAAGTGTAGGGGGCACAAAGATGAATCGGAATCACATAGCATTGCAGGGTCCAAAATGCCTTCGTAATGCGATAGAGAATGTTGAAAGGGAGGTCGCGTGAACAGTGATCCTGTTGGAAGTCAGCATTTGCGAACCGGTTCCCGAGGCAGTAGGATGTACGAGCATTCAAATGTTGAACTGGCCGACATGCACCTTGCGTATGGAGCTGCGGACTGTAACGGACGCACCACTCTGCGCTTGTACCAGGAACGTTTCCCGCACAGGCGTGCTCCTCATCATACGATTTTTGCACGTGTGCACAGAAGGTTACGTGAGACTGGTTGTTTCACGAGAGGTACCATGAATCGAGAGCGAACGACGAGGCCGCCAGACAATGAGGAGAATGTCCTACGTTTTGCAGAAGGCAATCTGAGTACGAGTACTCGAGTGATAGGCCAACGATTGGGTATTTCCCAATCCACTGCATGGAGGATACTGTCAACAAACCAAATGAGTTCATACCATCTGCAACGCATCCAATCATTGGAGCCTGTGGATTATCCACTCCGGAGGACTTTTGCTACTTAGTTTCTTCAAAAGAAACGGTTCACAAATGCTGACTTCCAGCGGGATTGCTGTTCACGCGACCTCCCGTTCAACGTCCTCTACCGCATGACGAAGGCATTTCGGATCCTGCAATGCTATGTAATTCCGATTGTCTTTGTGTCCCCTACACCTCCTGCAAGTTTGTTGCACTGGTAGTGAATCACTCTGTATATGTAAATTATTTTCTCTTACATTGGTGATATGAAAGTATGCAGACTGAAGGAGAGAGATATGAAGAATAAGAGTAATGAGTGATGGAAATCTCAAAAAAAGCAATTTAATGCAATTACTGTTGCCAATGGATACACTGATACAGGTTTTTCTTTTTTTTTTTTTTCTTTTCTTTTCTGCAAAAGTAGTTGAGGTGAGCATACAGGTTAGTTGTGGGTTCTTATAAACCCACAACAACCATGATATTGCAGTCAGTTTTGGCAAAAGCCAAAACTGACTGCAATATCATGGAAAGTAAGGGGGAATTACTGAATTAGACGTGGTTGGTTTTTTATTGGCAGTGATTTCCACATTTTCCAGTTGAAAAATGTGAAACCACCCATTCAAGATGTTACAGTTAAAAAAAAAAAAAAAAAAAAACACCATAAAAACACATTTTCTAATATGCTTTTAAGGATTATAAATTAATAAATTTGATGACACCGAAATACCAGTTAAATTAACAAATGCCAACATAATAGGAATAATATCCATGAGTGATGAGAAAGCAAGATTAGGATTATCCCATTCATAGAAACCAGTATTGAGGAATAAGGAATATGATGACAATTAATGAAAATGGATTGGGAGAGCACATATGAGTGTAATAAGATAATGTGGGGGGGGACTTCACTAAAAATGATCGGCAATGTTCTGTTCTAAATGGAACATAACAGTAAAATTTTTTTTCCAATAGAGATATGTTAGAATTAGTATATTTTTTAACACTGATTTTGAAGCCCATGTTTTTGATTTAATATAGATCTTAACTGCTCTCATAAATTTATATTAAATAATTTGTAACTGAAGTTTCACACTGCTTATATACAGGGTGTCTCAAAAATATTGGTACAAATGTTTAGGGGAGGTAGGTAACATCTAAAGGAATGTGAATCGCATAGGAACCCATAACCGGAAACATCATTGTAAGTCGGTACATGGCGCTGTTCATCAGTTCGCGAGAAGGAAAATTTCTGGTTTACTCATTCAAGCAGTAGTCACCGCACGAAGAGCTTGCATCGATATACGAACTGTGAGCTGGCAGACATGCACCTAGTGTATGGATTAGCAGAGGGCAATGGACAAGCCGCTCAACGAATTTATGGAGAACGCTTCCCAGACAGACATGTATCGGACCACCGTTTGTTTGCATGTGTGCATCAAAATTTGTGCTATTATGGGTCATTTAGCGGTAACAGGAGTGGTGCGGGCAGACCACGTTCGACGAACTCCCGCCATGGAAGAAAGTGTGTTGAATGCCGTCCAGAATAATCCTACTACCAGCACACGTGACGTTGCCTCTGCCTTAGGAGTGTACAGTGTACAGTGTGTCTGGCACGACGATTCCTTACACCCATTTCATCTCTAAAGGATTCAAGTTACTGCTCCCCCAAGATCATCATGCACATGTGGCTTCTGCGCAGTGGCTTCTCCAAGAAAATGTTCAAGACTTGAATTTTCCAGCCTATGTTTTGTTCACGTATGAGGCTTATTTCACCCAGGAAGGCTTATTCAATCAGCACAATGCTCATGTGTGGGCTCACGAAAACCCACATGGTGTGCACCCCCATGCGGCACAACATCGCTTCACAATAAATGCGTGGGCAGGTATGGTCGGTGACTGCTTAGTCGGCCCATACCTGTTACCATCCCACATGAACTCCACTAAATATCGGATCTTTCTTGAACAAGTTCTACCAGTGTTACTTGACGATGTTACAGCAAATGCGAGACACAACATTTGGTTTCAACATGACGGGGCGCCTGCCCATTGTGGAAGGTGTGTTCGTGACCATTGGAACAGATGTCGATGGATTGACCATGGTGAACCCGTTGCCTGGCCCCTACGCTCACCTGATTTATCGAGCCTTGATTTCTTTCTGTGGGGGCCTCAAATCTATTATGTATGAATCGTCTGTGGAGACGGAAATGGTTTTTTTTTTTTTTTTAAGGAGCATTAGCAACTAAGGCCATATTGCTCCGGGGATAATGCGGTGGTTATTCCCTGACCTTTCAGCATCCTCCGTATTTGGTGGACACGGGCTCAAACCCTGGTCTAATCAAGAAGCACGTGCTACACACTGCTGCTCCTGCCCACCTGGCTACGGAGGCGCCTGACGGAAATGGATCTCGGGGTGAGACTTGTCTGCGCTGCTGCTCCTGTCAAAGAAACTCCAGGTGTGTTCGACTGAGTCCGCCAATCCATGCTGTGTCGGTGTCATGCATGCTTCGCGTCTCATGGTGGAACCTTCGAGCATCTGTTGTAACATCGTGAAATGCATCCATCTCGTACTCCATTGTTAATATTATGTCAAATAAATGTTTGCCACTAATTACTGTCTTGTGTCATTTCTGCTTCTTGTGTCTCTGCTACTACTTTCCCGTGACGTTTCCGGTTATGGGTTCCTATGCGATTCACATTCCTTTAGATGTTACCTACCTCCCCTAAATGTTTGTACCAATATTTTTGAGACACCCTATATAATTAATATCTTATGAATTTTAGATTTAAATGAACATACATTTTACTCTGCTTTATAACTTTCTAATGTGGCTGAAAATAAAACTAAAGTCATGAAAATTTACAGCCCAGAAACCTTGTGATTCTAGTCTAATGCTCCCCAATATGCCCTTCAACACATTCTTCATCTGGGGAAATTTTCTGGATTAATTACATGGCTGCTTCATATATGAACACATGATGCTACACAGAGGAACAGTATTCTTGACCTTATTTTTACTATGGATTCAATTAATACTGAGAACTTTTGCATTATGGAATCAATTCTAAAACAGATGCTAGTGAGAATATACACCAATGAGCCAAAACATTATGACCAGCAAGTCGTTATGCAAATCGAAGCAACTGCCGGTGAACAATGGCATGTGCGCGGGTCGGGACATGGTATAAAAAACACCTGATGCTGAGCCGTTAATCAGTGTTACTCTCGTTCTTCAGATGGGAAAGGAAGCAGACTTAAACAAGTTTGATAAAGGCCAAATTGTAATGGCCAGATGACTGGGTCAGAGCATATCCGAAACAGCAGCACGGTTGGTGGGATGCTCATAGTCAGCTGTGGTTAGTATCCACCAAAAGTGGTCCGAGGAGGGGGAACCCACAAACTGCCGGCGAGGTGTTGGATGAGGATGGATCATCGATACTCTAGGTGAGTGAAGGCTCTCCCGGAAGGTATGTGGCAACAGAAAGGCGACTGTGGCGAAACTCGCCGGTAATTGGAATGCTGGTGACGGGAGTAATCTGTCACAACACACAGTACATTGAACTCTGCTGAAAATGGGGCTGCATAGCCGCAGGCCAGTCAGAGTGCCCATGTTAACCACGGTTCACTGGCAACAGCACCTACAACGGGCAGTTTTTTTTCAGTTTATGTATAATTGTCTCTGGTGGCACCCAGACTGATGTCCATCTCCACCTATATTCATGTATCCAAGTGGAACATCCAAAAAAAAAAAATAATAAAAATAAATAAATAAAATATATAAAAAACAGTAGACAGACCACTTATCCACCAGGAAGTAGGCAACACACAGGCAACCACATCCCGGTGTCCGTCCCTCCTGCATGTCAGTCTACTATACTGTCTGTGTAAGTATCACAAAAATCCCGCACCCACCAGCAGTTGTGTAAGTCTGATGGGTGCCAGCGTCTCCTGATTCTAAGCTGCCAAACCTTGCCTATGCCAGCTTCGATGCTCGCATGCCTACAATGGGCATGCAAGCATCGAAACTGGACCTTGAGTGATTGGAAGAAGATCATCTGGTCTGATGAATCATGTTTCCTGTTGCACCATGTGGACGGCTGGGTACGTGTGCGTTGTTTATCTGGGGAAGTGATGGCGCTTGGATGTACTGTGGGACGAAAAAAAAGCTGGTGGGTGGCAGCAGTGTCACGTTTGGGCAACGTTTTGCTATGATACCCTAGGTCCAGTCATCCATGTGCCGGGCACTCTGATGTCTACCACCTACCTAAACATCGTTGCTGACCGGGAACACCCTTTCATGGCAATGGCCTTCCCCTCTGGCGGTGCCGTCTTTCAGCAGGATAATGTGCCATGCCACACCACCCGGATTGTTTGAGACTGGTTCACGGAACATGA
The DNA here is from genome assembly GCF_048544385.1 of Mastigoproctus giganteus. Lineage (NCBI taxonomy): Eukaryota > Metazoa > Arthropoda > Arachnida > Uropygi > Thelyphonidae > Mastigoproctus > Mastigoproctus giganteus. The sequence goes on along the minus strand of NC_143583.1, from coordinate 112,408,179 downwards.
GGAAGACTTTCAAGTATTGCCCTGGTCTCCAAATTCCCCAGACATCAATCCCATCGAGCATCTGTGGTTTGCGTTGGAACAGCAACTCCAATCTGTGGCGTCTCAACTACAGACCTTACAGGAGTTAAAGGATCTGCTGGTTACGTGTTGGTAGCAGATACCACAAAACACATTTAGAAATCTTGTAGCATCCATGCCTTGCTGGGTACGAGCTGTTTTGGCTGCGTGTGGAGGACCAACATCATATTAGGTAGGTGGTCATAATGTTTTGGCTCATCGGTGTATTGTTTGAATAGAGAATCATAATTCAGAGAATAACTTCGAGTCCACTCAGAACTTAACTATTATTTAGCTGTCCATTCTCATCTCTAAAAGTATTACGGTTGTAATTAATATTTATAATGGGATGTGGATTCATGTGGTGATTATTTTTATTATTATTATTTTTTTGTGATGTGTAGTAAGATAAAATTAAATTTTTGTTATATTTTTAGATAAGTCCAACAACTGAAATGGCTTTATCATGTACATATGTGCGTGGGGGAAGAGTTATACATTATTTTTTTTATTTGTTTATTTATTTGCTTTTTTTTTGGGGAAAGGGATAGAGGTTACTTCTTTTCTTCTTATTATTCAGTTGTTGCCATACATAGTACAGGGATGGAACTTGGATAGTAGATGGTGGTAAGACATTTCTGTTTAGTTATTTTATTTTTATTAGAAAAAGGCGGCACCCAGAACGTAAGTTTAAATCCGCCTAACAACTCTCAACTGAGTACCTCACATCCTTCATAAAATGAATAAATTAATTAAACATTATAAAAACATAAAATATATAAATTATTAAAAACATAATAATAAATAAATAAAAGACAACACAATTTACACTAGCAACTCATCCATATCTTAAACAATTGTGGTTACCAAGAACATCATAAACAGACTTTTAAAACTAAGTATTGTCCAGGTCTTCCTGGTAAAACAAATCTTCATATTGTCCAATTTTATCTTCAGACTTGATTGAGGCAGAACCGGGCTTGCCCTCAGAATCAGTCTCTTCCTCCAAGCAAAACCTTCTTTTGCAAAGGCCTGGAGTGCTGCAAGATTACTTTGTTTGAATTAGTTTTCCACTGCAGCTGGGGAGAATCCCTGGATGTTATTACTCAGCTGTTCTCTGGATTCATCATATATTGCACAGTCGAAGAGTATGTGGGACCAGTTCTCCTTCGCTCCACAGAAACAGAGGTCTGAATCCGGATGCCTAAACTGAAACAATTTCTCATTGGCCCCATGTCCTGTGACTAGATAGCAGGTTTCCATCGTGAGAGTAAACCATTTTGTAACAGATTTTGCCATGGCAAAGGTAACATTTGGTATGAAGTTTTTCGTGACTAGTCCCTTGTTGATTGTGTCTCATTGTGTCTGCCATATATGAACTAGCTCATTAGAACAGCGTTAAGTGGATGTTAAGGTGGATGCCTAGGAGAAGTCCCCACTGGACAGAGTTCAGCTTCTTTAATTTTACAATTAACTGCCCGATGAAACCATGCCCCTTCAGTGAACATGACTATGGGAAGGAACACTGTTTTGTAGTAAAGGAGTATTGTGTGCTTGGAGAAACCTCAAGTTTTACTCCATTTCTGTTTAGTTAATGGTTCCGCTAATGCGAGTCCTGTCACATTAGATTGCATCTATGGCAATCCTTAAGATTGCTGTGGAATTGTCACATAGGTGCCACCACTACAGTGAACAGCTGCATGTATACACAAGCAATTATATTGATACACCAACCGTGTTGTATTAAAATAATAATTTACCTTTAATACTGCAAAATATTGTACATATATATTTACAATTGAAACTATTTACAATAAAATAAAATAAAAGTGATAAAAGCATTATAAAACGTTAAAATATATTAAAATACGTTAAAATACTGGATACCGAAGCTTTCAGAGGCATCCGCCTCCTTTCTAAACAGTACATTTTTACTTGCAACATATCCTTAAATAATAGCAGGTTCACGGCTCACATGGTTCCACAGGCGCATAGGCGGTATTCCCCCCATGCGTACTAGAACCGGAAATGGCTCGGGAGCGTGCCAGGTGGAATCGGTCATCCCGTCTGAGTATTACAGCCTCAAGGAGGGGATGCATACGAACTCCCCTGTCTCTGTTAATGGTATTGTTCTCAGATGAACAAATTTGTAAGCTCTCAAGCCATTTGCAGTCCCAAAATCTATGAGCATGGTCGACGATGACAGCTTCGTCTGGGGAGATCTGATGATGCTTCTACCAAAAATGTCCCGCCACAGCAGACTTCCCATAATCCGTGGTCTTTATAGCATTCATATGTTCCCCCAGACGGTCCTCGAACCGGCACGTTGTTTCACCAACATAACACTCCCCACAATCCAGGCATTTAATCTCATATACTACCCCACTACTACAATCTTTTGTTATGGGGTCTTTAACCTGGGACACCACTGTATGCAACCTCCATACCGGAAGCTGCACACAGCATGTCTGGCAATCCCGTAATACTAGTGCTAAACGCTCAGTAAGGTCCGGATAGTAGGGAATATAAGCTGTGGCAACTGGTGTGAAAGGCTCTCTATGATACTCCACACCTCTAATGTATCTGTCCATGACCTTCTGGGGGTAGCCGCATTTCTTGAGGTCTGCTGTGACTCGTCTAATTTCCTCTTCTCTGTCCCCGGGGGTAGTGCAGTGGGACCAAACCCTATCCAATAATGCTTTAGCGACACTATTGTTTATGTTGATTAGTTTGTGCAAACTATAATGAGTGTATTGGGCTTGGCACATGGGCTTCCTATAGACTCTAGTATTTAACCTAAGGCCTTCTCTATAGACCAATACATCAAGGAACGGTAGGGTACCATCAACTTCCACCTCTGAGGTAAACTGAATGAATGGGGAGAAACTATTGAGAAAACTAAGAACCTCATCCTCTTCTCCCTCTCCAAATAATGGTAAACGTGTCATCGACATACCTTTTTCATTTGCGCATGGGGGGGGATCCAACCCATCAAAAATCCTGGTTTCCAATTCTTCCATAGCCAAATTTGCTACAATGGCACTTATGGGAGAACCCATTGCTGCGCCGTGAACCTGCTTATACATAACATCCTGAAATACCATAGTGGTGCTGGACAGACAAAGCTCCACACCACTACAAATATCTTCTACATTAAGGAGAGTCCTGATACTTAGGGTATCATCTTTCTCTAGTGCCATTCTTACACCTCGTACACCATGTTCGATGGGAATGCACGTAAAGAGAGAGACTTTTCATTATGACATCAAAAGATATCATAATCTCACTCTCTTCTATACTCTGTTCCTTTACAAATGTCACAAAGTCCTTACTGTCCTTAATAGTAAAGATGGAACGCCCAACTATGGGAGAAATCAACTTAGCTAAACATCTGGATAAAGCATGGGTAGGACTACCAATAAAAGATACGATCAGTCTGAGTGGGACCCCCTTCTTATGTGTTTTCGGAAGACCATAAAATCTGGGTAGCTGACATCCTGTTGCGTGTAAAGTCCAGAACACCTCCTTAGTAATTTTTCCCGCTTTCAGCCAAAGTTGTAACATCCTATTAACCTGTTGTTCTAAGCCGGCTAGTGGATTTCTCCGGGTAACTCTATATGCGGAACTATCCTGTAGAATGTAGAAATATTCCTCTTTATCCATTATCACAGTTGATCTGCCCTTATCGGCGGGTAAGACTACGATTTTGTCATCCTGTCTAAGTTCTACGAGGGCTTTTCTCTGACTAAGACAGGTTAGAAGGCGCTGTTTTAGTCTGACTTAAGACCGCTGAAGTTTTTACACGTATTTTATTGGCCAAAGTCATCGGCAATTTACTAATTGCTCTTTCGATACCTATAGCTATTTCTGCAATGGGTGGTTTGGGAGGTATCAAAGCAAATTTAGTCCCTAAATTCAATACCTGCTCCTGCTCTTTGGTTAATTGTTTACCACTCAAATTGTGTATAAAATTGCTGGTACTATTATTACGTTCAACCACAGATTCCTCTAGTAATTTACTAAACTTCCTTATTTGCCTTAGTCTATAGGTATCTGATATTCTTGATACTTTATCAAAAACCAACCTCATTATAAGTGCTGAATGTACTGAAGTTACACTACTATTAATCTGACCCAAGACCGCCGAAAAACTTCAGCTGTCTTGAGTCAGACTAAAACGGCACCTTCTAACCTCAGTCTTAGTCAGAGAAAAGCCCTCGTAGAGCTTAGACAGGATGACAAAATCGTAGTCTTACCCACCGATAAAGGCAGATCAACTGTGATAATGGATAAAGAGGAATATTTCAAAAAAGCCTTAGACCTTCTACAGGATAGTTACCTGGAGAAATCCATTAGTCTGCTTAGAACGACAGGTTAATAGGATGTTACAACTTTGGCTGAAAGCGGGAAAAAATTACTAAGGAAGTGTTCTGGACTTTACACACAACAGGATGTCAGCTATCCAGATTCTACGGTCTTCCGAAAACACATAAGAAGGGGGTCCCACTCAGACCGATCGTATCTTTTATTGGTAGTCCTACCCATGCTTTATCCAGATGTTCAGCAAAGTTGATTTCTCCCATAGTTGGATGTTCCATCTTTACTATTAAGGACAGTAAGGACTTTGTGACATTTGTAAAGGAACAGAGTATAGAAGAGGGTGAGACTATGATATCTTTTGATGTAGTGTCTCTGTTTACGTGCATTCCCATCAAATATGGTGTACGAGGTGTAAGAATGGCCCTAGAGAAAGATGATACCCTAAGTATCAGGACTCTCCTTAATGTTGAAGATATTTGTAGTGGTGTGGAGCTTTGTCTGTCCAGCACCACTATGGTATTTCAGGATGTTATATATAAGCAGGTTCACGTCGCGGCAATGGGTTCTCCCATAAGTGCCATTGTAGCAAATTTGGCTATGGAAGAATTGGAAACCAGGATTTTTGATGGGTTGGATCCCCCCCCCCCATGTGCAAATGGAAAAGGTATGTCGATGATGCGTTTACCATTATTCGGAGGGGGAGAAGAGGATGAGGTTCTTAGTTTTCTCAATAGCTTCTCCCCGTTCATTCAGTTTACCTTGGAGGTGGAAGTGGATCGTACCCTCCCGTTCCTTGATCTATTGGTCTATAGAGAAGGCCTTAGGTTAAATACTAGAGTCTATAGGAAGCATATGTGCCGATGCCAATACACTCATTATAGTTTGGCACAAACTAACCAACATAAGAATAGTGTCGCTAAAGCATTATTGGATAGGGTTGGGTCCCACTGCAGTACCCCCGGGGACAGAGAAGAGGAAATTAGAAGAGTCACAGCAGACAGCAGTCAAGAAATGCGGCTACCCCCAGAAGGTCATGGACAGATACATTAGAGGTGTGGAGTATCATAGAGAGCCTTTCACACCAGTTGCCACGGCTTATATTCCCTACTATCCAGGCCTTACTGAGCGTTTAGCACTAGTATTACGGGATTGCCAGACATGCTGTGTGCAGCTTCCGGGACAGAGGTTACACACAGTGGTGTCCCAGGTTAAAGACCCCATAACAAAGGATTGTAGTAGTGGGGTAGTGTATGAGATTAAATGCCCGGATTGTGGGGAGTGTTATGTTGGTTAAACAAGGCGCCAGTTCAAGGGCCATCTGGGGGAACATATGAATGCTATAAAGACCATGGATTATGGCAAGTCTTCTGTGGCAGAACATTTTTGGTAGAAGCATCATCAGATCTCCCCAGACGAAGCTGTCATCGTCGACCGTGCTCATAGATTTTGGGACCGCAAATGGCTTAAGAGCTTACGAATTTGTTCATCTGAGAAGAATACTATTAACAGAGACAGGGGAGTTTGTATGCATTCTCTCCTTGAGGCTGTAATACTCGGACAGGATGACTGATTCCGCCTGGCACGCTCCCGAGCCATTTCTGGTTCTAGTACGCATGGGGGGAATACCGCCCATGCGCCTGTGGAACCACGTGAGCCGTGAACCTGCTATTATTTAAGGATGTGTTGCAAGTAACAATGTACTGCTGAGAAAGGAGGCAGTGCTTCTGAAAGCTTCGGTATCCGGTATTTTAGTATTTTAATATATTTTAACATTTTATAATGCTTTTATTTTATTTTATTTATACTATATATTTTATTGTAAATATTTATGTACAATATTTTGCAGTATTAAAGGTAAATTATTATTGTGTATCACTATAATTGCTTGTGAATATGAATTCTCCCAACCTCATAGGTCTATTTGAAGATATAGTTGCATGTATATATTTGTATATATGTAAATAAAAAAAATAATTGAAAATTGTGGAATTGTCACTAAGCTTTGTCGAAATTCTAGAGAGAAAATTCTGCTGACGAGGCTACTAGAGACGGTCGTGTTCCAAGCCGCTAAGTGGATTTTTCTTATTTATTGATTTGAAATTATTGTTTTTCTAAAACTTTTGATTTAAATTTAGTAGTATAACATTATTTTGTGATTTCCTGATTAACTTGGTGTATTTATTCTTTACTCGGCCTTGTAATTGCATAAAAGTATCGGTAAGGGTTTCCACATGTTTCAACTCCGCTACGTTCGTAATTTTCCCGCCATTGTGATACGATAGTTGTATGCCGTACTAGATAGCGTTAGTTGAACTTCGTTAGCAGTTAAATTGTACGTTTAAATAAATACATATAACGACTTAGATTACAAACGTAATATAATTAATTATATTTAACATAATTAATAACATAACATAATTAATAAATTAATAGAATCATGACAGAGCAGCAAAGCAAAAGGCTCAAGCTAATGGAAGCGCTGTGGCTCAGAGCAGAACTGAGGGGTGCAGTTGTCCTCTGACTCACAGCCTTATAAAATGCACTGTTTGCTTGATGTTTGCAGAGCAATCGGGTACGGGACATGATACTGCCAAGGGGGATGTCTTTGTGTGTGCGCGATGCAAGGAGTGTATCGATATCAGGCAACAACTCGGCGTTCTTGTGGGCCTATATGAGAGCTTGAAGGACAGGGTGGATGCCCTCGAAGAAACTAAATTGAGGGGCCCATCAAGCTCTCAGCTGCCCACATCAACGCCAGAGCTTGCACTTGGGCATCGCGTGACACAGAGACAACCCCCAAGGCAGAATGCGCTGGTCCCGAAGGAACTAGTAGTTGTTGGTGACTCTATTGTCAGGGAAACGGGGAACATGCTTTGTAAAAAAGATAGGTGGAACAGGACCAGGGTATGTCTGCCAGGGGCAAAGGTTGATGACGTTGTAGAGCGAATATCATCTTTTAAGGGCAAAAAAGGTGATATAGTTGTACACGTTGGCACTAATAATATTAAGAGTAGGAGACCGGCAGAATTACTTAACAAGTACAGGTCACTGTTGAACAAAAGCCGAGAATTAGGGTTGAATTTGAAATTGTCTGCAATTCTGCCCAGACACGATAGGAGGGAGTATATGATGAGAGCCTTGTCGATCAATTCGGCCCTGGAAAGATTGTGCAAGGCTCAAGGGGTAGAATTTTTTTCAGCCTGGACTGTACTTGTTAACAGGAGAGATTGCTTCTACAGGGATGGGATACACTTAAATAGAAAGGGTGCAAGAATATTTGCTGATGCTATCGAGGCAGTGTTAGGTGGGTCGGAAAACTGCTAGCTTGGGGGGAGACAAAGACCAATAGATTGACAGTAGCCACTGGCAGAGGTGAAAGAGATTCTTGCACTGCTTCTATTAGAATGAGCAGAAGCCTGAAAAACAAGATGCATGGTATTTCAGAGACTGCTGGGAGACATTGCGGTACAAGTAAACACATGGGTTGTGTTAGGGTAGCTAAGAATAGAAACAGGTGCAGGTATACTTGCGTGTACACCAATGCTAGGAGTTTAGTAAATAAATTTGATGAATTTGAGGTATTGCTCAAAACATCGAAGGCAGATATTGTTGGGATATCAGAGACGTGGTGTCACACAGATATAAGGGATGCAGAACTGCAATTTGGGGAGTACAACGTCTACAGAAAGAATAGACAGGATAGGAAGGGGGGAGGGGTTATGCTATTAGTTAAGAAACACATAAAAACCAAGGAAGTGAAGCCAGTCGACATCGCTGGACAGTGCAGTGTTGAGTCAGTTTGGTGTGACATAAGCATTGGGAGATCAAAATTGAGAGTAGGAGTGTGCTATAGGCCTAATGACTCTGATGAGTATAATAAGGAACTGTACAGGGAAATAGAGTGGGCCAGTAAATCAGAGAGTCTTATAATGGGAGATTTTAATTTCCCAGATATTGACTGGAATTTGGGGGCTGGTTACTCACACACTAGCAGGGCTTTTGTGGATTTATTGGATGATTGTTTTCTACATCAGCATGTTCGGGAGGCAACTAGAGGGAGTAATACTCTTGATTTGATTATCAGCAGTGATTCTTCATGTATTAAGAATCTGCAGATAAATGAACCACTAGGTGGCAGTGATCACAGTGTGCTGAAGTGGGATTTACTGAAAGAGGTAACTACCATTAGGGGTAAAGGGAAGGGTTATTGCTTCCGTAAAGGCGACTACGATGGACTGAGACAGTATTTGAATTCTATACAGTGGGACCAACTGATGATGTTACCAACAGCAAATTCAAAATGGGAAGCATTCAAAGAACTTATCTTGGAAGCTACTAGGCTTTACATACCAACTAAGAAATATTGTTCAAGGTTTAGGCCAAAATGGATGTCAGATGAACTAATGAGGCATATGGCAGAGAAGAAAAATGCATGGGATACGTATAAATTAACACATGACACAGAAGCCTATGATAGATACAAGTTGATATGCAACCAAGTTACAAAGGAGGTTAGGCAGGCAAAGGCAGATTACGAGAAATCCTTGGCAAGGGATGCAAAGAAAAACAGCAAAGAGTTCTTTACTTATGTAAACTCTAGAAGGAAGGGGATGAATCAGATTGGTCCACTTGATATTGATGGGTCAACTGTTGATGATCCTGCTCAGGTAGCTAACAAACTAAATGAATATTTTGCATCGACATTCACACATGAGAAGTTATTCAGCGAGGGGAATGTCAGAGGTGTATTCAACTCTAGCAGTAAGCTACAGAATCTTGAAATAACTGGGAGTAAAGTGGAGGAGAAACTGTTGAAGATAAACACAAGAAAGGCACCTGGGGTGGATGGGATCTATCCAGTTATATTAAAGGAGGCAGCAAAGGAAGTAAGCAAACCCTTAGCCATAATTATGAGAGCTTCCTTGGACTCAGGGGAGGTACCCATAGACTGGAAATGTGCAAATGTGACCCCAATTCACAAAGGAGGATCAAAGGCTGACACAAGTAATTATAGACCTGTGAGCTTAACTTCTGTTCCAGGAAAATTAATGGAGGCACTGGTTAAAGAAGCACTGCAGGATCATTTAGACAAGACTTCAGTTATAGCTCAGACACAGCATGGTTTTGTTAAGGGGAAGTCTTGCCTGACCAACTTGATTGGATACTATGATGCAGTCACAAAAGAACTGGATGCAGGGAATAACTTTGATATTATATACTTGGATCTTAGAAAAGCTTTTGATACTGTTGCACATGGAAGACTGCTACACAAATTGGAGCAGTGTGACATTGGAGGCAAATTGCTGCTATGGATAAAGGGGTGGTTGAGGGGGAGAAGACAGAGAGTGGTAATCAATGGACACTGCTCATCGTGGACTAACGTTATTAGTGGAGTCCCTCAGGGCTCGGTGTTGGGTCCATTATTGTTTTCTGTATTTATAAATGATATTGATGAGGGTATATCAAGCTTAATGTCCAAGTTTGCAGATGATACAAAGGTTGGCAGGGTTGTCAAGGACACTACTGACACTATGCTGCTGCAACAGGATCTGGAAAGGTTGAGCAGATGGGCTGAGAGGTGGCAAATGAAGTTTAACATTGACAAATGTAAAGTACTACACATGGGAAACAGCAACCCCAGAGCAACGTATCAACTCTGTGGTACTACACTGACAGTGGTAGAGAATGAAAGGGACTTGGGGGTGGTTGTGCAGGCAGATATGAAGTTCTCTGAGCAGTGCAGACGGGCTGCAAGAGTAGCTCATGGTGTATTGTCAATGATATACAGGAATTTTTCCAGCAGGGATAAGGAGGTGATTATTCCATTGTATAAGGCAATGGTCAGGCCACACCTAGAGTACTGTATACAGGTCTGGAGGCCTCATTTCAAGAAGGATGTAGAGCTGCTGGAACGAGTACAGAGAAGGGCAACAAGATTAGTGAATGGAACAAAGGGGTGCTCTTACGAAGAAAGGCTTAAGTTTTGCAAATTACAGTGTCTGGAGACTAGGCACCAGCGAGGTGATCTGATAGAGGTGTATAAAGCCTTGAATGGTTTAAGCATGCTCAATGCTGATGGGATTCTTCCTCTAGCTCAGAAAAATCACCTGAGAGGGCATAAATTCAAATTGAGGAAAGACAGATGTAGGATAGACGTGCGGAAATTTGCCTTTAGCCAGCGGGTGGTTGGTTGGTGGAACAGACTGCCATCCCTTGTGGTGGAGGTTGATAGCCTAAATAAGTTTAAGGCTCAGCTGGACAGGTATTTTGAACGAACAGAGGGGTGAAGTGGAAGTGGGTTTTTTTTTTTTTTTTTTTTTTTTGGCTGATGCTGCATAAGCTTGCTTTCTTGCATCAAATGCCTCTACTAATGCTAATGCTAATGCTAGCTTTCAGGATGGTGCAGAATACAGCAGAGCAGCAACGGCTGCATATATCAGCATCTATAGCTATATTGGCTGAGTTCACAGAGGTCTCCTACCTGAACAGTCATATTGGCTGAGTTCTGGTAGAGGACCAATATGGGGAAGGGAGAATTTATCAGAGAAAGGAGAAGTTAAAACATGGGCGGGGGAATAACTCATGATGTAAAAAACAAAACTGGAGCATTCAGGGTGGAGGGTAGTAATGGATGGGACGGGCAGCAACCTGTAAAGGGGCAACTCATCAGTGTGAAGAGTATTACTTTAATTGTACTGGTTGTCCCCACTGTTGTGCCCTTTTGTTGAATATGGCACTGGCAAATATTTGAAATGCATACAGAAAGCACAGGAGGGGAGTTACTCTCTTGGTTAAGTATCACAGAATATAAGGCCATGCACCCAGCTGATGCAGGCAGTCAGTACAATGTTGAGTCAATTTGATGTGACATAAGCACTGGGAAAACAAAAAATTAGAGTAGGAGTGCATTTTAGGCCTAATGACGGTGATGAATATAACAGCTATACAGACAAATAGAGTAAATCAGGATGTCTTATAAGGGAGGATTTTAACTTTCCTGATACTGACTATAACTTGCGAGTTGGCAGAAATCTGGATTTACTGGATGACAGTTTTTTTTACAAAAGAAAACATATTGGAGAGGCAACTAGAGAAAGCAAGTCTTGATCTGTATACCAGGAGTGACTTCATGCATTAACAGTATCGGATATAGGAATCACTATGTAGCAGTGATCATAGTATAATGATGTGGGATTTACTGAAAATAATAACAATTGTCAGGATAAAAATGTAAAGAATTTTGTTTAGTAAAGATGGCTATGATGGTCTTAGTTGTAAATTCTTTTCAGTGGGACTAAATGAAGATGATATCAACCTACAAATTGTAATTGGGAAGCAAGATATTGTTCAAGGTCCAGACTGAAATGGATGTCAGATAAACTGATGAGATTAGCAACAGAGAAGAAAAATACACGGGACAATTATAAATTATTAGGAGTGGGGGAAACAGACTTACAGTAAGTACAAACTGGTCTGCAATCAATTAATCCAGATCTAAATCCCATCAAACACATATGGGACACTCTGGGGAGACGTCTAGTGGAACGCCCACACCCACCAGAAAATGTTCAGCAGCTGAAGATGGCACTGACAGAGGAATGGACGATGTTACTGCAAGAACTTAACAACATTGTTCTAAGTATGGACAGGCAGTGCAAAGCCTGCATCGACATTAGGGGTGGCCATATCTCCTACTGAGGACTGCCTCTTCCCTTTGTTCCATCTTTGGCAGTGATGCATCTGTATCATGGCAACCAGTGCTATTAAATAAAATAAAATTTATCTGTACCGTTGAATAAAATCTCGCTGTACCATTTTGTTTCTGTTGTTTCCTTCATCATTTCTGCCTCACAAGGTTCCTTTTGGGTGCTTTTCCCATATCCAGGCCACTCCTATGAGAAGCTACAGGTGAAAACCTGACTGGTCCTTAAGTTTTGCACACCAGTGTATAAGGCAATGATTAGGCTGCATCTTGAGTACTGTATACATGTCTCATAGCCTCATTTTAAGAAGGATGTGTTCTTGAAATACGTGCAGAGAAGAGCCACCAGAGTAGTCAAGGACACAAAAGAGTACTCTTAATCTAAAAGACTTAGGTTATGAAAATTGCAGTGCTTGGAAACTATGCACCTGAGAGGGGACATCATTTGAAACATTTAAGGATTTAAATGGATTGAGTAAACTAAATGCTGAGAGCATTCTTACTCTTTCTCAGACAACACACAAGGGATATACACTTAAATTAAAAAAAGATGACTGCAGGATAGATGTACAAAAAATTTGGTTTCAGCCAGAGAGTGATTGTTAAAACAAACTTCTAACTGATTTTTTGAACGTGGATAGTTTAATAAATTTAAAGAAGCATCAGACAAATGTTTGAGATGGACATAAAATATGCTGATGCTGAATCCGTTTTTGTGCAGCCATTCACTTTGTAATATTTATGCAAGATACTACATCAACTTTATTTATTTCAATAAACATTATTATTATGGATAGAGTGATTAAAAGTGAATATGCAACAGATTTTCTCATTTCCTTGTATTTTCTTCAGCGTTTTGCACTTTTTATTACCATAATTTGGCTACAGCAAGACTGCAGTAATGAGTATTTTTTCAGATTTTCTCAGTTCTTATTATAGTGGACGTTGATGACTCTGTATACAAATATTTAACACACACACACACACACACACACACACACACACACACACACACACACACACACACACACACACACACACACACACACACACACACACACAACTTAGATAATATGGCACTTACATTTCCAGGGACTACTACATCATTACAAAAATAACAGCCAAGCTCAGAACCAGGGATACTATCTCCAGAGGGCACCGAATGCTTCACTGAGTCATTTTTCAGTCCATGTCTCATTACAAGAAAGGTATCAAATCCCAGGGCTGCATTGATAACAAGCTAAAATCCAAAATGGTTGTGAAAAAGTGAGGAAGGGGGGGGGGGAGAGAAAAAAAATTAAGTTTTCAATATATCTATACCTTGAGATAATGAAGAGATGAATTCCTAGAAACTATTCTGTTAGAAATATTTCTATATTTTATGGGATTAAAATTATCATCTTTTTTTTTTTCCCTACATAAAATTATCAAACTTTTCCATACCTTACTAATTCTATTATATAATTAAAAGTATAGCTGATAATATCATTTAAAGCTGGAACCCCCCAACAAATTACTTAACTATCCTTTGACGCTTCCTCTTAGAGTTTAATTCAATCTTGTTTTCCTTCAAATCTTCCTTTATTATTCTTTCTTTAATGCAACTATTATACAATTATTTTCTGTCAGTTTCATTTTTTAAGGGAGATGCTTTACTATATTTTAAAGAAAAAGAAATCAATAGATAAGCTATTAGAAAAGAGGCCCTTGTGCGTTGGGTTGCATTATATCATCAAAGTTTCTTGCGATGACCGACTAACTGTTAAAATAAAAATATAATATATACATAAGATAAAACAGAAATAAATAAAAGCGTTAAAATACAATAAGATAAGAGTTAAAATATATATAATAAAAGCAATAAAATATATAGTAGCTTTCGAAGCAAAGTGCCTCTTCATCAGCTAGTCTGTGACTGGTGTACTTCAGTATATATTAATGGTTACAATAGCACAAGTCAGCTGGGCATGATCATGTATCACGAGTCTGGTGTCGGTAAGGCAGAATTATGTACATGTGATGATCGCCAGCACCCATCACACTGCAATACAATTCTATAATAGGGTGTAAATGTACTCCCCTCATCCGATTCATAGTACTATTATTGGTGGCTATGTGTAGTGCTTCAAGCCATGAGCGCTGGCAATAATCACGTGAATAGTCGATGATTTCAATATCCTGTTGAGGATCAAGATTGTGCTGCTCAACCCAATAATGTTCGGCGAGTGCAGAGCGTTCAAAATTAGCCGTTCGCAGAGCCACCTCATGTTCAGAAACCAGATCTTTCAATCTTCTATCAGACTCACCTACGTAACACCCCCCACAAACCGGACACGTAATACGGTATACGGAACCACTCCGTAGGAAAGGAGGAACAGGTGTTTTCATCTTAGAAATAATGGATTGTAATTTCCTCCCCAGAAGTTGTACGCATTGTATATGATGGAGACACAAAATCCTAACACGACGTTCTGATACGCCCGGATAATAGGGGATGTAGGCGGTAGAGATAAATTGATTGACGCGAGGCGAGTTAGATTTCGTAACAAATTCATGAGTCTAAGGCTCACATCTATCTAGAACATGAGGTGGATAGCCGCAATTTGAAAGCTCCGCCCTAATTTTTGAAATCTCCGAACTAGAGTGCATCCAAGCGCAGGAGAATAATGTACGCGCAGTGCTACGTAAATGATCAGGGGCGTGTGCAGAGCCATAATCGGTAAATTGGCCTGTGCACAGTGGCTTCCTAAAAACGGAAGTTACTAAAAGCAAATCCACGCATTGGACTAACACATCCAAAAAAGGAAGGGTATTATCAACCTCTAGTTCAATTGTAAACTGAATGACGGGCGACAGGGAATTGAGATATTGCAGCAGCCCAGATTCTGATCCCCGGGGTACAACTGCAAAAATATCATCAACATAACGACACCAGATAGGACTAACAGGGACACCCATAGCTATGGGTGCCCCTGTTAGTCCTATCATGGCCAATATCGCCATGGAAGAACTTGAGAGTCAGATTTTCTTGAACTTACCAATTCCTATCACTCTCTGGCGTCGTTATGTTGACGATATTTTTGCAATTGTACCCCAGGGATCAGATTCTGGGCTGCTGCAATATGAAATCTGAAACTATATATCTTGCTCCCCACAGCATAATGGCCACCTGAAGAGAATACTGGGTTTTGTGATATTGTCTTTACTCTGTGAAAACAATAATAACTCTTTCAAAAACAACTAGGGTAAGACAGTAGATGTTTGTTAAACAGTGGGAGAGGAAAATCAAGTAACCTGAAATTTTAAACAAATACAGCATTGGCACTTATCTAGTACCATGCTACTCTTTGAGCAAAAAGCCAAATAATGCAAACCAAATGCAAAGATGATGGTGGATCACCATCTGACATCCTCTGTTCCTATGATTCAATAACTCACACTTTAACTAGTTTACTGTACCATCTACAATGAAAAGTAATGGCTATATGCCACTATTATTATTATTAATGATTTATCAGTTTTCAGTACAAAGGCAGTATAAGTCCACCAAACATATGTTTTTTTTAATGTAAGTGTTAAATTTATTAAACTAGTTAAATTACGTACATGCAATGCAACATAAAGTATTTTTCAGCAAATGTTATTTCTTACATTAGTCATCATGTCCTTCAGCTCTTATATTTCACATAAAGTATCTTTTTTTTTCTTCTTGGTCCTGAAGTGGGTTCAAAATATTGCCATAATTGTGTAGGATTGCTGAGTTAAGTGAAATTTTTTTGTAATTATTACTTAGAACCAGTTATTGTAATGTGTCAGTTCATAATTTATTTCATACATCTTAACATGATGTTTTTATTATTATATTCATGTATATAATAACTGATTTATATACATGCATATAAGCTTAGAACCAGTTTAATTTTAACTTGAAATTAGAGTAAATTCCCATGTGTCTTTCACACAGGTGAAAGATATACATGAAAAAAAAAATCTTTTCTTTCAAACATTTCAAAACTTGAAGATAAATATTTGATTGACAGTTTGTTTTTGGGGAACAAATTCTGAGCATACTTTTTTTTTCCCTTTAAAGAAAGTGGTGTTTTGATTTTCTTATCCTTGCTTTTTTCAGTCATAGAGAATACCACCATTTCCACTTTGCCATTTTCATTTTTGGATCATACTGAAATATCCATGTTTTTCTCTCATACGACATTGTTATCCAGAAGGTTTGGTTCTGCTTGAATTTTGTACAGAATGTCAATATAACCTATTCTTGCCTTAGTCATTAGTTGCAAATCAAATTTTTTGAAACCATCTTTGCACAGACCATTTCAAGACTAATCGTTCAAATTTGATGAAAACTTTATATATCCTCAATTTTTCTACTATCATTCTGAACAGTTATTCTTTGATCAAGACAAACAAATTCTTGCATTTTGTATTGGTAGAGGCAAAATGATGCAGGGAAACAAAATTAAAAAAAAAATAAAAAAATACCCACTTCATTTGCCTATCGCTTCTAATAATTTGCTTGATCCTTCTTTAAATAAATTCAAACTACTCAGTTCCACTTCAAAGTCTTAACCTAACAAACAAAATAAAAAAGAAATTATTTGGGTTATCCATAAAGACTGATGCTAATTACTTATACTCTTTGATAAAATTAAGATCTTTGATAAAATTAAGATCATTAATAAAATTAAAATCATGATAAAATTAAGTATTATTCAGCAATGCATTACAGCACTTTGACTGCAGCCTTGATCTCACTTGCAAACTTTTTATACCTTTACAGCAGAGTTTACCTTTTCATTGTATAACAATGGATTGCATATTTTTTGTGTGTAAATGTATGGGTTCAATCTCACAGCATGCATGTTAGTGACCTCACAAACCCTTTAAATGCTGCTAACCCCATAAACATTTTGTGAAAATTTGTACTTTTCTCATAGTTTTCCTCCATCGATCGGCAATGATCTATGCAGAAATTTCAGGTTTACAATTTGTTTGATAAATTTTCTGATTTTTTACACTTCTGATGCAATTTAATTTAATATTGTGAGAGAGACAGTAAATGCACAAAAATACATGAGCATTGACAAAGCACTGCCCTACCATGGTCATCCCTGGAATTTTCTTGCCACACCTCATGATATATATGCATGCATGCACACATATGTGCATATACCTTTGCAAAGCAAATAAGGAACTATTTGTTTATTTAAAAATTTACCAAACCAAGAAAGTTTTTCAAATAAATATAAATAAACTCAGACCTTCTTTTTCACAGCAGCAATAACAGTCGGCAGCCAGCGACTTTCTCTTGTATCCATTAGCATAAATATCACATCGTGGTTAGTAATTAATTCTTCTAACTTTGCAATATCATCATGAACTTGTTTCTCAGCTGAAAAATATTTTTAGAGAAGTTAGTATGTTACAGCTTGAGAAAAATTTTAACATTGCGTGCAAAAATTAGTCTCTTAACTTAGTAACATTAATTTCATAGGGCCTCTAGAAAGGATCCCATCAAGCGGGAAAACATAAGGTGAAGATAATAAAACTGTAATTCAGTACCATAGAACTACAGGAAGATATTTCAATATAGTAGGCAAAATCAGATAAAATTTGTATGCTTTATTGCATTCGATTTCAGTTATGCAGATCTTTCTGCACCACATCCCATTAAAGACTAAAAAAAATCATTAAAGATCAAAAAATCTATTTATTGCTAATAGAGTCTAAAAATCATACATTTCATGGATGTTTTTCTCCCCCTTCTTTGGTGACTGTAATCATGCTGTTACAGCATCATCACAAAAAACACCAAAAAACCAAAGTGACAAACTTTCCCTGTTTTGTGATGGCATAACAGCAGGATTACAATTATTGAAGAAAAGTGGGGGGAAAAAAAAAATATATATATATATATGGGTTTTAGACTGTATTACTATAAATAGATTCTAAACTTTATGTAGATAAAGTGATTTCATTTTCAGTATTCTAGAAAATGATATTTACATATTTATTGATATTTACAGTATATGCAAGGATATTTCCATTTTTACCTCCTAGGGCATGATGAGGAATTCAAGAAGAATCTGTAATTATATAAGTATTATACATTTTTAATGGTAAACTAAGGGGCTTTGCTCCCCAACACCTGCGAACACTTTTCTACGTAAAATGTAGAGGTATGACGGAGTATGTCAAATCTTTTCTACATAAAAGACACCCGTCGAAATGCACTGATGTTCTTCCTCCCTCTTTTTACTCCCATCCTTCAGTGATCTCCCTCACTCATGCTTTTTTTTTTTTCTTTTGTTCTCCATCAACTCAGGAAACTATTGTTTTCCAAAAGCTCAGGCAACCCTTGATGGAGAACAGCCAGAGTACTGGTGACAGCAGGCAACAGGGAGTCCCACTAGGGGCCCTGTGGTCAAGAAGCCAGCACTAAACTACACATGCAACACACACAACACTTTTCTGGCTTTTACAGAGGTTCTTGTATTCATAACAAGGGTACTGATGGTGCAGAAGTGGGAAACCACAGGTGGCGCCTTACCCAAACACCATGCCACTATGACTGATATCTAATCAGGAAATGATTGATTGTTTCGGGATTTATTAAGTGCATCGGCAACTATGGCTATAGTGCGCCATCAGGAAATGACCTATGTAATTATTTTCCTGTGCATTTGTAGCAACGCAAATGCCCCGCCCACTTGTATCATTTGACCCGCATCCCTCTTCTCCCATTGGCTACCCCACAACACAACATTCTCCAAGGTGGAATAAATATCTACCTGCTTTTACATAGGTCACTTAGGAAAAGGTCTTTTGTTTCAGGTTCCATAATGCATGAGGAATATTGTTCCATCCGAAAGAACAAGACTAAAATATTTAAAAACTGTACAAATATTTAAAAATTATACAAATATTTAAAATATTTATAAAATACTAAACTAGTTACAAATATACAAACTATATCGGGTCCCTTCATCAGCTGACATTACAATGGAACATCAAATGATGCTGTGCATGGTCACATATTGTAGCAATGCAAACGTCCCCGCCCACTTGTATCATTTGACCCGCATCCCTCTTTTCTCCCATTGGCTACCCCACAATGCAACATTCTCAGGAGTGAAGCACGTGCATGAGGTTGGTGAACATTATGGAGGCAGTCTTTCAATGGAAGACAGCAATGTAATTATTTACATGTGCATTTGTAGTGATGTAATTGCCACACCCTCTTCTCCCATTGGCTTGAATAAATATCACTAGGAGGAAACCTTTTTAATGTATAGAGAGAGATAACTACATTAAAACCTTTTGTTACCATGCAGAAAGTACTTCCTTCCAAAGCTACAAGGTATATAATAAAACTGACATTTTGTTAGTAAACAATTTTTTTATAAAAAAAAAATGCAGAGCAAACTTGCATACATATGTTTTACATATCGACTAGTAACATATATGTCCCTTCCAATGTTATACACTCTTGGACATGAGTGAAATCCCTGAACTTTGTTGAGTGTTTTTTCATCTATCCCAGCAACATCTTCATAGATAAGTGTCTTTGAGATTTTCAGTAATTTGTGGTTTCACACACACACACACGCACACGCATGCACGCACCCCTTGCATTATCCATATAGGAGGAAATCAGGTACTGTAAGATTTGGTGTGTGTGGGGGGGGGGGAAATGAGGCATTCATAGCACATCTCCAAAGCAAGTAATGAGCCAGACAGGAAAGATTTTGTTGAAAGATCCACTGCTGCTCAAAATTTCACAGTATTGTTTTGCATTTACTGAAACCGCTTGGACATCTTCATTTTAAAAAAAAAGAAAAAAACCAATAATCTTAAAACTAAAAATAGCAGATCATACCATCAACATCAGTAAACAAAGTGTCAATTCATGACTTAACAAGAATTATTCAGAGACAACAGCAATAATTCTGTTCGTTGATATCATCATTAAAATGAATTCTTAAATGGTTTCTTTTCAAGTACTGTTTTACAAAAATATGGAATTAAGGCATTTTAGGTATCCTAAAATGCTTTAACTTATATTTCTGCATACAGAAATTAGCCAATTCATCTTTTCATAATTTGCACTCCAATGCTCCATAATGAACTGTTTTCTCTGGCCTGTTACACAACCTCAATAAAAGCAGAGATTCCAAACACACATGGACAGAATAAAAACAGTAATGAAATTGGTCAGTTGTTTTTGATGCACCCTATATAAACCTATGTGACAAGAGTGCCCTTCCTAGCTCAAATTAAAAGTAATACTGCTGCTATCTAATACTCCAATATATCATTTGGCAAGTTCAAGATCTCTGCCATCGCTGAAACAACCAAGCCAGAGACCATAAACAGCCATTAAGAGCACTGAAAATAAGAGGAATGGAGGCTTTCACACCACATTCAGTTAGGAATAAATGACAAACAAAAATGCACAGCAACAAACTAAGAAAATTAATATTGTATATACTACTCTACAATTTTGAACAGTGATACTCTCACAGGAGTTTCTCCAGCAATTTAATTGCAACAAATGTATTTAGATATAATGAACAGTAGAGGGATCAATGCAGTCTAGCAACAGCAATTCCATAATAGCAACAGCATTTCATGGAACATGAAAACTGAAGTTCAATGTTTTAATTTTATTTTGTGATCTATTTCTCAAATTATATTAATTCTTTTTATTATTGGAAATATTTCTTGAATTATGATTTAAAAAAAAAAAAAAGCGGATTTCAAGTAAAAACCCTGTATCACATGAGCAAAAATAAATACTTTTCCTTCCATTGATTTTGGAATAATCAAGAAAGTTAAAGTTTGTCAGGTTATCAAATACTCAAAATGGACTTGTTTTATTTCTGCTTGCAAAATGATAAGTCAAAATATGCTGATGTTCTATTGTAATAGAAGTAGTTTTCGCGACACTTATTATTCTGATAAAGAGCAGCCTTTATTATTCTTTAGAAATTGCTTTAATGAATTCAACAGTAAGTTAGAATGAATATTACTTCTCAGTACAGGTGAAATAAAAATGAAATCATGAATATCAGTCATAATATGAAGAAAGCAATACATACAGATTGAAACAAATCATTTCCCTCCAGTTAAATAACAACTCAAGTAAAATGTTTATTCTGAATAAGTAATAATACTTTTCAGATGAAGTCATTTTAGACATATAATGCAGAAAATATACATTCTCGTAAGTTTACAAATATTTTGAATATAATTTTTACACACATATATTTATGAAAAAATATCTTTTTTACTTACTATTTTCTGAAACAGGATGCCCAGGCATTGGAATGGTAAAATTTACTCCTTGTGCATTCTGTTAAGAAAATTTTGATTTTCTCTAGATAACTTTAAAATTACTTGACACTAAATATAGAGAAACAAGAAATCAAACACAAGCAAAAGAAAAAAATTGCAAAATTAAAAATCCAAATGTAAGTATAAATCAAAACATTATATAATAACAGCAGTAAATTTTATGACAGGCAGAAACCATACAAAAAATGCAGAAAAAAAAAATAGATGCAATTAAACGAGAATGTTTTCTCTGTTGGAATATCTTCACCTTCTGAACTTTCTTCTGCAGCATCTAGATTTCATGTACCTTCTGCTCTCTTTAAAAAAATCAGTAGTTTGGGTTTGTTTGCTTGATAGATCTTTGTAAATTTCTTCATATGGAGCTAAACATTTTTGAAACTTTCTTTTGAACTTTGTGCTCCTTTTAGTCGAAGGATCTGCATTCAAAAAATAAAATTCTAATTGCTCAGCTAAGTTTATGCTTTCCTGTATGCTTTTTAGTGTAAATCTTGGGACTTCAGAATTTTCATCTGCACTATCATCCTCTGAATTGATTTGATTAACCTATGATGCCATTTCCATCAAATCCGATTCGCCAGCCTTATTTTCTACCAGTAATTCTTGAACATCTTCAGTAGTCATATCATCAAAATCTTTCCCTCCTACTGACTTAAGCAAGTTCTACTATCACAGTGATTCTGTTTTCTGCCAGTTCGACCATATTTTCTGAATGACTTGGCTGACTCTAGCCATGCATTTTTCCAACACGCATTTAATGTTGACTTTTTTACTTCTTTGAGCAATAAGGCTATGATTCCAACACAGTCCACAATTGAAAAATGCTTCCATGCCACCATCACTTCAATAGATTCGGAATAAATTTTTTCCAAAATCCACTGTAACGATTTTCTGATGTAATGAGTTTTAAAGGTAGATAGAATGCCTCGATCTAATGGCAGAATTAAAGAAGTTGTATTGGATGGTAGGAACATTACTTCAGCGTTTGGGTGACTTAAATATTTTGGATGGCTTGGCATGTTATCCAATAGTAACACAACTTTGAAATCTACATTTTTCTGCTTTAAATAGCTGGCAACAAAACAATTTAGAAATCATTCTTTAAATAAATCAGCAGTCCCCAAGCTTTTTTATTTGCTTTCCAATATACTGGTAACTCATTTTTATCTACACCTTTCATTGCACAAGGATTAGAGGATTGATAAACTAGCATAGGTTTCATGTAATCTCCTGATGCGTTCTGCACATAAGTAACATTACACGATCTTTTGATGCCTTAAAACCTAGTGCAGTTTTCCCCTTTTTTGAAATAAACGTTCTGTGGAGCATTTTGCCCCCCAAAGACCTGTCTCATCAGCATTGAAAAGTTGATATGGTGTGTATCCGCACTTTTCAATAATTTTTTGAAATTCCTCTGCATACTTATTGGCAGCTTCATTATCAGCCGATGCACTTTGCTCTTGAATTGTTACGTTATGTAATGAGAAGCGGTTTTTAATGAAATTTGGGATGGCTTGACAGATTTTTATAAAAGAGCCAAATATAAAAATTTATGAAATTTCATCTACCAGGATGCCAAGTTATTATGTAGATGGGTGGACATGGTCTGTCAGTATCTGTCCACATGTAACAACTCAACTGCCAGTGATGGATTTCAAGAAATTTTATAATTTGCTCTTTTAAAATAATTTGTTGAGCCTTTCTAAATTTTATTAAAATTGGGCAAATTGGAAATGGTTATTATTTCTTTGTCCATCCATGTGCATATAATAACTAGACTCTCAGTGGATGGATTTTCATAAAATTTTATATTTCTCTCAGTTAAAAAGACTTCTGGAACCTTCCTAAACTTCATTAAAAGCAGACCGATAGAAATTTGGCAATTATTATTTTTTCATACATGTCACATAAGACTATCTATCTCTCTCTCTCTCTCTCTTTTTTTTTTTTTTTTTGTTATAAATAACGAGAATTATTATTTGCTAATGGACCTGAAATGTAATGCACCGCATATATTAACTAACTTGTTAATGGATATATTTTAATTAAAAAATAAAAAAATAAAAATACTGCATTGTGAAAGTCGAAACTGTTTTATATTTTCCTCTAATAACATGAATATATTTCAATATATGTATATATGTTTTATTATTATATCAAAAATTGTCCAAATACATCCAAATTTATGAGCATCTTGTCATTAAATAAACTCTTAAGTGAAGATTTATTCTATTCTACAGGCAGTGGCAATGTAAGTGTAAATGTAACTAGAATAGAAGGGAGGAGCAGCACTACAGCAACTCCATTCTATCTAGTAGTCTGCCAGCATTTGTCATATTGCAGAATTACTGAATTTAAGTTGTGGTGTATACCACAATCTCTTATTATGTTCTATTTTATCTTTCTCATATAAAATTGTGATGGTTTCATATATATTTCTAAACCTGCAATGGTGCCATGTAACATTCAAAGCATTAACAAACTAGGCCAGATAAATTTAAATTTAAAAATAAATTTAAGCACAATGGTTTAATTTCTTGAATCTACAAATATTTTAAAGGAAAAGGTTTTGCGACCCTGTTCACTTTTAATAAGCATAGGTAGATGAACTTACAGCATTAAGTTTTAGCAGAAACATAAAAATTGCAATATAATATAGATTATTTATAATAGAACAGTCTCAGGAAATTTTGGCAAATGCTTCAACTTTCAATTTCTTAACTAGGCAATCTCTTCCAATTTCATACTTTTAGAAACAATTTTAATTTCAACTTCAGTTTTAACTTTTTCTTCAGCTACTTGCAAAAGAGTTTTATAAAAAAAAAAAAAAAAAAAAAAAAAAAAACACACCTTACATTTGCATCAACATCCAGAAATTGAAAATGTATCCTACTGCACATGTGCAGTATCTGTACATAATAATATAATGCTTCCAACCATGATCTTCTGGCACTGAATTTTCACAGAATTCTAGCGTTTGACAGTGAAAAACATCAAACTCTTACTTGGTCCTGCAAAGATACTGCTTAGTGTAACGTCATCTTGCAATCTTGTGTCATCTTGCACTTTAAGATGACACTAACTCACTCTTTTAAAACCCAGTCCATGTGATTTTTTTCTTCTGTCTCATCCATTGCCTGGGTTTTAAAAACTATGAATTCTTGACAATAAGCTTGTGTGTTTGTCCGACTTAGAATTTTTGTCTGATAACAAATGTATATCAAGCCCACTTTTCCCATTGAATTTGTTCATGGGTGGGTAACATAAGCCAATATATCACCACTGTATCAACACTGAAGGAATCCACATTGGCAATCATTGATCAGATGGAAGGTCTTAAGATAGGTTCTAAGGTTTCATGATATTTTTGAAAGTAATGGATTTCTCCATTACTTTGGAAAGAGTTGAGGTAAGTGCAATGAGACAATAATTGGATGGGAGGGATTTGTCACCCTTTTTTGGAAATTGGTTAAATATGGGCAAATTTTCAAAAAGGAAAAACATTAGTGAAATAATAAAGTGTACAAAGGCAACGCAAGGGTAAACTCAAGAGCACAGGTTTTGAGAACAAGTGGTGAAATACCACTGGACTTGGAGCTTTCTTGGCATCAAGATTGTTCAAAGTTCTTCTACCATCCTTTTGATGGAAGATCACAGGAAGCATTGGGTGGAGTGTACTAGAAATGATATGAGGTGGTTTACCAAGACTGTCAACACAACAGTTAGTTAGCTAATAAGTCGGCTTTATCTTTAGCTGGGGTGGCAACAGAACCACCAGGTTTTAAGAGAAGTGGGATAATAGATGGACAAAAGATGTGGTCAACAGCTTTGGCAAAAGACCAGAATACTATGCTACCGTTTGGACAAGAAGCAGGCTTTCCAATCTTAACCTGTTCAAAATCCAATTTGGACTGATAAATAACTCCCTTACAATCATTGGAAGCTTTGGCGTAGGTAGTAAATAAACCTAGGATGCAGCAAACCAACTGGTGATATACATTATCTTGAACAACCTTATCACATTTATTGGAAAACCAAGGTTTAGATGAAGGACAAGATTTTAACGTGGAGTGTGGAATAAAGGATTTCATCCCTACAATAATTTCACTGACACGATCTGAGCAAACAATGACATCAGAAGATTTAAAATAGTAATCCAACCAAGGAAAAGAAGAATAGAAATCTTATGGTTCATCCCATTTTATATTTGTGCAACACCAAACGACATGAGGTTAAGAATGCCCACAAGCGAAAGGCTCCATTGGAGAAGAGACCATTGCCAAGTTGTGATCTAAGGTGTCTAGAGGACCACTCACCTCGACCACATACTGGGAAGGGTTGTTTGTAAGAAAAAGATCAAGAGTGTTGGCTGTGTGGAATTCTGGTAAGTAAATGATTTGGGAGAGGTTATTAGTAATTACAAAAGGCTAGGAATCTTGACCAGTTGGATCTGTGTGACTAGAAAACTGAAGCCAGCTGGAGTTGTAAACATTAAAATCGCCAAGGGAAATTACATCTCTATTAGGAAAATAAGACTGGAGAAAGTAAAGTTTCAAAGAAAGGAAGTCAAAAAAGTTCCAAGTGATTAATGGAATTGGGGGATCAATAGAGGCAACAGTTAACTCGACAGAATAGGGTAGAGAGATTTTAAGCTAGAGAAGATCAAAACGAGGGGATTAAAAATTAAATACGTCTCTGACACAGAATATCAGAGTGGACATATGCACAAGAACCATCTTTGAAGCGGCAGTACAGTAAATAATTAGGAAAACCGAGATGAGCAGTGGTTGAGACAACTAATAATTGGGATTCTGCCAGAGAAAGTAAATGGGGCTTGGTAGACTCTAAGCGGAAATGGACTTCACCGAGATTGGACCTGAGGCCACGTATATTTGTGAAATGAACAAGGAAGAGTTTGGGAGGTTTAGAGCTTTTCACAGATAAGCTGTTTTATTAGACTGACTATTCGCAATGTATTCAATAGTAAAAAGGTGGGAGGGCCATGTTGTTTGACGTAATGAAATTTTTGGAAGTGGTATACACAGCAAGAATATACCCAGCACCTTGACATAATGTGGCCTCAACAATGCCCCTACATATGCACTATTGGATTTCCTCCAGTCACTATTTGGCAGAGTAGAGGCAGTGAGATTATGCACTAGCTGATCCAGATGCTTCCTAAAGAGTTATCAATAAATTCGATCCGGTGGACTATCTAGCAGCCAGCCTGCAAACCCCATTCTAGAGCTGTGCCCTCAAAATGGATCTTGCTATGATTCCCATCATAACCTAAAGGATGATACTGCATAATGGAAGAGACAGAGCGTTGCTCTGGAGACTATACATGGTTTCACCACTTCAAGCCTTTGACAAGCAAAGTGGTGGTATTGCCTGGTAGCATTGCCCTCCACTATATCAAGTACATCAGGTATTTCAGGACTTGTACATGGAGGTTATACCCAGGGTTACTAACAATCCTCCATTGTGAAGGTGCAAGCAGAGGATCTGGTTGTTGCAGAACAATCAGACTTTGCTAAAATTTAGTCAACTTGACTGAAGTGTCACCCGAATATCAGTTATATCAGAGTTTTAGACTCCCAGGTAGCAAGCTTGGCTTGTCATACCTGAGAGAATGTCTGTGACAAGCCTCAAGGACCACTGAAATTGGCCAGCCAATCACCAGATTTAAAGCCTATAAGAAATATATCTGTTAGACTCAACATTTATTTTCACCCTCCATCAGTTTCTCACTTCAAAAGGTTGTTGCCCATAGAATGCTATTGGCTGGATATTTTCTAGTTGTACGATCATTTTTATTTACATTCTGGACACTGTTGTGTGTGAACACCCAAGAAGGGTGGCAGTTGTTCATGTATCATGGACATTGCCACCCTACTGGAGCATTACAGTCAGCAACAGACACTGACAGCAAGCACTATCATATTGCACTCAAACTCACTGTTAGCTCGTTCTCTCAATGAATCACATATACACTATCCCTCAGATCTGACTACCTGCTTCACATAGCCTGGTACAGACATATGGCATTGTCTCTGATTGAGTGGTCAATTCTTTGGATAATGAATGTGTGTGTGTGTGTGTGTGTGTGTGTGTGTGTGTGTGTGTGTGTGTGTGTGTGTGTGTGTGTGTGTGTGTGTGTGTGTGTGTGTGTGTGCACGTGCATATGATATTAAAAATTAATAAAACTGATTTTATAAAACTAAATTCTTCCTAATCATATTTGAAGTAACAAAACAAAGTGTATATAAAATACAAGGTGTTCCAAAAGTCACTGTGTATTTTGGTGAAACAGTGTAATTTTCAAATAAATTTCATTACAAGTATATTTATTCTTTTTTACATAAAACATAAGTATTTGTAATGTGTTAGAGATGTTATTATAATTTTTATTAATTTTTTTAGTGTTTTCTTTTCAGACCCATAATTCATGATGAATTTTCAAGAGCGAATTTTTGTTTAACATCCCGCATCAAAGGAATTAAGTTTCGTGAGATTAGGGAAAGATTTAAGGAGATTTCGTAGTCCTGGTCCTACAGACAAGGTGATTCGTGCACTGGTGAATAAGTTTAAAAGAACTGGGTCTGTGCATGACAAGGAGAGATGTGGATGCCCAAGGGCAGCACATGAAAGCATTGAATAAATTCAAGAAATGTTCAAAGAGGGGCCAAATTTATCAGTTAGGGAGGGATCTCAAAGACTGAACATACCCAAGACACCAGTTCACAGAATTTTACATTTGACACTGATGTAAAAGCCCTACCACATCCATGTGTTGCAGAACCTGCATGAAGAAGATTTTCCACATCGAGCAGCAGTGTGTGCAGAACTTATTGATCAAATCCAAAATAACGGCTTAATGGACCATATTTTGTTCAGTGATAAGGCAACTTTTCACATGTGGTAAAATTCAATCGCCACAATTGTCGTATCTGGGCTTCCCAAAAACCATCTAAGTTCACAGAATGGCAAAGAGACTCTCCTAAAGTAAATATGTGGCTTGGGATGACAAAGTCAAAAATATATAGACCTTACTTTTTTTGCAGAAGCAACAGTCACAGGAACTGTGTACATTGATATGATTCAGCAGTTTCTTGAACCCCAACTTCTTGATGATGGTGTTATTTCAAGTGTAGTGTTTCAGCAGGTGGGGCACCATGTCATTATGTTCGAACTGTCCAGAAATACCCCAACAGGCACTTTTCAAATAGGTGGATCAGATGTGGAGGACCTAGACCTTGGGGATGCATTCTCTGGATTTAACTCTCTTGAATTTTTTTGCTTGGGATTTCATAAAATCAAAGGTTTATTGCAAGAAGATTCAAGATTTACCTGATCTTAGACAATGCATTCAGGAGGCAGTAGAGGAAATTATGCCTGAAATGTTTGCAAATGTGTTCACAACATTGCTGAGCGATTTGAAATTTGCAGGGATACTGATGGGGGTACATGTGGAATGCAATAATTAAATTCTTGACCTTTGTATGTAATAATTTTTTTTCCTGTTTCAAACTTCGATATTGTATAAAAATAAACTCGTAATCATGCTATTGTCATTCGTCTCAAATTCACCAAAATATGCAGTGGCTTTTGGGACACCCTGTATAACAAAACTCATATTTGCAAGATATTTATTTTTAATTCATAACAACTATTAAAATTGTACAAACTAAAATAATAAGCAGTGCACTAGTAACCATTAATTAATTACTTGGCTATTGTCAGCTATTGTTTGTTGTTGTTTGTTATTTGGTTTTGAGGAGCATTAGCAACTAAGGCCATATTGCTCCGGGAATATGTGGTGGTCATTCCCTGACCTTTCCGCATCCTTCGTATTTGGTGGTCATGGGCTTGGTTTTTTTTTTTTTTTTTTTTTTTAGGAGCATTAGCCACTAAGGCCATATTGCTCCGGGATATGCGGTGGTCATTCCCTGACCTTTCCGCACCCTCCGTATTTGGTGGTGACGGGCTCGAACCCCGGTCTAATCAAGAAGCGTGTGTTACGCACTGCTGCTGCTTCTTCCCACCTGGCTACGGAGGCGCCTTGTCAGCTATTGTGAGCCAACAGCCAATTAATTACTTGGCTATTGTGAGCCAAAAGTTTATTGATTGGTTCAACAACAAAGGGTAGGCTTAACTTTGGCACAGGTCAACACTGTACTCTTCAAAGTAGTCCCCTTCACAATTAATGCAGAAAATTTAGCATTTCTACCACTACTGGAACTCTTTTTTTTAATTTATTGAACTCATTGTTTTTTTAAATACATTCAGCAACACCTACAATCCTATGTAGATCTTATAGACTTTGCCAAATCTCCATTCTTTGAGCTGGTTTTACCTTGGGAAACAAGAAATCAAGAGGGGGCCAAGTCAGAGGAGTATGGAGAGTAGGAAACGACAGCTAAGTTTGTTTTTGGTCAAAACTTCTGCACAGACTGCGTGCACTGGCACATTATCGAGTTGCAATAATCAGCCACAACTGCACCACTTTTCTGACATTTTCTCCTATCTTCCCTCAAATGCCTGAGGACTCCCCAGTAATACTGTTTATTGACAGTTTTCTCCAAAGGAACAAATTCTTAATGAACAATTTCCTCACTACCAAAAAACAAGTTCTTCATGCTAGACAATCTTTTTTTTTGTAGATGCGGAGAAAATGGGATCTTCTACTAAGATGATTTGCTTTTTAACCTAGCTTTTATCTTCTATTATCTTTGAAAAAAAGCTTGTGTCTTTTAAGATGTGACCAGCAGGTTCTGGTGCACAGAGAAGTATCTTTCCACTCATAGTTCAGTAGAGAAGACACAAACTTCACATACAGCAATCTGCTGCATATTCAAATCTATTAAAATGGATCGGCATGTTTTCATATGATGGGCCTAACATTTCAGTCATATCATTTATTAATGGTATATCATTGGTCAAGTTGGGTTAAGTCTTTGTGGAAGACCTGACTCAACATTTTATCACTTTTGAATCTGAAAAAAAAAAAAAAAAAAAATCTGTATCCATTTTACAATATCATCACTGAAAGCTGTTTTCAGAATTTCATGGGTCTCTGAAGCAAAACTCGATACAACCTCTTTACTCCTTCACATCAGCCATTTAAGTAATCTCATAATGCACTTACACAGTAGTTACAACAACCATGTAGCACACTATGATGGAAAAACTCAACAGTCTAACTCATAATGAACCAATACAGCAAAAATAGTTTTGTATCCAGTGGCAAAAAGTTGTACTGTGTGTTATTCGTGCTTTCATGCTCATAATCATTAGTCTGGTAACTTCTGTCTCACCATGTACATGTGTGATAAAATAATTCATCATATATAGGGTGTCTCAAAAATATTGGTACAATTAGGGAAGGTAGGTAACATCTAAAGGAATGTGAATCGCATAGGAACCCATAACTGGAAACATCACCGTAAGTCGGTAGACGGCACGGTAGTCGCCGCACGAAGAGCATGCATCGATATACGAACTGTGAGCTGGCAGACATGCACCTAGTGTATGGATTAGCAGAGGGCAATGGACGAGCCACTCAACGAATTTATGGAGAACGCTTCCCAGACAGACATGTACCGGACCACCGTATGTTTGCGCGTGTGCATCAAAATTTGTGCGATTATGGGTCATTTAGAGGTAACAGGAGTAGTGCGGGCAGACCACATTTGATGCAAACTCCCACCATGGAAGAAAGTGTGTTGAATGCTGTCCAGAATAATCCTACTACCAGCACATGTGCCGTTGCCTCAGGTGTGTCTCGTTGCAGTGTACAGCGTGTCTGGCATGACGATTCCTTACACCCCTTTCATCTCCAAAGGTTCAGTTACTGCTCCCACAAGATCATCCTACACGTGTGGCTTCTGCGCAGTGGTTTCTACAAGAAAGTGGTCAAGACTTGAATTTTCCAGCCTATGTTTTGTTGACGGATGAGGCTTATTTCACCTGGGAAGGCTTATTCAATCAGCACAATGCTCATGTGTAGGCTCACGACAACCCACACGGCGTGCGCCCCCATGTGGCACAACATCGCTTCGCAATAAATGTGTGGGCAGGTATGGTCGGTGACTGCTTAGTCGGCCCATACCTGTTACCATCCCGCAAGAACTCCACTAAATATCGGATCTTTCTTGAACAAGTTCTACCAGGGTTACTTGACAATGTTCCAGCAAATGTGAGACACAACATTTGGTTTTGACATGAGGGGACGCCTGCCCATTATGGACGGTGTGTTCGTGACCATGTGAACAGGCATTTTGGGCATCGATAGATTGGCCGTGGTGGACCCGCTGCCTAGCCCCCACGCTCACCTGATTTATTGGGCCTTGATTTCTTTCTGTGGGGGTCCCCTCAAATCTATCTTGTATGAATCGCCTGTGGAGACGGAAATAGATCTCGTGGCGAGAATCATCTGCGCTGCTGCTACTGTCAAAGGAACTCCAGGTGTGTTCTACTGTGTCCGCCAATCCATGCTGCATCAGTATCTGTTGTAACATCATGTCAAATAAATGCTTGCCACTAATTATTGTCTTGTGTCATTTCATTACCGGAAACGTCATTTCTCGTGACGTTTCCGGTTATGGGTTCCTATGCGATTCACATTCCTTTAGATGTTACCTACCTCCCCTAAATGTTTGTACCAATATTTTTGAGACGCTCTGTACATACATTAATATGAACTTACTACACCAGGGAAGATCACTTTTAATGCTTCTGCAGCTGTCTGTGCTTTAGCTTTGCCCTCATGAATGCAGTCTTCAAATGTAAACAATGACTGGCGAACAGGGTTAGAATAGGATATCTGACCATTATCAACAAGTGTTATGTTTCTGATGCCCCAGCCCTGGAAGATAAAGTTTTTTTTGCTTTTGGATAATTACGGTGACAAAAGTGAACTAAAAATACAAAGAACTATATAAAGAATAAAACATTAATTATATTAATAAAGGAAAAAATATAAACTTTAAAAAATTATTATTTACATTTATGAAACAAAGATTTACATATACATGAACATATTATATATATACACTGGTGTTCAAAGAAAGTGCATCACCCCTTAAAATTGTAATTGTCATTCGAATAACGCAAGTATATGGCAATATTTCTTACAGACTGCATCAGATAAGATTGACACACTTAGGTGATGATATAATATTGCATTCGCTGTTACTTTCAGCTATATAAGCATGCTCTGCAAAAGTTGCAGTCATTCCTTGCTTGTGTCAGGATGGCAAATTACGTGCAGTTGATGCCACGAAGAAAGAGTGCTATTGTTGCTTTACGTGAGGAAGGATGTTCTTCCTGTCATATTGCTTATAGTGTCTTGTAATCAGTCAACAGTGAGTAGATTTCTTTCCAAATTCAAGAATACTGGTTCTGCTGATAGGAAAAAAGGAACCAGATGCAAATGAGTCTCTATGCCAAAATAGAACTGCATTTTGAAGTGCTTATGGCCTTAAAACTGTAAGCTTCTTTGTCTGAGCTGAAAAGAGAATGGGAAGAACACACACAGGAGGGGTAGCAAGTGTAGTAACAGTCAGAAGATGCCTTTTCAAAAATGGACTTGCAGCTCGTTGTGCAAAGAAGCCCCTCCTCACACAAAAAACAAAAAGGCCCGATTAATTTGGTGCAAGGAACATGTCAAATGGACCCACAAGCAGTGGAAGTCAGTTATTTTCTCAGATGAGAAGAAATTCAACCTGCATGGCTCTGATGGGAGATAAATGATTCGCCATACATGTGGTGAAGAATACCATCCAGACTGTATGGTGTCTACGGTGAAATTCCCTACCAGCCAAATGACAAGGGGGTGCATTTCGTATTGCGGAGTAGGTTGTTTGTTATTTGGTTTTTAGGAGCATTAGCAACTAAGGCCATATTGCTTCGGGGATATGTGGTGGTCATTCCCTAACCTTTCCACATCCTCCGTATTTGGTGGTCATGGGCTTGAAATCCCAGTCTAATCAAGAAGCGTGTACTATGCACTGCTGCTCCTGCCCACCTGGCTATGGAAGTGCCCTCGCGGAGTAGGTCACCTGCACTTTATAAAAGGTTCCGTAAATGCCAACAAATACCTGGCTATATTGGAAGGCAAATTGCTGCCAACCATTAGAGACCACTTCAACATGCCAAGTAACTGCATCTTTCAGGATGACTCTGCTCCTTGTCATCGGGCGAAAAGCGTAAGTAGGCACTTCTGTAGTTACTCTAGCTGCATTTCTGCATTAGTGGTTTGACAGTAATGTGTTTACATTTGTTACAGGTGAAAAAATAGTTGGAAGAAATGTCCATTACAACTGTTAGCTGGCCAGAAACAGCCTGGACCTGAATCTTATAGAGAACTGTTGGCATCATGTGGAATCTGCAGTTGCCAGAAAGAAACCAAAGGTCCTTCGTGAACTTCAGGAAGCCATAATTCGTGTTTGGAACCACGAACTATCAGTTGATTATCTTCAGAAATTGATCTTGTCAACGCCTCGACGGTGTGCTGCTGTCCAGAGGCAGTTCAACTAAATATTAGTTTGCACCTGGTGAACTTTTCATTTTGTTTTCCATTTAAAATGATAAACTGAAGCAAATTGAGGGCTTCAGTTTATCATTTTAAGGAATAGCAAGCATCACATAAAAGTGGAAAAATTTAGTAAAATAGTTTAAAAGGGGGGGGGAGAAAATTACAAAAAAAGAATGTGATGCAAGCTAAACATAAATATTGATACATAATACATTGTATTATGTAATTTATGTATTGATACATAATTGTATTAAGTAGCAATATTTATGTTTAGCTTGGATCAGATTCTTTTTTTTTTTTTTTGTACTTTTCTTCTCCCCTCTTTAGACTATTTTACTAAATTTTTCCACCTTTATCTGATGCTTGCTATTTCTTTATATATTTAACTTACTTTTGCTTTACAGTTCACTCCCTTTTAATTGGCTTACCAATTCAGCCTATAATTTGATTTAATTCATCATATCATTTAAGGTATTTTCATTCTTTCTATCTATCTTCCATCTTCAATACTTCCCTTTTCTTCTATCCTTCTCCTTTTAGTTTTGGCACTTTATGTAATTTACACCTCCATCTACATGCTTTACAAGTTTTATTACTAGTACCACATATTAATGCATCCCATATATAGCGTCCCACTAAAAATTAACCATTTTATATTTTTTTGTGATCAGCACAAGGATGCACAACTTAAGTTTAAATCCATATGGAACATTTAGTGTGCAATATTTAATGTTTTTTTTTTTATACAATTTTAAGACATTTAATTTATATTTTACTTTTTTTTTTTTTTTCAGAGTGAAACATGGTAGGTTGCCTGAGTTTGGATGAAAAGGATTTTTTTTGTTAAGAGTGAAGTTTACAAACTTCACTCTCAACAAAAAATATTATTAAACATATTTACAAGTTTGCTGAAAAAGGAACTTTGACATCACCCAACCAATAAAGAGATAAAAATCCAAGAGACTGCTGATCAAGTTAATGAATCTATTTGCAAGCAGAATGTGTATCAAACTTCTTGGGACGGCCATACATTGTATAACACACACAACTGCATTAAAAGTAAAATATAATACTACATTAACCTATAGAAGGTAATGTGTACATCCCTCACGTTTATTAAAAATAAAATCTCAAAAATTAAGACACCAGAAACTGGACAAGTTTTCACTGAAATTCATATTCAGCTGAAGTTAATCTAAATAAGCACTACAGAGAAGATGTTAATTATAGTAGGAATGTTGTGATTGCAGGTATTGTCCCATGTTCACATTCATCAGTACTTTTGAATGCTCATAATTCAACAAAACAAATCTCAAATCTGCAATACTTCCTTTGGTAGGTATGCATTTAACTCAGCAGTGATTATGCTAAGTTCTAAGACAAATGGTTGTGGTAATTTCTATACCAAAACTCATATACTTATGGCATGGCTGTTTTTGAATATTTCCCAGTCATTTTTTGGCTGATAGTCAATTCAGGGGAACCTTTTAATAAAACTTCACATGCATAATGTTAATAGTTATTTTTTTTTAAAAAATGTCTTCACACACAATTAAAAGAGTAATTTTTTGCCTCAATATTTAGAAGTATATAATGAGGCTAGAATTAGAGATTTTTAACTCGGTTTTTTAATCGGAAAATAATAAAAAATATCAAAGGTAAAATTAATATTCATACCTTAAATTATTTTTTTTTTTTAAAAACTTAACTTTCATAACATAAGTAGGTCTGTATAATCAATTTCTATCCAAAATCAAGATGCTAATAGTACAGCTGCATATGATTTCTCAACAATTTTTTTTATCTTTGGTCAACAATAACAATATTCACTCTAAAACAGCAGTTCCCAATCTTTGACTTGTGAACCCCTTTCAACATAATATTTTTACTGGGAACCACTAAGCCTGTATTCTCTGAAATTGTATAATAGTTCTGAATTTTTATTATATACTATTTCCAGTTTTTATATGGAATATTATATAATATAAAATTATTATTAAGTACCTATACATAACAATGGTATTTGAGAATGAAAAAAAAATTAAAGATAAATTTTAAAAAATAAAAAGAATTTAAAGTTTAAAAATACTATATGAATTCACGCTAAAAACAATTTAATACTGTATAACGTTCAAATCCAACACAATATTGTGCAGTACAGTGATCAATGTTTATCAGAGTTTGTCTTACATGTAACTGGACAGTGATACATATCGGCAAGTTTACACCCAATCTCCCTCACTAACGTCCTATCACACACGCTCGCTGTGTAAGGGCACATGACCCAAACCACAATTAAATATAAATTTTAAACTGAACTGCATAAATTAATATTAAATTATTTTGTGGTTTACAAAAATATACCTATGTAAATCTAAGCAGACACCATTACAGAATTTTTCATGCAAACCTCCAGGGGTTCGCAAACCACCAGTTGGGAACTGCTGCTCTAAAAGATAATTTTCATACCTTCAGTAGGTATTCTTTAAAAACACTTTCCCACAAGTGATTTTTATACTGCAAAGTTCAAAAGAAATTACTTCTCTGTCCTTGAATTTTTTTTTTTTTTTTTTTTTTTTTATATAAGGAGGATTTGGGTGAAGTCAATTACAAATTGCATACTTATTGCAAACAGCTGTTGTTGTTGTTGTTTGGTTTTTAGGAGCATTAGCAACTAAGGCCATATTGCTCCGGTGCGGTGGTCATTCCCTGACCTTTCCGCATCCTCCGTATTTGGTGGTGACGGGCTCGAACCCCGGTCTAATCAAGAAGCGTGTGCTACGCACTGCTGCTCCTTCCCACCTGGCTACGGAGGCGCCAATGCAAACAGCATATTGCTTTCCAGAAGGGCTGTACAAGTGGGATCGCACGATAAAATTGACAACTCCTTATCCCGAGAAAATCCAATTTATATAAATTTTGTGCAAGGTTAATCTACAATTTAATTTTTTGTTTAAATTACTAATAATTTAATCAAACTGATAACAAATGAATTAATTTAATTAATTAAATTGAGAAAAAACAAATTTATTTCATGTTATAGAAGATTTGTTATTTGTTTGTTATTTGGTTTTTAGGAGCATTAGCAACTAAGGCCATATTGCTCCGGGGATATGTGGTGGTCATTCCCTGACCTTTCCGCATTCTCCGTATTTGGTGGTGACGGGCTCGAACCCCGGTCTAAATCAAGAAGCGTGTGCTACGCACTGCTGCTCCTTCCCACCTGGCTACGGAGGCGCCTGTTATAGAAGATAAAGAACTTTAGATAAGTGAGGAGTAGATCAAACAAGTATGGTTCAAGCAAATATGGTTAACTAAAATATAAAATAAGAAAAAATCTTTATAAGAAAAGCATGTGCATTTTAGCTGTAACAGTGCTTGATCTGAACTCTAGACTTCTTTAGACCCAACCTTTATTAGACAAGAGATTAATGTTTTAACATATGAAACAAATAAATTGTGTGAATGCAGCTAGACAAGTTTGAAAGTTAGATAATTGCCCTTTAAACTTTTAGGCAACAACACACACAGCATCTTCAAAAAGGCCTATGGGGCTGGGTTATTCCATATTGAAATAATTACACTCAAACACCAGCCAAGCGGCTAAAATTTTAAAATTTTAACCACTTGGCTGGTGTTTGATTGTAATTATTTCAACACACACACACACACACACACACACACACACACACACACACACACACACACACACACACACACACACACACACACACAGCAACTATATGTTGTAACATATTTTTATAATTGTAAACCGGTAAGGTTAACCTATAATTTTTTCTTTGAGTGGACTACTTCACCATTTAAGGAGCACTCATTAATTGAGAAGAGAATTAATAAATACAAAAAGAACAGAAGAAGATTTTGAATTGAAAAAAAGGCATGTGCAACCAAAACTAATATGCTTTATTAAAAAAATGTATAGAAGAAATTGTTGCAAAATTAGCCTCTGTTGATGGATTCTCTATTAATGCGATTACAAAGAGTGAATTCATAGGAAAATATCGTGGTCTAATGAAGGTTTGACTTTGTCCAGACACCTATATGATGTGATGAATACCAGCCAAGCGGCTAAAATTGTAAAGCTAAGCTTACTTTCTTGCATCGTATGCAAGAAAGTAAGCTTATGCAGCATCAGCCAAAAAAAACCCCTCCATTTCACCCATTCATTCATTCCAAATGTTTGTCTAGCTCTGCCTTGAATTTATTTAAGCTATAAACTTCCACAACGACAGATGGAAGTTTATTCCAGCAATCAACCACTTGCTGGCTAACAGCAAATTTCTGAACACCTATTCTACAACTGTCTTTCCTCAATTTCAATCTATGCCTCCTCAGGTTCGTAATCTGAGCAAGATGAAGAATCCCATCAGCATTGAGTTTGATCAACCCGTTCAAGGCCTTATGTACCTCAATCAGATCACCTCACAGGTGCCTAGTCTCCAGTGGCTGCAATTTTCAGAACTTAAGGCTTTCTTGGTAAGAGAACGCCCTTTGTTCTCCCCTGACCATTGCCTTATACAAAGGGATAATCACCTCCTTGTCCCTGCTAGCAAAATTCATATATATTATTGACAAGACACCATGAGCTACTCTTGCAAACTGCATGCACTGTTCAAAAAACTTCATATCTAACTGCACAATTACACCCAGGTGCCTCTCATCCTCTACCACCCTGAGTGTAGTACCATACAGTTGGTATGTTTCTCTTGGATTACTGCTACTATTATGCTGTACTTTGCATTTGTCAATGTTAAACTTCAGTTGCCACTTCTCAGCCTATTTACCTGTTGCAGTAGCATTCTGTCATTAACAACCTACTAACCTTTGTATCATCAGCAAACTTGGACATTAAACTTGATATACGCTCATCAATATCATTGATGAATACACACAACAATGGGCCCAGCACCGAACCCTGGGAAACTCCACATTAGTCCATGAACAGCAGCGTCCATTGATTACCACTCTCTGTCATCCGCCACTCAACCATCCCTTTATACATTGTAGCAACTTGTCCTTAATGCCATACTGCTCCAATTTGAAATAGTCTTGCAAGTGCAACAGTATCAAAAGCTTCCTGAAATCCAAGTACAGTAAACCTTCGATTTAATGGACTAATAGGGGAGAAGGGGTGTCCGTTAATGCCGAAAGTCTGTTAAATCGAATGTAACCTGGGGGCATTTTTAATGTTCTTAATGTAAAAAAGAGATATCAACACGCGTCTTAAAGAAAAATGTTGCAATTTGGCCTTTGATTTATGGATATAAGAAACAGTTTTTTTTTTTACGCCGTAAATTTCATAAACACATGCTACTGAGATGCCTTGTTATAATTTCTCAATTAGCTCTAATTTCTGTGCCACATTTAAGTTCACATGCTTTTTTTAACTCCTCTATCACTTGATGCCATTTTAAACTGTAAGGATTGCAAAATTATTTAATAAATAAAGTCACAATTCAGAAATCACAGAAACACTGTATACAACCTGACCGCACAATAGCTTGAGGCAGACCGAGACCGAAACAAAACGAGTTGGTAGACCTGCAGTTTAGTGTCCCGAGTCACATTCAGCTCGCAAGTCACCACCTGCTCTTATCTGTTATCTGTAATCTGGGAAAACAGCTATTTGAACACATTTTCAGAAAGAATAAAAAAACAATTTCCTGAATTTTATTATAAAAATAATTATCAAAACAATACTGGAAATAGGTAATTATTATTAATTTTCAATTAATAATAACACTGAAGTTTTATATAACCTAAAAAAAATAATATGGTCCAGATTAATATGTACATTACTGTACTATTATTTGTCCGGTCCATTAAATCCGAAATCCATTATATCGGGGTCCGTTAAATCGGCGGCTTACTGTATATGATATCAAAATTATTTTTTGCATCCAGTTCCTTTGTGACCACATCACAGTATCCAATAACATTGGTCAGACAAGACCTTGCTTGAACAAACCCATGCTCTGTCTTAACTATTACTGTAGTCTTGTCTAGGTGATCCTGAAATGCTTCTTTAACTAGTGATTTCATTATTTTCCCCGGAAAAGGAGTTAAACTAACTGGTCTGTAATTACTCTTGTCACCCTTAGATCTCACTTTGTGAATTTGGGGATACATTTGCACACCTCCAGTCCATGGGGCCTCCCCTGAGTTCAAGGAAGCTCTCATAATTATTGCTAAGAGTTTGCTTACTTCCTTTGCTGCTTCCTTTAATATAACTGGATAGAGCCCATCTACTCCAAGTGCCTTTTTTATATTTAATTACAACAATTTCTCCTCCACTTTGCTCTCAGTTACTTCAAAATTACTCAGCTTCCTGTTAGAGTTCGATAAACTTCTGGCATTCCCCCCCCCCCTTGAATGACTCATGTGTGAATGTAATGCAAAATACTCATCCAGTTTATCAGCTACCTGAGCAGGATCATCAATAGTTGAACCATCTATGTTGGACCAAATCTGATTCATCCCTTTCCTTCTAGAGTTTACATAAGTAAAGAACTCTGTGCAGTTTTTCTTTGCATCCTTTGCCAAAGATTTCTTGTAATCTACCTTCGCCCGCCTAATCTCCTTTGTGACTTGATTACTGACTAGCTTATATCTGCCTTAGGCTTCCGTGTCGCCTGATAATTTATATGTATGCCATGCATTTTTCTTCTCTGCCATGAGTCTCATTAATTCATCTGACATCTATTTAGGCCTAAACCTTGAACAGTATTTCTTAGTTGGTATGAAAAGCCTAGTAGCCTCATAGATTAAGTCCCCAAAGGCTTCCCATTTAGAATTCACCATTGGTAACATCATCAGTTGATCCCACTAAATAGAATTTAAAAACTGTCTGAGACCACTGTAGTCACCTTTACGAAAGAAAAAACCTTTCCCTTTACTCTTTATGGTAGTTACACCTTTAAGTAAATCCCACATCAGTACACTGATCACTATTACCCAGTGGTTCCTTTATCTGCAAATTCTTAATGCATGAACAATCACTGCTGATAATCAGATCAAGAGTATTACTCCCTCTAGTTGCCTCTCAAACACGTTGCTGTTGAAAAAAGTTATACAATAAATCCACAAAAGTATCGCTATTATGCAAGTGACCAACCCACAAGTTCCAGTCAATATCTGGAAAGTTAAAATGCCCCATTATAAGAATTCAGATTTACTGGCAAATTCTATTTCTCTGCACAACTGTTCATTGTACTCATCAGCGTCATTAGGTCTATAACATACTCCTACTCTCATTTTCCCTTTCCCAGTGTTTATGTCACACCAAACAGACTCAACATTGCACTGTCCACCCGTGTCAACTGGATGCACATCCTTAGATTTTATGTTTCTTAACTAACAGCATAACTCCTCCTCCCTTCCTACCCTGTCTTTCCTTTCTGTACACATTGTACTCCCCAAATTACAATTCTGCATTACTTATATCTGTGTGGCACCATGTCTCTGATATCCCAACAATAACAGCCTTTGATGTCTTGATCAGCACTTCAAATTTATTAACTATACTTCTAAGTGTTCTTCCCAGGACTTACTGAATTGGGCACATTGCCCGGTGAATTTAACTGACTGCCCGGCTAAAATTTAAGCGATTCTTCTGGGTACCGTATGGTATTGATCTTGATCAATATTAATTCAAACATACTATGCAATTGAGATCAATGTGACAGTAGCATATAATGTCAAATTATGCAATTAATTTTTTTCTCTGGATCGTTTATAAATAACAGAAAATTTTATAATATTGCTAAGTATTACACTTTCCCACCCGGCTGGCAAAATTTTCTGAGGAGAACACTGCTTCTAGCATTGGTGTACATGCAAGTATACATGCACCTGTTTCTACTCTTAGTTACCCTAACACAGCATAGGGTACACAAGCACAATATACAACTGCAAAACAAATTGTAATGAAAAAAAAAAAAAAAAACAGCCAAGAAAATTTTAGAAGGTGAAAGAGTTACTGTTTCAAATATAAACACCAATTGGCCAAAACATTATGACCACCTACCTAATATGATGTTGGTCCTCCACGTGTAGCCAAAACAGTTCGTACCAACACATAACCAGCACATCCTTTAACTCCTGTAAGGTCCATGGTTGAGATGCTGCAGATCAGAGTTGCTGTTTCAACACAAACCATAGATCCCCGGCCTCCAAATTCCACAGCTCATCCATGAGCTGTGGAATTTGGAGGCCACAGCAATATCTGGAAGTCTTCATCATGTTTCACGAACCAGTCTCGAACAATCTGGGCAGTGTGGCATGGTGCATTATCCTGCTGAAAGATGGTACCGCCAGAGAGGAAGACCGTTGCCATGAAAAGGTGTGCCTGGTCAGCAATGATGTTTAGGTAGGTGGTAGACATCTGAGTGCCTGGCTGTTGTTGTTATTTGGTTTTTAAGAGCATTAGCAACTAAGGCCATATTGCTCCGGGTATATGTGGTGGTCATTTCTTGACCTTTCCGCATCCTCCGTATTTGGTGGTCACTGGCTTGAACCCCGGTCTGATCAACAAGCGTGTGCTACGCACTGCTGCTCCTGCTCACCTGGCTATGGAGGCGCTGAGTGCCTGGCACATGGATAACTGGACCAAGGGTATCCCAGCAGAACATCACCCAAAGCATGACACCACCGACACCGGCTTGTTTTCTTCCCGCAGTACATCCAGGCGCCATCACTTTCCCAGGTAAATGATGCACATGTACCCGGCTGTCTACATGGTGCAACAGGAAACGTGATTCATCGGACCAGATAACCTTCTTCCAATCACTCAAGGTCAAGTTTTGATGCTCGCATGCCCATTGTAGGCACTATCGCCGGTGAACCATGGTTAGCATGGGGCTAAGCAGCCCCATTTTCAGCAGGGTTCAACGTACTGTGTGTTGTGACACATTACTCCCATCACCAGCATTCCAATTACTGATGAGCTGTGCCACAGTTGCCCTTCTGTTGCCACATGCCATCCAGGAAAGCCTTTGCTCACCTTGAGCATTGATGAGCTGTGGTCGTCCAACACCTCACCGGCGGTTCGTCAGTTCCCCCTCCTCGGACCACTTTTGGTAAGTACCAACCAGGGTTGACTGTGAGCATCCCACCAGCCGTGCCATTTCAGATATGCTCTGACCTAGTCATCTGGCTATTACAATTTGGCCTTTGTCAAACGCGCTTAAGTCTGCTGCCTTTCCCACCTGAAGAACAACAGTAACGCTGATTAATGGAGCTCAGCAACAGGTGTTTTTCATACAGTGTCCTGACCCGCACATGTGCCGTAGTTCACCTGCAGTTGCTTTCATTTGCATAATGACTCGCTGGTCAATGTTTTGGCTAATCGGTGTGTATATATATATAGCCTATCTACTATATATAGCAAGAAAGCTTACAAAGCCTACAAGAAAGACAAAGCAAGAAAGCCCACAAATTGTTTTTCAAACACAATATTAACTAAGAGAAACTTATGTGGAGTACTTTTTTTTTTCATACTTTGACATGCCCTGGATTACAAAAATTTTCCTGAAATCACCTTTGAACTACACTTTTCGAGCATTTATGGCATGCTGCTTATTTGTCTTTAATATAATTAATTTTTAATTAATTAATTAATTAATTAATTAATGTTTTATAAAAGCAAATAATTTAAATTAATACAAAGCATTATATTTAAAAATGCTTACCATTAAACACCGAGCAACATTACATCCAAGAGTTCCTGAACCCAACAAAAGACACTTGGTTGACATAATGAGCTCCAAATTTAATTCAGGAACAAGACGCCACCTCATAAGTTTCAGATTGAGATCAACAGCAGATTCTGATAATCTGTACAAAACAAGTTCGTCTGCTTTTAGTATTTATACTACAATGTAGAGACATATGCAATAGCTATCAATCTATTCCTCTTAAAATTTATAAAAACAAATCATTGCTCATTTTCTCAAAGAGTTTCAAAATGCTAAAAAAAAAAAAGAGCTAAAAATATTGATATACACTGGTGTGCAAAACGTAAGGACCAGTCAGGTTTTCTCCTGTAGCTTCTCATAGGAGTGGCCTGGATATGAGGGAAAGCATATCAAAGGAACCTCATGAGGTACAGAAATGATGAAGGAAACAACACCAACACAACAACGGAAACAAAACGGTACAGAGGTACTTTAATCAAAAATGGCAACACAGAATTTAATCAAAAATGGCTGCCAAGATACAGATGTATCACTGCCAAAGATGGAACAAAGGGAAGAGGTGGTCCTCAGTAGGAGATATGGCTACCCCTAATGTCGATGCAGGCTTTGCACCGCCTGTCCACACTTAGAACAATGTTGATAAGTTCTTGTGGTAACATCGTCCATTCCTCTGTCAGCACCATCTTCAGCTGGTGAATATTTTCTGGTGGGTGTGGACATGTTGCTAGGTGTCTCCCCAGAGAGAGAGTCCCATATGTGTTCGATGGGATTTCGATCGGGAGAAATGGGCAGGCCAATCCATACGAACAATGTCCTCACTTTCCAAAAGCATATCACAGCTGCAGTGCGATGGGGTGTGACGTTATCATCCATAAACACGAACTCTGGGCCAATGGCTCCTCGGAACAGATGCACATGGGAAGGATTACCTCAGTACAGTAATGTGCACAGGTTACAGTACTACCTTCCAGTATCTGGAGTTGTGTATGTCCATCCAAGATAATGCCTCCCCAAACAAGAACACCTCTACCGCCATATTGATCCCTTTCGGTGAATTTTGCGGGGTGATACCGTGTGCCAACCTCTCAACAGATTAGCTGACGTCCAGAATCGCAGCTGAGACTGAATCTACTCTCATCAGTAAAGAGTACCTTATCCCATTGCGCTACTGTCCAGTCCTTGTGTTCGATACACCACTGTAAACTGTGTCTCTG
This sequence comes from Mastigoproctus giganteus, assembly GCF_048544385.1. Taxonomy (NCBI): domain Eukaryota; kingdom Metazoa; phylum Arthropoda; class Arachnida; order Uropygi; family Thelyphonidae; genus Mastigoproctus; species Mastigoproctus giganteus. The sequence goes on along the minus strand of NC_143583.1, from coordinate 112,363,263 downwards.
ATGGACAGGTGTTAAAGGGACACAGCATACTGGCCATCGGGCAAACAGTCCACCTTTGTGGAGTCGCCTGGTCACAGTAAACCGCGATATCCTGCATCCTGTGCACTTTTTTACAATGGATCCTGCTGTCTGGTGTTGGTCACTCTTGGCCTGTAGGAGCATATAGCGGTCATCATTAGGCATTGTTTTTCTGGGATGACCACCACTAGTCCTTCGAACAGCTGTACCTGTCATTCTGTAGGCCGACCATTTGCATGAGACGATGCTATGGACGATACCGAACTCTGCAGCCACACTCCTCGCACTTTGACCCTCCTCGAGCTTCCCAATTATTCGACCCGGGGTAAAGTCATCCAGATGTGTACTGGCCATTTCGTTGTCTGTAGCACTGTACGAAACCAATCGAACATCTGTAACAATCATGCTCACCATTTAGTAATTTGCACTGAACTGCTGCTTTTATCTGTTTATGTGAGCTTCTCATCACGATTCAAATTTTTGCATGTGTACCAGCTTTCTATCGAACGGCCACAGTTATGAAAACGCCACAGGCTGTTTCGTTTGATTTTGTGGTTGTAACCTTTAGAAATAGTGTTGGTCCTTAAGTTTTGCACACCAGTGTATAATGCACTAAATTGGATGCACAATTTTTTTTTTTTTTTTTGTATTCAAATAATGTGTATATTTATGTCAATTCTTAATTAACATAAATATAGACACTTAAGAAGTTAAAAAACTGTTACTGAAAAACCAAACTGCACTGTCTAGGTAATTATTACTTAGAATAATGTGAAGTAACAGACACATAACAATATACACTAGAGAACAGTGAGATTTTTTTCAAAAATAACAAGCCTGATTTAATTGATATTTGAAGATAAAAGTCCATGATTTTCTGTACCTTCCTAAGCATAAACAAATTTTTACTTGGTATGGTTTCTGCATTTTTTTTCATTAAAGTTATTACACGAGAGAGGCTATCTGGTCATGCACAACCCCACTGATATGATAATGATTCTAAGGGCGGAAACACACTACTACCACTTCACGAGACTTCACTTGATTACATGTCTAACGTCAAATGTGGGGGAGCTATATTTACTAATTAGTTTATTGCTAGGAGAGCACTGTTGTCATTGGTTGTATTCACAAGATAACACGTCGGGCTTCAAGGCAGAATGACGTTGTCAGGAGCTCAGATTTTTCTGTTCGAACAGAAATTTCGTTAGGCATGACAAAAGGAAAATGGAGGAAATGCTAATAGAAAATTAAATCAGAAGTAAATAATCTGTTTTGAGTGCACAAGTAAGAATATTCGAAAACAAATAACAACAACATCAAGGACGTTGCTCCTGTGCCTTTCCGAAGCACCCTCCACTTCGACCAGCTACTTGGCATATTCACCGCAAATGTCCAGTCACAGGGATGTTCAAAAATGGTCAAAGGAGGAAAACAGACCAACAGAATTACAATTAACAAATTGAGAGGACGAACAAGCTGATCGTTTCAATTTGCACAACTCAACAATTTCTTACAAGTTCAATATTTAGGGTTGAGAAGTGGTTTTTTGTTGTAATTAAATTTCATTAAAAATTTTTGTTTGGTATTTTGACAGAATAAACCTTATTCAAAATTAAACTTGCAGTATTTCAACTGTCCTTAAACATACAACTAATTTTTCCTTAGCACTGACTGAATTTCAAAATTGCGTATTTTTTGCCCTTGAATGTCATCCTTAATTGGATTTAATTTTCTATATAATCCTTAATTGGATTATATAGAAAATTAAATTCTTCTTTATTCATCTGTAAGTACATCTTGAAACAATTTTCATCTTCTTCTAAGTCCTGCAGTAAATGATGGAATTTGCCATTTTCTGTTCTCTTCCAGTTGATGTTGTGTATCCATTGCTTACTCTCTTTTGTTTTCTTGGCTATAAGAGAAGCGCATGCATTTTCTAAATCTTCTTCAAAATCTGAAGAGGATGACACATATACAACGTTACAGGTTGCCAAACGTACCTCTTTTGGAATTATAATAAAATTTCCAAGATACCCCCCCCTTTTTTAACATTTGAAATGGGGAATTTGAAAAAAAAAGCAGAAATCATAAAACAACTTGTTTAGATGATTATTTAGGAAGAAAGAATTAACTGACAATAAAGTTGTTGTTGAAATGCACCCTTAATTAAAGACTCAAAAAACGACATTCTATCCTATTTACAAAGAGGGTTATAGAATATTTATATTATGCTTGCTTTGTAACCTTTTACATTCTATTTGACTTTTTTTTTTTTATTTCGTTGTAATGATTTAGGGCTCAGGCAACAAACGTTTTTTATTTAAAATTCCCAATATCAATATCAATTTTTTTTTTTTTTTTTTTTTATGAAAACCCCAAACACGAAAGGTATCAAAACCTATAGTACTTAGTACTGTGCATGGGTTGAAGGAGAAGTATTGGGGGGGGGGGAGAGAATGCCGGAAACTTTGCTCTAGAGCAGGGGTGGGCAACTTTTTTCGTCAGCGGGCCGAATGAAATTTTCGCATCATGATGCGGGACGGAATAGATTGAACGATTTTATAAAAAAAATCAGAACCTAAAAAATGTTATATTACTTGAATTACCAAATTATTAATGTATTTTTAAAAAAAATATCTGAATGTCCAATTATCATTGAAAATGCGGCATTCGGCATCAATTTTTCTTTTTTTTTTAATTGGCTCATTTTATGGGCTATAAATTAATATTAAATTAAAAATTGTAATAATTAGAAAAGGCATAAAACATAATATCTCGCACCAATATTATTTTTTTCAATAAGAAGTCAAACCCAAAGGAACTTCGTTCGATCGATGCTACAATAATAATTAGGAAATAACTCTTTGACGCTGCGTAGAATCACTTGGTTACTGTTGTACTGGCCGCGATTCCCGATTGAACCGAATTAAGCCGAACGTTTACGGCGAGTGTAGTCAGGTATGGATTTTCTATATTTATGCATTTACCGAGGGGGCCGGATTCAACATCGTCGCGGGCCGGATGTGGCCCGCGGGCCGGCTGTTGCCCACACCTGCTCTAGAGACTAAACATGGGTTTCACCACTTCAAGCCTACAATAAGCAAAGTGGTGGTATTTCACCGGTTGATGATTTTGCTGTATGAAGAATATGTTCTGCTGAAATCATTTCTTAAAAATATTGAGACAAAAGACTCAAAAATACCACAGATGTTTGGATAAAAATTTTAAATGCGTATGAAGTACGTAATACAGAAAAAAATATATTAATTTTGTTTTTGCTTTGCCTCACTCAAATGCAATAAGTGAGCGGGTATTTAGCTCAATGTTTAACGCATGGAAAAAGGATAGAAACAAGAATGTTGAAGGAGAACTGTTGCTGAAAACCAATCACAATATGTCATGCAAAGAATTTTATGCAAATGCACTAAAAAATAAAAAACTGTTAAAGAAAATTTGCTCAAATGAAAAGTATTGCAAGGTAAATATTTTCTTTTTGATAAAAGAAATCAGGCTTATTGAATATGTATTGTAAACATTTGATGTTAATATTTATAAAAGTTTCCTTTAGTGTTTATAACTTTTGGAATAAAATTTTCCGAATTAAACGAATTAAAGCACAGGCTATAATTCAGTTAATTTTATTCAAGTTTGACTAATTTTTACGAACTTGTAAAAATCAACAAAATATAGAAATAAAATGGTTATTATTAAAATTGTTCAGTTTTCAAATGCACATGTGTAAATTTGAAATTGTGTGCGTTTTTTAAGCACATTAGCATATATGCACAGAGTGGCTATTATTTTCACCATATTCAACCGTCTGTCCATATACATATAATAACTTAACTCCCAGTGGATCCATTTTCCTAAAATTTTATATAGGTTATTTTAAAAAGAGTTGTGTAATAACTCAACTCCCAATAGATAAATTATCATGAAATGTTATATTTGGCTCCTTGCCACCGGTGGTATTCTCCACCTTGTCACAGTGGGGAGGCTTGCATGTCCCAATGACCCGGAGAGCTAAGTCAGTGGTAGCTTAGCTACTGGTAGGGCCTCCCAAGCCTGACAGGTCAAAGGGTAGGGGCCAGACTAAGAGAGATACCCCGGCCCTCCAGGTTGGGGGTTGCTGCAACGGGCTAGCTCCTCGTTCAGTGTAAAAAATACAGAAATGCTAAATGACCTACAAGTAAAAATGAAAACGGATTGTACTTTTGGAAATGACTCGGCAAACAGAAAAGGACTATGATTTTGGGATGCTGGAATATTCAAGGCCTTTCAACTAAAAGAAACTTTCTTCCGGATGAACTGCAAAAATTCAAGTTAGACATTGTCGTGTTATCAGAGACAAAGAAAAAGGGATGTGGAGAGGAAATAATGGGCGAATACTACCAATTTTGGAGTGGAATTGATAAGAGTGAAAGAGCAAGAGCAGGAGTTTCTATTGCTGTTAAAAAGAAATTGAGACAACATCAAAAACTGGCAATTTATTAATGAAAGAATGATCTCATTGGAACTCAAAATGTATGGGAGAGAAATATGTATTTTGGGAATATATGCCCCGACTAATGACACCGCCGATACCTTGAAGGATGAATTTTGGGAGGATCTGAGAGAACTAATAGAAAAAATCCCTAAGAACAAAGAGATATTCCTAATGGGAGATTTCAATGCAAGAGTAGGAACTGAACAAAATAGCAAAGTTATTGGAAGATTTGGAGAGAAAGAGAGGAACGAAAACGGAGATAGGCTATGCAATCTTTGTGAACAGTTCGACTTGAGAATAAACAACACATTTTTCCAACACAAGGATATCCATAAATATACTTGGTCACAGGAGAAAAGACAAATTAGATCAGTTATAGATTACATTATTTCAAAACATTCAGGGACATATGTATTGAAAGATGTCAGTTTATAGAGGAGCCAAATGTGGATCTGACCATTTTCTTGTTAAATCAACACTGAGGTGGAACTGGATTAAGAAAATATTGTGAACAACCAACAATGCAGGGAAGGAGAAATGCTACAAGTGGATCAATTTAATGTTGACCTACTCCAGGACGACAGCATTAGAAACAACTTTACCCAGAGACTGGATGATGCAATTAACATAGAGATAAAAGGTAATAATGAAGAAATCTAAGAATATTTAAAAATACTGTTAAAAAAATAGCTCATGAAATCCTAGGCAAAAAGAGAGCCAAGGACCAAAAAATACATGGATTACAGAAAAAGTAAGAGCTGCTGTAGAGGGAAAAGAAACTTGCATATCAGAAATGGCTGGGTAATAGGAATGATGCATATAGGAACATTTATGTTGAAAAGAAAAAAATAGCCAATCGGTTTGAAGTGAAGTGAAAAAAGAAGAATGGGAAAGGAAATGCGCAACTATTAATAGCAAATTGGGCTTCAAGCAATCAGCGGAATCGTGGAAGGTCCTTAAAGACTTGAGAAAACAGAATAAACACAATTCTGGTTTGCAATTAATCCCTTTGAAAGACTGGATGGAGTACTATGAAGGACTTTTAAAAGAAGACCGGGGAGAGTTCAAGACTATGGAAGATTTTGGTGTAGAAGACTCGGGCTTAAAAGTTTCTGTTCGGGAAGAGGAACTCCTGCTGAAGGAAGGAAGGAATGGCAAATTACCTGGACGAGTTTACATGGAACTTCTGAAATATGGAGGAAGAGGAGTGACTGTTCTGATACAAAAACTGTTAAACAGTATACTGAGAGGAGAAGAAATACAGAAAGAAATGATAACAGGATATATTACATCAATTTATAAGAAGGGCAATCGGAAAAGCTGTTCAAATTACAGAGCAATATGCGTCCTGAACCCGCTGTTAAAGATCCTTGAAAAATAAATCAGGAACCATTTAGAAGCCCGAATCGAGATATCAGAAGAACAAAGTGGTTTTTCAGCTGGGAGGTCATGTATAGACCATATCCCAACAGTACGACAGATCCTTGAAAAATGCCAATCAAAAGGGGAAAAAAAATCTTTATGATTTTCATTGACCTTGAAAAGGCATATGACAGTGTTCCAAGAAAACTCTTATGGGAAGCACTGAAAGAGGCAAATGTTGATGGACAACTGATTAACATTATTAAGGCAATTTACAGGAATAATAGATGCAGAATTAAAGTTGGATCAGCTTTGTCACCTGCATTCCACACTTCAAAAGGCTTATTACAAGGTTGTTGCATGTCACCAACACTTTTCAAAATTTATATCGACATCTGCCTAAGATCCTGGTCGAAAAAATGCAATAAAATGGGATTGCCAATTAATAAGAACACCTATATTCACAATTTACTTTTTGCAGATGATCAGGTGTGATAGCACAAGACTTAGAAGATGCAAAGTATGAATGTCGTCAATTGTTTGAGGAATATAAACAATGGAGTCTAAAAATCGATTTTAGCAAAACTGAAATGTCTTCAGGACCAGGACACGTTCTAAATATTGCAGGTTTTAAAATCAAACAAGTCAATAAATTCAAATATTTGGGAACAATCTTACAAAGTGATGGATCATCCAAAGCAGAGATCAATAAGAGAATTGCAGACGGCAGAAAGGCTATCGGCATGTTAAACTCTGTTCTGTGGAGCAAAAATATCCTAAATAAAACAAAGAAACTTATATTTCAAACAATTGTACAAAGTCTTCTATTGTATGGAGCGGAAACCTGGACATTGAATAGGCGAGTAGAAAACAAATTGCTCTCCACAGAAATGGATTTTTGGAGATGCTCAGCAGGAACTTCTAGAAGAGACAGAAAACAGAAAAAATGGAAGTGAAAAAGACTATTATTGACACCATCAAAGAAAAGCGTCTAACATGGTATGGACATGTAAAACGGATGCAAGAAAACAGATATCCAAAGGCTATCCTGGAATGAATACTTCCTGGAAGAAGGAGAAGAGGAAGACCTAGAAGGACATGGATGGATGGAGTAAGGGAGTGCATGACAACCTGAGGTTTAACTGACCAAGACACCCAGAACCGCACTTTATGGCGGGAAAAAATTCCTAACAAGAAATAACTTGTAGGCTGAGGAAACCCATTGTAAATGGAAACACTCCTCTTGAAGAAGTCAAGCCATCCCAAATATCAGTAAAATGGGAGAAGGTAGGGGAGGCTTCTCTTGAATGCATGTGCATGGATTTGGGAGGGCCATACTCTGACATGTTGCCTGTATTTGGCATTGATCTAATTGGGAGAATCTCAGACAATTAAAGTTAAAACTATGAAAGTCACTATTCAATAACACAAGCATGGCTGAATTAAAGGATGTGATTTTCTGCTCATAAGATTGCACTGCCACCTGGTCTTTCATTGTAGCATCAATTGCATCTGTCTGCCACAGAAGTACAGGTACTGTACTGCTGCAGCAGATAGATGTTTTGTATTATTACAAAAATCATACTTTGCACAACTGCATATCGCTATACAATTTTGTATTTGACAGTGATTCTTTTGATATGTATAAGAAAAACTGTAAGAAAAATGGTCTGTTTTGGCTCTGGTGCTGAAATGGTCCTGTCATTTCCATATAATTCTCACATTGAAACTAGATGCAGGTTTTGCTTAAAAGGAATCTGATGTTTACCTAATATCATATGATATAGAAAGAATTCAAATCAATGCTTTCGGTTTATTTATTTTTTTCTGTGATAGGTTATTTCCATTGAAACTAGAGCCAAATGCAGTGGAATACTTTTCCTAAACAACAACAAAGTACAAGCGGTAAGGGACATCCTCTAATATTGTCACTTGGGTTCTGATTGCTGTGAAGAAGCCAATCTACTTAAATAGTTGGGTACATACCTTTTGTTGACTTGTATTTAGAGTATCTCTCATGACTTACAGAACCATGGATGCTAAACATTTCATGATCAGATGGTGCTGTTCTGACCTATGTAGAAATGGAGGACAGAGAGAAATTTATATCTTTCTGTTTCAAGATACTGCTTCCACAAGCCTTAATGATCATTAAGCTTCACGAAACCATCAGAATTTTGAAACACTGAACAAAACCAGAAGAAATAGTTTTATGTAATCTTCGATTTGACTCTCACTCAGCAGGTGTACCCCTAGTTTCCCATCTGACCCCCTCTACACCTCTTATACATTTCTGGAGTTCTTGCATCTTCTATTGCTGGTCTGTATGATCATATGCCTTCTTAACCAGTGACTTCTCTAATGGCAGTTGACACAGTCTACATTCTCCACATGGTGTTCTTGCATACTTAAGGTGGTATGCATTCAGTGGGTGCAATCCCACTTGAGGGTCCCTTGAATTATTTGGGAAGATCACTTGTCATATCAGAAGTATCACAGTATTACTTGTAGGAATTTTTTGAAAGATAACTTAGAATTCCCTCCTTGTCTTCCCCAAACATTTAAGCAATGATAACAGGATGGTCTTAGTAGCATTCAAATCAAAATTTACACTTGATTTGTAACTATGGGGGTAAGAAGACAAGTCTGATTCAGAATTTTGATTACATCATGATAAGTTTTCAGAAAATGGAGAAAACAATCCTGCATGGCTACACTTATGTCAAACTTCTGTCCTCACAAAAATTCTTTTAATGGTCCAAGACATGTAAATTTAAAGGAGACTTGTCTGAACTATTAAAGGATGGGGGTCCAGGATCTCCCAACCCAAAGTGTTGAGTGTTACAATAATCTTATTAGCAGTATAAGCCAAGTATTGTTGTCAAGAAAAATTATTCCGTTCTTGACCTCTTCTGGGCAATCTTTTCCTTAACGTTGCTGTTGTCACATCCATTGACATGATCAGATAACAAATCAAATAACACTGGAAATTTACTGTGGTACCATGCACCAAAAATCTGTACAAATTAAGCTATCCCAGAGTCCCAGAACACTGAGGTTATGACTTTTCCAATAGACTTCTGGACTTTGAATGTTTTTTGTGGTGAAGAATTCATGTGATGCTATTCCATGCCTCACAATTGGATCAAGAATCAAGATCATTGCTTCTCCCTTCAGTGATATTTCAAATGCTTATAGCAGTGGTTCCCAACTTACCTTCTTTTGCAGCACAGTAAATTTCATGTGCCACACTTGCCTCCTCTCCTCCCTATCCTTCTACTCTTATGTATTCAATGTTTATTATAATTCTTATATTTGCTGAAATTTTTTAATGCAAGTTATGAATCTCTACGAGTACAAAAGCTCTTATCATTTTTTATTAAATTTAAGCAATAATTACAAAAAATTTTAAATTTAACATTATAAGAATACAATATGAATGCAGTCAAAGCTCTTTATAACAACTCTCTTTTTAGTGTTCCAGCATGTTATAACAGCCTACAGTGGTAAGTCCAACCAATTTCCCATAAGCCTAATGCTATTTTACATTCATTATAACAATCTTGAAAGGTCTCCGTAGCAGAGTAGTCAGGAGCACGAGTGTAGTAATATACACTCTTTGAGTAAACCGGGGTTCAAGCCCCTAACTGCTAAATATGGTAAATCTGGCAACCTGCACTGGACCAGCGTGGCAGATTATGGTCCATTTCCCTCAACATGAATCATTGAGGAGACTTCTCCTGCAGTGGATTGATTTTTTAACAACCTTGAAAGACAAAAGAATTCTCTATAATGATTCAAAAATTTCAACCACTCTATCCTGTTTTTTACTTTTTTTTATTACAATATTCACATTTCAAAATGAAAGAACACCAATTTATTGAAGAAAATGACAAGCTTATAATGATAAGTCACTCACTATCATAATGAAATTAACTTTAACTAGTTTATTTCATTATACAGCATGCATAGATTGCATATTTATCAATATGGCTCTTACACAGTCTGAGCTTTACCAACTGCAAAGAAAATTAAGATTTTACAAGCAGTAGATGATCACACGTGTTCTAAGAATGACTTCACTAAATAGTTCAGCATTTCTAAGAGACATTATTATTAGTGGAAGGAAGCAAGCTTATAAAGCATTATGCAAAAAAAAAAAAAAAACCATTCACATTATTTGTCCACCAGCTCCAATAAACCTGCAGACTAGACAAAAAAACCTCCAAGACCTGCAGACTAGTTATAATGATAGGCTTAGTGATCTTTGTTATTATATTTGTTACTTTCATATCTGTTATCTATATGCATGTAACTGATGAATTTCTACTAAGTACAATTGCTACATGGTCAATGTTTCTCATACACCAACTAGTTAAACATGCATTTTCTGTCTACAGGAACATATTTTGCATGATGCATGCAAAAAAAATGTTCCTGTAGACAGAAATCTTTTAAAAACTAAGGCTGAATCATTTGCTCATCGGATGAATACTGATAATTTCATTCAATTTCTCTGATGGATGGTTCTAGAAATTTAAGACTCATGGGCTGTCTTTCAAAAAAGTGTGCAGCAAATGTGTAGCCACTAACACAGAATATTTCATTTACATATGAACATTGTTGTTATTGTTATTTGGTTTTTAGGAGCATTAGCAACTACGGCCATATTGCTCCGGGGATATGCGGTGGTCATTCCCTGACCTTTCCGCATCCTCCATATTTGGTGGTGACGGGCTCGAACCCCGGTCTAATTAAGAAGCATGTGCTACGCACTGCTGCTCCTGCCCACCTGACTACGGAGGCACCTTACATATGAACAAAATGATATGCTTCTTCAATGCTGACAAAACCTTTTTAAATTTTTTTTTTTTTTTAAATGCTTACAATTAAAAGTGAGAAATGTAATGTCAGAAAACAGGCAAAACAACAGATTACCATTCTTCCAGCATCAAACATGTTTGACACAGAAAAGCTTTCTCACTTAATCATTGGCAATGATTAAGAAGCTTTGATTATTTAAAGGTTTGACGACATTGCCACCTATTTATCAAGCAACCAAAAGATTGGATGTCACCAAAAATCTGTGAAGATTGCAAGATAAGCAGGGAGAATAGAAAAGTTTTACTGTTTGTAGATAATAGCAACCCATGTTGTCAAGTGAATGGTCTACATGCAATCACTGTTGAATACCTGCCACCTAATGTGACATCATTTTCTCAGCCACCTGATCAAGGTGTAATCCAATGTTTTAAGAAAAACTATTGAAGAAAGCTAATAAACAAAACTGGTGTCTTGAAAGCAAAACAGTGCAAAACTGATGATGTAGGCAATGTATTTATGTGTTTCAACATGGCATGAGGTTGATGAAAAATGATTGCCAACTGCTTCCAACATACGGGATTTTTCACCTTGAATGATGTAGCAAATGAAACTTTGAATGTTTCTTCTTCTTCTATTAATTGCAAAGTAGTGTGATGAATTTATTTTTCCCATCTCTTTAACAGATATGTACAACATAGCCCTTATTTTTTTAAGTTTTAGTTTTTCAATTTAATGTACAGCTCTTTAGCTTATACACGAAGACCTGAAGACTAATTATAATGATGGGATTAGTGATCTTTGTTATTTTATTTACTACTTTCATGTCTGTTTTCTATATGCAAGTAACTGATGAATTTCTATACAGTACAATTGCTATGTGGCCAATGTTCCTCATATCAACTAGCTAAACACAATTGTTTATTCATAGACATGCCCACCAAGAGAGAGGCCAAATAATTCTAAACATTTTAAATGAGAAAACTGTGGAAATTCTCTACAACATTGTTGTAATACCACATCTGACATGTTCTTATGTTGTTTGGATATTCTGGTCACATATTTCCACTTAATCCAGTTTTACTGTACCTGGATATAATTTTATTTTAATTTTGTCTGGAATTAAACTGAGCTTTTGGGATGAAGATAGGACAGCACAGTTGATCCAAAAACATAGCCTATAACAATTAGTTCAGAAGAAGTTATTTTACTATATGCAGGGTAACATATGCTTGACAGTTGTACAATAGTGGTTGGTTGGTTGGTTGGTGGAACAGACTTCCATCCCTTGTCGTGGAAGTTGATAGCCTAAATAAGTTTAAGGCTCGGCTGGACAGGTATTTCGCACGAACAGAGGGGTGAAGTGGAAGTGGTTATTTTTTATTTATTTATTCATTTATTTTATTAGTTTTTTTTTTTTTTTTTGGCTGATGCTGCATAAGCTTGCTTTCTTGCATCAAATGCCTCTACTAATGCTAATGCTAATAGTAAAGTTTTTTCTCCTCTCCACAAGAAACTGTCTTTTATCATTAAAAGAACATTATTATAGAACTTGTCTGAACATAAATGCTGCTTTATTTTAACTGTTTAATCATAAAATACAATGGATCAATCAGCATTTATAATTATAAATTAGGTTTTATTAAAAACCATAAATAAACAACCTTTATTTTCACACCTCCGGGCAACTATATTTATGCAAATTAATATTTCTCCAATGGAGAAAGAAAGTGCTGTTCTTTTCTTACATCTTCTTTGGATGAGTTTTACCAGTAATGGGACAATAAGTTGTGCACTTCCAAACAGAATGGCCATTTTGGTCCTTGGACCTGAACCCTATATTTTTGGCTTTGGGAGTTTTAAAGGGATAACACTTACTGAGCAGACATTTGCAATCCTCGTGAGCATGACTAGCAATATCCAGTACATTGTTAGCATCTTACTGATATGCTGTAAGTCAAAAAGGATAATATACGGAATAGCTTATTTCCTAGTATCTGTAGATACTAGTATAATTCCAGATAGTATCTGTAGTGATACTATCTGGAATTATTACATTTTTAAAATAATTTCTTTTGAATCTTTGTACAGTCTTATAACGAGCATCAAGGGACCGACAAAATTGTCCTCGTTATAACCGTTACTCACCATATCAGTGATAGTGGAATGGGGAAACCCCTGTGGCCGTTAAACAATGAACACTTTATATCAGTGATGAGTGAAATCTACCTCCTATTTTTTTTCAATTCTCAATAACTTGATAAAAAAATAGATTCAAAAAACCAAAGAAATATTAGAGAGAATAAAAATAATATAAGTATATACCTACAATACACTTAATATTAAACACAATTTATTTCTCTGTAATTAAAAACAATACTATTTAATAATAAACACGATTTCAATTAGTCTTTATTTATGAATCTTAAAATTAATGTTTGTTTTAAAGATTTCACTTTGATATTTCTTAAGTTTCCCCTTAAAACACTCAATGCGTTAAAAGTCTCATTACTTGCCTCACTTCAAAAAAATTGACTAATGTGTCCATTGCACCTTGAGCTTGTGAGATTGTAGGCACTGAATTTGATTCACTTTCAATTGTCATCATATCATCATCACAATCATCTTTACCATCATCGTTATCATCTTTGTTGAACACAACATCTACAACGTCACTCTCTGTAGGAAGACCACTAGTTAATAAGTTGTCATCAACTCGTACAAATTCATCGATGTTATCTGTATTAAAACGTACAACGCTTTTATGTAGCAGCCATTCAGATAATGGTAAGTTGTTTCCTTCATTTCCTTCTTCATCTACAATTCAAATTTCATTTGAATTTAATTTCGATTTCTTGAAGCAATTCAATATGGTTGAAGTAATGCTGTTCCAACGCATCATTCAATAAATTTATAGCATCCAATATCGATATAGACTCGGTGAGTTTCTGTTCTCTTTGACTGATCAGATGTAGAACTAGAAAACTTTTATAAAATCCTTTCAAACTCTTGATTAGACCTATGTCCATTGGTTGTAAAATTGATGTCGCATTGGGAGGCAGAAACACCAGCTTAACATTGGACAAATTTTCAATCTGGGGATGTGCAGGACAGTTATCAACTAACAGTAAAATATTTTTCTTCTTTTTGAATAGCTCCTTATTCCAATCATTTACATATTGCCGAAAAATATCCGAAGTCATCCAAGTTTTCTTGTTTGCAGTGTAATCTACAGGAGGTTTCCTTATATTTTTGAAACAGAGATTTAATGATTTTCCAATAACAGACAGTTTTTTTTATCAATTCCTGTCATATTTGCACATGTGAGCACCGTCAAGCAAGCCTTTGATTTTTTTTCCACCAACACATTTTTCCCCTTTGAATTTAAATGTATTGTCAGGTGTCAAATCATAAAAATGTCCTGTTTAGTAGGCATTGTAGTTGTCTTCGTCATTAAAATCTTTCTCGATTTCTGCACAAACATGGCCAATCCATTCATCTGCCATTACTGGATCTGCAGATTGAGATTCTCCACTTACTTTTGCATAAACAATGTTATGTTATTTTTTAAATCGATCCAGCCAACCGTCACATTCAAATTGTTTAGCAAATTTTTTTGCTTGAGCCTTCAAGATTGGACAGTCTATTGAAAATCCAGCACTTCTTTGTGTGGTGAACAATTGAAGCAATGCTTCATCGATGTTTGTAAGCTTGCACTTTCTAATTTTTTTTTTTTTTTTTTTTCAGTTATGTTCTTTTCCGGTGCTGACATGTAAACATCTTCATTCTTCCACAATGTTGATACACTTGAAAAGGACAAAGAAAGAAAACTTTTTACACACTTCATTTTTTGCACCATGTTCTAACTCTCAAATAATTTCAACTTTTTTGCAAATCGAGAGACACTTTCTTTTGTTAGTAGACATGTTTCTGAAGAAGGGTTCATTTCTAACTGATTTTATTTTAAAATGATAGTAAAGTGATTTGAATACAAAGTTCATAGAAGCCCGAAATGCATACAATGTTCTTAGAAGTCCAGTTTCCAAAATTCTTAGAATTCCCGGAAATAAATTTATAGTTCAGTGAATACAAGACAATTTGTAAATAGAGTAATGTGACAAGCGGAATGGCAATGCACTATTGTATAGCCCCCCGTTCCCTGGAAGGACAAAGTCATAAACTGGCCACTAACCCGATGCAGATGGTCATAGATCTAAGTCGCCTTTTTCATTTTCGTCTATTCCAAGAATTGGGTTTTTTCGACTACCGAAGCAAATTTTGTCTCAAAATTTGTTTGTTTGGTATATCTGTGTAGTATGCTCGTTATAGCAGTGAGCGATTGTATGGGAATGCAGGTAAATTAAAATCATTAGGGCTCTGTTCGTTACAGCTGTGATCTCATTATTTCCGTGCTCATTATAACCAAGTTCGATTGTATATGGTATGTATGAAATATAATGTTTTCCATTAGTCATCTCTACAAAGATCTAAATAACAAAAGAAAAGGTTTTTATTTTTATTTCATCTCAGCTCCTCAAAAATTAAGTGCATAATAATAAAAATATGGTATTACATTAAAAAATAACTAAAATTAGGGACTAGCAGAAAACTGATTAACAAAATCATTAGTTTCATTAAAATGCGAACCTAATAAACTTACTTTCTTGGATCCATTGTAGAACTAAGGTTAACAAGTCGAGGACCTAATTTCTTGTTGCTATTTTTTTCCCATCCAATGCATCGAGGGCATTCTGCAAACATTTAATTCAAATACATTACATATTTGTAACAGATGTGCAATGTATTTAATTTATTTACCATTAGTAATTGATGAAAAATTAAATTTTACAATTTCACTTCTTTAAAAACTAAAAGGTTCATAATTTTCAGTTAATAAAATTAAAGCATGCATATGCACACAGAGGAGCAAAAGTCAGGACACACTTGAAATTTTTATATTATACGTTAAGCTTTACAAAATTTGAATTAAATATAATGTATACATTAAAAACAAAGAACACCCTCACTGATAATCCAGTAATAACAGAAATAAAATAAATAATCCAGCAATGACAAAATCAAAGTAACATACAATAAGAAATAAATTAATTAGCATTAGCATTAGTAGAAGCATTTGATGCAAGCTTATGCAGCATCAGCCAAAAAAAAAAAAATAAAATAAATAAATAAAAAATAACCACTTCCATTTCACCCCTCTGTTCGTTTGAAATACCTGTCCAGCTGAGCCTTAAACTTATTCAGGCTATCAACCTCCACGACAAGGGATGGAAGTCTGTTCCACCAACCAACCACCCTCTGGCTAAAGGCAAATTTCGTCACATCTATCCAACATCTGTCTTTCCTCAATTTGAATTTATGCCCTCTCAGGTGATTATTCTGAGCAAGAGGAAGAATCCCATCAGCATTGAGCATGCTCAAGCCATTCAAAGCCTTATACACCTCTATCAGATCACCTCGCCGATGCCTAGTCTCCAGGCTCTGTAATTTGCAAAACTTAAGCCTTTCTTCGTAAGAGCAACCCTTTGTTCCATTCACTAATCTTGTTGCCCTTCTCCGTACTCGTTCCAGGATCTCTACATCCTTCTTGAAATGAGGCCTCCAGACCTGTATACAGTACTCTAGGTGTGGCCTGACCATTGCCTTATACAAGGGAATAATCACCTCCTTATCCCTGCTAGAAAAATTCCTATGTATCATTGACAATACACCATGAGCTACTCTTGCAGCCCGTCTGCACTGCTCAGAAAACTTCATATCTGCCTGCACAACCACCCCCAGGTCCCTTTCATTATCTACCACTGTCAGTGTAGTACCACAGAGTTGATATTGCTCTGGGGTTGCTGTTTCCCATATGTAGTACTTTACATTTGTCAATGTTAAACTTCATTTGTCACCTCTCAGCGCATCTGCTCAACCTTTACACATCCTGTTGCAGTAGCATAGTGTCAGTATGCTACTGACACTATGTTACTGCAACAGGAGCATAGTGTCAGTAGTGTCCTCGACAACCCTGCCAACCTTCATATCGTCTGCAAACTTGGACATTAAGCTTGATATACCATCATCAATATCATTTATAAATACAGAAAACAATAATGGACCCAATACTGAACCCTGAGGGACTCCACTAATAACATTAGTCCACGATGAGCAGTGTCCATTGATTACCACTCTCTGTCTTCTCCCCCTCAACCACCCCTTTATCCATAGCAGCAATTTGCCTCCAATGCCACACTGCTCCAATTTGTGCAGCAGTCTTCCATGTGCAACAGTATCAAAAGCCTTTCTAAGATCCAAGTATATAATATCAAAGTTATTCCCTGCATCCAGTTCTTTTGTGACTGCATCATAGTATCCAATCAAATTGCTCAGGCAAGACTTCCCCTTAACAAAACCATGCTCTGTCCGAGCTACAACTGAAGTCTTGTCTAGATGATCCTGCAGTGCTTCTTTAACCAGTGCCTCCATTAATTTTCCTGGAACAGAAGTTAAACTCGCAGGTCTATAATTACTTGTGTCAGCCTTTGATCCTCCTTTGTGAATTGGGGTCACATTTGCACATCTCCAGTCTGTGGGTACCTCCCCTAAGTCCAAGGAAGCTCTCATAATTATGGCTAAGGGTTTGCTTACTTCTTTGCTGCCTCCTGTAATATAACTGGATAGATCCTATCCACCCCATTTGCCTTTCTTGTGTTTATCTTCAACAATTTCTCCTCCACTTTACTCTCAGTTATTACAAGATTCTCTAGCTTACTGCCAGAGTTGAATACACCTCTGGCATTCCCCTCGCTGAATAACTCGTCATGCCGACCGGGCTAGCCGGGTGGGTAAAGCGCCTGCCTAGCAACCCAAAGGTCGCGGGTTCGAATCCCGCCTCGGGCTTGGATCAAAGTACTGCAAAAACCTTGGGAGGTGCATTATGGCCACAGAAGTCGATGCGCCAATAACTACCAAAGAAAAAAAATAAAATAAATAAAATAACTCGTCATGTGTGAATGTCGATGCAAAATATTCATTTAGTTTGTTAGCTACCTGAGCAGGATCATCAACAGTTGACCCATCGATATCAAGTGGACCAATCTGATTCATCCCCTTCTTCTAGAGTTTACATAAGTAAAGAACTCTTTGCTGTTTTTCTTTGCATCCCTTGGCAAAGATTTCTTGTAATCTGCCTTTGCCTGCCTAACCTCCTTTGCAACTTGGTTACAGATCAACTTGTATCTATCATAGGCTTCTGTGTCACATGTTAATTTGTATGTATCCCATGCATTTTTATTCTCTACCATATGTGTCATTAGTTCATCTGACATCCATTTAGGCCGAAATCTTGAACAATATTTCTTAGTTGGTATGTAAAGCCTAGATAGCTTCCAAGATAAGTTCTTTGAATGCTTCCATTTTGAATTTGCTGTTGGTAACATCTTCAGTTGGTCCCACTGTACAGAATTTAAATACTGTCTCAGACCATTGTAGTCGCCTTTACGAAAGCAATACCCCTTCCCTTTACCCCTGATGGTAGTTACCTCTTTGAGCCACTTCAGCACACTGTGATCACTGCCACCTAGTGGTTCCTTTATCTGCAGATTCTTAATGCATGAAGAATCACTACTGATAATCAAATCAAGAGTATTACTCCCTCTAGTTGCCTCCCGAACATGCTGATGTTCGGAAGGCAACCAGAGGCAACTTTATCATCCAATAAACCCACAAAAGCCTTGCTAGTGTGTGTGAGTGACCAACCCACAAATTCCAGTCAACATCTGGGAAATTAAAATCCCCCATTATAAGACTCTCTGATGTACTGGCCCACTCTATTTCCCTGTACAGTTTCTTATTATACTCATCAGAGTCATTAGGCCTATAGCACACTCCTACTCTCAATTTTGATCTCCCAATGCTTATGTCACACCAAACTGACTCGACACTGCACTGTCCAGCGATGTCGACTGGCTTCACTTCCTTGGATTTTATGTGTTTCTTAACTAACAGCATAACCTTCCTATCTGTAGACGTTGTACTCCCCAAATTCCAGTTCTGCATTCCTTATATCTGTGTGACACCATGTCTCTGATAGCCCAACAATATCCGCCTTTGATGCTTTGGGCAATACCTCAAATTCATCAAATTTATTTACCAAACTCCTAGCCTTGGTGTACACGCAAGAATACATGCACCTGTTTCTATTCTTAGCTACACTAACACAACTCATGGGTTTACTTGTACCGCAATGACTCCCAGCAGTCTCTGAAATATCCTGCATCTTGTTTTTCATGCTTCTGCTCATTCCAATAGAAGCAGTGCAAGAATCACTTTCACCTCTGCCAGTGGCTACTGTTAATCTATTAGTCTTTGTATCCCCCCAAGCTAGCAGTTTTCAGACCCACCTAACACTGCCTCAATAGCATCAGCAAATATTCTTGCTCCCTTTCTATTTAAGTGTATCCCATCCCTGTAGAAGCAGTCTCTCCTGTTAACAAGTACAGTCCAGGCTGAAAAATTTCTACCCCTTGAGCCGTGCTCAGTCTTTCCAGGGCCGAATTGATCGACAAGGCTCTCATGATATACTCCCTCCTATCGTGTCTGGGCAGAATTGTAGACACTTTCAAATTCAACCCTAATTCACGGCTTTTTTTCAACAGTGACCTGTACTTGTTAAGTAATTCTGCCGGTCTCCTATTCTTGATATCATTAGTGCCAACGTGTACAACTATGTCACCTTTTGTGCCCTTAAAAGATATCCGCTCTACAACGTCATCAACCTTTGCCCCTGGCAGACATACCCTGGTCCTGTTCCACCTATCCTTTTTTACAAAGCATGTTCCTCGTTTCTCTGACAATAGAGTCACCAACAACTACTAGTTCCTGTGGGACCAGCGCATTCTGCCCTGGGGGGTTGCCGCTGTGTTGCGTGATGAACAAGTGCAAGCTCTGGCGTTGATTTAGGCAGCTGAGAGCTTGATGGGCCCCTCAATTTAGTTCCTTCGAGAGCATCCTCCCCTGTCCTTCAAGCTCTCATATAGGCCCATAACAACGCTGAGTTGTTGCCTGATTTCGTTACACTCCTTGCATCGCGCACACACACAAAGACATCCCCCATGGCAATATCATGTCCCGTACCTGATTGCTCCACAAACATCATGCAAGCAGTGCATTTTAAAAGGCTGTGATTGAGAGGGCAACCGCGCTCCTCAGTTCTCCTCTGAGGCACAGCACTCCCATTAGCTTGAGCCTTTTGCTTTGCTGCTCTGAGTCATGATTCCGATTTACTTTCAATAAAATTTCAATTTCAGTACAAAATTATAAGCCTAAACTTGTATCTAAACTCAGTTATAACAGTATATATATTTTTCAGTATCAAGTATTAATTATCTAAGAGTTCCCTTTATATAACTTCCGTATCAAGTTATGTATTAATTAATTATGTTATGTTTGTAATTAAGTCGTTATATATTAGTTAAAAGTACAATTTAATTGACAACGAAGTTTAACAAGTTTAATAGATTTTACCAATTAATTGACAATATTATACTATACTAATGCTATCTAGTTCAGAATATAACGTATCATATGAGAAAGGCGGCAAGTTACGAACGGTAAATCTACGGACACTTAAGTATAAATTAACTTCCAAATCTCGCTGTCTCAATTCAGAATAAACTAACGATCCTGAATAGGTCTATAAGCTACTTATAGAAAATAATTTGATGTTAAAAAATAATCAATAAAGCGGCTAAATATGGCTAAAAAACTTCTCGTTCGGCGGAGTTGCAACTTGTAACACGTGGATTTGATACCCTTACCGATACTTTTATGCAATTACAAGGCCGAGTAAAGAATAAATACACCAGATTAATCAGAAAATCACAAAATAATGCTATACTACTAAATTTAAATCAAAAGTTTTAGAAAAACAATAATTTCAAATCAATAAATAAGAAAAATCCACTTAGCGGCTTTGAAAACGTCTGGCTCCCACTAGCCTCGTCAGCAGACTCATCAGGCTTCTTTGGTGGCTTTGAAGCTTTTATTCTTGCATACTTCTCTTGATTTCGTTCAGCTAGAGTTTTAGCCATCTTCGAAATACTCTTATAGGTTGTTAACTGACATTAGATTTGGTATTTTTACAATTCAATAGTTAGCAAAATCCATTTGTAGACTAGTAATGACATCATAATTTTTTTATTGTTGCGTTCTTGAATCAAAACCATTTAAATTTTTAAATGGTTTTAGGAAGCCATTTAAGAAGTGATGTCATCTGCATCATTTAAAATCTAACAGCCACCTAATAGGAAGTGACGTCATTTTCATAAGAAACTTTTGTTACCAATGAATTGCTCAATTTTCGTAAGAAAATTAGAGGTGGGGGCTAAAATTTTTCTTCATCTCCTCCAGTACCACCACTTCTAGTGTTCATAGCCAACTAGGGCAAAGTAAAATTACTGCTTTCTGTCTAACCACTAACACTTCTACACACACACACACACACACACACACACACACACACACACACACACACACACACACACACACACACACACACTTCAAAGTTCTGTAGGTTGCTATGACTAGTAACAACCCACAAAAAACTCAACCAAAGTTCAAATTAAACCCATAAAATTGTAAATAAAACTCAAAATTTATATATATATATATATATACTAAACTTATATTTCTTATTAAATTTGGTTGTGGGAGCATTGGGTTTGTGGTGAACCCAACAAACCCTCTAGTTATCTATAAACTAGCAACCCTGGAATGGATAGCCTAATGTACCATAGATACATATAAATATATATTAATATATAACACATCGAAATTAATGTAAAATTTAAAGAAATTGGAGTCATTTGGAGAAATTAGAGAAATTTAAAGAAATTAAATAAAATTAACATTCTCCCTCTTGGCCATATATCTGCTACTTCCTCAGGGGGTTTGAGCAGAGACATAGCCAAACTAGAAGAATATTTCATGCATACCCATTTCTGTAATCTCTATACCAGTTTTGCTAGGTTAACTTTAGGTCATAACTTGGTGGAAAAATTTTTGGAATAAGGTAAGTAAATTATATGTACTTAAATTTTTATCAAACAGGGTGGTTTATGTAAAAGACAGCAAACTGTGATAGGAGATTCAAAGCCCTATGGGTATGTGTCAGATTAAAATACCACTGTACCTCACCTCCATATCCTGTGGTGGTCAGACTGAAAATGTTCATTTTTCCTGCCTTCTTTTGGTTTTGTGTATAGTTTTATTTGTTGCCCAGTCGTACTGTTTTTTTTTTTTTTTTTTTTTCTGTGGCATGGTAGTTAACGTGCGGTAGGCAAATACTAATCTTCTGCTTTCATGTGAATGGTCTGGATGCTACTTATAATTTACAGTTTGGAAAAGGTATATTATATTTACTTGTTTTTATGTAGGATGAAGATAAAATATGATTTTAATTCATTTAATAATGAGAAATAAAAGATATTAATATTTAGGAATTAAAATTAATAAAGTGATTAATTAATTAAATTAATTAATTTCATTAATAAAATTATTAATTAAAATTAATAAAGTTAAAATTAATCATGCTATCCGTAAGGCTTGGACTGGCAATGCTTTTCTAAGGCATGAAGGCCCAATATGTGCCCTTGGGGATAACTATATACATATACAGGGTGTCTCAAAAATACACGGCAAACTTTAGGAATGAGTTCCTCATATGTAGACAATAAAAATATTTTACATCAACATAGTTCCGGAAATATTTGGTTTCCGAGTTTTGAAGGTCTGTCTATGACACTTAACTGTTCACATCACCTTATAGTAATTGTTCAAAATGTCCCCCTTCTGCCCAAATATAGGCCTCACATCGATGTTTCATGGTCTCGTGAAGACGATGGCAAATTCCTGGCATGTTTCGTATTGTTTCGCTATGTATCATATTTTCATATACTATATTCAGATTTTGCATATTTGCCAACCCCTGATTCAACCTCTTGCTAAAATTGTCCTCCCATTCTGAATACAGTGTTATTTACTTATTTATTTCTTCGTTATTTATTATTTTTCATTTTTATTTTTGTACAATTTTTTTTTTTTTTTTTTTTTTGTTTGCTTCCTCAGTCCCAGTTCATTTTTTGTACTAGGTTTTACAAATTCTTTCACCTGTTTAACCACTACTTCACTTCCACTTTCGACTACCCCTTAAACTTCTCTTAGTTCAGGCACCGTGTGTACTTTTCATTTCGATTTTCACAGACACTATTTATTTTACAAACCACACATTTATATATATATATACATACATACATACATACATGTGCATGTAACTTGCAAAATGTATAATTAAACTCTCAGTATATAAATCAAATTTACAATACTCACAAAACTGAACACAATTAACTTTAACTCAACTCATAGGCAGGTACAAGTGAATCTCACTTCAATCAAGGCTCAGACCTCTTTAGTCTCTTGATTCATCTAGCAAGGGACCGGAAATGCTAACACACAACACAGTTTGCATCCTCAAATCCAAAGGTTCTACTTTACTAACTGGCTGCCGCCCCAGACCACACAGAGGTGAGAGCTTATTAAAATCTTTTCAGAACAACAAACATCAACTAAAACACAATCAAGTTCAGAGTTCACAACAATATATGTACTATAACACCAAATCACATTTGGCTCCTATGACACAGGATATTACATAGAGAAATATACGACATGTTTCAAATATATAGAAAGCATATGACCTAAAGTATTTGGACACACCATGAATACTGTGTATTGTGCCAGAAGTCCTTTGAGCATGCATATCTGCTCAAGCATACTAATATAAATCTAGTGGGTCTTACTCTAATGTACTGACAGCATAGCAGCAGTACATTAGAAGCCAGTATAGGTCATGGATTAGAACTTACACTTTCAATGTGGGTTTGTGATTGGATACCACATCAGTGACCTTTCCATGTACAAACCTCTGACTCATCCAAACCTCCCAAAATCCACTGTGGTGGATGTTATTCAAAGATGAAAGACCATAGGTCAGCGATGGCAAATCTTTTCCATCCACCTTATGTGCCAAAAAAAGCTGAAACAAAAATATATCAATTTTTGTGTGCCATAGGAAAAACATAAAAAAAAAAATAAATAAATAATAACAATTTTCACATGCCATAGAAAAATTTTTTACAATTTTTGCATGCCACAGAAAGAAAAACTGACTAAAATTAGTAAGCAGTCTTTATTGTTATTATAAAAAAAGTGAAATTACGTGAAAATTTCTAATGAGAAAATTTTCATTGCATAACTCTGAACATAATTATATTTAGTTTTCAATGGCAGGTGTGGCTGACAGACCATAAAACAATTTTGTCTTAAAAAAATATATAAACTTTTTAAGGGTGGCCTGCATTACCATATATTTTCTTATGTGTG
Source organism: Mastigoproctus giganteus (assembly GCF_048544385.1). Lineage (NCBI taxonomy): Eukaryota > Metazoa > Arthropoda > Arachnida > Uropygi > Thelyphonidae > Mastigoproctus > Mastigoproctus giganteus. Next base: position 112,339,130 of record NC_143583.1, on the reverse strand, counting down.
GCACACATTGATTGCATTCCACTGGAATTGCCACTCTTGCTGTAGGTAATACCTCAAAAAAAAAAAAAAAAAAAAAAAAAAAAAAAAAGGACTGGCCTTACAAACTCAGTTATTCAACAAACCAAAGAGGTAGTTCATAACTTGCACATCATCATCAGTGGAAAATGTTATGTAACTGGTTTAAGAAGCCACAAGAACATTCATTAGCATCAGTATGTCAGCTGTGTGCTGTGTGTGTGTGTGTGTGTGTGTTTTGTGTGTGTGTGTGTGTGTGTGTGTGTGTTGTGTGTGTGTGTGTGTGTTGTGTGTGTGTGTGTTGTGTGTGTTGTGTGTTGTGAGGAGTGGGCAGTGAATATCAGCCCAATATCATGGTCAACAATGAAACAGCATTTAGAGTGACAGTTCTGTCATTCATGGACTCTGGAACAATGGCAAGAGGTGCTAAAGAAGGATAAATTTGCTAATATCTGGTGAGTATGGGCTTGTTACACCCAGGGTCCTGAGCTGGATATCATCATTCTTCTCTTTCTTGATGATTCCCTTCTACTTCTGACTGTCTCTCCTCCTCCTCTCTCCCACAGTAACTCAGAATTTTTTTTTTTTTTTGGCTAGTGCAGCATAAGCCTCAGGCTTCCTTGCATCATATGGCTAATAATAATAATAATCCAGACTGAGTACACTCATAGACACAACCAGGTAGCCAGGATAATACATCAGAAGCTAGGGAGGAAATACCAGTTGACCAGAGAAAGTGTGCCATACTACAAGTATGAACCTCAGGCAGCAATGAGACCCCAACCCACAAGCTGTACTGGGACCGTGCCATAATAATGGATAAGACCATCGCACACAACAGACAAGACAAAACCCTTGTGGACATGATGGAAAAGGTTACCTACCCGATTGACATAGTGGTGCCCAATGTTAGCAATGTCCAGAAAACCCATGAGGGAAAAACTAGGAAGTACATGAACCTGAGACACGAGGTCAAGGAGATGTGGTATATGCAAGGAGTAACGACCATCCTGATCATTATGTCGACCACTGGTATGGTGCCAAAGACCCTACATAGCAGCAATAGGTCTCCCAGAGAACACCTACAAGGAACTCCAGAAAGTCACGATCCTGAACACCTGTAAGATAGTTAGAAAGTTCCTTGATCAACGGTAACACCAGACATTACAATCACCCTGTGTACTTGGTAGCAGTACCCATCACGGAGTGGAATCCCACAATAAGGGAGAAATAATATAACAGCAACAATAATAATAATAACAATGTATTTTTAAATTCTGATGGATGTGTTTTGGGGTGCAGAGATTTCCTGAAGAGCACTTCCCATTGATATGTAACATCTTCACTATGAAGTTTGCCAGAGACAATTTGATGGTATGGGGCTGTTTCAAGTGGTTCAAACTTAATCCACTGCAGTAACTCCTGAAATTAAGTCCATGATGACCTACTTAGACATTTTGAACAATTATGCACTACCTACAGTCTAGTGAAATAGGTTGTCGGTATCAGCACGACAATGCTCGACATCACACAGGACTGATTTATGGACATTGATGTGCAGCCCTGGGCAAACTGTGGCAACTCTGCTGTGCACTAAGTGAAGATACAGTACAATGACGTTGGACCAACCAGCTCACAGCCTGCACCTCAACCACACCGAACACCTGTAGAACCAATTGAAGCTAAATTAGGTTACAGCCAAAGTGGCCTCCTTCCAAGTTAGCTCTGGAAGCTACTTTGCAAGAGGAATGGAAGTAAATTTCAACTGACATCTTACAAAAGCTGGTAGAAAGCATGCCCAGCAGGGTATACTTTTCTACCAATATAATATAAAAAAATATATAATACATAGTAAGGATGTCATACAGGCTACTTCTGGCCTGTATGACACTGTGTATTGTGATTTTGAGATTACCTATTTTTTGCAATTACCTATGTATGTCCAAATACTTTTTTGTCATATAATGAACAGAACACATTTTAAATACAGAGGAAATATTGGTCAAGTAGAAGCACTGTTCTGGCCATTCTTAATTAGGTTTTACATTTGCAACTGCTGTTTATCTAATTATTACTAGCTTGTTAGACAACAGTTAAGTTTATTCAAGAAATGCTGAGAAGCATCTTGGTTATACAAATATCTCCGAGATTCAAGAGATGTAAAAGCTTAACATACTAGAGTGCCAATGAGATTGTGAAAGCTGGTCAAAAGAACAACACCACTGCTTCACTTCTGAAAATTTTAACTGACCTAAGCTAAAATAGGCAATCAATTTTTATACAGTCACTGCTTAGAGTAAAGTACTCAGAGTGGTTACAGCCAAGCTACATCACCTTGAATGCAACCATATGGGAAAACAGCTAATTGTCTCATAATAACTGCAATAAATGCACCAACCCATACATATATGACAAGGCCATTAATAAAATAAAATTAAATTGGACATATCCATATCCAAGATAAAACTGTATATTTAATATGAAAATAAAATACATTGAAAATTATGGGGTTAAAAGTAATAAAAAATAATAAATAGATAAATTAAAAAATAAAAACAGATAAAGCAGTGAATCTGTTTGTATTATTTAAGGATGTTCTGTGGCTATAAAGTTCCACTATTGATAAAGGAGGAAATCACCTTTTAAAGCTTTGGCATTGTCTTTATCACTTTTAACTCCGTAATATCCATATATTTTAATTTTATCTATTTATTATCACCTTTAACTTCATAGTTTTTAGTGTATTTTATTTTTATATTAAATATACAGTTTTACTTTGTGTTTAATTAATTTAATTAAAGTCCTTGTCATATATATGTGTTGGTGTATTTATTGCAGTTGTTATGATTAATTTTCCCATCCCACGAGGCCTATTTAATGAAACAGCTAATTGTGCAGATGAAATTTAGAATGGACAGTAATCAGTAATAAATGCAGGGTAAAGTTAAAAAAAATTAACCAAAAGTTTGAAGGAAAACACCTAGAAAAAGGAGGACCTGCTGATAACAATTTCTCACTTAATGTGCTCTTTAGGGCTGATCCCTTCAAAAGCACTATAATATTAGTTATACTGTAATCCTTCACATCATGCCTGGACTGAATTGCAGGCACATATACATTATGACCTAACTCAGAATTTTTTAGCATGCTTCTATACTTATTCACCACACTGCCAGTTCTGAAGCTCGTCACCTGGGAGTCTAACATGCTGACAGAATTGATATTCAGTCTCAAATGAAAGTCAAGGGGACAAGAAAGTCCCCTTGCACCTTTGCAATAGTGGGACTGTTAGTAACCCTGGGTATAACCCCATACACAAAACACTGCGCCTAGTATACTGGAAGCATCCCCCAGGTGTGAACCAAAGTAAAAAGGGGTCAAGGTGCAGCACTCACATCACACACACAGGAATGCTCCCCCTCTGTGTAACCAGGCAATACTAGGTGGTAGATGACTCTCGTCATGTAATGCAACACCACCCACCACTCTGCTCATTGGAGGTTGGAGATAGCAAAACCCATGTTTAGCTTTCAGAGCAAAGTTCTAGCAAACCCACATCTCTTCCATCATGCAGTACGAGTGATGTCTTGTTATGATGGACATCACGACGAGATCCAATATTCCTTAAATTTCCAGGGCATCTAATATGGTATTTGAAGGCTTGTTTGTTAGTTTGTTATTTGGTTTTTAGGAGCATTAGCAACTAAGGCCATATTGCTCCGGGGATATGCGGTGGTCATTCCCTGACCTTTCCACATCCTCCGTATTTGGTGGGCACGGGCTCGAACCCCGGTCTAATCAAGAAGCGTGTGCTATGCACTGCTGCTCCTGGCTACGGAGGCACCCTGGTATTTGAAGGCTGGTCACCAGATAGTCTACCAGAGTGAAACTATTGGTAACTCTCTAGGAGGCATATACAGACCACCTAGTGTATAGTCTCATTGCCTCTACTCTGACTCTAGTGAGTAGAGGAATCTAAGTAGTGTGTATGTGGAGGCATCAAAACCATGTTATGAGGCCATGTCAAGGAGCTGGTGGTATTCTTGCTGTTTTTATACAGTCACATCCAAAAATTTCATTAATTCATACATTTCCCCACTCCCTTTTTATTACTGAATGCATCATGAATAGTAAAACTAACAGAATAATCAAAAAAGGATCTAAACAACCCAACCACATTCTCATTTCATGTCACAAATATATGTTGTCTTCTCAGTGATGTCCATTTCCACCTACAATCTACCAAAGCTCATTACTTTTTCTAACTGTCTGAACTATGAGGTGCCTCAACCACTGCTCATCTCAGTTACCCTATTTTCTCTATGAGTCCTCTCTCACTTCAAAGGTGGCAGGTATTTATGCATAGGTCTGCTCTGATATTTTCTGTCAGAGACTTTCCTAATTTGGAATCTCCACTCTGATTTCCTCTGGTTTGAAGCCTCTCTCTGCACCATTCTATGAAATTCATCTGTTGTCTCTATTGTTCTCCCAATTGACTTCAGTAATCACTTGGAACTCTGACTTCCCTTTTTCAAAACTCTACTTCCTCCTGTCTAACTTTCCTAACATTGAGGTAATTTTCCATGGTGATTTTGATGTTCATTCACAACTCCAGTTGGTTTCAGTTTTCCAATTACTTCAGCTCCAGTTTTCTAGTTATTTAAACATCTTGACCATGTGAGTCCACTGCCATGGACTCAAATGGTTGAGATGCCGAGACTTTTGCAATTACTAATCACCTTACATAGCTTGTTCATTTGCCTACCAGAACACTATGGCCATAGTTGCCGATGCACTAAACCAACAACAACAACCAGAATACCAAACAATCTTGACAGCACACCCAAGCACATTGATCTTTTTTTTTTTCTCACTACCAAGTATGGTCAAAGTTAGTGGTCCTTTAGATACATATGATCACAACTTGGGTCTCCTCTTCTCCCCTGCACTAAAGCTCACAAGTGTAAAAGAGTTATTAATCAGTCATAATTTGATTTTGAATAGGCTAAGAGTATAAAACTTGCTTCTTGTCTAAATGGTAGTCAAACAGTCTGGTATCTTTATTGGCCATAAATTCTGTTCATCAATACTCCCTCTATGTTAATCTGATAGTTCTATTGCATCCTCAGCTAAAGAACACAAGGTGAAGTAACTAGCATTCCATTTTTATTCTAATTCTTGTACTGATGATTTTGGTAAACCATCTTCTGTCAAACCCAATACACTACACTCAATGCCTCTTGTGGTCTTCTGACAGAAGAATGTTAACAGAATTCTGAAAACAATCTTGATGCCAAAAAAAGCTTTGGGTCCTGACAGCATTTCTCCACTTGTTCTCAAAACCTGTGCTCGCTCCTTTCTGCATTACTGTTTTATACTTTCTTATTCCACTGGTGTTTTTCCTTCTGCTTGGAAATCTATCATATCCAGCCAGCCAGTTCTTAAAAAGGGTAACAAATCCTCCCTTCCAGTTATTATCACATTGCACTTACCTCTACTCTTACCAAAGTAATAGAGAAATCCATCAAATTCCTATTCTTAAACTGTACTATCTTGAAACTTTCCAATGGTTGCCAATGTGGATTCTGTCACTGTCAATCCATTTGTGATATAATGGCTTATGTTACTCACCTTTGGACAAGTTTGATTGAAAATTTTGGTGAAAATCACACAGCTGCTTTTGACATTTCAGACTTTTGGTTGTTTGGCTAAAGGTCTTCTAAACAAACTATCTTATGGGAGGTCTGGTATTCAGTTTTCTCTTTGAACACTCACTGTAAGTGACAGTAAGTGGTGCTCTGTCTTCTAACTTCTCCACTGACACTAGTGTTTCCCAAGGTTCAGTTCTTTCTCCCACTCTTTTCCTCTTATACATTAATGATTTTATGATGACTGGAAATCCTATTCATAGTGTTGTTGATGACAGCACCTATTCACCTTCCAGTCACTAACTAATTATTGAACTTAAAGCAGTTGACAAGTGAATAATTTTAGTAAAAAAAAAAAGTCCTTGTAGCAGTCTTAAGAGGTGATATTATCCCTCTGATTTTCCTTAGTGTTGTAAGACAAATAAACATTTCTCATATGAGAAATACAGGAGTCTACTTATACAAACCATTGGTTAACAGCATGTATTGAGGTCACTCTGGTAACAGAGTGCACAATATTGGATACGGAATGAGATATTTTTCATCAGGTGGTAGAGGGCAGTTTCACTATGAGAGCAGTGGTATTTGAGGAATAGTATATAATTTATCTCCAAATAGGCCTACAAGGCTGGGACAATTCATATCGAGCAATTAGACTTCACACCAGCCTGTATTTAAATAAATAAATTTCAATACTGCAACTAAAACACTTTATTTACAATAAAATAAGATAAAATTACAAGTTAAAACTGATGTCGATTAATTTACAATAAATGAAATGTAAAATGAAATATAATGTTAAAGCGATAAAAATAGGGAAATAATATACTAAAATACCGTAACAACTGTAGCTTTCGGAGACAGCGGTCTCCTTTTTCAACAGCATACTTCTGCTGTGCGGCACGTCCTTAAATAGCAGATCCATGGCACTCGTCACATGGTTCCTAAGGAATTATGGTTGTAATTTCCCATTTGCGCACCGGAACCGGAAATGGCTCAGGAGCGCGCTAGCTGAAACTGATCATCTCTTCCAAGAACAATGGTTTCAAAGAAGGGATTTAAGTGTACACCTATTAATGGTATTGCTAGCTGCCCCAATACGTAAACTCTCAAGCCATTTACGGTCCCAGAACCCCTGTGCATGATCCATGTGATGACAGCATCGTCAGGGGAAATTTGATGTTGTTTCTCCCACAAGTGTTCTGCCACGGCAGACTTCCCGTAATCTGCAGATTTTATTGCATTCATATGCTCCCTCAGACGGTCTTTCAGTCATCGCCCCGTCTCACCCACATAACACACCCCACAATCCGGGCATTTAATTTCGTATACCACCCCACTGTTGGCTTCTTTCGTTATGGGATCTTTGACACGAGATATCACTGTGTGTATCACCTCCGTCCCGGGAGTTGCACACAGCGTATCTGATACCCCCGAATTATTCGTGCAGTGTGGTCTGAAAGGCCCGGATAGTAGGGAATGTATGCAGTGCTCACAGGGGTGAACGGCTCATTACAGGTGGACTCTGCTCTAAATAAATCTGTCCAACATCCTCTGGGGGTAGCCGCACTTCTTGAGGTCTGCCGTGACACGAATAATCTCATTATTTTTATCCTCGGAGGTGCTACAGTGGGACCACACCCTATCTATTAAAGCCTTGACAACACTATCCTTGTGTTGGCTGGCTTGTGGTGAGGTATAATGGGTATGGCACATGGGCTTTCTAAACATCTTGGTCTAGAGCCTACAACCATCCCTAATTACCAACACGTCAAGGAATGGTAGGGTACCCTCTGCTTCCACCTCCGAAATAAATTTGATAAAAGGGGAGAAGCTATTAAGTACATTAAGTACCTGATCCTCCCTCCCCTTTTGTATAATGGTGAATGTGTCATGAACAAATCTTTTTCATTTGTGCATGGGAAATTCCAAACCCTCAAAAATTCTGACTTCCAATTCTTCCATATCTAAGTTAGCCACTACGGCACTAATGGGGGAACCCATGCCTGTGCCTGCCTATACATGATGTCTTGGAAAACCATGGTAGTACTGGATAAACAAAACTCCACACCTTCACAAATATCTTTAATACTTAGGGGAGACATACTTAACAATACATCCTTTTCTAATGCCATTCTAACACACTGGACTCCAAATTTGATAGGGATACAAGTGAACAGTGATGTAACATCAAAAGAAATCATAATTTTATCTTCTCATATAGTCTGTCCTTTTATAAAATCCACAAACTCTTTGCTGTTCTTGTATCTCTATCAACTTTGGAGTCCAATGTGTTAGAATGGCATTAGAAAAGGATGTATTGTTAAGTACTAGGTCTCCTCTAAGTATTACTGATATTTGTGAAGGTGTGGAGTTTTGTTTATCCAGTACCACCATGGTTTTCCAAGACGTCATGTATAGGCAGGTCCATGGCACAGGCATGGGTTCCCCCATTAGTGCCATAGTGGCTAACTTAGCTATGGAAGAACTGGAAGTCAGAATTTTTGAGGGTTTGGAATTTCCCATGCACAAATGAAAAAGATTTGTTCATGACACATTCACCATTATACAAAAGGGGAGGGAGGATCAGGTACTTGATGTACTTAATAGCTTCTCCCCTTTTATCAAATTTACTTCGGAGGTGGAAGCAGAGGGGACCCTACCATTCCTTGATGTGTTGGTAATTAGGGATGGTTGTAGGCTCAAGGTGTTTAGAAAGCCCATGTGCCGGGGTCAATATACCCATTATACCTTGGCACAAGCCAAGGTATAATGGGTATATTGATAGTGTTGTCAAGGCTTTAATACATAGGGTGTGGTCCCATTGTAGCACCTCCGAGGATAAAGATAATGAAATTATTCGTGTCACAGCAGACCTCAAGAAATGCGGCTACCCCCAGAGGGTGCTGGACAGATTTATTAGAGGAGCAGAGTCCACCCGTAATGAGCCGTTCACCCCTGTGAGCACTGCATACATTCCCTACTATCCGGGCCTTTCAGACCACACTGCATGAATAATTCGGGGGTGTCAGATATGCTGTGTGCAACTCCCGGGATGGAGGTTGCACACAGTGATACCCCGTGTCAAAGACCCCATAATGAAAGAAGCTGACAGTGGGGTGGTATACGAAATTAAATGCCCGGATTGTGGGGTGTGTTATGTGGGTGAGACGGGGCGATGACTGAAAGACCGTCTGAGGGAGCATATGAATGCAATAAAATCCGCAAATTACGGGAAGTCTGCTGTGGCAGAACACTTGTGGGAGAAACAACATCAAATTTCCTCGGAGGATGCTGTCATCACGGATCATGCACAGGGGTTCTGGGACAGTAAATGGCTTGAGAGTTTACGTATTGGGGCAGCTAGCAATACCATTAATAGAGACAGGGGTGTACGCTTAAATCCCCTCTTTGAAACCGTTGTTCTTGGAAGAGATGATCGGTTTCAGCTAGCGTGCTCCTGAGCCATTTCCGGTTCCGGTGCGCAAATGGGAAATTCCAACCATATTCCTGAGGAACCATGTGACGAGTGCCATGGATCTGCTATTTAAGGATGTGCCGCATAGCAGAAGTATGCTGTTGAAAAAGGAGACTGCTGTCTCCGAAAGCTACAGTTGTTACGGTATTTTAGTATATTATTTCACTGTTTTTATCGCTTTTATCATTATATTTTATTTTACATTTCATATTTTATTGTAAATTAATCCACATCAGTTTTAACTTGTAATTTTATCTTATTTTATTGTAAATAAAGTGTTTTAGTTGCAGTATTGAAATTTATTTATTTAAATACCAGCTGGTATGAAGTCTAATTACTCGATATAGTATATAATTTATTAGTGTAATGTGTAAAAATGGATTTTTCACTGAGAAGAATGTTTATTTTTTATTCTCTCTGGATTCTTACATGTAGAGTGTACTCAAAACTAAAGCTTACACAAACAAGCTGCAGATTCTGGATGAACTGAAGCAAAACTTGAGAAACATATTTGTGCCACCGATGAACACATTTTCTGTAAAGTAACATTAAACATACTAAAAAGGGGAGTGATTATATGCCTACATAAATAAGGTGGACACTTCCAGCACATTTGGTAATTGTTTAAATTAATTTTGGTATTACTATGATTGACTAAGTTTATTAATGATACTGCATGTGGATGGAAAGAACATCTTAAAGAATTATATGAGGGACAACAACTGGAGCATGGTGCCCTAGAAACGGAGGAGACAGGTGAAGAAAGAGCATTCTCAGAGAAAACTTTAAGAGATGACCTTACTCACAGTAGAATTTTACAAAGTTTTAAATGAACTAAAACATTATTAAGAAAAGGGATGTGACAATTTTCCCACAGAGCTACTTAAAAACCTGGGTGAAGTAGCCAAAGAAATTATTTAAGAAATTGGCATAATACAATTCTGAGGAAAGCTTAATAATTCCAATTAAAAAAAAAAAAAAAAAGGAGATAAATATGAAGAGTATGGAACAATAAGTTTAACAACACAAAAAATAGTTATTTTTTTGCAAATAGTTCATTCTGGGGATATTGTAATATTTCTGATTTAATTTTCAACAAGAGGGTTCCACCTCAAGATATACATAAAACAATCTATTTCAAAGCTTTTCCTTCTTTTAATTTTCACATTTTATCTCAGCAGGTACATTACAGTTGAGGTAGTCTTAGCATAGGGCCACAGCCTCTTGACTGAGTAAAATGCTATGTTCTTTCCTGTCTTTTCCTTTGCCAAGACATTGTGGTATCCTAATACAGATGGGACCCTTGCAGTGAAATTTGATACTTTGGAGAATGGTATCCTAAATTAATGCAAATCAATTTACAATTTTTGGATATTTTGTTAGTGTTTTTCAATCTATTACATAGATTTTACACTGTAACTGTTAACAAGCAGATAGAAGGACATTAATTTCTACTTTTTATTGATCCTTTTTAAATTCCTTTCAAAAATGATAAAACAGTGTAGCGATAAAACTAACACATTTAATACCAGTAACAGTATTGGCAAAATGATGCAAGAAAGCAAAGCTTATACAGCGTCAGCCAAAAAATAAAATAATAATTTTGCTCACTTCATTTATCTATCCACTCTAATAATTTGTCATTTCTCCTGTTAAATTTATTCACAAACTTCCAACTGTTACAACATTGGGTGGAAGTTTATTCTAATAATGAATTTTTCTTTGGCTGAGAAAAAATTTCTAGCCATATGTTCTGCACCTATCCTTATTAAAAATTATACCCCTTGTATGTGTTGCCTGAGAAAGAGAAGCTGCCATCACCATTTAGTTACTCAACTCTTTTAAAGCCTTAAGCACTTTAATTAGGTCTCCATGCAGATGACTAGTTTCCAGACACTGCAACTTACAGAACTCAAGTCTTTTTCCTGGTAAGACTATTCCTTTGTGCCCCAACAAAGGGACAATCACATAGCAGAGTTGGGGGAAACCCCCAGGGCTGCATTACAAATAACACTTACTCTTCTTTTCTGCATAAGAACTGACTGAACTGAATGAGTGAAAACAAGTGACAAGTCGCAATTAAAGGAAGTTTCATTACATAAATGAGTGTGTGTTATTCTATTGACTTATAGTTTATATTTACCTATAGTATATTTATCCTTTTATATTAGATTAAATTAAATATTGTTATTAGTTAATTATAAATATATATTATATTATATTATATTATTATATTGACTGCTTACCCCCTCATGTGAAAGAGTCAATGGATGAATGAAAAAAAAAAAAAAAAAAAAGCTGTAAACAGGTAAAAATATAAATAGGTAAATAGTAAAAAAATTTAAAAATGTAAAAATGTGTGAAAAAGTATAAAATAGAAAATGTAAGAAAAGTATAACATAGAGGGGAAAAAAAAAAAAAAAACTGTATAAATGTTATTAATTGCATGTTCTATTTCAGCCTCTTCACTGGACATCCTGATGGCCATGGGAGTCCTAGTGACCCCATGGTCATCCATTCTGACACCATGCTGTTTGTTTTTCTTAGCTGGCATTGTGTGCGATGCTGACATTGGTCAGTATGGTAAAGGCCAGCGTGGGACAAGTTGTCTAGGCACGCTTAACCATAGGGTTGTTGTTATTTGGTTTTTAGGAGCATTAGCAACTAATGCCATATTGCTCCGCGGATATGCGGTGGTCATTTCTTGACCTTCCGCATCCTCCCTATTTGGTGGTCATAGGGCCGAACCCCGGTCTAATCAAGAGTGTGCTATGCATTGCTGCTCCTGCCCACCTAGCTATGGAGGCGCCCTTAACCATAGGGTACACTTTTCCTATGTTCTTTCATTCCTACCACCTGGGGCAGTTTAGTCTCCTTCCCCCACCCTCCTCTTTCACCTGGTGGCCCACCCTACCACTCACTTTCAATTCCCCCAACCTCTGGACACGATGAGCATCCTGGTGCCTCCACTACTGTCCCCCACTGTCCTACCTCTTTTATCCGACCCTCTTTATATCTCCCCATATTTCCTTTCACCAAAAATGTTATATTTTTTCTGGGCTCTCCCTGGATGCTTCAGCCACACCAGGGTTCACCCCGCCAGATAACCATCCACAAAGGTGGGATCATGCTAGTCTAACCTATGGTGGGGTAGGATTGCAAACCCTGACACCTGTTAGGGTAGGAGCTGCCAATCCTGCATATGCTGAATAGGATGACCCTGCTAACCCAGCCACATCCCTGGGTAGAAATTTGTGATTGCTAATACGGGTACTTCCTGGGTAGGACGTTGCTAACTCAGTCCTTGGACTGGGTAGGATTCAGTGGCCCAAAACCACTCCGAAAAACTGAAGAGTGGTTTTAGTGTGGTGTCTTTACCTCCTCCTTCCTGGGGTTCTCCTTGAATTTTTTGCCTGATGGAACTAATGTTCCACTGATACCTAGGGATGCCTTCATCTTCATCCCATCACCCTTACTTTCACCCCCTTATAGTTGTGTACACCCTGTACTTCCCCTGCACTCTACTTGTTTATTTTAACTTGGGTTTCTGTTCAGAAAGTTCAGGTGACCCTGGTAGAGACCATCCAGAATAATGGGCAGCCTGCTACCTCCTAGTGGTGTGTGGGGGGGGGGGCAATGTGGGGTCCCACCAAGGGCCTCACAGCCAAAAGCCAGAACCCAACACAATGCTACACAACACTTTCTGGCTTTTACAGTGGTACTGTATTTCTTTACAAGAGTGAGAAACCACTGGTTGTGCTTTTCTCTGCATCCTTTCAAACAGATGCACATCTTTCTTAAAATGAAGTTTCCAAGCCTGCACACAATACTCAAGAAGTGGCTTCTGCTACTGCTTTATACAATGGAATAATCACCTCTTGAATATGGCTGAAAGGAGCACATGAGATGTTCTAGCAGCCTGTCTACTCTGCTTAGAGAACACCCTACCAGCCTATACAATTAACCCCAGTTTGATCTTAATTATCAATTATTCTGAGTTTGGTCATGCCAAAATTGATATGTCTTCCTGAGATTACTGCTACCAAATGCCATACTTTGCATTCATCAATGTTGTAACTCAATTGTCTTCTTTTTTTTTATTGTCCAACTGACAAGTATATGTGTAAAGAGTTAGGCGATTACAAAGATTTGCTTAAAACATTACAAAAATAAGATTAATGGCAGTGTCTAGTATATATGGGTCATTTAAGGCAGGAAAATCTGTAAACAGTAGAGAAATAGTTCATAATGTATATTCATACTTATGAATAAAGGAAAGAGAAGTTATTGAACAGAATGATTATAAAGGAGAAGTGCTGAATTATAATATTGTATCTATAATTTCTGGGTCACTAAAAGCAGGATATATAAATGAATGAAAATATTGTTTACATTCTAACAAGAACCAATTATTCTCCAGGAATAACTAAAATCATTCTTTCCAATTTAAAGCTGGTTGACTATTGAAATTTTTACATGATCTGATGGGTAAAGGTGGTTATACTCATTCATAACCACTGTGATTGATGGTATAAATGGAATTTATTACCGAAACAAATTAAAATTATTCCTCCATTTTATGGATTATTCATTGGAGAACCAGCAAACCAGGACAAATAAATACATTCTACTATGATTTAAACTATCACAATAAAAACCTAAGTTTTAATTCCCTGAATTTGTTTATTCTTTTCCCATTTCGCATTGATTCAGTCACTGTTGGTGATGGAACTCTCAATTCTTGCAACTAAACCCAAACATTGAAGGCTACTCCCCAAAATTTCTGCACTCACAGGAACTTTGTTTAAAGAACTGCTTTCACATAAAACTGATTAATTTTATTTATCTTACTGAATGATAAATAAAAAATAAAAAAATTAATTAAAAAATAACCAACACGGTTATTGGAATTCTACAAGGGTTATCCCAAAAGTAATATATAAAAGAAGTTAATTTAGTGAGACATGATCACCAGTTATAATGCCCCATAACTGTAGGTCATAATGGCCTACAGTCATAATTGTTTCACCTTTGTTGGTGACATTTTGAGGGGTGTGGCAAAGATGGGTGCTTCCAATGAGCTGGTTGTGACATCAATTCACGTTCAAAGTTGTGTCATCAATGGCAACAATGCACTTTAAAAACTCTTCACCTTCTCGTTGGTAATGTGCAAGGCAACTTCAATTGCTTTACAATTTGCTTGTTGTTCATCTAACAGTAATTGTGGGACCCATCAGGTGGCGATCTTTTATTTTTGTAATGCCTCAGTTAAAATTCAGTCAGTGAACAGATGATTTTGGTATTCCAGGTTTGTTGCCTATTTCTTCACAGGTCATACGTGCCTTTCTCCAAAATGGTGGTAATATGGACTGCCGATGTGCTGTCCATAGATGTTCTCGGTCTACCCGAGCACTGCTTGTCTGCAACACTGGTCTGACCTTGGTGAAACCATTGAGGCCAATGTGAAATCATGCTAATGATCTACTGTTGACTCACTACACTCCCCATAGCAATTCAGAAATCTGTGTTGGCACTCAACCATGTAAAGTTTCAATTTTGATAGATCTTTGATCTGAAACTAATCTAAACTGAAGCAATATCGACATCCATTTTTAAAGGCCTCCATACAAACATTCAATGAAGGAATTCTATTTCAAGTACACTAATGCCAAGATTAAACTTCAAATTATTATCCTGATAAATGTCATTCGTGCAGGTATAGAGTGAGGAACATGTGCACAGCGTACATTACTTTTGGGGTAGCCCTCGTATCATTAGGCTGATGACAGAACTCCAAAAGCAGTATTCTGGGACATGTTGGTTAGAAGAGTTTTCAATAAAAAAAAAAAAAAAAAAAAAAAAAATATATATATATATATATATATATATATATATATAATTATTATGAATAATAAAATTAAAAATAAAGAGAGAAGTCGGATTTGAAGTACGATAATATGGAAGTCGGATATGAAGTACGAAAATATGGATTATGGATCAGGGACACTGCAAGAGCAAAGGCACCCTACAACCATAATATATATAAAATTATTTTTATTGTTATGCGTAGAATTTAAATACAGAATTTAACTAGTGCTAATAATGAAAATACCGTGTATCCTGGTAGCGATATATGTGTTGAACAAAGGGTTGAAAAAAGCAAAAGAAAAAGTGTAACGATATAAAAGAGTGTAATGATATAAAAAGAATGTAACAATATAAAAAGAAGAAAAGAAACAAAATGCAAATTTTGAAAAAACAACGACCAATGTGGAAATAGCATTGCGGTATTTTTCATAATTTTTGTGTCTTCGTCAGAGGTCATCCACCAAAATTACGAAAAAGAACAGCAATACTCTTACTTCTGTTTCTGACATGTTCTGTATGTCAAAGAGCACGTGTAAGAAGCCACGTGGTAAAAATAATTTAGAATACAAATTTAGAATAAATAAAATACAAGTTATGTAAAACTACTATGTGTTACTAATGTATTACATACAGAACATGGATGACCTTACAGAAGTAAGCAGCCCGCTAAAAAAGTGAAGACAAAGGAAGGGAGTGTCCGAATGACAAGAACTTACCGCTACTGGATGGGTTGACAGAAAAGACAGAGCCGGAGACTAACCCGTGTATATATGTGTAGAAACGCCCATAGGTGTTCCATTGGTTTGTTGATATACTGTGTTACCATCATATATGAAGTTATTGGAAATACATAAGTTCAGTATGTTGTTCCAGTAATATGTGTTGCAGGAAATAAAGTCCTTATGTTTATCATAGATATCTTTTAGTACCGATTTGAGATTGATTTGATTGATACTGGTAAATAGGGTATGGAAATCAAAGGTTTGAATATTGTTGACTTTATTACTCTGCAAAAATTTTAATAGGGGTTGGTTGTTGCCTATGATTTTGCTGTTATGTATGTTATGCATTAGTGGTTGCAGTAGTTGTTCAAGTTTCTTTCCAGATTTGTGTACATAACTATTTTTACATGAGGTTATGAATCTGAAGCCTATTGGTTTTTTATGAAATTATGTTGTCTGTAATATGTGATATTAAACTGGTAGCTATAGATTTGTAGTTACAAGCTAATCTATAGCTATACAAATCTATAGCTACCAGTTTAATATCACATATTACAGACAACAACAACAACTGCATTTGTCAACAAAGCAACATGCAGCAATATATTGATCCAGACTATGGACATATCATTACAGGAAATCTAAACATAGTTACGGACCCAATGCTCCGATATGTACTATCACAAGGATTCAAATTCAGGCCGCGTACCAAAATAAATGTAACCAACTTCAATAAGCAGATATATCAGGACCTGTTAAACTACTCCTTCCAATTAGCCTACAAAAATAACACACCTATAGAAGCATACCATATGTGGATTAGCCATACATTCGCCTTATTCAAGCGTAAATATGCATTGCACAGTTCAAATGTATATTATCAAGGTATATACTACAACTTGACTAAATTAAAACAAAAACTGCTAGAAATACACAAAGACTTCGTAATCACACCGGTAGATAAAGCAGCCAATAATTTTGCATTCATTTGCAAATATTTTTATATACATACTTTAACTAATGAACTTAACTCAAGCAATACTTACAAACCGATATCCAGTACATGTAATATCATTACAAAAAAACTAATGGCCTTCAATAAAAAACTAAAGCTCAACTTAAGCAATTACAGCTTACCTTATATCTACTTCATTCCTAAATTTCATAAAAAACCAATAGGCTTCAGATTCATAACCTCATGTAAAAATAGTTATGTACACAAATCTGGAAAGAAACTTGAACAACTACTGCAACCACTGATGCATAACATACATAACAGCAAAATCATAGGCAACAACCAACCCCTATTAAAATTTTTGCAGAGTAATAAAGTCAACAATATTCAAACCTTTGATTTCCATACCCTATTTACCAGTATCAATCAAATCAATCTCAAATCGGTACTAAAAGATATCTATGATAAACATAAGGACTTTATTTCCTGCAACACATATTACTGGAACAACATACTGAACTTATGTATTTCCAATAACTTCATATATGATGGTAACACAGTATATCAACAAACCAATGGAACACCTATGGGCAGCCCAGCCTCATGCATAATAGCCAACCTATATTTATACTGGTCAGAAACCTCATTTCCACAGGACCTAATCCTATTCAGATATATAGACGAACTCATAGTAATCAACTGCCCGAATTTCATCCAGGATTATGGACATCTATACCCTAACGAACTTGTACTAGAAAGAACAAACTATTCTGATACAGCAGCCCATTTTTTGGATCTAGACATTAATTTAAAAAATGGTATAGCCTCCATCAATTTGTACAACAAACGTGAAGCATTCAACTTTAGCATAGTAAACTTTACACAATGGAATTCCAATATTTCCAAACAGGTACATGCTAATGTTATCTTAGCACAATGCATCAGAATAGCAACAATATGCAGCGACAGAACAACAGTTATTGATAACATCAGAATATTATACAGTAAACTGACCAAAAATCTTTTTCCTATTACATACCTACGTCATCATATCAATAAAGCCCTTAACATATTAAGGCACAAGAACTTAATAGATATCAATATAAACAGCATTATTAGTTTATAACTTATAATTATTCCCATACGCATCAAGTTTGTATATAGTGTAAATACAATACACTAGGCCTCTTTGGTGTCTTAGGGTCTGGAAAACTTGTACCCACCGATTGGCCTGACATAGTGTATTTACCTTGTAATTACCTTGTAATTAATTTTAAACCTATCTTGATTTATTTATTTATTTAATTGTTAATTGTAACTTATATATACATGTTACACTTTTAACACAACTGACTTAAGTACATGATGCACCAACTCTCGGACATTCGTTCAGGGTCCTAACTATAGGAACGGGTTTGCAACCCCGAACTACCCTAGCCCAACTACACATCCCTAATTTAATCATCTTTTTGCTTTACTAATTTCTACTTTTTATGCTCTGTGAGCCATTAGTTTACCGACCGCAAAATCAGAGTACTATTTTTCTTACTATACCCAATCTATATTTTTCGTCTTAACAAAGTTTAGCTGCCTTCTACTGCTGCTTTGTAAGCTATTATATTTCTTTGCTATCCCGGGTGTTTGAGCATCATATACTTAACTTTAACCTAGCGTAGCTCCACCGCATACGTAAATTACATAATATACAGACACCAAAATTCGTCTAACGCTAGGCGCCGCTAGCGTTTCTACACATATATACACGGGTTAGCCTGGCGCAATATAGCCGAAGTTGCTTTTGCGCCATTAAACCCCAAACAACAACAACGGGTTAGCCTCCGGCTCTGTCTTTTCTGTCAACCCATCCAGTAGCGGTAAGTTCTTGTCATTCGGACACTCCCTTCCTTTGTCTTCACTTTTTTAGCGGGCTGCTTACTTCTGTAAGGTCATCCATGTTCTGTATGTAATACATTAGTAACACATAATAGTTTTACATAACTTGTATTTTATTTATTCTAAATTTGTATTCTAAATTATTTTTACCACGTGGCTTCCTACACGTGCTCTTTGACATACAGAACATGTCAGAAACAGAAGTAAGAGTATTGCTGTTCTTTTTCGTAATTTTGGTGGATGACCTCTGACGAAGACACAAAAATTATGAAAAATACCGCAATGCTATTTCCACATTGGTCGTTGTTTTTTCAAAATTTGCATTTTGTTTCTTTTCTTCTTTTTATATTGTTACATTCTTTTCATATCATTACACTCTTTTATATCGTTACACTTTTTCTTTTGCTTTTTTCAACCCTTTGTTCAACACATATATCGCTACCAGGATACACGGTATTTTCATTATTAGCACTAGTTAAATTCTATATTTAAATTCTACACATAACAATAAAAATAATTTTATATATATTATGGTTGTAGGGTGCCTTTGCTCTTGCAGTGTCCCTGATCCATAATCCATATTTTCGTACTTCATATCCGACTTCCATATTATCGTACTTCAAATCCAAAATTATTCACAGTTTTAAACACCTTAATACTGCACAATTATAAAATGCCCAATAAAAGCAACTTTGAAACAATAATAATTAACAGCGCATATTAAAAAGCAAGTATATTATACTTCCCTTCTGGCACTGGGCTCTCCATTGTGTGTACAGTAAGTGAACAGCATATTTCTATACATTTATGCATTTTATTTCATGACTTCAGCTGGGATAACTAAGGTGACAACATCTCATATACAGCACTGAAAATTGTGCATATGCCAGTTTGCACAAAAAACCTATACAGCTCCAAAGACCAACTAATAACAGCCTCAAGTGCAAACCATCTATGCAATTCCTCCACAGTTTGCAATGGAAATCCAATCTCACGTCATTTCGAATAGGGTGGTGAGTGCAAGGCCAATACATTGAAATTTGGTGTGGAGCAATAAAAAACACTGAAGCCTATAACAGCTACAAACTGATCTGTAATAGTGCCACAGAAAAGGTTAGGCTGGCAAAGGCAGATTGTGAGAAATCACTGGCAAAGAGTGGGGATAAGGAATTCTTCACATATATAAATGGAAAGGAGAGAAGGACAAACGAGATCGGATGTTTATGTAATGGGCATGGGTTAGTATTAGATACCCCAGCTGAAGTTGCAGATGAACTCAATGGTTACTTTGCATAGATATTTACAGAAGAAAAACCCTTTGTGTCAATGAGAAATTATGGAAGTGAAGTTTGAAAAAATGTAATTAACGATGTCGAAATCTCATGTTCTTATTTAATGAAAAAAACAGGCCAGTAAGGCTCCTGGGGTTGATGGCATATACCCTATAATCTTAAAGGAAGGCAGCAAGCGAGTGCATTGAATCATTGAAGCTAATTATGAGAGCATCACTAGACTCAGGAGTGATTCTGTTGGATTGGAAAAGTGCCAATGTATCTCCAATACATAAGGGCAGTTCTAAGGGTGAAGTGGGAAATTACTGGCTGGTCAGTCTAACATCAGTAATAGGGAAAGTCATAAAGACGATGTGGAATTCATGTGGATTGAGTGGAATTCAGGATCATTTAGATAGAAATGGAATTTTGAAGAATTCTCAGGATGGTTTCATAAAGAGAAAATCATGTTCAACTAATCAGGTTAGCTATTTTGACAGGGTCAGTCAAAAGGAATAATTTTGACATTGTTTATTTGGATTTCAGCAAAGCATTTCACTCAGTCCCACGTGAGCGGTTACTTTATAAGCTGGAACAGGTTGGTTGGTTATTTGATTTTTAGGAGCATTAGCAACTAAGGCCATATTGCTCCGGAATATGCGGTGGTCATTCCCTGACCTTTCCGCATCCTCCGTATTTGGTGGTGACGGGCTCGAACCCCGGTCTAATCAAGAAGCGTGTGCTACGCACTGCTGCTCCTTTCCACCTGGCTACGGAGGCGCCTGAACAGGTTGGAATCACAGGGAAAATTCTTAGATGGATAGCTGGATGGCTTCAGGGCAGGAGGCAGAGGGTTGTGATAAATGGTTATTCCTTAGATTGGGTTGATGTAAGAAGTGGGGTTCCCCAAGGATCAGTATTAGGACCACTGTTGTTTTTGATTTTCATAAATGACATCGATGAAGGGATAGAGGGCATGATGTCTAAATTTGCAGATGATGTAAGATTGGTAGAGTAGTTAATGATCCCTGCCAAGCTTCTTCAGAGTGACCTAGATAGACTTCAGAGATGGTCAAATAATTGGCAACTATGCTTTAATCCAGTAAAATGTAAGGTATTACACCTAGAGAACAGTAACCCCAAAATAACTTATACACTTAGTGGAGTTGAACTAAAGTCAGTAGTGGAGGAAAGGGACTTTGGTGTTACAATACAGTCAGACACGAAGTTCTCCAAGCATTGTAGACAGGTTGCAAGGAAGGCCCATGGTGTTCTATTGATGATTTATCGAACAATTGCTAGTAGAGATAAGGATGTCATAATCCCATTATATAAGGCTATTGTTAGACCACATTTGGAATAATGTGTTCAAGTATGTAGACTGCACTTAAAGAAAGACATTGTGCTTCTTGAAAGGGTCCAAAGACAGGTAACTCACCTAGTAAAATCAGGCAAAAGGGCATCCATATGAGGAAAGACTTCAAATATGTGGGTTGCAGAGAATGGAAACTAGGCAACTTAGGGAGACTTGATTGAGGTGTTTAAAGGCTCTGAGAGACATAAGTAAAATGAATGAGGACAAAATTTTCAAGGTTATAAATGATTCTAGAACTAGGGGCCATATTTTCAAGTTATAGGGGAAGATGTTTAGACGATTGCAGGAAGTTTTATTTTAGCCAGCGAGTTATAAATTACTGGAATAAGTTACCTACACGGGAGGTAGAGGGTGACAATTTCTGGAAATTCAAAGGTCAGCTGGATTACCTGGGGGGGGGGGGGGAATGCATAGGTTGTCTATTTCCTTTTCTCTTATTAATTATTATTATTATTTTTAATTTTCTTATTATTATTATTTTATTTATTTAGTATTATTTTTTTTTTCTTGGCTGGTGCAGCATAAGCCATAGGCTTCCTTGCACCATGTGGCCATTGCTAATACTGATACGTACACAATTAAATAATAATAACACATATAACCATAACTGTAATTAGTATGTGAGGGAGAGATCAAAAAAGGTATTCACCTTTAGGAATTTCTGGGATGTGCAGATGTACCGAAATAATAAAACTTCGACCAGAACATGTAATTCCATCTTTAGTGAACTGTCTGAAACAAATGATATGCCATATCTTCTTATCTTGTCCCCTGTATAGATGGATATTTTAGTCAACAAAATTGATTCATTTTTCTTTGAATTCATATAACTATATAACTATTGATAACTTATTCTTATAACTTATGAATTAAAAATTTTTTTACTTAATGAGATTATTAAATGATACTATTTCATTTCAATTCCAAGTATATATCAGTGAATGCGTAGTTCTAGCAAGATTATATCTAACACTAGCTAAAACTGAAGTAAATTCCAAATCCTACCACATTATAGCTTAATGACAAAAGGTATAGATATTGTAAAAATGTACAAAAAAAAAAGTTTTCCAATAAAGAGTGGTCTGACCACAATACCAAGTTGGACAACTCTAGTTGGCAATGAAAATCTCAACCCTTTAAAGTAAATCCTCTTGCAAATTCTGCTATCCACTGAGGGGCCAGTAGTCCTGAAACAGGCTCTCAGAGCAGTCTTATCTTTTACACAAATCTGTTTGAAAGTAGTACAATACTAGAACAACTCAGTGCAAAGCAATTTTGTTCTACCACGAGAAGTAAGATCACTGCATTATCTATGCAGTTTAAATCCTGCTGGATGCAAAAACTGATGAAAGGAAAAGCCAGTCCTGTATACACCCCTTATAATTTCTCTGCAGCTATATAGTTTTACCTATCTTATATCCTTGAATTTCACTTTTAATGCTATCTCTTATTCGGAACACTTCATAACTTGGCAGCTCTTGCAATTTACAGCTATGTAGGTCATACAACACAGTTGGTGGCTAAAGCAGAAAGATAGAAAATGTCCAGTATGGGTACAGCTGGAAAAATATATATTTCATTAATCTAATCACTTCCATAAACAGCAATACTTACAAATGCATAAAAACAATAGATTTAATTCCACACAATCAAGACTTTTGCAGCCATTATAACTGGTCATATAGCTTGTCAGCAGAATGACTAAAGCAGGGAGATAAACAACGGATGACTGCAGGTCACTCACTTGGCTTCCCACTCCACACTAATGCAATGGAAAAGAAGCTATTTGGATTTTAACATTTGGTTTTTTTTAAACTGACTCAGTCCTGGAACTTATCTGTCAATTATAGGAGGGAGTATATGATGAGAGCCTTGTCGATCAATTCGGCCCTGGAAAGATTGTGCAAGGCTCAAGGGGTAGAATTTTTTTCAGCCTGGAATGTACTTGTTAACAGGAGAGATTGCTTCTACAGGGATGGGATACACTTAAATAGAAAGGGTGCGAGAATATTGGCTGATGCTATAGAGGCAGTGTTAGGTGGGTCGGAAAACTGCTAGCTTGGGGGGGATACAAAGACAAATAGATTAACAGTAGCCACTGGCAGAGGTGAAAGAGATTCTTGCACTGCTTCTATTGGAATGAGCAGAAGCCTGAAAAACAAAATGCAGGATATTTCAGAGACTGCTGGAAGTCATTGCAGTACAAGTAAACACATGGGTTGTGTTAGGGTAGCTAAGAATAGAAACAGGTGCATGTATACTTGCGTGTACACCAATGCTAGGAGTTTAGTAAATAAATTTGATGAATTTGAGGTATTGCTCAAAACATCAAAGGCAGATATTGTTGGGATATCAGAGACGTGGTGTCACACAGATATAAGGAATGCAGAACTGGAATTAGGGGAGTACAATGTGTATAGAAAGGATAAACAGGACAGGAGGGGAGGAGGGGTTATGCTATTAGTTAAAAAACACATAAAATCCAAGGAAGTGAAGCCAGTCGACATTGATGGACAGGGCAGTGTCGAGTCAGTTTGGTGTGACATAAGCATAGGTAAATCAAAATTGAGAGTAGGAGTGTGCTATAGGCCTAATGACTCTGATGAGTATAATAAGATACTGTACAGGGAAATAGAATGGGCCAGTAAATCAGAGAGTCTTATAATGGGGGATTTTAATTTCCCAGATATTGACTGGAATTTGTGGGTTGGTCACTCACACACTAGCAAGGCTTTTGTGGATTTATTGGATGATTGTTTTCTACACCAGCATGTTCGGGAGGCAACTAGAGGGAGTAATACTCTTGATCTGATTACCAGTAGTGATTCTTCATGCATTAGGAATCTGCAGATAAAGGAACCACTGGGTGGCAGTGATCACAGTGTGCTGAAGTGGGATTTACTCAAGGAGGTAACTACCATCAGAGGTAAAGGGAAGGGTTTTTGCTTTCGTAAAGGCGACTATGATGGTCTGAGACAGTATTTAAATTCTATACAGTGGGACCAACTGATGATGTTACTAACAGCAAATTCAAAATGGGAAGCATTCAAGGAACTAATCTTGGAAGCTACCAGGCTTTACATACCAACCAAGAAATATTGTTCAAGGTTCAGGCCTAAATGGTTGTCAGATGAACTAATGAGACATATGGCAGAGAAGAAAAATGCATGGGATACATACAAATTAATGGGTGACATGGAAGCCTATGATAGATATAAGTTGGTCTGTAACCAAGTCACAAAGGAGATTAGGCAGGCAAAGGCAGACTACGAAAAATCCTTGGCAAAGGATGCAAAGAAAAACAGAAAAGAGTTCTTTACCTATTTAAACTCAAGAAGGAAAGGGATGAATTAGATTGGTCCACTGGATATTGATGGTTCAACAGTTGAGGATCCAGCTCAGGTGGCTAACAATCTAAACGAGTATTTTGCATCTACATTCACACATGAGGAGTTATTCAGGAAGGGGAATGTCGTAGGTGAAGTAAACATTGGCAGTGAGCTAGATTATTTTCTAATAACTGAGAGGAAAGTGGAGGAGAAATTGTTGAGGATAAACATAAAAAAGGCACCCGGGGTGGATGGGATCTATCCAGTTATATTAAAGGAGGCAGCAAAGGAAGTAAGCAAACCCCTAGCCATAATTATGAGAGCTTCTTTGGACTCAGGGGAGGTACCCATGGACTGGAGATGTGCAAATGTAACCCCAATTCACAAAGGAGGATCAAAGGCTGACACAAGTAATTATAGACCTGTTAGTTTAACTTCGGTTCCAGGAAAATTAATGGAGGCACTGGTTAAAGAAGCACTGCAGGATCATCTGGACAAGAATTCAGTTATAGCTCAGACACAGCATGGTTTTGTTAAGGGCAGGTCTTGTCTGACCAATTTGATTGGATACTATGATGTAGTCACAAAACAACTGGATGCAGGGAATAACTTTGATATTATATATTTGGATCTTAGAAAGGCTTTTGATACTGTTGCACATGGAAGACTGCTGCACAAATTGGAGAAGTGTGGCATTGGAGGCAAATTGCTGCTATGGATAAAGGGATGGTTGAGTGGCAGAAGACAGAGAGTGGTAATCAATGGACACTGCTCAACGTGGACTAATGTTATTAGTGGAGTTCCTCAGGGTTCAGTGTTGGGTCCATTGTTGTTTTCTGTATTTATAAATGATATTGATGATGGTGTATCAGGCTTAATGTCCAAGTTTGCAGACGATACCAAGGTTGGCAGGGTTGTTAAGGACACTACTGATACTATGCTGCTGCAACAGGATCTGGAAAGGTTGAGCAGATGGGCTGAGAGGTGGCAAATGAAGTTTAACATTGACAAATGTAAAGTACTACATATGGGAAACAGTAACCCCAGTTCAACGTATCAACTCTGTGGTACTACGCTGACAGTGGTAGAGAATGAAAAGGACCTGGGGGTAATTGTGCAGGCAGATATGAAGTTCTCTGAGCAGTGCAGACGAGCTGCAAGAGTAGCTCATGGTGTCTTGTCAATGATATACAGGAATTTTTCTAGCAGTGACAGGGATGTGATTATTCCCTTGTATAAGGCATAGGTCAGGCCACATCTTGAGTACTGTATACAGGTCTGGAGGCCTCATTTCAAGAAGGATGTAGAGCTGCTGAAACGAGTACAGAGAAGGGCAACAAGATTAGTGAATGGAACAAAGGGTTGCTCTTACGAAGAAAGGCTTAAGTTTTGCAAATTACAGAGCCTGGAGACTAGGCATCGGCGAGGTGATCTGATAGAGGTGTATAAGGCTTTGAATGGCTTGAGCATGCTCAATGCCGATGGGATTCTTCCTCTTGCTCAGAATAATCACCTGAGAGGGCATAAATTCAAATTGAGGAAGGACGGATGTCAGATTGATGTGCGGAAATTTGCCTTTAGCCAGCGGGCAGTTGGTTTGTGGAATAGACTCCCATCGCTTGTTGTTGAAGTTGATAGCCTAAACAAATTTAAGGCTCAGCTGGACAGGTATTTCGAACGAACGGAGGGGTGAAATGGGAGTAGTGGTTTTTTTTTTTTTTTTTTTGGCTGATGCTGAATAAGCTTGCTTTCTTGCATCATATGCCTCTACTAATGCTAATTAGATATGTTCACCTGCATGGCAAATCCTATAATGCAGCACACAATTCACAGACAATATTCTGATGCTTCATGGCCTTAACTGCTGCCCAGACTACAATGAAAATAACCTATTTCATTACACTTTTATAAATTTTTTATTTGGAATTGATTTTTGATTTATGTATTGAAATTGATTTGTGTAACTGAAAACAACATATATCAAGATTCATTGCCCTGCACAGATCTTACCCACAAATCCAGAGGCCAGTTTCTCTAAGAATGATATTAGTGCAACTGTTACTCTGTGGCTTTCACTTTGACAACAAAATCTGTGTTAATGCAAGGCTCTGAACATAATACTCTGCATGTACATTGACAAACTATTCCAGTATGTTCTTTAGCAACTTCGGGCACATTTTTTGTGGAAAATATAACTAGCAGTTTGATGTTCAGTATTAGCATGACCAATTGCTGTCTGCTTGCTTATGATATTCCAGAATGTTGAGAATTTCCAATATCAATATGCAAGTCCTGCCATTCAACATTCTACCAGCTGTCCATATTCAAATTTATTCACTGGTACAGCATGTGGAAACAAGCTTCCACATGCCATACTAATGGTAAATGGTGTCTCTTGCTTTTGAAGCTTCATTTATACCACTGTACTCTGCAATATGCTCCATAATATTTGCTTAAAATGTACTTAATCATTAACATTCCAAAAGTATTGGAATGTTAATGAACATAATATCCTAAGGAATAAACTAAGTTTTCATTTTAAGATTTTTTTTTTTTCTAGTAATCATGATTCACCTTTATTAAATTATATGTCAATTGCAGTACTAACCAATGGTAACTAATCAGAGCCAGTAAATTTCTCAGCGGCCATCCTGGATAGTCTTCAAGTACACTTGGATCTGAAAATCCCAGAAAAATCTGAAATACAAATTCAATAAGATATTTAAAATAGATCAAAAAGAAAAGAAAAAAAAAAGCAATCAGTAAATATAATAATAAACTTCATATTTTGTAAAAATGCATGTACTTTATTCATATCAGAATTCTGAGGGATTGCGGCCAGGTTTAAAATTCTTCTACATTCTAAAATTTTAAAAATCAGCCAATTTTCAGCTTTTTGAAAGTCTAAAATTGGCTGTATATTTAGAATATCTCTGTCTTTATTTCATTTTAAATGCAATAAGGATTCTTAGAGATATTCTAAACATACAGCTGCCAATTTTTAGACTTTCAAAAAGCTGAAAATCAGGTAACTGTAAGCAGAGAAAACCAGAAGATATGCAAAAAGCAAGAGTTAGTCATAAAAAATAGATAGGAAAAGCAGAATATATTTTTTTGGAAAAAGCAGGTTTAAAAATTTTTTTTTAAAGTCCACACTGCACAATTTCACTAACAACATACATTTTATATTAAAATGTATTTTAAGTGTATTAAAATACAGTGGAACTTTTCTATTACAAACTTCTATTTAACGAATTTCTCTATATTACGAATTTTTTCGCAAAATAATGCACCTCGAAACGAAATTACATGTAAAATTAACCCCATATAGCGAAGTGTTAGTCTCTCTATAACGAATTTTTTAAAAAATTAGTAAAAGCATTTACTGCTAAACAGCTGCTCAAATATATGACCTCCTTCCCTCCGAAATTATGCATTAGCATCTGGAATTAATCATCCTTTTAGTGAATACTTGTGGCCATTGACGCCCATAGGAGGGTCTTTGTTTCATTTTTGTTACAGTTATTAAACCAAATGGGTTTTCTTAAAAGTGGTCATAAACTTTACAATAAATAGGATAGATTTGTAAATTGATGTTGGCTCAGGGGAAAACGAAATTCGCTGCGGTAAGCCTTTAGCGTGCTGCGGCAGCAATACGTAGAATGCTACCATAGTCTGTTTTTAGTAATGCCTACTGAGCGACATCCGCTTCTCACCTCAACCGTACCACGTGACTTTCCTGTCAATCATTATATGATATGTCCGTTCTCATCTAACTGGACTCCCAGTAAATGGTTTTCATGATTTTTTTTTTTTTAGAACAATTTGTCATCAAACACATAGGCTATATGCTCTTGTATTTTTTTTTTTTTTTTTCTGAAAGTAACACACAGCATACAATTAACCATAAATTTTCTTTCGTGTATATATGAATGAAAGTCGTATATTTCTTCAAAGTGATTGATAGGAAAAGTCACGTGATACTGTTGAATTGGCAAGAGAATGTCATTGAGTAGGCGGTACTAACAATTCACTATATGGCCAGCGCAGTGAAGTTTGCGGTGTATGTATGAGCAAGAGTTGCAGTCCAGTAATTTTTACATTTGCGGAAACAATGTCGAAGAGAAAGTGTTTAAGTATTAATGATAAAGTAAAGATTCTTCATGATATTGACCAGGGTTTTAAGAAAAAAGATATTGTGGAGAAATATGGCATACCTGCAAGCAGCTTATCTACGATTTTAAAAAATCGAGAATCAATTTTAAATGCAATTGAAGGAGGAGCAGACAAGAAGCGAATTAAGTTGTGTATATACGAAGATGTTGATAAAGCTGTTCTAAAATGGGTGCAAATGATATGTGAAAAGAATATACCAATATCGGGTCCAATAATTAAGCAACAAGCTCTGAAACATACAGAATTTAATGTGAGCACTGGGTGGCTAGATAAATTTAAGAAGCGCCACAGAATTGTGGAAAAGGTTATTTGTGGAGAAAGTGTTAATGTAAGTGAAGAAGATAGTAGTAGTAGTAGTAGTGGCACGTGATGCAAGAAAGCAAGTGTATGAGCTTATGCAGCATCAGCCAAAAAAAAAAAAAAAAAAAAAAATCACACCATTCCCTCCAAATGCCTGTCCAGTTCCTCCTTAAATTTATTTAACCTATCAACTTCCACAACGACAGATGGAAGTTTGTTCCAGCAATTAACCACCCGCTGGCTAAAGGCAAATTTCCGCACATCTATTCTACATCTGTCCTTTCTTAATTTGAACTTATGTCCCCGTAGGTTCGTAATCTGAACAAGTGGAAGGATCCCATCAGAATTCAGCGTGCTCAACCCATTCAAGGCCTTATAGACCTCAATCAGATCACCGCGCAGGTGCCTAGTCTCTAGCCACTGCAATTTGCAGAACTTAAGCCTCTCTTGGTAAGAGGATCCCTTCATTCCCCTCACCAATCGTGTTGCTCTTCTCTGTACACGTTCAAGCAAATCTACATCCTTCCTATAATGAGGCCTCCAGACCTGTACGCAATACTCAAGGCGTGGCCTGCCATTGCCTTATACAGAGGGACAATCACCTCCTTTTCCCTGCTAGCAAAATTCCTATATATCATTGACAAAACCCCATGACCTGCCCTAGCAGCCTGTCTGCATTGCTAAGAAAACTTCATATCTGACTGCACAATTACTCCCAGAACTTTTTCATTTTCTACCACCTTAAGTGTAGTACCACACAGTTGGTACGTTTCTCTGGGGTTACTTCTACCCATATGCAGTACTTTGCATTTGTCAAGGTTAAACTTCAGTTGCCACTTCTTAGCCCATCTGCCCAAATTATCTAGATCCTGTTGCAGTAGCACACTGCCATTACTGTCATTAACAACCCTGCCAACCTTTGTGTCATCTGCAAACTTCGACATTAAGCCTGATATACCTTCATCAATATCATTGATAAATACACAAAACAACAGTGGACCCAACACCGAACCCTGTGGGACTCCACTAATAACATTAGTCCACGAAGAGCAGCACCCATTGATTACCACCCTCTGTCTTCTCCCACTTAACCATCCTTTTATCCATTGTAGCAACTTACCCTTAATACCATTCTGCTCCAATTTGTACAGTAGTCTTCCATGCGCAACAGTGTCAAAAGCTTTCCTGAAATCCAAGTATATGATATCAAAATTATTTTTTGCATCCAGTTCCTTTGTGACCACATCATAATAACCAATCAAATTTGTCAGACAAGACTTTCCCTTAACAAACCCATGCTGTGTCTGAATTATTGCTGCAGTCTTGTCTAAAGATTGCAACAGTTGGAGGAACAATACCTTAAAGAAGATTTTGGAAGAATATGAACCTAAGGATGTTTTTAATGCTGACGAAATGGGTTTATTCTTTAAATGTTTACCGAATAGAACACTTGCTTTTAAGGATGATAAATGTTTTGGTGGAAAACAAGAAAGAATCACTGTGCTAGTTGGAGCAAATATGACAGGAAGTGAAAAATTAAGACTTTTAGTCATCGGAAAATCAAAAAACCCAAGATAAAAGAATCCTTTTTTGCGAGATATAAGACAGGACAGAGTTTTAGACGGATTGAAATTAACTAAGTTATCTTTGCCGCACTGGAGAATTACCTGGGGATCAGCATTTAAGGAAAGAGGAACAAAATCTTTGGAAGTTGACTACACCTTTAATAAAAAAGCATGGATGAGCAGTGATGTCTTTGAAGACTGAATATTAAAACTAGACAAGCATATAACAAAAGAAAAAAGGAAAATTGTGTCAGTAACTGACAACTGTCCAGCACATCCTACCAGTATTTCTGCCAAACTTAAAAAAAGTGTGAAGTTGTTGTTTTTACCACCAAATGTAACATAAAAACTCTAGCCAATGGACCAAGGCATTATTAAAAATTTTAAATTTCATTATCAAAAGAGAATAATAATGAAGATTGTCAATGCATTATCAGAAAATAGAAACTTGGAGGTTACAATTAACCTTAGAGATTGCATCTCTGAATTGGCAAAAGTTTGGAAAAATTATATCACTGAATACACTATTCAAAATTGTTTTTCGAAAGCAGGATTTGCATTGAATACAGAAGTCAAACATCAACTGGATGAACAAGATGGACTGCCCCTTTCACAACTGAAAAACTTTTGGACCTTATTAGAATTGTCCGGAAACATTGAAAATGAAATAACATTGGATAGTTATGTTTATGTAGATCAAGATCTGACTACAACAGAACATCGAAATGAAGATGAAATACTGCTGAACAGTGTTAGACGCGACCATGATCATGAAGAAATTAACAATGACACTGAAGACACATCAGAACAACCCGTAGAAAAGACAACTCGTGCAGAAATGATTAAAGCTTTTAAAACGGTTTGTATGGGTCTACAGTTTTGTGAAAATGTTCTTGATAATGTTTTTAATGCTCTGAACAAATGTGAGGTTTTCTTTGAGAATCAGACATTTTTTAATTGTACTGTGCAAACGAAAATTACAGATTTTTTTTTAATTTGTGATACTTACCGGTGAAAATTGTGTAAACGTAATTTAAATAAGTGTTTTTGAAATAAAATACATTAAAAATAAATGTAGATTCATTTTCATTTTCTAATTAAATAACAATTTCTAATAAAAAAGATATTCTCTGTATAACGAAATTTCTCTATAACGAATTTTTTTGCTGGATTTATCGAATTCGTTATAGGGAAGTTCGACTGTATATGAAAATTCAAGCCTGTCATTTTACTAACCCCTCTCAGAGCCTTATAAACCTAATCAGGTCCTCTCTAAGGTTGCTGGCTGCCAAACTCTGTATCCCATGTAATCGAAGTCTTTCCTTGTATAATCATCCTTTTGTTGATCTCACCATGCAAGTTGCCCATCTTTGGACCCTTTCAAGAAGTTCAATATCTTTTTTCAAATAAGATCACCATAGCTGGACAGATTATTCAAAATGCAGACTACAATTGCCTTATACGGTGGGATTATGACCTCCCTATCTCTACAGCATAATGTTCGATAAATCATTGACATGACATGACATCCTGGGGTAGCATTTCCACTGCTCAGAGAACATCACATCTCCACATATTGTAACTCCCAGATCATTTCTTCTCCACTGTTTTTAATTCAACCCCACCAAGTGTATAAGGTATTTTGGGATAGCTATTCCTTTTGGATCATTTAAATATTACCATTTTTCTGACCATTCCTGAAAAACCTGTTCAATTATTCTGTACGAATACTGCCTTGCACTGATCAATAATCACTCTCCCAATTTTTATATCATCTGTAAATTTTGAAATCACATCCTCTATCCATTGGCTGAAGTCATTTATGAAGATAGAAACAATAGTGGTTCAAGAAATGATCTTTGGATGTTTCCACTTCAAACGTTATACATCTGAAGAAGATCCATTAATCTTAAAATCTTTCCAGTAATAGTAGTAGTGGAATGTGATGCAAGAAAGCAAGTGTATGAGCTTATGCAGCATCAGCCAAAAAAAAAAAAAAACACACCATTCCCTCCAAATGCCTGTCCAGTTCCTCCTTAAATTTATTTAACCTATCAACTTCCACAACATCAGATGGAAGTTTGTTCCAGCAATTAACCACCTGCTGGCTAAAGGCAAATTTCCATACATCTATTCTACATCTGTCTTTTCTTAATTTGAATTTATGCCCCCTTAGGTTCGTAAAATGAACAAGTGGAAGGATCCCATCAGAATTCAGCGTGCTAAACCCGTTCAAGGCCTTATACACCTTAATGAGATCACCGCGCAGGTGCCTAGTCTCCAGCCACTGCAATTTGCAGAACTTAAACCTCTCTTGGTAAGAGGATCCCTTCATTTCCCTCACCAATCTTGTTTCCCTTCTCTGTACACACTCAAGCAAATATACATCCTTCCTAAAATGAGGCCTCCAGACCTGAACGCAGTACTCAAGGCATGGCCCGACCATTGCCTTATACAGAGGGACAATCACCTCCTTTTCCCTGCTAGCAAAATTCCTATATAACATTGACAAAACCCCATGACCTGCCAGGGCAGGTCATGGGGTTTTGTCAATGATATATAATCCCAACATGTTCCAGCTTATACAGTAACCTCTCACGAGGGACTGAGTCAATGTCTTGCTAAAATCTAAATAAACTATCTCAAAATTGTTCCTATATCCAGTTTATGAATAACTGTGTTAAAATAGCTTACCAGGTTAGTTAAACATGATTTTCCCTTAAGAAAACCATTTTGTGTGTCCTTTAGAATGCCATTTCCATCTAAATGTTCTTGGATTGCATTCTTAATCAATGCCCCCAATTTTCCCTACCACTTAAGTTAGATTAACAAGTTGTTTTTTTTTGTTTTGGTTTTTTTTTTTAGAAGCATTAGCAACTAAGGCCATATTGCTCCGGGATATGCAGTGGTCATTCCCTGACCTTTCCACATCTTCCGTATTTGGTGGTGACAGGCTTGAACCCCGGTCTAATCAAGAAGCATGTGATACGCACTACTGCTCCTTCCCACCTGGCTACGGAGGTGCCGACTAACAAGTGTGTAGTTACCGTCTTCACTCTGAGAATTGCACTGGTGATATGTTGGCACTTCTCCAATCCAAAGGAATCATTCCCAAGCCCAATGATGCCCTCATAATTAACCTCAATGGCTCACTACACTCTGTCTACCTCACTCAAAATTACTGCGTATATGTCATCAACTCCAGGAGCCTTACTTGCCTTTAGACTCAAAAGTTTTTCTAATAAACAGTCATCTGTAATTTCGAAAATACTAATTTCATGTCTCAGCTTAATTCGCATAGCCTCTCCTCAGCATGAAGGTTCTTTTGGAGCACAGACTGGTTACCTATTCAATTCATCAGCAACATCACCTGGGTTATCTAAGACTTTTCTATACACAGTACACGAGGGTCTGATCTTGATTTATTTTCTTCTTCTTTATATTCACATACATGGAAAACTCCTTGTTCCCATTCTTTGCTCTCTTAGCCAGTGCTTTCTCATATGCAGCCTTGGCCTCCCTAGCCTTCTTATCTGTGGTACTATTTTGGATTAACTTACAGCTGTTTAGGCTTCAGTATACTTTTTATCATGCTGTAATGTTCTCATGCTACCTTTTTCTGCTCTATTACACTGGACAGCTCTGTATTCATCCATCTTGGCATCCTGCTTGTGCTTAATTTTCTTAATGGTATATATGTGTTCATGGCCTTCTGTTCTTATTGCTTTAAAGGTATTCCATAATTCTAATGTATTTACCCTCCCTCTGCAATCTACCCAATTGATGCCATATGATACTTTATAGGTCCTGATACAAGTCCTTGAGATTACAGTCTATTTCCTAAACTTATAGATGCCATTTTGTGCCTTAAGTCCGAATATGAGTCCTTGTTATAATCTTTCCTCCAAGCTCATTGTGTGAACAAAGATTTGTCTTCAGGAGCTGCATTAATACATTTAATGCTTTTAAAGTTAATTATGGTTTAAAATAAATTCATTTTAAATTAACCATTTTTATGCTTAATTTTGGAATATCCCTTGTAATAGGAAGAGATTCTCTATTCATGCTTCATATAAATATTTACCACATTGCATACTCAATGCACTAATATATGACCATCCCTCTTGCTGGTTATATCCATTACGTGCTAATATGTGCAGTATTTGTAAACTCTTAATGGTATCAAGCATTTTCCTATAACTATGTTGTGTGTAGCATGGTTTAAAAGAGTAGAAATTATTGGTACCAGAAGTGTAAGCACTCCTCCTCCCTGAAACAAGATGTCTAGTGAGATGTTAAAAAACTACTGTCATGATAGTATTCATGAACTGGAAAATTGAGAGTGCTCAAAAAAGAAAGTCATATCTAGGCTGATAAGAGAATGGTATAATATTTAGAGCACACCAATAGGCCAATAGCAGAGGAAGCATCCCGAAATGCAAAGCTAAGAAGTGCAGACCGATTTCCTAAAGCAAAATGCAAAATATTGGTTGGAGTGTAGCAGCAAAGTCCAAGTTGAATCCTATCCCCCATCCAAGATGATTCTGTGTTCACTGACACCTGCAATGTATTTTGATATAAGCAGGATAATATCTGAAAGTTGTGAATTATCGAAGCAATGCTGTAGGTCAATTTAATTTAAAGTTAAATTATTAATGTGATTTTAAAACAGAAACGACATTTTTGAACAGGGCAATGCCCTATGCTACTGGATCAGATGTGTAGATGTGGCAGAATGTGTGGATCACCACTGATCATGTGGTGCAACTGTGGAACAAAATATGCTTTTTTTTTAATGAAAACCCCAAACACGAAAGGTATCAAAACCTATAGTACTTAGTACTGTGCATAGGTTGAAGGAGAAGTATGGGGGGAGGGGGGATGCCGGAAACTTTGCTCTAGAGACTAAACATGGGTTTCACCACTTCAAGCCTCCAATAAGCAAAGTGGTGGTATTTCACCGGTTGATGAAAGTCATCTACCAGACTATATCTCTGGATGTGTTTTGCAATTTTGCAGCATCAAATGCTTTATGGTAGTGTTCAAGACATCAATGCATGAGGAAGCTGAACACATTATTATTTGGGTGGCCATTTTAATGGCCTCTGAGTATAATATGAAAATATATTTATTTAGAGATAAATACAAAATAAATAAGAGTAAGGGATAAGTTTTTTTGGAAAAATTTAAATTGTCCAAAAGTTCATCATCAAAATATTAATTGAATGAATACAGTAGATGCTCATTATAACATGGTTCACTATAACCGTTCTTATATCTCGCTATAATACTATCACAACTCACTATAACACTTTTAACAGCGTACAGATTTAATTTTTGAATTGAATTCTTTTAAGATTGAATTTTTGGCATGTTTAACAAAAATGTTTCATCTAATACAGTTGATTGCATGAGAATGAATATCAAAACAACATTAAAACATTTCCCACACCGACTTAAGAAATTTTCCCACACTCAGTAAAATTTTCTCCCACGCTAATTTAATTGCAGTCCAGTGACTTGTTACATGGTTCCAAAATCAATATTTGAAAAAATTATCAAGTTAAGGAATATGCAGTATTACTTATATTTGCATTATATGCAAATATCCAAAGTCTAGTCATCACTGAGTACAGTGTTAGACATCGTCCGTAACGGACAGTTTACTTGAACGTTGTATCATAATTAATGCAATGCAGTTACATTTTTGAAGAGTTAATAATGGCAGATAAGAATTGCATTTTAAGTTTAATTTTGATACGTAATGTGGTTAGTTACCACATAATTATAAACGTACATAATATAGAATATTTTATGTGTACAAATTTTTGTATATTAAATATTTACTGACATTTGTGCATCTTTTCATTACGTTTATTATTGACTAGGAAATATCCCATGGCATAGACTGCAACACAAATACATATGTTACCTTGTGGGAATACGGTGCTCGCTTAGTGCTAATTTACTCAGCACTGTTTTTTGGGAACGAATTATGCTGGAGCATTAAACAGGAGTTGCCCGTAATTATTTTTATTATAAAAAGAAGCAGTAACCATTAAAGTAAAATATAAAATGTAATTAAAACAGCCACACCTGTCCTCGTTTCTGCTTTATAGTGTTATATTCCTTGAGTGGCAAAACAGACACATTTCCACTTTCAGATATATAGGTGATAAAGTAAGCTTTGCTGCTTGGATCTGTTAATTTTTTATAGCTCTCTTGGAGAAGCAGAATCTAAATAATAATTTAAAAATGAATAAATTAATATTGAATTTACAAATGAATAACAATTCAAGGGTCTTAAATTGCTAACACTAGAATATAACATTGTACTTCTTCATAAGACATTAATCAAGATGTATACATCTTTCCATTAATCAAGATGTATACATCTTGATTAATGAAAAGATGTACTGCTGAAAGAGGATACATTATTCAAAATAATGTAAATTATAGGAATGCTTCAGACGGCAAAAGATGAGTTCTAATTTTATTAATAAGTCAATTATATTATATTTTATACAATTAAAATATTAATTAATACACACCAAGTGTCTAATTTATTAGGTGCATTCCTCATTCAAGGATTCAAATATCCCATCACAGATACCATCATATGTGAACCACTTTATTAGCATTATTAGTAGCATATGTTGCAAGAAAGCAAGCCAAAAAAATCAGCCAAAAAAAAAAAAAAAAAAAAAACCTCCCAATTTTAACTATCTATTTCACTCCAAAAGTTTGTCCAGTTTTTCCTTGAAACTCCCATGACAGATGTCGAAGTTGAGGTTTGTTCTAGCAATCAACCACTCGCTGCCTAACAGCATATCCATTCTGCAAGTGTCTTTCCTCAAATTGAATTTATTTCACCTCAATCTCAGCGAGAGGAAGAATCCTATCAGCATTGAGCTTGCTCAAACCATTCTAAACCTTATACACCTCAATCAGATCACCTTGCAGGTGCCTGGCCACCAGACACTGCAATTTGCAGAACTTTCTTGGTGAGAGTGTCCCCTTGTTCCCCTAACCAATCTCATTGCCCTTCTCTGTACTTATTCCAGCAGCTCTACATCCTTCCTAAAATAAAACCTCCAAACCTGTATGCAGTACTCAAGGTGTGGTCTGACCACTGCCATATACAAGAACATAATCACCACCTTATCCCAGCATATCATTGACAAGACCCCACGAGCTGCTCTGACAGCCTGTCTGCACTGATCAGAAAACTTCATATCTCACTGTACAATTACCCCCATTTTTCATTTTCTTTTTTATTTTCCATTACCCTGAGTGTAGTACCACATACTCTGGGGTTGCTGCTACCCATATGCAGTACTTTGCATTTGTCAATGCCAAACTTAATTTGATGCCACTTCTCAGCCCATCTGCACAATTTTCTAGATCCTGTTGCAGTAGTGAACTGTCATTACTGTCGAATATAAAAAACAACAATGGGCACAACACTGAACCCTGGGGAATTTCACTAATAACATTAGTCCACGAAGAGCAGTGTCTATTGATTACTATTCTCTCTTTTCTCCCACCCAACTATCTCTTTATCCATAGCAGCAACTTGCCCTTAATGCCATACTACTCCAATTTGAACAGCAGTTTTTTACGTGCCACAGTATCAAAAGCTTTCCTGAAATTCAAGTATATGACAAAATTATTTTTTTCATCCAGTTCCTTTGTGACCACATTGTAATATCCAATTAAATTAGTCAGACAAGATTTTCCCTTAACAAACCCTTGCTGTGTATGAACTATAACTGTAGTCTTGTCTAGATGATCCTCCACTGCTTCCTTAACCAGTGGCTCCATTATTTTCCCCCAGAACAGAAATGAAACTAACAAGTAAGTAATTACTTGTGTCACCCTTTGATCTCCCTTTACAAATTCCGGATACATTTGTGAACATCTCCAATCCATGTGGACCTCCAATAAGTCCAAGGATGCTCTTAATTATGGCTAAGGGTTTGCTTACTTCCTTTGCTGTCCCCTTTAATATAATTGAATAGATCCCATCCACCTCAGGTGCCTTTCTTATGTTTAACTTCAACAATGTCTCTTTCACTTTGCTCCCAGTTATTACAAAATCACTTAGCTCCTGTTAGAGTTTGATAAGCTTCTGGCTTCCACTTTCCTACAGAATTCCTCATGTATGGATGCAGATGCAAAATACTCATTCAGTTTGTCAGCTACCTGAGCATGATCATCAACAGTTGAACCATCAATATGAAGTGGACCAATCTGATTCATCCCCTTCCTTCTACAATTTAGATAAGTAAAGAAGCCTTTGCTGTTTTTCTTCGCATCCTTTTCTAGAGATTTCTCATAATCAGCCTTCGCTTGCCTAACCTCCTTTGTGACTTG
The DNA here is from genome assembly GCF_048544385.1 of Mastigoproctus giganteus. NCBI lineage: Eukaryota > Metazoa > Arthropoda > Arachnida > Uropygi > Thelyphonidae > Mastigoproctus > Mastigoproctus giganteus. The sequence goes on along the minus strand of NC_143583.1, from coordinate 112,300,159 downwards.
GTTACAGACTAGCTTGTATCTACCGTAGGCTTCTGTGTCACCTGATAATTTATATGCATCCTATGCATTTTTCTTCTCTGCCACGAGTCTCATTAGTTCATCTAACATCCATGAAAAGTTGATTTCTTAGTTGGTATGAAAAGCCTAATAGCTTCCAAGATTAATTGCTTGAGTGCTTACCATTTAGAATTTGCTGGCGGTAACATCATCAGTTGGTCACACTGTATAAAATTTAAAAACTGTCTGAGACCACTGTAGTCAGCTTTATGAAAACAAAAATCTTTCCCTTGATGGTAGTTACATCTTTAAATAAATCCTACATCAGTATACTGATCACTGCCACCTAATGGTTCCTTTTTCTGCAGATTCTTGATGCATGATCACATTCACAAATATAATATATAGTAGTTATACAATTCATCTCTGGATTGTATAACAGCCTAAAACCTTCTACCCATACTTTCTGCAAGCTTCTGATAGGTATTAGCTAAAATTCTCTCCCATTCTTTCTGCAAAGCAGCTGTCAGAGACAGTTTGGAAGAAGGCTGTTTCAACTCCAGCATAATCCATCATTCCAATTCATCCCACAGGTGCTCAATGGGGTTGAAGTCCAAGCTCTGAGCTGGCTAGTCCACCATTCGATGTAATTGTCTACAAACAAGGGTGATAAAAAAAATCCATGGTCCATGTTGTGTATGATATGAAGCATGGTCATGCTGATACCAGTACCAGTTTCATCTGGTATTGAAGATGTTCTTCAGTCATGTTGGTTTTCATTATGGATTTTGCAAGAAATTATACGCTGGATATCTTTGTGGATTTTGCTGCTGCTCTGATACCATAAACTGGAACAGTGTGTTGAGGATGTTCCTTCTATCAAAAGGTTCATCTGCAGTTTTCAGTGTTGTCAAGGGTTACTTCAGGAATAGGTTTCCTGAAGTAAACAATCATCTGCTGGCAGTCTTGTGTGTGAGGTAGTAAAGGGATGAGGGGGGCTTGTATTTGAAAGATTGGTTCCAAAAGGACTTTTGAGATGTAAACACAGTTGCCTATGCTGATAACCTTGTATTGCTAGTCAATAGCAAGTCCAGATCCCAGACTGAGGTCAGATCAAGGAATCTAATGCAAAAACTAACATACTAATAGTTAGTTCTTGCATTAGGTTCCTTGATATCACAAATTTAAATAAATACACCAACCATTTTAATTAAAATAGTTTAATACTGTAAAAATATAAAATATAAATATAATAAAATGTACCAAGCGATACAGTGGATACTGTAAAATAATATTTACAAAACTGATTTACTATAAAATAAAATAAAATTTATTACGAAAATGTTAAAATACAATAAAATACAAAAATTAAAAGTGATAAAACAATGATTGTAGCTTTCGGGGGCATCTACTTCCTTTCTCAACAACAATGCTACTTGTTTGTTATTTTGTTTTTAGGAGCATTAGCAACTAAGGCCATATTGCTCTGGGATATGCGGTGGTCATTCCCTGACCTTTCCACATCCTCCGTATTTGGTGGTGATGGGCTCAAACCCTGGTCTAATCAAGAAGCCTGTGCTACGCACTGGTGCTCCTTCCCACCTGGCTACGGAGGCGCCTACAATGCTACTTGGGCAACACTGTAGCCTGATACTAAAGGATGTGTTGCCCAAGAACATGAAAGAGAGCAATATACAGTAAAAAATCTGGTCTCTCATGGGAATTTCTAAAGGAAATGAATAAGAACTGAAAGCTGAAATCACTGCTATTGTGAAGAGTATTACCGAAGAAACATGTGCTGTGGTTACAAAATACTTTTGTATGAACAAATACCAGAAACAATGCTGCAAGTTATTCAATAAATATAAGCAATTCAAAGTAAATTTTTTTTTGATATTCTCATAGTATTATACATTAACATAATATATTTTTATGAAAACATGGAGATGATATACCTGATTTTCATTAAGGTAATCACTGAGAGGCTTTGGTTTTTCTTCCAAGTAGCTGGTTTCTGGGAAGCAGAGAGCAGGAAATGCAAACCAGTAGTAATAATTATACTTTTTCAGATCCTAAAAGAATGGAATGAAAAAAAAAAAAAAAAAAGGGAAAAAAAGTTAATAATCTTTCCAATTTGCATAGACTGTCTACAAAGTTGTCACCACAGTATAATACTAAGGGATTTTTGTGACAGGTTTGAAGCACATCACTGCATCGCTCAAATCTGTCAGATTCTGGTTTCTACATTAAATTACCTTCTGCAATCCAATATCATTTGAAGTGATTTTTTTTAAATTTTATTTCAGACTAACTGAAAATGTGATACCAGTAAAAAAAATGCAACACAATCAAAGGTGCATGAGCAACTCATAATATCAGTTCAACAATGGCATTTGTGTAGGATTAACAAAATGGTACAGCTGTGCAGATTTTTAAAGATGAATTATTCTTTTCAGTTAGGAAAAGAAACCATTTATGACAAGATTGTCATAAATGATAAACAAAGAACTAGCATATCATCACCAAGAGAACAACAACAGTATGAGTTAGTTCTGTTTTAGCCAAACATATCAACCCATAAACAATTATAAGAATGTGGGATACCATGTTCTATGCACAAGCTCAAGAACAACACTGATTTAGTTTGGAGATGGAAACTATGTAACTAAGATACACTGGCATTATATATTAGTAGCTATTTGATGTAATACCAAATACAGAAATCATCGGTTTTGATGAATATGCTATGTGCTGGTGGTCAGGTCCTGGTCATTGATCCTCATTACAATAAAATCCATATTTTGCAGCAGTATTAAATACAGCCATTCTTATGCAATAAAGGACAGCATGAACAGCAGTCAATTCTTCAAACTCGATTTTATCGATTTTGTAAACCAACACAATTACATGCAAATGGTAGAAAACTAGTTTGTGCTAAACCAATTAATCTCAGTATTTAGATGTCTGGTTAAAAGGATAAATTCATGACTCAGTATGTCATTAAAGTAAGGAAATATATGAATAATGTCTTCTCAAATTAGTGAACATGCAGTTGAGTTCAAGTACATTCCACTGACATAGCCTTGAAGAAATTTTGACCATTCAACATCTAACCTTCTTCATGGGATCCATTATCTCAGCATTCCTATTGGGGATAAGAAAATGTGTTGGCTGCAATTTTTTTTGCTATGAAAGCCACAAGCATGAAAAGTATTAGAACCTATATATAGTAGTAATACTGAGAATGGGTTGAAGGCAAGAAGACAGAAGATACTGATATTAGACTTGAATTTCTGCAGATTGCAGTTTTCTGGAAATACATGTGAAGGTTGTTCCAAAAAAACAGAAGGGATAAATGAGGAAAAGTTAGTTCTGTGACTTCATAAAGGTGAACAGTGAATGGTTGTTGACTACTTGCATCATGTGTTCAAAATGGTTTGGAGGAGAGTGGGAGAATTACTGAAACAAATTCAGAAGTTTAGTTTCTGCTGCATTTCTTTTCTGTATATTTCCATGGGCACTGTTTTTCTGCTGCATGTCTATGAGACAGAGGATGGAGACTTTGTAAGTGAAGGATTATTAATTAATCTAACTGCTCTCCTCTAAATGGAGTCTAGAAGCTTGAGAGAGGTTTTGGAGGGGACCCCACTTCAGATGTAGGAACAATATTCTGTGTTAGGACAAAATTGAGGCTTGTACAGACAGTGAGTAGCTGTTTAGAAGAAAAGTTAGGCTGAGAGCAAGAAAAGCCAGCCAGTTTTGTTGATGAGAGAGAGAGAGAGAGAGAGAGATTAAAAGTGAAATGTTGGAATAAGTTGCCTTCCAACATGGAGGCAGTGAGTCTAGCTAAGTTTAAAGCAAAATGGATGATAACTTTGTTAAGAATGTGAATGGTATAAGATTCTGTTTTTTTTTTTTTTTTTTATTATTAAACTATTATTTTTTTTTATGGGATTTTTTCCTGCCCTGTGACAGGCACTGGTACCAATGCATGGGGTTATTGGTTGCTTGGTCACTATGATTATTGTTGGTCAAGGAACTCTCTTACTATCCTACAGGTGTTCAGGATCACAGCTATCTGGAGTTCCACTTCATAGAATGGCTCCAGCAGACCACCCATACAATATGGAAACATGCTGATGAACTTTGGCATTGAGTCAGTGCTCCCTCATTATCTCCTAGCACCAAAAACCAGATTGTAAAATATCTCCGCCGAGCAATATTGATAAATTACGCTGTGCTGCTGTCATTGACTATTTATTGACATCACATTAATCTCCCTTCGTAGATATATTCATGATGGATTTTGAATTTGCCATCCTCTCAAACTATATTGATATGTCTAGCATTAGCATTAGTAGAGGCATTTGATGCAAGAAAGCAAGCTTATGCAGCATCAGCCAAAAAAAAAAAAAATAATAAATAAATAAATAAAAAATAACCACTTCCACTTCACCCCTCTGTTCGTTCGAAATACCTGTTCAGCTGAGCCTTAAACTTATTAAGGCTATCAACTTCCACAACAAGGGATGGAAGTCTGTTCCACCAACCAACCAATCACCCGCTGGCTAAAGGCAAATTTCCGCACGTCTATCCTACATCTGTCTTTCCTCAATTTGAATTTATGCCCTCTCAGGTGATTATTCTGAGCTAGAGGAAGAATCCCATCAGCATTGAGCATGCTCAAACCATTCAAGCCTTTATACACCTCTATCAGATCATCTTGCTGGTGCCTAGTCCTCAGACACCGTAATTTGCAAAACTTAAGCCTTTCTTCGTAAGAGCACCCCTTTATTCCATTCACTAATCTTGTTGCCTTTCTCTGTACTCGTTCCAGCAGCTCTATATCCTTCTTGAAATGAGGCCTCCAGGCCTGTATGCAGTACTCTAGGTGTGGCCTGACCATTGCCATATATAAGGGAATAATCACCACCTTATCCCTGCTAGAAAAATTCCTATATATCATTGACAATACACCATGAGCTACTCTTGCAGCCCGTCTGCACTGCTCAGAGAACTTCATATCTGCCTGCACAACCACCCCCAGGTCCCTTTCATTCTCTACCACTGTCAGTGTAGTACCACAGAGTTGATACGTTGCTCTGGGGTTGCTGTTTCCCATATGTAGTACTTTACATTTGTCAATGTTAAACTTCATTTGCCACCTCTCAGCCCATCTGCTCAACCTTTCCAGATCCTGTTGCAGCAGCAGCATAGTGTCAGTAGTGTCCTTGACAACCCTGCCAACCTTCATATCATCTGCAAACTTGGACATTAAGCTTGATATACCATCATCAATATCATTTATAAATACAGAAAACAATAATGGACCCAATACTGAACCCTGAGGGACTCCACTAATAACATTAGTCCACGATGAGCAGTGTCCATTGATTACCACTCTCTGTCTTCTCCCCCTCAACCACCCCTTTATCCATAACAGCAATTTGCCTCCAATGCCACACTGCTCCAATTTGTGCAGCAGTCTTCCATGTGCAACAGTATCAAAAGCCTTTCTAAGATCCAAGTATATAATATCAAAGTTATTCCCTGCATCCAGTTCTTTTGTGACTGCATCATAGTATCCAATCAAATTGGTCAGGCAAGACTTCCCCTTAACAAAACCATGCTGTGTCCGAGCTATAACTGAAGTCTTCTCTAGGTGATCCTGCGGTGCTTCTTTAACCAGTGCCTCCATTAATTTTTCGGAAACAGAAATTAAACTCACAGGTCTATAATTACTTGTGTCAGCCTTTGATCCTCCTTTGTGAATTGGGGTCACATTTGCACATCTCCAGTCCATGGGTACCTCCCCTGAGTCCAAGGAAGCTCTCATAATTATGGCTAAGGGTTTGCTTACTTCCTTTGCTGCCTCCATTAATATAACAGGATAGATTCCATCCACCCCAGGTGCCTTTCTTGTGTTTATCTTCAACAATTTCTCCTCCACTTTACTCTCAGTTATTACAAGATTATCTAGCTTACTGCCAGAGTTTAATACTTCTCTGACATTCCCCTCACTGAATAACTCCTCGTGTGAATGTCAATGCAAAATATTCATTTAGTTTGTTAGCTACCTGAGCAGGATCATCAACAGTTGAACAATCGATATCAAGTGGACCAATCTGATTCATCCCCTTCCTTCTAGAGTTTACATAAGTAAAGAACTCTTTGCTGAAGGCAAACTTCTGCACATCCATTCTGCAACCATCCATCCTCAATCTGAATTTATATCTCCTCATGTGCATAGTCTGAGCAAGAAAAAGAATTCCATCAGAACTGTGCTTGCTCAAGCCATCCATCAGCAACTTCCATCAATGCAGATGGAAGTTGCTGCAATTTGCAGAACTAAAGCTTTTCTTGGCAAAAGCACCCCTTTGTTCCCCTCACCAGTTTCACTGCCCTTCTCTGTACCTATTTCAGTAGCTCTACATCCTTCCTAAAATGAGGCCTCCAGACGTGTATGCAGTACTCAAGATGTGGCCAAACCATTGCCTTATACAATGGGATAATCATCTCCTGATCCCTGGAAGAAAAATATCTGTATATCATTGACAAAACTCCTCGAACTGTTCAAGCAACCTGTTTGCACTGCTCAGCGAACTTCATATCTGACTGCACAATTGCCCCCAGGTCTTTTTCATTTTCCACTACCTTGAGTGTGGTACTACACAGTTGGTACATTACTCTAGGATTACTGCTACCCATACAGTAGCTTGCATTTATCAATGTTAAACTTAAATTGCCATTTCTCAGCCCATCTGCCTAAATTTTATAGTTCTTGTTGCAGCAGCATACCTTCTTTACTGTCAAACCACCCAACCGTTGTGTCATTTGCAACCTTAGACATTAGCCTAATATACCTTCATCAATATCATTAATAAATACAGAAAACAAATATGGGCCCAGCATCGAACTCTACTAATAAGACATTAGTCCACAAAGAGCAGTGTCCATTGATAACCACTCTCTGTCTTCTCTCACTGAACCATCCCTTTATATCCATAACAGTTACTTGCTCTTAATGCCACACTGCTCCAATCTGTACAGCAGTCTTTTATGTGAAACAGTATCAAAAGCTTTCCTGAAAGCCTACTTGGCTTTCAGGAAACATAAAAATTATTTTTTGCATCCAGTTCCTTTGTCACTGCATCATAGTAACCAATCAAATTGGTCAGATTTCCACTTAACAAATCCATAAATGAGGAAACTGATACAGTATTGTAATGATTTGCACAATCACCACAAAATCAGTAAGGCAAGCTCCTTGTGAGACCTGGAATTAGCAGAGCAATGCTACACTGAGAAATACTGGGTTATAAATGGTTTTGTGTGCACCAATTATTGATTGTATTGAGGGTACTTTTTAAGAGCTAACAGGCATCAGAAGCAGGGATAAATCTGAGTAGTTTTGTATCATTGGAAAATAGCATTAGTGTTGGAATTAGTATTACAATGACCAAAGGATGCATGGAAGTAAACTTATTCTGGAAAAATAATAAAATAAAAAATTAATTTCTCAATGCCAGAAAGTATTCATCAAATTCTGCCTACAGTGGAGCTTGGATAATTCAAAATATTGGTTATTGAATTTATTTTTCTGCCCTTTGAACCTCATATTCCATATAATGTAAGAAATTTATTTTTAATTCAAAGTTTGGTGCTTATTTTGTTGAGTGATTCTAAGTTGGTCATGCAGTTTTTATGAGGAATTTGCTTTGCTGTACATGTGACCCCCGTTTAACGCTGATAATTCGTTCCTGAAAAACAGAGCGCTAAGTGAATCAGCACTAAGCAAGCGCCATATTCCCATAAGGTAATATATGTATTTGTGAGTTGCAGTCTATTCCATAGAATATTTCCTAATCAATAATAAATGGTAGTGAAAATGCGCACAAATGTCAGTTAAAAATATTTAATATTCAAATTTTTGTACATATAAAATATTCTACATTACATATGTATATAATTATGTGGTAATTAACTAACTAAATGAATTTATTAATCTGATGGCCCTGTGCTCTCGAGTTTTCAGACTGAAAAATGTGTTGATTTTGGGTTGTGCTTTGGCTTTTTTTTCCCTCTCGTACAACATCATGTAGGGATTCATTTCTTTCTTGAAATTTCTTATTAACTTGGCACTTCATTCCATGTCAGGGTCATTCTCCCGGAAATCACACGTTTTTGCAAAGTATTCAAAAGCTTCACTAAGTCCTTTTGCAGTCAGCAACTTCATCGGTTCTTCATCTGTAGTATTCTTGATCATCTTCTCCCTCAAAGCAAGCTCTTATTCTTTTATCATTTCCATTAGTTCTTCATTAGAGAGGCTGTTGTTGTCGATCATCTCTTGTACGTCATCATTGTCAATTTCATCTAATCCTGCTTCTTTACCTAGCTCAACAATCTGCATTTTAACATTTTCTCCGGAATCATCAGGTTCCTGGGAATGCTTTATGCAATTATTCCAAACTTTCCTCCACACTCCATTCATGGTTTTCTGAGTCACTTCATCCCAGTCACTTGAAATGTTGTAGATGGTGGTTTTAATGTTATAGGATTTCCAAAACTCCTTTAGGCTTGGTACATTTTCAGTGTTGATGGCTTTAGTAGATTGGGAAAAGGTGTTTCTTATGCAGTACGCTTTAAATGTGGCAATTACACCTTGGTCCATTGGCTAGATCAGCGATGTAGTGTTTGGAGGCACGTAAAAAGCTTTTATGTGAAACTCTCTTTGCTTGGGTGTCCTGGCGCATTGTCCATGATCAGAATTGCTTTGTAATCAAGGTTAATTTTTGCACAATATCTTTCCACTGCGGGACAGGAGAACTCAGCGGCCTGGTTACCTAAGCTTTTTTATTAGCCTTCCAGATTACAAGTAGGTTGGTTTTAGCTAAACCTTTAAGAGCTCTTGGATTTTCCGAATGGCAAGCTAAAAGGAGTTTTAATTTAAAATCCCCTGCAGCATTACCACCCAACAACAAAGTAAACTGATCCTTCACTGCTTTGAAGCCTGGCATGTTTTTTTCTTCTTCCAATACAAAACTTCCTTTAGGCATTCGTTTCCAAAAAAGACCTGTTTCGTCTATGTTAAAAACTTGTTGAGCAGTATAACATCCCTCTTCAATAATTTTAACAAGTTGTTTTTTGAAAGTTTCAGCTCCTTGATCTGCACTTGCGGCTTCTCCCTGTATTGCTATGTTGGGTAGGTTATAGTGCTTTTTAAATCTATCAAACCAGCCTTTACCAGCGTTAAATGGTTCCACATTTTTTTCGGGGTGAGCTTTCTTCACATCTTCATATAGGCTCTTCGCTTTTTCTTTAATAATATTGAACTTAACGGAATTCTACGTTGAATATTATCTTCAATAAAATTATTTAGAAGTTTCTCCATTTAAATCATAATAGCCGGCCTAGCCCTAGTCAATTTAGTTGCCTGTAGGGGAACAGTTGTTTTTCTGGCTACTAAAATTGATTCTTTATTTTTTATAATTGTTCTTATAGTTGAACAAGCCAGTCCTTAATTATTGCACACATCCACATGTCGCTGACCAGAATCGATTCTCTTCAAAACGTTTAATTTAATTTTCAAAACTCAATGTTTTTCTTACCTTTCTAGTCTTTGTACTGCATTCAGACATTATTGCTCTTTCATTCTTATCCGCCAAAACTCTCTGAAAATAACTGCATTGCACTGATTGTGATACGATGTTCAAGTACAGTAAACTGTCCGTATGTCTAACACTGTATGTACTGAATGATGACTAGAATGACTCTGACAAGTGAGCTGAAGACAGTGACAACAAGGTTTTATTTATCTGAAAAGTTTGAATTTACCTTGCAGTAAAATCAAACGGTTGTACTGTAATCCTTTATTGCACGAAAAGTACTGTAATCAATTGCGGTGTGAGTCATAGAGAATGTTTTCTGCTTCAAATGGATGGAAAGTACTTGTCAATATTCCATCTGGAAACAATGTCAAGTGGTGTGAAGACAGTAACAATAGGCGTTTTATTCTGAGAAGTCCCATACAGTAAAATCAAACAGGGAAGTTACCCTTTATATTACCGAAAGTAATTCGTTATGGTGGGGGAATGTAAAGAACGTAAACTGCTTCTAACAGATGTATTTGCCAATATTCCCAAAGGAGATAATCTCAAGGCAATGCAGCTTAGAAGACAGAATGGAGTACATTTGGACAGTAAAACAAACAAATTTTCTATACTTTGGGATGACCATACAGTCAGAAGAGTTCAGAAGGTAAGAGGATACAAGAAACAGCACCGCATTTAGCACTCATGGGGTTGATTGTGTGAAATAACCTTTTTGCAAGTTATAGTTCCCACAGTAAAACAAAAGAAGAGGTAGGGAGTAAATCTATTTTTCAATAGGGTATATCTTTCTATTACAGGCCAGAACAGGAAATGCAGACTTCGTAACAGTATGACACTGGATGACGAATTTTTTCAGCTTGTGTACTAAAAAAGAATTTCTCCCTTGAAAATTTGTGATAACATCAAATCCACACCAAGTAAATAGAGCATATTGAAAGTTTCAATTTTGTACCTAGAGTAGAAATTATAAAAATAATCAGTAAATTTCACGATAGCAATTTTCTCCTTTTGCAAAAAAAAAAAGGCCTTAAAAACGGATCGGACTGAAGCAGGGTTTGCCAAAAATTCAATCTGTATGCTAGTAAAATAGCGTTATAGTGAGATAAGAGCGAGAACTTGTCGTTGACCGGAATCGATTTTCTTCAAAACGTTTAATTCAATTTTCAAATTCAATGTTTTTCTTACCTTTCCAGCCTGTGTACCACATCCAGACATTGTTAATATAAGAAGAGCGTTATAGCGAATTAGTGTAAAGCAAAGCGCGTTATAACGAGGGCCTGTTGTACTTCTTATTTGCCTAATTATGAATTTCTCTTTAGAATAAACATGAATGAGCAATTGAATTAGTGTTTATTCATTAGAATAAACATGAGTCAGCTTGGGAGAATATTGTTATGATGACTGCTAATGCCCTCTATGCTTTAGTGATCGTCATAACAGTATTCTCTGGAGATGAAAGCACTACTGGTAAATATGTCTAAAAGTTATACATATACAAGCTAACACTTGCCAAAAAATGTAAGTGATTAACAAAGTAGAAAAAGGAATAAAGAGCAAGTCTAACATTGCTAAAGAATATGGAATTCTGCCAAACACGCTGTTGACATATCTGAAAAGCAAAGAGAAGATAGTAATGGAATCGTGGAATTCACAGGCTGGACAAAAGAAATGAGTCCAGAGGGGCCAATCTTCCTCAAGTTGATGAGTGTGTATTAAAGTGGTTTAAGCAGGTACACAACAAAAACATTCCATTGAGTGAGCCAATGATACAGGGAAAAAAAAGCAGAGGATTTTGCCAAAAAGTTAGGGTTCAGTAATTTTAAAACAAATTCGGGATGGCTGGCAAGATTTAAAGAAAGGAACAATATTACATTTAGACGAGCTTGTTGATAGTGCCTCAGTGAATGAAGCAGAAGATGATTGAATTAACAGTCTCCCGCATAAATTAATAAAGTATGAACCACAAGAGATGTTTTTAACATTGATGAAACTGGTTTATTTTTTTAAGTACATGCCAGATAAAACAATTTCTTTTAAAGATGATAATTGCAGAAATTAAAAAAAATAGTAAAGGAAGAGTGACAATTCTGGTGGACCGAATATGGAGGGCTCAGAAAAATTTCCACTATTAATAATTAGAAAATTGACAAAACTTAAGATGCCTTGAAAAAGTTAAGCCTACCAGTGCCATATGAGTTTAACAAAAAAGCCTGGATGACAAGTGAGCTCTTTAAAGGTTAGCTTGTTAAATTAGACAAAACTTTCTCTACTAAAAATAGGAAAATCCTGCTCTTTCTTGACAGAATAGCTCACAGCAGTATCCCTCATATGAAGGTGAGTGCAGTAATCTTTTTATCACCAGACATTACCTCTGTCATGCAGCTAATGGATCAGGGAACGATTCAGAATTTGAAACACAAATAACGTGGGCTGATGGTAGCAGAAATTGTAGTTAACATTTCTTCAAACTGCAGATCAAAATTAATCTCTTGGTTGCTAGTCAGATGATCACAAAAGCATAGAAACAAGTTAAGCCAGAAATCAATGCAAACTGTTTTCATAAAGCCAGGTTAAAACCATCTTTTCTAAATGAAGGCATGGTGGCTGACTTTCCCCTAGAAGATATTCTGATCCCAGAGCCTGAAGAAAGAAAAGAAGGAACTGAAAGATGGATATTCCGTATGAAACGTATGTTGATGAAGATTCATCTCGGGAACTTATGGAAGCTGAGATGTAACGAAGAAAAATCAAGATGAATCATTAGAAAAGGATGAAGAGCCTGTTTTTTTGAAAGAATCAATCCCTGCAGCTAGTGAAGCAAATAAAATGCTTGAACTGTTACACAGATTTGTAGAAGTACAGGACAATGTGAATGATGAAATTTTCAATTTCTGAATGAACTAGAAAATTTTGTATAGTATTTAAAAGGAACAAACAAACCCAGACAAAAATTACTGATTTCTTTAAGTAAATATTCATAAAGGTACGTACAGTACACTGAAAGGACAGAAATCATGGGATACATGGTTCCTGGACTATGAGATGCTGTCATCCCCTCTTGCTAGTGGAGGAACCCACTGCTTCGCAGGTACATAGGTACACTGCATTCACGTAGACAGTAATTCAATGTCAGTATGGATAAATGTCGTGAGTTAACTGACTTTGAAAGAGGGATGATAGTGGGTGCCTGACGCATGGGTCGCTCTATTGAGGATGTGGTATTGCACTATCCTCGTTTGACAGTGTCAGTGTATCGGGAATATGCCATTTCTGGAATAACATCTCATCATGGACAGCACTGTGGGTGGATAAACATGGTTGTCGACATCTGTCTCGCATTGCCAACTGGAGAGTGACAGTGGCACAAATCACTGCTGACTTCATCAAGGGAGGTGCCAGAAACGTCTCCACCAAGACCATCAGGCGATCATTAGCCACAATAGGTTATGGGAGCCGCTGACCCACCAAAGTCCCATTGCTAACAACACAGGACTCTACGCCTTATCTGGGAAAAAGAACATTGGCACTGAATGATTGGAGATGATTCACCTGGTCCGATGAGTCCTGTTTCCAGTTATTTTGAGCAGATGGGAGGGTGCGTATCTGGCAGAAACTGCATGAAGCTATGCACCAGTCATGTCAACAATGAACTGTTTGGGCAGGTGGACGGTCAGTAATTTTTTGGGGTGTTCAACTGGCACACATTGGAACCTCTGGTACATCTAGACATATCTCTGAATGATCCAGGTTATGTGTTCATCCTTGCATCCATCTGCATCCCTTGGTCATCGTGCACTCACAGGGCAATGGACTCTTACAGCAGGACAATATGCAGGACAGAGCATGGGAAGATGACTAGAACATAGTTCAAAGAGCATTCCGCAGATTTTACCACCATGGAATGGCCTCCCCGTTCACCGGACATGAACTCTGTGGAGCATCCTTGGGATGCTGTGGAAAGGTCTTTTTCAGCCCCACCCAGGAATGCAATGGAATTATGGACAGTGGTGCAGCAAGTATGGATGGAAATACCTGTGGAATGTTTTTGTGAACCAGTTGACTCAACGCCTCGTTGTGTGACTGCCCATATCCGGGCAAAAGGTGGGCCTACCCTTTACTAGGTAGGTATCTTATGATTTCTGTCCACTCAGTGTACATCAGCTTCCCAGTAATGTACTGTATAACATTTGTAGAGCTGTTATGCATTACTGATTTTTCTTCTTCTATTTTTTTTTCACTAGCTCTCAAAATAAATCTTCCTATATTTTCAATGGCAATGAAAAAAAAAAAAAAAACCTTCTACAGTATTGTTTGCAATTCAAATGCAACCAAAAGTTTGCTGTGATTTTAGGACCCCCCCCTTTTCATATTCATGAAAGAAACAAACCTCATGAACAGTTACACGGTTTCATAGAATCTGCTTAACTACAGTACATATATTTAAATATAGGACAGCGTGAATATCATACTGAGTTAGAAGGTAAATTAGTTTTTTTAAACATCAGTACCAAAAAAGTAAAGAAGTTAACTTCTCTATTCAATAGCAGCTTTCTTTCTCTGAAGAAACATCAGAAATTAGTAAATGTTTATTTCTTATCAGCACCATAAACAATAGATTTGGAAGATACTTTATGATATGAACAGTTATTTTTAGATTAATTATCGTTCTATAACTGAGGCAGTGGAGAAAATGGAAACATGTCTTTTTTTTTTTTTTTTTTTTTTTTTTTGGTAGTTGTTGGCGCATCGGCTTCTGTGGCCATATTGCACCTCCCAAGGTTTTTGCAGTACTTTGATCCAAGCCCGAGGCGGGAATCGAACCCGCGACCTTTGGGTTGCCGGGCAGGTACTTTACCCACTCGGCTAGCCCGGTCGGCATGGAAACATGTCAAATGTTCGCTTGTACAGGAGGAGGGCAACAAAATTTTATATATTTTTTGTGCTTTTCTGAAGAAAAAAAAAAAAAAAAAAAAAAAATTCTGAAAATGTAATAGATAATGGCTAACCAAACAATCTTGTCTGAAAATGTAAGCGTTATATTGCTAATTTTACATTAGCACATTTTTTTGTTATTTGGATTTTAGGAGCATTAGCAACTAAGGCCATATTGCTCCGGGGATATGCGGTGGTCATTCCCTGACCTTTCCGCATCCTCTGTGTTTGGGGGTCCCGGGTTCGAACCCGGGTCTAATCAAGAAGCGTATGCTACGCACTGCTGCTCCTGCCCACCTGGCTACAGAGGCAACTAGCACATTTGTGAAATTCCTATTGTGCAAGGTTTAGGCTAAGATAAATTGATATACAGTGGTGCCTCACAATTCGACTATAATCCGTCGCCGAATTAGAGTCGAATTGCAGGTCAATATTTTCCATATAAGTTTATGGAAAATTGATTAATTTGTTGTTGGAGAGAAATACACAGTATTATTGACTTTACTATATTCTACCATATAACAAACGAAATTACAAAATACATAATGAGTTACATTGCATTGAGCCTTAGATGTTGGAAGGATGTTTTATTTATCTTGTTCTACCCTTTCTCTTCTCCTCTTGGCTTGAATGGGGATGAGAAATTAATCAAGAGTGGACTGTCTCTCCCTCTTTTTCAAGATAGCCTTGAAGTGATGCATAGTAGTGTTGTTAAACAAGTCTGTCATTCTAGTTACAACAGCAGTGTTGGGGTGCCATTTTAAAAAAGCCGACTGCACCTTCTCCCAATGGAATAAAATTTCTTTAATGGCAGCTGTTGGCATCAGCCCTTTTTCCCTGTCTTCTTCTTCAAGTGAAATTTCCTTTTCTCTCTCTTTTACTTCCTGTTCGCTGAGTGTTTTGAGTTCTTCCACGGTTGGTTCGTCATCATGATCCTCCACAAGCTCTTCCACATCAGCCTCATCAACTTCTCCTACGTCAAGGTTCTCCGCCGTCGAAATGATTTCTTGCATGGCCACAGTTGCTTCTGATTCTTCAGCGGCTTGGACTGCACTGTTGTTATCCCGAAAAAAGGAAGGAACAAGTTTCTTCCATGATGCACGAAGGGTCCTCTGTGTCACTCCCTCCCAGGCAGTTTTAATAAAGGAAATGGCGTGAAGAATATTGAACTCAGTCTTCCAGAACTCCTTCAGTGTCTTATCAGAAGAATGAGTCATGTCAAAAAGTTGTGAAAACAAAGCCTTGGTGTAAAGTTTTTTAAAACAGGCAATTGCTTCTTGATCCATGGGTTGGATCAGTGATGTGGTGTTTGGAGGCAAAAACTGGACTTTGATGAAATCAAAGTCAATTTCAAGAATGTTTGCCAAGTCTTGGGGGTGGGCACTAGCATTGTCAAGAATCAGCAGTGCTTTCAAAGGTAAATTGTTGTCAATGAGGAATTTTTTTACACTCGGGGAAAACTCCTCAAAAATTCAATATTTGAAGACTTTCTGGTCTACCCAGGCTTTTGCATTGGATCTCCACATCACTGGCAGTTTGGACTTGATGATTTTCTTCCCAAAGCAGCGAGGATTTTTAGAGTGGTTAACGAGAAGTGGCTTTACTTTAAAGTCTCCGCTTGCATTTGCTGCCAATAACAAGGTAAGCCTATCTTTCATAGGCTTATGTCCTGGGAGCATCACTTCTTCTTGCGTGATGTATGTTCGATTGGGTAAGCGCTTCCAAAATAACCCAGTTTCATTCCGTTAAAAATTTGCTGTGGCAAGTAGCCTTCCTTCATGATTAAATCTTCAAATTTTTTCACAAGCTCTTCTGCAGCCTTTTTATCTGCACTAGCTGCTTCCCCATGTCTGAGAACACTATGGATACCTGTTCTACCTTTGAATCTGTGAAACCACCCACGACTTGCCTTGAATTCATCAGTTTGATCTGAGATACGCTGGAATTTTCTTCTGCAATTCTTCAAAAATTAACCTAGCCTTCTCACAGATCATTGCCTGAGTTACTGGATCTCCTTTCATCTGTCTTTCTCTAATCCAGGTAAGAAGCAGCTTTTCCATTTCTTCATTGATTAAAGATCTGTTTCTGTCAGAAATTTTTATTGCTCCAGCACCTATAATCTTGTCTCTTTGTTGCCAAAAAGTTGCCACGGTTGACCTAGGGACGCCATACTCTTGAGCTACATCTGTAATTGTTCTACCTTTCTGCACTTTTTCTATAATTTCTTTCTTCTTTTCTATGCTCAACCAAGTGTGTTTCTTTCCTGAATTATTCCGCTATTCACTTCGCTTTTGACCCATTATCAAATTTCACTCAAAAAAAAAATAACTGCCAAAGCACAAAATTTTTTACTTTATGAGAAATGCAGAATTATAAATTAGCACAAACAACTAGAGCAAACGTGAACTCAGACTACGATTATTAATGAGATAATGTTGTCTCATAACTGAGGAAGAACTGACGGCATACCTGTAGCTATCTTTGAGGGCGGCTAACGTAGCTGAACGATTGAGGGATCTATTCCCGCTTTATCTATCATTGGTTAAATGTTACTCTCGCTCTTTAATACCATTGGTTAAAATGTATGAAGCAGCCGTCGCTATTTAGTGCTATTTAGTAACGTTAAACGCAGTTATGTAGTCCAGCAAAGAATTCTATCGTGCAATATCATGTAGCGTTTTCGCTGGCCCACGAAATCCGACTGTTGAATAGTGGTACGTCGAATTGCAGTACATCGAATTGCGCGGCACCACCTGTAATTAGTAAAACAGAGGGGGGGGGACCCATTGTGCCCTGCATCTGCTGGCATACATAATGTTTTGAGTGGGAATGAGAGTAGCTCGATGCGAGCGAAGATTTTAAGGCTCCAGCTAATAGAGAAGTTTTCCTGAAATTTTTGCCATTTTATTGACTTTAACTGGCATATTCAACCCAAGCACGGTACTAAGTACTATAGGTTCTAATGCCTCTCGTGTTTGGGGTTCACATAAAAAAAAAAAATAAATAAATATATTAATTTATTTCTAGAAGTAGCTTTATATTCCTAGTTACAATACTTAGTTTATCTTGAATTTAGATAGAGATTTTGTGGGTTATTACTTAGTATCAGTAAAATTTGTACCATTCGAAACTTGCTGGCATTGTTTTAGATTGATATGGAATGGCATAATGAATATCTTGAACTTGAGTGTAACATATAATGCAAAACTAGATAGCACTGTATTAGGAATCTGTTATCTTAGTATAGTATTCACAATTAATCAATTAAATTTATAAATCTTATTAATTTATATGTTAATTAAATTGTATTTAAACAGAAATCATGCCCCAGAGTCCCAGACTAGAGCAGCAAAGTAACATGCACAAAGTAACGAAAGTAGTGTGGTTCAGGGGAGAACCGAAGGGGCGACTCTCCAATGCATCACAGTCTAAAGAAATGTGCAAAATGTGACATGTTTGGGGACCTTTCTCAAACAGGACATGATCTAGCATGGAGGATGTCTCTGTGTGTGTGCTAGGTGCAGAGAACATGAAGAAATTAGGTACCAACTCAGCGTTCTGATGGGTGTCTATGAGAGTTTGAAGAGTTGGGTAGATGACCTTGAAGGAATTAAAATGGGGGGCCCATCAAGCTCTCAACTGCCCAACTCAATGGCAGAGTTCACTCTTGTGCACCAGTCAGCACAGCGGCAATAGTTATTGTCGGTGACTCGACTGTCAGGGAAACGGGGAAATATATCGGGCAAAAAGGGGTAGGTGGAATAGGACAAGGGTATGTCTGCCAGGAGCAAAACTTGATGACATTGTAGAGTAGATATCTTTTAAGGGCACAAAAGGTGGTATCATTGTACATGTTGGCCCTAATAACATTAAGTATAGGAGATCTGCAGATTTACTTAACAAGTACAGGTCGATGTTGAAAAAAAGTTACGAGTTACGGTTAAATATGAAAGTGTCTGCAATCCTGCCCAGACACAATAGGAAGGAGTATATGATGAGAGCTTTGTCAATTAATTCGGCCCTGAAGAGCTTGTGCAAGAACCTTGGGGTAGAATGGGTGGAATTTTTTTCAGCGTGGTCTGTGCTTGTTAACAGAAGAGACGGCTTCAACAGGGATGGGATACACTTAAATAGAAAGGGTGCAAGAATATTTGCTGATGCTATCAAGGCAATGTTAGATGGGTCGGAAAACTGATATCTTGGAGGGGGGGGGGGAATTCACAGACTAATAGATTAACAGTAGACGAAGGCAGAGGTGGAAATGATTCTTGCACTGCTGCTATTGGAATGAGCAGCAGTCTGGAAAGCAAGTTGGTGGGGATTTCAGGAACTGCTGAGAGTCATGAAACATGTAAATACATGGGCTGTGTTAGAGTAACTAAGAGTAAGAACAGGTTTGTTTTGTTGGTTTTTAGGAGCATTAGCAACTAAGGCCATATTGCTCCGGGATATGCGGTGGTCATTCCTTGACCTTTCCGCATCTTCCGTATTTGGTGGTGACAGGCTCGAACCCCGGTCTAATCAAGAAGCGTGTACTGCGCACTGCTGCTCCTTCCCACCTGGCTACGGAGGCGCCTGTAAGAACAGGTGCATGTACACCAATGCTAGGAGTATAGTAAATAAATTTGATGAATTTGAAGTGCTGGTCAAGACATCAAAGGTGGATATTGTTGGGATATCAGAGACGTGGTGTCACAGAGATATAAGGAATGCAGAATTGAAATTTGGGGAGTACAATGTACACACAAAGGCTAGACAGGATAGGAAGGGAGGAGGGGTTATGCTATTAGTTAAGAAACAAAATCTAAGGAAGTGCATCCAGTTGACATAGATGGACAGTGCAATGTTGAGTCAGTTTGGTCTGAATGAGAAAGCAAAAATGGGGGTAGGAGTTTGTTATAGGCCTAATGACTGTGATGAGTACAATGAACAATTATATAGAGAAATAGAATGGGCCAGTAAATCAGTGTCTTATAATGGGGGATTTTAACTTCCCAGATATTGACTGGAACTTGTGAGCTGGTCATCGCACACCAGCAAGGCTTTTGTGGATTTATTGGATAATTGTTTTCTACAGCAGCATGTTAGAGAGGCAACCAGAGGAAGTAACACTCTTGATCTGATTATCAGCAGTGATTATTCATGCATGAAGAATTTTCAGATAAAGGAACCACTGGGTGACAGTGATCACAGTGTACTGATGGAGGATTTACTTAAAGATGTAACTACCATCAAGGGTAAATGGAAGGGTTTTTGCTTTTGTAAAGGTGACCACAGTGGTCTAGATATTTTTTAAGTTCTATACAGTGGGACCAACTGATGATGTTACCAACAGCAAATTATAAATGGAAAGCATTCAAGGAAATAATCTTGGAAGCTACTAGGCTTTTTGTTCCAACTAAGAAATACTGCTCTAGATTCAGGCCCCCAATGGATGTCAGATGAACTAATGAGACTCGTGGCAGAGAAGAAAAATGCATGGGATGCACATAAATTATCAGGCGACACAGTAGCTTATGGTATATATAAGCTAGTCTGTAATCAAGTCACAAAGGAGGTTAGGCAAGCAAAGGCAGATTATGAGAAAGGATGTAGAGTTGCTAGAATGAGTACAGAGAAGGCAACAAGACTGGTTAGGGAAAGAAGGGGTGCTCTTACAAAGCAAGGCTTAGGTTCTCCAAATTGCAGTGTGAAGATTAGGGACCTGCGAGGCAATCTGATTGAGGTTTATAAGACCTTGAATGGATTGAGCAGGCTCAAAGCTCATGGAATTCTTCCTCTTGCTCAGATTACAAACCTGAGGGGGCATAAACTGAAATAGAGGAAAGACAGTTGTCAAATAGCTGTGCGGAAATTTTGCTTTAGCCAGAGGGTAGTTTATTATTGGAACAAACTTCCATCTGTTGTTGTGGAAGTTTAGTATTTGCATTAGCAAGGGCACATGATGCAAGAAAGCAAACTTATATAGCTTCAGCAAAAAAAAAAACCAAAAAAAAAAACACACACCCCACCTCATTTTACCCATCCACTCGCTCAAAATGTTTGTCTAGTTCTGCCTTGAATCTGTTTAAGCTATCAACTTCTGCAACGACAGATGGAAGTTTGTTCCAGCAATCAACCACCCTCTGGCTAAAGGCAAACTTCCCCGCATCTATCCTACAACTGTCTTTCCTCAATTTGAATTTATGCTCTCTCAGGCAATTATTCTGAGCAAGAGGAAGAATCCCATCAGCATTGAGCATGCTCAAACCATTCAAGGCTTTATACATCTCAATCAGATTACCTCACAGGTGCCTAGTCTCCAGACACTGTAATTTGCAAAACTTAAGCCTTTCTTCATAAGAGCAACCCTTTGTTCCACTCACTACTCTTGTTGCCCTTCTCTGTACTCATTCAAAGAGCTTCACATCCTTCTTAAAATGAGGCCTCCAGACTTGTATATAGTACTCAATGTGTGGCTTGACCATTGTCTTATACAAGGGGATAATCACATCTTTGTCCCTGTAGAAAAATTCCTGTATATCATTGACAAGACACCATGATCTACTGTTGCAGACCATCTGCAATGCTCAGAAAACTTCATATCTGCCTGCACAATTACCCCCAGGTCCTTTTCACTCTCTACCACTGTCAGTGTAGGACCACACTGTTGATACGTTATTCTGGGGTTACTGCTTCCCATATGCAGTACTTTACATTTGTCAATGTCAATCTTCAGTTGCCACCTCTCAGCCAATCTGCTCAACTTTTCTAGATCCTGTTGCAGCAGTGTACTGTCATTAGTGTCATTAACAACCCTGCTGACTTTCGTATCGTCTGCAAACTTGGACATTATGCCTGATATACCATCATCAATATCATTAATGAATACAGAAAACAATAATGGGCCCAACACTGAACTCTGGGGGGACTCCACTAATAACATTTTTGTCCACGAAGAGCAGTGTCCATTGATTACCACTCTCTGTCTTCTCCCACTCCACCAGCAATTTGCCTCAAATGCCAAGCCACACTACTCCAATTTGTGCAGCAGTCTTCCATGTGCAACAGTATCAAAAGCCTTTCTAAGATCTAAATATATGATATCAAAATTATTCTTTACATCCAGTTCCTTTGTGACTACATCATAGTATCCGATCAAATTGGTCAAAGAAGACTTACCCTTAATAAACCCATGCTGTGTCCAAGCTATAACTAAAGTTTTGTCTAGATGATCCAGCAATGCTTCTTTAACCAGTGCCTCCATTAATTTCCCTTGAACAGAAGTTAAACTAACAGGTCTGTAATTACCTGTGTCTCCCTTTGATCCTCCTTTGTGGATTGGGGTCATATTTGCACATTTCCAGTCCATGGGTACCACCCCTGAGTCCAAGGAAGCTCTCATAATTATGGCTAAGGGTTTGCTTACTTCCTTTGCTACCTCCTTTAATATAACTGGATAGATTCCATCTACACCAGGTGCCTTTCTTATGTTTACCTTCAGCAATTTCTCCTCCGCTTTACTCTCAGTTATTACAAGATTATCTAGCTTACTGCCAGAGTTTAATACTTCTCTGGCACTCCCCTCCCTGAATAACTCCTCATGTGTGAATGTAGATGCAAAATATTCATTTAGTTTGTTAGCTACCTGAGCAGGATCATCAACAGTTGAACAATCGATATCAAGTGGACCAATCTGATTCATCCCCTTCCTTCTAGAGTTTACATAAGTAAAGAACTCTTTGCTGTTTTTCTTTGCATCCCTTGCCAAAGATTTCTCGTAATCTGTCTTTGCCTGCCTAACCTTCTTTGTGACTTGGTTACAGACCAGCTTATATTTATCAGAGGCTTCTGTGTCACCTGTTAATTTATATGTATCCATGCATTTTTCTTCTCTGCCACATGTCTAATCAGTTCATCTGACATCCATTTAGGCCTAAATCTTGAACAATATTTCTTAGTTGGTATGAAAAGCCTAGTAGCTTCCAAGATTATTTCTTTGAATGCTTCCCATTTTGAATTTGCTGTTGGTAACATCATCAGTTGGTCCCACTGAATAGAATTTAAATACTGTCTCAGACCACCGTAGTCACCTTTACAAAAGGAAAAACCTTTCCCTTTACCCCTGATGGTAGTTATCTCTTTGAATAAATCGCACTTCAGCACACTGTGATCACTGCCATCTAGTGGTCCGTAGTCACCTTTACAAAAGGAAAAACCTTTCCCTTTACCCCTGATGGTAGTTATCTCTTTGAATAAATCGCACTTCAGCACACTGTGATCACTGCCATCTAGTGGTCCCTTTATCTGCAGATTCTTAATGCATGAAGAATCACTACTGATAACCAGATCAAGAGTACAGTAAACCCCCGCTATTCGCGGTATCTGTATTCGCGGTTTCGCGATCGCTGATTTAATATAAAATGAAACTTTCAAAAATGTGAATTTTAAAGCGCCGTGAATATTTTCCACCATAAAAAATATGGGCGTGGCTAAAATTATCTTTCCCTGTCAAAACAGCGCTCAGTGGGTGGGGGAGAGGGATGACAAAATCACGAGCGTGGATGTTTCTCACTAATCCTTGTTCAGTATGTGTTATGCGCTTGTCATGGAAGGTTTGGTCGTTTGCTTTTAATTTATATGCTTATAAATTGAATAAATTTATCAATTTATAAATTGATATGCTTACAAAAGTGATAAATCTACCGTTTTGCAGTGTAAACTGTTTTACAGACTTTTTCGAGTGTGTTAACGGAAGAAAGTGCCTTTATTGTGGACAAGTTCTTTTTTACCTGTACAAAAATATGGCTACGAATAACAAGGGAAATGTGAAAATATCAAAGAAGGTGATGATTAGCGAATAAAATTGAGTTATTAGACAAAATTTCTAATGGTGAAAGTATCTCTTCAGTGGCAAAACATTATAAAATCAATGAGTCAACGGTACGATCAATCAAAAAATCAGAAGAAAAAATCCGCCGTAGTGTCCGTGAAAACGCACTTCAAAAATTTGCTCTGTAACTCGTGATGTTAAATTAGAAAAAATGGAAAAAGCTTAAAATCTGTGGATAGAAGACCGAACTCAAAATAAAATTCCGTTAAGTTCATTCATCATTAGTGAAAAGGCAAAACTCCTTTATCAACACTTTAGCGAAACTGGTGATAGCACTGGCATAAGTTTTTTAGCTATAGCAAAGGCGCTGGATTGAAAGATTGAAATTTCTAATAAATATTACATTTAATATTAAATTGTTTCTTATTTTCATTTCGATGCCATATGCTTGCATTTCACTATGTACTGTCTATGTACAGTCATATTATGAAGGTACATATAATACATACAGAGAAAATTTTAGACTAGTTTTTCTTATATATTTCATACTTTGGAACGGAACCCCTTTATTACTATGGGAGCCATAACTCAGTATTCGCATTTTCGGTATTCGCAACATTTCTCAGGAACGTAACCCCCGCGAATAGCTAGCGAATCTCTAGTTGCCTCCCGAACATGCTGCTGTAGAAAACAATCATCCAATAAATCCACAAAAGTCTTGCTAGTGTGTGAGTGACCAACCACAAGTTCCAGTAAATATCTGGAAAGTTAAAATCTCCCATTATAAGACACTCTGATTTACTGGCCTGCTCTATTCCTCTGCAAAATTGCTCATTATACTCATCAGATTCATTAGGCCTATAACACACACCTGCTCTCATTTTTCCTTCTCCAGTTGTCACACCAACAGACTCAACATTGCATTGTCCACCAACATCAATTGGATGCACTTCCTTAGATTTTGTGTGTTTCTTAACTAACAGTATAACCCCTCCTCCCTTCCTGTGCTATCTATCCTTTCCGTATACATTTTACTCCCCAAATTCCAATTCTGCACTGCTTATATCTGTGTGACACCACGTTTCTGATATCCCAACAATATCTGCCTTTGATGTCTTGACTAGCACTACAAGCTCATCAAATGTATTAACTATACTCCTAGCATTGGTGTATATGCAAGAATACATGCACCTGTTTCGACTCTTAGTTACCCCAACACAGACCATGTATTTATTTGTTCCACTATGACTCCTAGCCATGGAAAATCCCCTTTGCCCTGCTTTCCAGGCTGCTGCTCAATTGCATTACAATAGAAGCAGTGCAAGAATCACTTTCAACTATGCCAGCAGCTACTGTTAACCTATTAGTCCATGTATCCCCCCCCCAAACTAGCAGTTTTCCAATCCACTTAACACTGCCGCGATAGCATCAGAAAATATTCTTGCACCCTTTTCTATTTAAGGGTATCCCATCCCTGTAGAAGCAATCTCTCCTGTTAACAAACACAGACCAGGCTGAGGAAAATTCTACCCCAAGAGACTTGCACAATCTTTCTAGGGCCAAACTGATCGACAAGGCTCTCATCATATACTCCCTCCTATCATGTCTGAGCAGAATTGCAGACACTTTCAAATTCAACCCTAACTCACGGCTTTTTTTAACATTGACCTGTACTTGTTAAGTAATTTTGCCAGTCTCCTACTCTTAATATCATTAGTGCCAACGTGTACAACAATATCACCCTTTGTGCCCTTAAAAGATGATATCTGCTCTACAACGTCATCAACCTTTGCCCCTGGCAGACATACCCTAGTCCTGTTCCATCTATCCTTTTTCGTTGATAGCTTGAAAGCCTGATAGCGTAAATAAATTCAAGGCAGAACTAGACAAACATTTGGAATGAATGGATGGTTGAAATGGGAAGGGGTTAGCTTGAAGGCGTTGATAGCTTGAAAGCCTGATAGCGTAAATAAATTCAAGGCAGAACTAGACAAACATTTGGAATGAATGGATGGTTGAAATGGGAAGGGGTTTATTATTTATTTATTTTTTTTGGCTGATGCTGTATAAGCTTGCCTTCTTGCATCATATGCCTCTACTAATGCTAATGTCAAATAAATTGAAAAGACCAAATAGAGGGGTATTCTTTTGTTGAATGGACAGAACTGTATCTTCCTGGCTTTTAGTTTACTAGGTAGTTTTCTATAATATTATTTAAGCTATATCACTCAATGCAGCTTTAATAAACTGCAGTCCTAAATTGTCACCAATTTAGGACTGCAGTTTTCACCTCGATATAATAAATAACTGTGAAATAATTGTAAATTATTTTGATAAGCCTTAAAATCTTTTCAATTTGTAAATAATATTACTGAACTTTTTGTATGTATCTACACTGTTACTTAGGGTTTGTCCCTGGTCTGTAGATTTCAAAATAAATACTTGAATACAAAAACTTCCAAAACACTGGAAGACATATATTTTGAAGGAGAAAGAGCACCTGAATAAGTGAATGTAATTTTATTCTGCTGTGTTAATTTAATTGCACAATTGGGAAAAAAAAAAAAAAAAAAAATGAGGTTCAAACCAAATCTGAATTCCCACTGTATTTGAAACACTCAGTTTAATTTTGAAGTATCAAAACAAGAGAAATTTGCATTTAATTTGGAATATTCTGGAATTAATTACACCTCTGTCATATCAAAGGCATTAATATATTGTAAGGCCAATTTATTGTGATGTAGAATTAAATTCAAAATGTTTGATTAACTGTGTTTATTTTATGCTTAAGTCTAAAAATTTGGACTCTAAAAATTAATACCCTTGTTATAAGCAGGGGGCTGGACTAAAGCAGAGGACCAGCTACAGCACATCTCCCACACCTGCTTAAAGTTAGTTCTGCACCTACTCATTGAATATGTGCATGACTCTCATTTGAATGCAACTGAGCATATGTATGTCTCTGGAACTTATTTTATTTTAAATAATTAACATCTGCATCCTTTTGAAATATGTCTACCAAATATAAATGTTTTTCTTTAATTAGAGTTCTCCAGAGATGCAGCAGAGTAGATAAATTTTAATTACAAGCCACCCTGTATAATATTTGAAAATTATTTACTGTGTTTTGTTATTTCAGAAATTATTTACATCAAATTAACAAGCAAAAAAAACAAATAAAAACAGTTAATTGAAATTACTTACTGCAAAAGCCAAACAAACAAATCGAGACATTAAGCATGGATCAGACACTGCTTCTCCTGAGGTAATAACATTCCACACCTGAAACATTAGAATTTAGTTTTTGTTGCTGTACAGACAAAAACTGTTATTATTATTAGACTATATATTTAGTAATTTAAGTAACATTTTAAGAACAACATATATTTTTCATTACGAATTCACTTTACTACATAATTATTCCATATAAAATAATGTTTCAAAACTTTTCCCTATAATATCCTCTTCTTGAACTCTCAATACAATGAAAACCTCTGAAAAACTGTTTTTCCCCAAAACATAAAATATTAATTCCATAAATATTTGCAATGCTTCTATCAGCCTTATGATTAAAAATAAGGTAAACTATTGCAGAAAAACAGGACATAGTAATCCAATGATACAAGAATATACAAAACAAAAATATAGACTACTTCAGGAGGAGAGGAGGGGCATAAGTGATGCAACATGCATGATGAGAAATGTAACAGAAATATATTTGAAATGAACAAATGGGTTGAGGAATTTTAGAGGAGCACATTTCGATAAACATTAAGCACAAACAAGGGCAATACCAAGGATTTTTTAAGAAGGGAGTCTAAATCAGCATTCCAAAGAATCATTAAGCTTTAATCATGATACAGCATTAAAAAAATTCACATTTTAATCATAAGGCAAGGAGAGTTATAACTCTTTTAGTCCCTACCCAGCACTAACCCCTGAGCACAAACAATTGAACTTATTTACATTTGTAAACATTTATGGCTATTTTATCCTTTCATCTGTTTCTGCAGCCAGTAAGATTTAAACTGCAAGGATAATGCAATGGTCTTAATTCTCACAGGAGAAGAACAAACTTGCCTTTTTAATGAGTTACCCCAATACTGCATTACTTTCACATCAGACAGTTTAGTTATATTATAATTTTTAAAACTGATTTTGTAATAACAAAAAGTGATGTGTCAACAGATAGCATTAGCTATGTTAGAAGTTTTTACCATACAAAATCAGTTTTAAAAGATGAAAATCAGTTTCAGTCATATAGTATTAGGCAACAACTCATTACAAAGACAAACCTGCTCTGAGAACCAAGACCACTGCACTATCCATGCAGCTTAAATCCAGCTGGCCACAAAATCGAATAAAAGGACAGCACAGTCCTGCAAGCATCTTATAAAGGCAACAGGATCACTTTTTTGCATGGATTCTTAAAGACAAATGTGACTGTTGATAAGAGTGCCAGATTGTGTTCTTAATATTTCCAGATTGCAAAATGTACCAGATTGTGTTCTTAATATTTCCAGATTGCAAAATGTGCCAGATTGTGTTCTTAATATTTCCAGATTGCAAAATGTACCAGATTGTGTTCTTAATATTTCCAGATTGCAAAATGTGCCAGATTATGTTCTTAATATTTCCAGATTGCAAAATGTGCCAGATTTTAAAGAATTCCAGGGCAACTTTAAAGGATTTCGGATTGTCAAGTGCCAGATCTTCAAGGGTTTACTGTATATTGTTTTATAGATTTGAAGGCTTTTGATCAAGTAGACTGGCTTAAATTATTGAATATATAGGAAAAACAGAACTGGATTGGAAAGATGAAGGAATGATTAGTATATTATACTGGGAACAAAAAGTAATAATTAGTGTAGGACAAGATGACTCTGAAAGTGTAGAGAAAAAGTGGTGTGAGCCAGGGGTGTTTCACTCTTAAAGAACACCTTATGGGCCTTCAAATGCAATTGAATCAATTTTCCTATTACTGATATAAGGAATACCTTGATTTTAAATTCATTCTTTCAGATATATCAAATAAACTTTTAATCAAAAAGAACAATCTGAAATATCCTGTAAACATCAAAGTATTATATACTGCCCAACATTTAATATCCAGATATTTGAATATCTACAAAATTTCCTTCATTTTGTAGATATAAAAAAGGTATGCTGAAATCTTTAGCTTTTATGACAGCCTCTAGTCTCCATGAAACTCTCTTCACCAGTTTTTTTTTTTTTTTGTATATATCCTCCAACATCTTCTGCCATTTAGTCTTCAAAATGGCTACCAGTTCAGCTCTGTTGTTTGGGCAGTCTCTCCTCACATGCACCCAATGATCCAATTCAATCATTCCAGAGGTTCTCTATAGGTTCAAGTCAGGATTCTGGGCTGGTCAGTCCAACTTTTTGATGCTCATATCCTCAAAGCAGTCTGCACAATGTGAGCAGTATGATGGAAATGCATTTATTCTGAATGGGAAACTGAAAACAGCAAGCTGAAAGTCTGAATGGAGGAACATTTCAACCACATCGAGCATGCCATGTGGCAGTCAGAAATGTACCCTTCCACAACATTTTGAAGACTACTTATTTAAAGGGAGAGGCAGGGATTATGAGACAGAAAAGGTTGTTGAAGAGCTGTGGGATATGCAGCTGAATTCATGATGAGAATGTGTTAATCCAATCACAGGCTTATTCGGCACACATAAATAAATTTAAAAGCAGTCAATTAGCCACCAGTTAATTTATTCTCTCTCTCTCTCTCTCTCTCTCTCTCTCTCTCTCTCTCTCTCTCTCTCTCTCTCACACACACACAGTTCTGATAAAATAAAATATCTGAATTACCTCTATTCCAACATTCTGTAGGAGCTGAACCTTGTCTTTTTCCTTGAATTCAGTGAATGTATTTACATTATAAAGATTGCCAATCAGTGGAAAGCAGAAAGGCGGTGTCTGGTGGTTCCTAATTGTTTCAGAGAATGATAGATAATAAAATGCAATTTCTGCAAAATTCAAACTTTCTGCAGAAAATTAATAGAAAGCAGGATATATCTGTGAAGTAATAGAAATAATTAATATTCAGCATGTTAATTATACATGTTAAAAAGTAGAGACAGATAAATGACAGTTGCTCTTCTAATAAGGTCATTTATAAATCAAGTAATGGTGGAAACTCAATTTGATATTATTATGATTTGCTCACTTCCTTAACTGTCAACATACACTGTTGTTTGATACTCTACCATGAAATACACAAAGTCCTCATTGTTCATCATAGCTACATTCCTAAAACTGCAACAAACAATGAAAACAAATGTGACCCTCCCATCAATCTCTATAAATATTGACTTGCAAATGATATGTATTGCACAAAAGATTGTCAAAGGCAAAAAATATATATTTTATTTATGTGCATAAAAAGCAGATGTTCTTTAAGATTGCATTTATCACTTTTAATAAAGATATTTAAGATAAAGAAAATTAATAAAGATTTTTAATAAAAATATTACTAAACAGAAAAACAATTGGCAACTCAATCCCTTCTCAGTCCATGAATGTCTTGCTTACTTCCCACATAAATCGAGTTGCCAACTGGATTTCTTCTTAGTATAAACTAAACTTCACATAATGCAAGATATGAATAAAAAAAGTCCCTAATATATTTCTGAAAAGACTCAGACTCTGCAGCCTCATTTTTCTTAAAGAAATTACTGATTTTCAGCATTTTATTTGCTTTTCTTTGTCTTTAACAGGAAATTGCATTTAAAGTAATCAAACAATTCATAAGAATATTAATAGCTACTCCATTGACACTTTTTGCCAAGCTCTTGCTTTATATGCTTATGCAACCTTCATTAGAAAAGTTATATTAATTAAATTAATAATAATGAGTATTTTAAAACATCTGAAGATATTTTTAGCTTCTTTAAATTATACTACACAATTATCCACCAGGCATTATTCATTCTCCATAACCCTGAGTATAGTGCCACACAGTTGATATGTTACTGTGGGATTACTGATATCCATATGCAGTACCTTGCATTTGTCAATATTAAAACTTCAACTGCCACTTTCAGCCCATCTGGAAAATTTGTTTAGATATTGTTGCAGTAGCATATCCTGATTACTATGTTTAACTACCCTGCCAACCTTCACGTTATCTGAAAACGCAGACATTACGACTGATATGCCTTCATCAATATTTTTAATGAAGATAGAAAAGAATAATGGGCCCAAAATCCAACACTGGGGATCTCAGCTGATACCATTAGCCCAAGAAGAACAGTGTCTACTGATAAGTACTCACTGTCTTCTCCACAGAACTATTTCTTTATCTAAAGCAGCAATTTGCCCATAATGTTACACTGCTCCAATTTTTATACTAGTCTTTTATGTGCAACAGTATCAAAAACTATTCTGTTTCATAAATAAATGATGTCAAAATTATTTTTTGCATCCAGTTCCTTTGATATTGTGTCACAGAATCTAATGGCACAAGATAGCCCCTTAACGAATCCATGCTGTTAAAAAAAAAAAAAAAAAAAAACTTCCCATTTCACCTGTCCATCCCTCTAATAGTTTATCTAATTCTTCCTTGAATTTATTAAAGCTATCCACCTCTATGTATGTAGCAGATGTGCATGCAGTTTTTTTTGTTTTTTTTTTTTTTGGTAGTTGTTGGCGCATAGGCTTCTGTGGCCATAATGCACCTCCCAAGGTTTTTTCAGTACTTTTGATCCAAGCCCGAGGCGGGAATCGAACCTGCGACCTTTGGGTTGCCAGGCAGGCACTTTACCCACCTGGCTAGCCTGGTCGGCTGTGCATGCAGTGACTACAGTATAACTGCATTGCTGTCTGTAATTACTCATGCCTCCCTTTGATTTCCCCCCACCCTTTGTGAATTGGGGATACATTTGCACATCTCCAGTCTGGCATCCTCTCCTGAATCCAGTGATACCCACACAATCATTGCTAAAGGTTTTCTTACTTCTTTTGCTGTCTCCTTTATAATAACCGAATAGATTCCATCCACCCCAAGGTGCCTTTGATATGTTTAGCTTCAACAATTTCTCCACCACTTTCCTCTCAGTCATCATAAAATCATTCAGTTCCCAACCAGAATTTGACTCACTTGTGGCATCCCCATCCCTAAAAAATACCTCATGTGTGAACATGGATACAAAATATCCATTCAGTTTGTTAGCAACCAGAGCAGGTTCATCAACAGTTAATCCATTATTATGTCTAATGGACCAATATGAATCAATCCTCTTCCTTCTACTGTTTACATCAGTAAGGAATCATTGTTGCTTTTCTTTGTATCCTTTTCCAGTCTTCTCATAATCTGCTTTAGCTTGCCAAATCTTTGTGACTTGTTTGCAGTCTAGTTAATATCCAATCTAGGCTTCTGTATCACCTGACAATTATATGCACCCCATGCATTTTTCTTTGCTGCCACAAATCTCATCGGTTCATATCATCCTTTTAGGTCTATGAATTGCATCTCTCAGTTGGTGGAAAAGCCTAGTAACTTCTACAATAGCATCCCTGAATGCTTCCCATTTAGAATTTGCTGTGTAGCTTTATTAGTTAGTCCATTCCATAGAATTTAAAAATTATCTATAAGATTGTTGTAGTCACCTTTACAAAAGCAAAAGCACTTTCCTTTTTCTATGATAATAGCTACATATTTAAGTAAATCCACCATCAATACACTATGATCACTGCCACCTAATGGGTCTTTTATCTGCAGATTCTTAATGCATGAAGGGTCATTAATGATAATCACATCAAAAGCATTGCTTTCTATTGTTCCCTCTCTTATCTGCTGGTATATCAAACAATTATTCAATAAATCCACCAAAGTCTTGCTACAGTGTGGGTGACCGACCCACAAGTTCCAGTCAATATCTGGAAAGTTAAAATAATCCCCCATTACAAGACATTCTGATTTATTGGCCCACTATTTCTCTGTACAGTTGTTCATTGTACTCATCAGAATCATTAGGCTTTTAACACACCAAACTAACTTCTGAATCCCTTTTATCCGAGTGACATTATGTCTCTGATATCCCCACACTGTCTGCATGTGACAATTTGATCAGTCAAAATTATTATACCACCCATGATATCATCAGCAAATATTCTTGCACCCCCTTCTATTTAAGTGCAATCCATCCCCAGAAATTTATTTACTATGCTCCTAGCATTAGCATACATACACATTAGTATACAGTATACCTGCAACTGTTTTTTCCTCTTAGTAACCTTAACACAGCCTATGTATTTGCTTGTTCTGTGAGCACCCCTAGCAAGTCTTGAAATTCCTGACACCTTGCTTTCCAGGCTGCTGCATGTTCTAACAGAAGCAGTGCAAGAATCACTTTTGCCCCCTGCCTGGGGGGGGGAATACCACCCATGATATCATCAGCAAATATTCTTGCACCCCCTTCTATTTAAGTGCAATCCATCCCCAGAAACAGTCTTTTCTGTTAATAAGAAGAGCCCACAGAGAAAAATTCTTCATTGTGTATTTTATGTCAGAGGTTCCCAAAGTTTCTCGGTTCACGGCGCCTTTAATGTCTCAGTAATTTTTTCAAGGCGCACCCAGACCAAAAGAAATACCTAACAGTTTCGTTTAGTAGTTAGGTCCAAACAACTTAATAAGAAATGCTGAAACTGTGAACTACCTCGAGCTAGTAGTTCGCACGGTGTCCGACAGATGTCGAGTATCGCTGTGTTTCCCTCGAAAATTTTAAATATTCCGCGGCCCACAGTTTAAGAACCGCTGTTTTACGCAATAAACATTTAATTCCATAATTATTTTCATTATCTTTTACATTATATACAGTTAAAAAGTTATTTAAAAAGGTATTTTTAAAATTCTTTATGAACATTCCAGAAGGTCAAGGACCAATTATAATTTTTCCTATTGGTTATGATATTCGATTAACGCGTTTCCGTTTTGCGCGATGCGCTCGCCTGTACTTAATATACAAAATTTTGTTTGTCTTAAAATTCAACTAAGTAGTAATGATGAAACTGAACGAAACAATGACATTATTACTATTAAAAGGTAATTATTGTATAATTAAATTCCAATTACATGATAAACATCATATGTTTAGTCAATCATGCACAAACTTTTCAAAGAAACTCTAAAAGGACAGCATCCTCTAAAATTACTAAAAATGTCCTAACATTTGGACAAGGCTAAAAATTGCAAAGGATGCAAATTAAAAACATCATAAATGAAACTAGGGTCCCAGAAACATATTCATATATTTATTTATCTTAAGTTGTAAAGCTTAAAAAATGTCAAACATCAAAACCATGAGAGCGATATTTCCCATTTATTGTAGTTGTATTGGTCAATGAGACACTGTTGTCATTTGCTGTATTCAAAAGATATTTTAGGCCAACTCATGTTTTCAGCAGCTCACATTTTTCAGTTCAAACAGAAATTTCATGAGGTGTGATAGCGTGAGCAAAGGAGTAGATTTCTGGAGGTCACTTAACTAACATAAAACAATAAAAACAAATCTGCAGTGAAAAGGAAAATGGGCTCATCTCCTGCATGACTGCCTGGCCTACCTTGATCTTAGGCAACAGCTTCTCCATCAGACCAACCTTCCAGATCTTCATTCGCTCCATTCCCTGATTATAAACAAGGAAGCACTCTTCCTTCAGTGCTTTCCTACAATTTTGCACAGCTCTCTTCAAGCATAGAAGACATCTTCTGGCCACTGCTTCCACACCTGCCATCCCACTGGCTCCTGACTAGCCCGCTCATTTGGGCTACACCCAAATCCAGTCCTTTCCACAATCAGGCATGAAAGCGAAACCTCAAGATCGTTGCAAACCCTTTTGGGTAAGATTTCATCGCAGACCATTATGTTGACGTGGAATGTCTCTGTGCCAGCACTCTTCCTCTTTTGGGAAGGAGTGCCTTATCTATCGATCTCTCAGTGCTTTCCTGTTTCTATCTGTTATCAACTTGCACTCTTACTGTGCTTACTCACCCTTCTCAAGGGTGTTCCCCACTAGCGGTTCTGATTTCCTGCTCGCCAGGGAAACCCACTCCGTGTGGTTCCCACTGTTACTCAATACTTTTTATAATCCATACTTCATTTCTTGGGTCGTCTCCCTCCTCCTTTGGCAGGAGGGGTAGACTCCAACAGGCATCCCTCTATTGATCTGGTCCGGCTCCTCATGCCATGGACAAATGCTGGAATTCCCCTTCCTGGTGAGGGGGCCTTTTAGTAACTAAGTGACCAGATGAACAACACAACTATATTCACAATATCCACACTACTCACACCATCTGGCCTTGGCAGATTTTGCTATTTCACAGTGACACTTTTACACGGTTTTGTGGTACCGCCGACAGATACACACTATGTCGACTATTTTCTGTTAGTGCAATCAATTATAAACGGGTAGTAAACTTGATGTTATTGCATTTGCAAAAATACCGATAGCTGGAATTGTGTGGGTTTTTACGTTATTATGGTGAAATGTGTTTCCCCTCCCACGAAATCTTCAATCATATGAAAAACATAAATAAATTTTTAGAATCTTCTCTTCATTCCTATTTTTTAAGCTTCCTATTTTTAATGTGCGAAATTGTTACTACGTATCTCACTTGTGCAATTTGCGTGTGCTGTGTTTGTCGTTATCAATTGCTTATCTTTTTCACTGTTTTAAATTTTACAATAAAAAAAAAGTCAGTGAACAGAAATATCAATTAGTATGTATATATTACAGTGCTATATTTACTGTAATATTTATTTATTTATTAGAAATTTAAGATGTTTAAACCTGTGTTAGCAATTTTACTGGGTTTCTAACTTTTTTTAGTGTTTTACTTACCACACTGAACATTTTTTTTTTTTTGAGTGCTCTGCCCCTATCCCTATTTTTCCTGTAAGCCCGGTTGTTATTAATGCACAAAATGCCATAACACAGAGATTTTTAGGAACACGTGTACTGCATTATAGCAGAACTGACTGTATGTTTAACAGTAAGCTGTGTTTTATATGAAGTGCACTGATAGAACTTCCATTCATAAATAAATGAAGATAGGCAAGGTGTCTGTGGTCAGTGTACAATCATGCTAATATAACTTCCTTTTGTTGGTTTCGGTGAGCACTAGAAAACCAGTTGTAGTTCCTTTTTAATTTGCTGGAGTTATTACTAGTTTGTTTCCTCCATATTTGAGATCCATCAAGATTGCATGCCTTTTGGATAATGCTCTTATGATTAAAATCTGCAATGTTATTCAAAATTACAAGTTACTCCTCTGTCAACAAGTATTTTCTGTCTTCAGAGTCTTCATACTATGCATGAGGTTTTCATTAAAAAAAAAATACTCTACTTATAGCTTCCTTCTTTATGTTCTGTCATACTTTATACAGATTTCATCAATGCATTATCAGAATGTTCAGAAATATTCGCAATAATCTCTCCACTTCTCTTCCAATATTGAAAGACATCTGGTCTCGTTTTCAACATTATCAAGAACATGATAAGGAAATAACTTTCTGCTGGATATTGGGATACTCTTGTATTCTGAGAAGTGAGAGAAGAAGAGTAGATAATAACACATAAATGACTAGATCATTTGTCTGTCTTCTTCTCTCATTTCTTATATGGATTATAAGAGCTAGCTGGACTGCATACAGCTCATCTGTCGGTATCCTGCATTCCAAAGGTAGCGAAACAGTGTCCATGAATGAAGAAAGGAAAGACAGCTGCTGCACCCACATGATTGTCAGATTTTGTGCCATTTGTGTATTCTCTGAAGTATGAGCAGCATGCAATTGTAGCAAACTATGAATTGGTAAAGTTATTATTTTTATCTGAAACTTTGAATAGCATCAAGATGTTGTAAAGCACTTTCCTGGTTGAGGTAGATACCAGGTATCATAATCTTGCCACAATCTGAATAATGCTTTTATAGAGATGTAGTGGTGAGTCTCTATTTTCTCCCATAATGTTGCTTATACTGATCAAAATATATAGAGTTTGTTTGAAAACATGCCACATGCATCTGAAAGTTAAATTTATTATCCATTATTAAATCCAAAAACTGATGGTATTTGACACTGGGATTGAATATTCTTTATTCAAAATTTAGGGTCAGGATGTAGTGTGTTGTTTGCAGAAAGCATTGGGCTTCTTAAAAAAAAAAAAAAGACATCAACATCTGGGCCCAAATCATTGCTAATTTTCTACATGAGATGCTGACTAGTTGCTTTATTTAAAGTTTTGATTTTTAATTCCTAATAATGATAAAGCATTAAAACCTATTTTTCATAAATAATCTAAATAATTAAGTACTTATTGGCCTCTATTAATTTTTTAATTTTTTTATTATCTAATTATCAATTTATATTTAAGAAAATTAAGTTTTGTTTTATATTGTTTCTTACTTACTCAGAAAATGCAGTATAATCTACATTAGCCAAACATGAAAGACCTGGTGCTCCTCCTGTAATCATAATTTAACATTAAAAGCAAAGTCAGATGTATGAAATATTAAAATATCAAACAAACTTACAATAACAAATCTAATCCCAGTCAAAACATTTACTTTTAAAAAATTTTATAGGAGTCTGCCTATGGACTTGAATGTATTATTATACTTTTATAATGCATTATTAACCAGAAAGTATTATTATACTTGTATAATAATAAGTTTTCAGAAATATATGTTACTGTAAAAGCTTGAAATACCAACACATTTCACTTCATTTCAGAATTTTAACACCCTGATATGGTAAGTCCTAGGATTCACCAGTTTATGTTGGTAAAAGCACATTTGATAATTGCATTTGTGAATTCTCTTCCATTATTTGTGTGAGGTAGTGCATATTAGGCACTCTGAATATAGTGACGATGTTACCTAAAACCTCACAGGGATTAGAGATATCCCCCCCATGACCTTTTTTAAAAATTGGAAAAGTGGAATGTATTATTAATAGGGAACATTTTTGAAATTATTACTGTTTTCCTTTTCGAACTGTTACCAACAATCTTTTGTAAAAGGGAATATATTCTCTCACTATGTCCATATTTAAAATTCAAAGAGGTTCATGCTAATTGCATCTGCAATTGTCAACAATTGTGATTATCATTTTTAAGATTTTTAAAGAAGAGGATAAAGGAGATATATCTCCTATTCTTGTAAGAATGTCTGAGAAGCATATTTGTTATATTCAAAGCAGTACTTAACTCGGATAATGGAAGAGAATTTGCAGGTTCTATGTAGTGATGCTACAAACAGGCTTTTACCAATGCAAACTTGTAAATCCTAGAATCCAGAGCAATAAAAGGCTGAAATAAAGTGAAATGGGTTGATTTTGGTATCCCAGTAATTTTGATATTCCAGTAAATCTTATGATTTACTGGGACATAAAAATTACTCCTGGCCATAACCGTTCTAATAATGCTGCCAACATGATAGTAGCTAATGATATTCTTCAAGTCAAGAAATCAGATAAGGACAAAATCCAAAAGTTCTGAGGTCATTCAATGTATACTAGTTCAGCCAACGTGGACAACTTTTTATATTCACTATTCAAAGTTACAAGTTTTACTGTTTGGAATAGAGAAAGCCATAAACGATGTGATGTCAATTTGTTAATAATGGGCTCACTTAGAAGAATTTCAAAGGGTCATTCCAAAATAGTCTGTCATGTTTTATCAAACTAATTTTTATTTAACAAGGGGCTCTTGCACATCCCTGTTCTAATAATGCTGCCAACATGATGGCAGCTAATGATATTCTTCAGGTCAAGTAGCATTCATAATGTTACTTTCAGAAAAAATAATATATCACGTATTCCCACAGCACCAATAAACCTATCAATTAACATCTGCAGAATGTGTTTAGCTTAGTGGTGAAAAGCAAACCAGCCAACTTTCAAATTTTAAAAATTATGAAATTTTCTGCTTTTTATTTAAAAAAAAAAAAAAAAAAAAAAAAAAGGAATTTTTTTAATCTAGATGTTTGTCTTGAAACTAATTTTCGACAATGATTTTATACAACTTTTATATTAACCTTGATCACCAGTGAAATTGAACATTGAAACCCTAACTGTCAGCGAAACATTTTTTTAAAACATTAATAAAATAAATTTTTCTGTTTATACTCCGGCACGACAACCAAGTCAGTAGAGTTTACAATAAATCGTCAATACAAATATTTATCGTATTTAGTAGTCATGGGCTTGCACCTCGGTCCACTCAAGGAACGCGTGCTATGCACTCTCGCTCCTGACCACTGGGCTAGGTCAAAAGTTGTACAACTTAATAAAAATTATTTTTAATTAAATTTATTCATTACATGAGAATTTTATTCATGAAAAATTAAACAACAATTATAAGGATGGTTACTAGTTACATATTAATTTGGCACTATCAACTGACTGATTTTAGTAACTTTGATTGCTCATGCTAAAATACTATTACAGGTTTAGTGTTTGAAAATAGCCCACTTTCTAACCTATCACTAATCAAGCCAAAACTCTTAGTCCCATGGTGTACATTTCAACAATTTTTTTAATGGAGAGTTTGTAAATTTTTAATACAGAAATGAAGGAAAAAACTTTTCATAAAACATACCATGATTTATAGTGTTACAGAATTATATAATACAATAACAACTGCAGGATGAACACAGTGATTTTAGAATGCAAAAGAACTGCAAAAAAAAAAAAAAAGAGGGGGAACCGGTTAATCCCATTCTTCTTCTTTATGTCCAGTTTTCACGAAATATGGACTGCTCTTTTATTCTTGCATATTCATTTTTTACTATTTCACTGTCTGAAATATTTTTTGAAAAAAATGGACTAACACTATCAGTGCAGCTTGGCAGCAAATTATATTCTATGATCAGTAACAAACAAACAGGCAATCAGTATTGCCTGTTTGTTACTGATTTGGATAGGACCTTAACAGATTTCATTTCACCATGACTGAGGACCCAAATGTTATAGACCTTTTCCTCAAGAAATTCCCTTAGGGATGGATTTCTTTGACTAGACTAGAAGTCTTGATGAGAGTCTTGTCTGTTTTGGTTTTTGATACTGACACCACCATTGTGGGACTGAAATAATTTTTATGTTCTCTGCTTTCCCCCTTTGTCTGTCCACAAAGAGATGTCTGTCCATCTGTCCCTTTGTGGATGGACATTGACCAGATCAGAAATATTGTTCTAAAAGTTCTTACTGGACCAGGCTTTCACTGAGTAATGTCATCCCGATCTCTGGGTGCTGGACTTTTCACACCTGGCTGGAGATTCTTCTTATCAGACATAGCATATTTTCATATTGGCCATGTTTGCATTTTTTCTGAGTAATTTTTTGTCTTCAAGGAAGCTTCATGGGCAGTATGTGCTCCTCTCATTGTTCTTGTTTTCTTGTGATGCAGGACTTTCAGTTTATATTTCTTATTCTTGTACAACTTTCTGAGGGCTCTCTTTCTGATTCTGGGGATTACAGTCAGCAAGAAATTACTCTAGCAAGGAATTTCCTCACAACATGGATTTTTGATAATTTAGAAGCTGCTCCTCCTGTCACATCAGCAACCCCAAGATTTGCCAATTCCTGTTTGAGCTTCTCAAGCTTTTTCATCTTTCTTTTTTTCCCCTTAGCTCACAGGCCTTCACTTTAGCCATGACAATTGCTCCAAAAAAAGAAAGTAGACAAAAGTTTTTGTAGCTTTTGAAGTAGCTTTTGTGAACCATATGAGGTTTTACTTCCATGCCTTGTTTGGATACCTCTACTGGAAACCCTCCTAATCTGTGTTTACCTTCTTTGGGACTTCACTGATTAGGAACTACATACTAAGAATCTGGGTACTTATCTACATTAGATACTTCACTTAACAGGCCTTACATATCAATTACTTCTACTGTTCAGAGGGCCTTCTTCTACTGTTAAGAAATTTAGATTTCTTTGTTCATTTGGAAGCATCATCAGAAAATCTTGTTTTATGTCTACTTGGAGACTCCTGTGAATAGATCTTTAATACTAATAAGCCCAACAGGACTATATTCCTGCCTCGGAGCCTTCACTGATCAGGACTTAGCAATAAACTTCAAGCTCCTCATGGCTATATTTACCTATTGAAGACTTCACCAAATAGGACTTATATACTAATAACTTTAAGCCCCTCAGGGCTGTACTTTTATGGAGCTTCTCACCCTGTATATCTCAGGGCACACTTTTCTGCTAATGTCTTGCTCCAGGCATAGAATTCTGCAGACCACATGAAGTAGGGTTGATATATGGATGTAACTGTCCAAATTTACTTTCTTTTCTTTCACTTTTTCTTATGAACTTTGTAATTTCTATTCATGGGGACGTCTCCTCCTCTCATCCCCTAACTTTCTCTTCCTACCCCTCCTTAATCCCTTTCTTCTCCAATTGTTTACTCATTCTGTTCAATGTTTATTTCAGACCCTCAGAATTCTCTGGGAAGCCCAGTATGCTCCCTACATCCTGTCCCTAGCCACCATATGGTGCTAGAGACAGGATGTAGGGAGCATACTGGGCTTTTGGTTCATCCCACAGCGCCAGTTCTGCTTTCGAAAAGAGGCCCACTGGGCACTGACATCCTTTCGTAAGGGCTTCGAGTCAAGCAAGCTGGACTTCTCACCCATTTAAAGTTTGAGAATAGGTTGAGGTCGTTTCGGCCCCAAGGCCTCTAATCATTCGCTTTACCAGATAAGACTGATTCCCTCGAGCGCCAGCTATCCTGAGGGAAACTTCAGAGGGAACCAGCTACTGGTTGCTCGATTAGTTCGATGGCTAGGGACAGGATGTAGGGAGCAGTCAAAAGGCATCCACTGCCACTGGCCAAAACACTCCAACACTCACTGACTAAACCTTATACCAACCCACACTTCAACTACACGGCTGGCATTTGGCTTCTGCCAAGTTCAGAAGACAGAGCAGAAAATAGGAGGAGACTCTGAAGACTGCATAAAAAAAAAAAAAAAAAAGTAAAGTGCAGCCATTATCAACCCAGTGCAGGATGGAAGCCTCCTCAACAATTCATGCTGAGGGAAATAGACCATAATCTGCCACGCTGGTCCAATGCGGGTTGGCAGATCGACCGTATTCAGCAGTCAGGGGCTTGAACCCCGGTCTATTCAAAGAACGCATGCTACTGCACTCCCGCTCTGACCACTCGGCTACAGATACACAAAACACAGTACATTTGCCTTTATCATGGCATTTAATGACAGTAATCACAATATGCTACTGCAACAATATCTAGAAAATTAAGCAAATATACTGAGAAATTGCAATTGAAGTTTAACATTGACAAATGCGAAGAATTGCATATGGGTAGTAGTAATCTCACAGTAACATACCAACTGTGTATGTAGTACTACACTCAGAGTAGTAGAAAATGAAAAAAGATCTAGGGATAATTGTGCAGTTATATATGAAGTTCTCTGAGCAGTGCAGACAAGCTGCCAGGACAGCTCATCTGGTTTTGTCAATAATACATACGAATTTTGCTAGTGGGAATAAGGAGGCGATTATCCCATTGTATAAAGCAATGGTCAGGCCACATCTTGAGTACTGCATACAGGTCTGAAGGCCTTGTTTTAGGAAGGATGTAGAGCTGCTGGAATGGGCACAGAGAAAGGCAATGAGATTGGTGAGGGAAACAAAGAGATGCTCTTACCAAGAAAGGCTTCAGTTCTGAAAACTGCAGTGTCTGGTACCTGTGAGATGATCTGATTCTTCCTCTTGCTCAGACCACATACGTGAGGAGACATAAATTCAAACTGAGGAAGGATGGTTGCAGAATAAATGTGCAGAAGTTTTCCTTTTGCCAGTGAGTGGTTTATTGCTGCAACAAACTTCCATCTGTTGTTGTGGAAGTGGATAGCTTGAATAAATTCAAGAAAGAACTAGACAAACCATTGGACAGGATGGACAGGTGAAATGGGAATTTATTTATTTTCTGGCTGATGCTGTATAAACTTGCTTTATTGCATCGTAGAAAACAAAACAGTATTAGTAGTTTCTACTACTAATACTGTTTTGTTTTTTGCAAATAATGACTATCACTATTCCTGCTA
This sequence comes from Mastigoproctus giganteus, assembly GCF_048544385.1. Lineage (NCBI taxonomy): Eukaryota > Metazoa > Arthropoda > Arachnida > Uropygi > Thelyphonidae > Mastigoproctus > Mastigoproctus giganteus. Next base: position 112,257,702 of record NC_143583.1, on the reverse strand, counting down.
TGTGCACTGGGAAATCTCATGCTGCTTGATACAAACAGATTGGTTTTCCTGAACTGAACAATGCAAGGAAACTATTCAAAATGCAATTTCTGTTAAAAAAAAAAAAAAAACTGCTTACTCTTTATCTGTGTTTAAAACTGTTCTGTACTTCTTTACCATTATCTTAAAGGATATAATTAAATTTTTTGAAATTTAACTGTCCTTATATTCTAAAACTAGAATATAAATCAACAAAAAAATCATGTAGCAAACAATTATGTTGAAATTATTTTTAGATTCAAGCAAATCCTTTGTTTGTTTGTTTTGTTATTTTGGAGCATTAGCAACTAAGGCCATATTGCTCTGGGGATATGTGGTGGTCATTCCTTGACCTTTCCGCATCCTCCGTATTTGGTGGTGACGGGCTCGAACCCCAGTCTAATCAAGAAGCATGTGGTACCCACTGTAAGCAAATCCTTTGGATAGATTTAGAACTTTAAAGAAGTATTACAGTTAATAATACTTCCTGAAAGAAATATATACTTCTCACAATACCGACGATACAGCTATGATGATACTGATTCACCAATGAACCTGAATCCACAGTGCAGTGGTAGCCAATCAGGCTTACACATATCCCCTAAAGATATACGAGGTCGTTTCAAAGGGAACAAATAAATATTTTAAAGCACGTTTTCTCAGGCATCACTGATGCAAAAGGTAAAACTGGCTCCTACAATTGGCAGAAACACTTCTAAGTATTTTTAACTGGTATTTTTAACATACTAAGTATTTTTAACATACCAGTTAAGCAATATCTGAATCTAAAAACAAGGGTACGAGGATCCAATTCTTGTCCCTTCTTTCACCATTTTGTCCACTTATTCTGTGGGCACTAAGTTTCACACAATTTTCTTTTTTTCGGGACGCCATCTCCTTGGTATTTATGAGCCAAGTTAAATTTGAGGTAATTGTATTCTCCACTATGAAATTATCAGAGATATAAAATGTCCTATGAGAATATGTTTAAATCCTCTATCTCAGTAATTAATCTCAAATACAGTGCCTGCAGGCATTACATTGTGAGCCCTACCACCAATATATTTCCAGGTGTCTATCAAGGTATCCCTCAAAGGAACATGCCGAATCATTCTGTTGCCTGAGGTTAGATAAGTAATTGCGCATGTGTACAGATGGCTTATAATTGTTTATTAAAAAATTCAATTTCTACTATTAATAAGTGTATGCATTATGTTTTAAGAATATTCATAAATTTAAAACCCACATGACTTCTAAAATACAGCAATATTTATGTATTCTCTCTATCATATAAACTCCTCTGACCTCATGGTCATCCTAGAGTATAAACAGAAAATTTGTTTTTATGGTGGTGCTCACTTTTCTTCTATAAAATGTTGGATGCTCAGTGTAAATAAAAGGTTGAGAACCAATGTTCCACCTATTTACATGCTAAGAATTGTTTTCTCTCTTTGCTTTATTTCAAGGTTGGGTTATAAGGATTACCCACAGGCCTAACCAATATAGCTTTGTAAAAACTGTAATATGGTCTAGTCTCAAGAATCTAGAAACTCAAGTGTGAAGCCCTAAAAGTTTAAGACTGTGCCAGAAGAAAATTATGGAAACCATATTTAAAGAAGTAATACAAGACTGTCTGGAACAGATAAAAAAATATATTTGCATAAGTGTAACTAAAATGCTATTTTAGTTACATTATATAAAGATTTAGTAATCAATCTAAAGAGAATGTAAATTATTTTAAAAAAAAATAATAAATAATAAATAATTAAAAGTCAAGAAAGCATAATTCTTACCATTGTTATAAAATCCTTTGATCTGTACTGGCCCATCATCAAGTTTATAAATGTCAAGTTTCCTCTGAGTAAACTGATACCAGAAACCAGTATCCAAAGCAGAAGAAAATGGGACAAACTGCAGTAGTTCAGGATTAGACATCTTTAACAAAAAAGAAAAAAAAAAAAAAAAAAAAATCTGATATATATACAATTACTATAGTAAGAGTATAATTGTACTCAAAGTGTATAAAGGCATAAAAGTACTCTACAGGCCATAAGGCCAAAAGAACCTATAAAGACTAAGATAGCCTGTGCTGGTCTACATTGCTATACCCTAGAAATAAACATATAATTTATATCCTATTATATAAAATATTCTATTATATAAAATAGAATAAAATAAAATAATGATTATGTAGCTAATTATTGATATTCGAATACATTAAATGGAACTTTTTCGAGGGCCAACCCCATTCAATATATCCCAACAATAATTAGCAAGACTGTTTCTGATTGTTATCTGCCTGTTTAACTAGGTACAAATAATAAACATAAAGGCGTTTTAGAATAAACTTTAAATTTAGCAAAATTTTCAAAATGAAAATTATGGTTGGCACTTTTTTTTCTGTATTATATTCTGTATATTCGTTTCAAAGCTATCTGTCAGGCTAGCTGTTATCTTGCCTGTTTGCTGTTAACTTTTTAAAGTTTAGCATAAAACACCTTTATGTTTATTATTTGGACCTAGTTAAACAGGCAGATAACAATCAGAAACATGCCTTGCTAATTATTGTTGGGATATATTGAATGGGTTGGCCCTCGAAAAAGTTCCATTTAATGTATTCGAATATCAATAATTTGCTACATAATCATTATTTTATTTTATTTTATATAAGATTGCTAATTATACGTTTATTTCTAGGTTATAGCAATGTAGACCAGAACATGCTATGTATATATACACACCAGTTTTAATAAAGATGATTTTATGTTCGCTTTTTTTTTACATACAAGTTAGTGCAATTGCTTTATTTCTGTACATAGCCAACTACTTAAGTAGTTATTAAGTAGTTATAAATTGACATCATTAAGTATATCTCATAGTGTGAATACCTTCACACAAAGAGTTGCCATGATATTGCACTGCCTCGAATAAGTAACGCTTCACCACAGGAGAAGACTACTGTTGCTTATTTTCAACAGATACCATCACCCATATGGCATCGTTTCAGAGCTTATTGGCTCCTCAGTGGGTAGGCGGGTACTCTGGTGTTGCAATGATGACAACCCAGTTGCGAAGTATAACTCCACAATATGAGAGATGTCTGATGGTATGGAGTAATTTAGATTACAGAATAGTTTAGCTAAAGACTCAGGTTACGTAGGGAGTTAACTGATGTTTTTTTTTTTTTTTTGGTAGTTATTGGCGCATCGGCTTCTGTGGCCATAATGCACCTCCCAAGGTTTTTGCAGTACTTTGATCCAAGCCCGAGGTGGGATTCGAACCCGCGACCTTTGGGTTGCTAGGTAGGCACTTTGCCCACCCGGCTAGCCCGGTCGGCAGTTAACTGACGTACAAGTTAGTGCAATTGCATCATTTCTGTACATAGCCAACTATTTAAGTAATTATAAATTGGCATCATTAAGTATATTGCCATGTTTATTTGAGGCAGTGCAATATCATGGCAACTCGTTGTGAAAGTATTCACAATATGAGATATACTTAATGATGCCAATTTATAACTACTTAAGTAGTTGGCTATATACAGAAATGATGCACTTTCACTAACCTGTACATCAGTTAACTCCCTACCTAACTTGAGGCTTTAGCCCTAACTATTTTGTTCGTTTTTTTTTTTTTTGTGAAGAATATAAAATCATTCATTTAGCATAATTATGTTAAATTATTATTAAAATGAAAACTTAATTACTTATGTTAAAATCTGATAAATTTATATTCAGCAGCTATGTGAAACTTGGCTGACATATTTCTTCTACGTGGTTTCTTTTTAAAATCATTTTATGAGTCCAAAAATGTCAGTGAAGAAATTAATTGAGTTGCACACATCAGAAAAGCGAGTACACACAGTCTTCTTGATTCATGCCATCTATACCTTATTTACCATGACTTGAGCAAGTATCAAAATAATGCAGTCATCTCTGCTGGAAGATGAGTAAAGCTTCAGAAGGGCAAATTGGCAGAAACAGGCTCAAGAAACTACTCATGAACTCTGGAAACAATCTGAATAACATCACATTCCAAGAAAATGAATGTACATACTTGGTGATTATCTTTTTCATAAAGATATGCACTATCAGAATAGCTTTCACTATTATAACAAAGTGTCATCTTTCAAAGGGCAACCAAACTGAACCAAATCAAATCTAACCTCACCAAACAAGATTTAGATCCAGTTAGAAAAACTAGCAACTAAAAATATTCACAGTGATTTTAATGATAACTTCTTAAAAATAAAATATTCTTAAGGATAAACACAATAAATAACTTAATGTGTTTTCAAATATTAACCTAACCAAATCTTTAATTGGTGAAAGTAAAATGGAAGGAATAAGTTTACATCCACTGTTGTAGAAGTGGATAGTTTGAATAAATTCAAGGAAGAATTAGACAAACTATGGATGGGGATGGATAAGTGAAATTATTTTGATTTTTTTTTTTGGCTGATGCTGTATAAGTTTGCTTTCTTGTATCATTAGCCAATACTAATATGATTCACATTAATACAAGACTAAACAAAAAATGACAACTGACAGGTAACAGCATTTTCAGACAAAGTTTTCTTGAAGAGTAACAGACCGTCCAGAATACGGAAGGATATTTTTGACTCCATTACTCTTATAGACCAATAACTTAGAAATTATAGAACAATTAGATTGTTATCCCACATCTACAAGTTGTTCACAAGGGTCATTACTAACAGATTAGAAAGAATACTTGATGAGAATCAACCAAAAGAGCAAGCACCATTATGCCTGGCATTTGCAGATTATGAAAAGGCATTTGACTCCAATACAGCATAAGGCAATATTTCGAGCACTGGAAAGACAAGGCATAAATATCCCATATATTATGATTTTGAAGAAAATATATGAGAACGCTACCTCCTTTATTAGACTAGACAAAGACAGTAGCAAATTTAAAACTGAGAAAGGAGTTCGACAAGGAGACTATCTCCGAAGTTGTTTACTGCTGCCCTTCAGAAAGCTTTCAGAAGATCAGACTGGTTGCAGAAAGGAGTCAATGTGAATGGAGAGTACCTAAACCATTTATGATTTGCAGATGACATTGTGATCATAAGCCATGATCCCAAAAAATTAGAGGAAAATCTTAATCAGTTATGCGGAGTTAGTAAGGATTTCAAACTAAAGATGAATATGGCTAAAACAAAATTAATGATGAACAAATATGCCACAGAAAGGAATATAATCATTGAAGGAGCAGTAATTGAAAAGGTGGATTTATATACTTATCTAGGACAAGTCATTAGCTGTAATAATGATAAATGGCTGGAAGTCAAGAGAAGAATAAATGTTGGATGGATAGCATTCAGAAAATATAGTCACATACTGAGGAGCAATATCCCAATTTGTCTGAAACATAAAATAATGAACCAATGTATACTCCCCACCATGATTTATGGAAGTGAAACTTGGGTACTCACCAAAAGAATGGAAGAGAAGCTGAGAACTACACAGCAAAGAATGGAACGAGTTATTTTAGGAATCAGACTATTAGATAAGAAGAGAAACACATGGATTAGGCAGCAAACTCAAGTAAAGGACATTCTTATCAAAACTAAAGAACTAAAATGGTCTTGGGCAGGACACATAGCTCGAAGACATGATGACAGATGGATTAAAAAAAAACAACAGAATGGTATCCAAGAGGAGCTAGAAGAAGACCTGGAAGACCACGATGGCAGCTCTTGGGTAGTAAGTGGATGGCCATTGCACAAGACAGAAGGAACTGGAAAGGCCTTCATCCTGCAGTGGATTGAAAATGGCTGATGGTGACAACCCTAAGATAGCCATGATACTGTTAGATTTGCACAGCTATTTAACAAGATTAATATAAGAAGTATTCATCAAATAACTACAAAATTACTAATACAAATCTGATTAAATATAATATTTTAATTACTTGACTAATACAACATAACAAATTAACAAAAGAAATTTGACACTTGAAAATATGAATTTATCTAAACAGCATTAGCAGGGCATATGATGCAAGAAAACAAGCTTATATAGCATCAGCCAAAAAAAAAAAAAAAAAAAAACCCTTCCCATTTCACTTCAAATGTTTGTCTAGTTCTGCCTTAAACTTATTTATTTGACCCGAGGGGCTCACATCTGGTATGAGCTTGGCACACCCAGGGTCCTGAGCTAGATATTATCATTCTTCTATTTCTTGGTGATTCCCTTTTGTTCTCTTTCTCTCAGGGTAATTCAAAATTTTTTTTTTTTTTTTTTTTGGCTGGTGCAGCATAAGCCTCAGGCTTCCCTGCACAATAGGGCTAATAATAATCATTTACAACAGATAGTAGTTTGTTCCAACTATCAACCACCCACTGGCTAAAGACGAATTTCTGCACATCTATTCTACAACTGTCTTTCTAAATTTGAATTTATGTCCCCTCAGGTGAGCAAGAATTCCATTAGCACTGAGCTTGCTCAATCCATTGAAGGCCTTATACACCTCAATTAGATCACCTCACAGGTGCCTTACAGTATTAAGCCTTTCTTGGTAACACCAACCCTTTGTTTCCCCTCACCAATCTCGCTGCCCTTCTCTGTACTCGTTCCAGCAGCTCTACATCTTTCCTAAAATGAAGCCTCCAGACCTGTATACAGTACTCAAGGTGTGGCCTGACCATTGCCTTATACAAGGGGACAATCACATCCTTATCCTTGCTAGCAAAATTTCTATATATCATTGACATTGAGCTACTCTTGCAGCCTTTTTGCACTGCTCAGAAAGCTTCATATCTGACTGCATAATTACCCGCAGGACCTTTTCATTCCCCACTACCCTGAGTGTAGTACCACCCAGTTGATATGTTACTCTGGGGTTACTGCTACCCATATGCAGTACTTTACATTTGTCAATGTTAAACTTCAGTTGCCACCTCTCAGCCCATCTGCTCAACTTTTCCAGATCCTGTTGCAGTAGTGTACTATCATTACTGTCATTAACAACCCTGCCAACTTTCGTATTGTCTGCAAACTTAGACATTAACCCTGATACACCCTCATCAATATCACTGACAAATACCAAAAACAACAATGGGCCCAACACGGAACCCTGGCGGAACTTCCCTAATAACATTAGTCCATGAACAGCAGTGTCCATTGATAACCACTCTGTCTTCTCCCACTCAACCATCCTTTTATCTATTGTAGCAACTTGCCCTTAATGCCATACTGCTGCAATTTGTACAATAGTCTTTCATGTGCGACAGTATCAAAAGCTTTCTTAAATCCAAGTATATGATATCAAAATTATTCTTTCCATCCAATTCCTTTGTGACCACATCAATAGCATTAGTGAGGCATTTGATGCAAGAAAGCCAGCTTATACAGGATCAGCCAAAAAAAAAAAAAAAAAAAACCTTCCCATTTCACCCATCCGGTCACTCCAAACGTTTGTCTAGTTCAGCCTTAAATTTATTTAAGCTATCAACTTCCACAAGAGATGGAAGTCTGTTCCAGGAATCAACTATCCGCTGGCTAAAGGCAAACTTCCGCACATCTAATGAACAACTGTCTTTCCTCAATTGAATCTATCCTCCCCTCAGGTTTTTAATCTGAGAAGTATCCTGCCAGCACTAAGTCTGCTCAAACCATTCAAGGCCTAATACACCTCAATCAGATCACCTCGCACAGTAGTGTAGGAATGCCTTGGCACTTTCAGTGCCAAGGGCACCAGTATCAGAAGGGTGCCACTGACAGGACATATCAGTTCTGTGCCAAGCTATTTCAACACCCAAGGCTAGCTGACGAAATGGCACCCCTAGATGATGTCGCATCAGGATGAGAGCAGAGGGTGAGGTGAAAATTAATTTTTACCAAATGGTGTGTTAACAGATAGCAATTCAAGTCTGTATGCATCCATAAATCTGAGTACGTACTGAATAGCAGCATTTTGTCTGTGCTGGTAGCACAGTAGTATCATCACCATCCTCCCCAAACTGGGTGGAAAAGGCCCGGGTTCAAATCGCATCGATAACGCGAGAAACTTTAGTGGGCTTTTTTCACTCCGTGGCTGAGTTAGTCGGTGTCAGGTGTAAATAGCAAGGTTTTTTTTGTCCAGCAAACAGACAAATTGACCAGAGAGCACATGCAATTTAGTCAAAATAAATATATGGGTAGATGTAATCATTTATAGGAGACCCTAATATCATAATTTGTTTTGTTTTTTTTTTTGTATAGCAGCATTTGCCGTCCAGAACGTAGCTTTGAAGGGACCATTCAGGCGATTGCTTCATCGGTGCATGCATAGCAGTTCGTAATTGATGCATTGTGTCTGTGCGTGTAGCACAGTGGTATCTTCACCATCCTCCCCACACTGGATGGAAAGGGCCTGGATTCCAATCCTATAGATGATGTGAGGAACTTTAATGGGCTTTTTTCACTCTGTGACTGAGTTAGTCAGTCTCAGGCGTAGAAAGCAAGGTTCCCCCCCAGAAACCGGGGTTTTTGGGGTTTTTTCGTCCAGAAAAACAGGCAAATTGACCAGAGAACACACGCAATTTACAGACACAAATACAGGTTTATGTAAGAAATTACGGGTGACCTTAATATAACAATTTGAATTTAAATTCACATATAGTGTTTTGTGCTTAAAAACTGGTTATCATGAATATTGTGATTTATAATTTAAATAAAACAACAAAAGCCCAACCAACCAGAGCCTACTGTCTAAATGTGGAATACGCCTTGATCTGCCCATTGGCTATGGATACATAGAAAGTAGTTGACCAGCTCGACTTCCTGGGGTGTTGGAGAGGTGGTTGGATAGGTTTTATGGGTACCACTAAGTTGCAGCACTATTATTTAGCCGAGTGGGCAGGAGCGGGAGTGCAGTAGCACACGCTCCTTGAGTAGACCGGGGTTCAAGCCCCTGACTGCTGAATACGGTCGATCTGCCAACCCGCACTGGACCAGCGTGGCAGATTATGGTCCATTTCCCTCAACATGAATTGTTGAGGAGGCTTCCATCCTGCAGTGGGTTGATAATGGCTGCACTTTACTTTTTTTTTTATCTAAATTGAAGACCAGCGGTGCAAACAATGCTACCCAGTTAAGTCTCTTATATTCGTTGTATGGAAAATTTTCTTCATTCTACGGATACTATTTTAAATGTAATAACCAAGGGAAATTAAAAAAAAATTCACTAAATAGAAAAATTTGCTAGAAAGAAGTTCATTAAACAGAGGTTCGACTGTGCTTATTATTATTTATTATAATTTTACCAATTATTGAAAAAAGGCACGTAGTCATGAATTTGCCAAGGGCACCAAAAACCTAGCCACGCCTCTGACCTCGCAGGTACCTAGTATCCAGATGCTACAACTTGAAGAACTTAAGCCTTTCTTCGTGAGGGCACCCCTTTGTTCTTCTCACCAATCTTGTTGTCCTTCTCTGTACTTGTTCTAGCAACTCTACATCCTTCCTAAAATGAGGCCTCCAGACCTGTACACAGTACTTAAGATGTGGCCTAACCATTGCCTTATACAAAGGGATAATCACCTCCTTGTCCCTGATGGCAAAATTCCTACATATCATTGACAAAACTCCATGACCTGCTCCGGCAGCCTGTCTGCACTGCTCAGAGAACTTCATATCTGACTGTTGGATAGGTTACCCCCAGGTCTTTTTCATTCTCCGACTCTCTGAGTGTAGTACCACAGCTGGTACGTTTCTCTTGGGTTACTGCTACCTATATGCAGTACTTTTCATTTGTCAATGCAAAGTAATAAACTTCATTTGCCACTTCTCAGCCCATTGGAAACCTAATGAGATGAATGCTTGAAGAAAAGTAAGGCAAAAAATTATGCTTTGCTTTTATTCCTACAGGTCAAAGTCGAGGATTATTTGCTATTAGAATGCGAATATTTTCACAGACTGTTTTCATCTATGCTGGGACAGTGGCGGATTCAGAAAAAAATGACAGAGGAGGCACCATTTTGTGCACAAACAAGGCACAAAATAATGCACAGAACAAAACAAATGACACTCAAACAATGTAACTTGCAGACACAGGCATACAGCTACAGTCTTGAATTACTTTGAAGTAAACATTATGCACGAAAAAACTGCGTGATGCCTCGAACTAGAATGCGATCACATCAGCATTAGTGTTGCCAACTGTAGTCAGTTAAAAAAAAAACAGCTGAGCCACAATTCTAAAATGCTATGTTAACAATGAAAAAAAATTTTTTTTTTTTGTAGCTAAAGGGAATTTAAACAATTGGTGTATATTCTTAAATGTGTTTGTTCATTTAATTTATTTATCAAAGTTCAATCCATTCATCCAGCTCGTGAGGGTCACTCACGAGCTGGATTTAGGGAATAATTTCGACATTGTTTATTTAGATTTCAGCAAAGCTTTTGATTCAGTCCCACATGAGCGATTGCTTTATAAGCTGGAACAGGTTGGAATCACTGGGAAAATCCTTAGATGGATAGAAGGGTGGCTTCAGGGAAGGAGGCAGAGGGTTGTGATAAATGGCTATTCCTCAGATTGGGTTGATGTAAGAAGTGGGGTTCCCCAAGGATCAGTATTAGGGCCACTGTTGTTTTTAATTTTTATAAACGACATTGATGAAGGGATAGAGGGCGTGATGTCTAAATTTGCAGATGATGTTAAAATTGGTAGAGTAGTTAATGATCACTGTCAAGCTGAGCTTCTTCAGAGAGACCTAGATAGACTTCAGGAATGGTCAGAAAAATGGCAGCTGTGCTTTAATCCAACAAAGTGTAAGGTATTACACCTGGGAAACAGTAATCCCAAAAAAAACTTATTCACTTGGTGGAGTTCAACTAAACCCAGTACTGGAGGAAAGGGACTTGGGTGTTACGATACGGTCAGACATGAAATTCTCTGAGCATTGTAAACAGGTTGCAAGGAAGGCCCATGGTGTCCTATCGATGATCTATCGAACTTTTGCAAGTGAGATAGGGACTTGATAATCCCATTATATAAGGCTTATGTTAGACCACACTTGGAATACTGTGTTCAAGTATGGAGACCGCACCTAAAGAAAGACATCGAGTTTCTTGAAAGGGTGCAAAGAAGGGTAACTCGCCTGGTGAGATCGGCAAAAGGGCGTCCTTATGAAGAAAGACTTTGAATATGTAGGTTGCAGAGTTTGGAAACTAGACACCTTAGAGGAGATTTGATTGAGGTGTTTAAGGATCTGAGAGGCATCAGTAAAATGAATGAAGACAAAATTTTCAAGATTATAAATGATGCTAGAACTAGGGGACATAAATTCAAGTTACGGGGGGAAATGTTTAGATTGGACTGCAGGAAGTTTTATTTTAGCCAGCGAGTTATAAATTACTGGAATAAGTTGCCTTCATGGGTGGTAGAGGCCAACAGTTTGGGGAAATTCAAAGGTCATCTGGATAGTACTTTCGGGTAAGGGAAGCGCATAGGATGATAGGTTTAATTTCCTTTTTATTTATTTTTTATTTTATTTTATTTATTAATTATTATTATTTAGTTATTTATTTATTTTTTTTTTTTTTGTTTTTATCATTGTTTTGTTCGGATTTTTTTTTTTTTTTTTTTTTGGCTGGTGCAGCATAAGCCATAGGCTTTCTTGCACCATGCGGCCGTTACTAATACTAATACTAACATTGAATTATGTATTTTTCTGTATGAAAAATAAACCCCAGAGGCTCGCATCTGGTGAGTATGGGCTTGGCACATCCAGGGTCCTGAGCCGGATATCATCATCATTCTCTTTCTTGGTGATTCCCTTCTTCTCTCCCCCCCATCAGGGTAACTCAATTTTTTTTTTTTTTTTTGGCTGGTGCAGCATAAGCTTTGGGCTTCAATTCCATAAAAAATAAATTGTTTATTTAATGTATTTTTTCATTGAATTCACTCTTTTTCAATTGAATCTTTCTTAAAAATATCAAAATCGAATTTCTGCATAATTACATAGCTTAGTTACAACCACAGGTTGTTACCGCAAAGCAAAAGGGTTTAATTTTTCTGTACAAAGAAAAATAAATTGGGATTGATATAGCTAAATAATTATGCTATATTTAATTATATACTGCTATATAATAATGCTGCATTATTTTACGTGCTATATTTTATGGATGCAAACACATTTAATTAAAAAATAAGACAATGGGGAAGTTTTCACATACACAGGCCTGTGGATGCAGATACCAGCCTGCAAGGAAAAATAATTGCCCACCCCTGCTCTAGATCACAAATTCCAGATTCAGGACCTGATGGCATTTGTTCAAGAACAACTTGTGGAGGTGGTATTGACCTTACATGACATAATTGGCCTTACAGTTGAATTAATGCTGTTGGGGTACACAATGCTCTGCTTGTTCTTCATGTTAATAGAATAAGAGTTGCTGTCATTAATATGATCAAGAGGATCATATTGATGACAGAAGCTGATATTTGCCATTCCCTCCACACCATGGGAATGGCAAATATCATAGCTTCCTTTTTACATTTCCACAACTGTAAGCCACATATATAGTATAAAATAAATACAAAAAAAGTTTTACAGTTATTATTATTATTAGCCATATGGTACAAGGAAGCCTGATGCTTATGCACCTGCCAAAACAAAAAAAATTACCGAGCTACCTTGAGAGAGAGAGAGAGAGAGAAGTGGAAAGGAATCACAAAGGAAGAGAAGAATGATGATATCCAGCTCAGGACCCTGGGTTTGCCAAGCCCATACTCACCAGATGTGAGCCCCTGGAATTATCCAAACTTTTACCTAAAAGATAGGTAAAATTGGTTTGGATTTTTAAAATTAGCACTAATAGTATATGCAGCTCAGAGACTTTGGCTCTTTGCCGAGGGACTGCAGTTCGGACAATACCACTTTTTTCACTTATATCATTCTTCATCAGAAAAAGGGATCCAACTAGCAGATGGGTTCCAAAACTTTTAAGAGCTCAAAGATTACCTGTCAGTGTTTACTGTGCATTCTCAGTAGTTTGCTTTTAACGTTTATGCTTTATCCAACTACTGAGCGGTGATTTAAGGAGGAAACGTGGATATATGCAAGAGAAATGTTGTACTAATTCCTGTGCTTTAAAAAAAAAGTTATATGCTAAAAATTATATTAAACAAAATTAACACTGGGCACATTTCACATAATATACAAAATCAATTTTTAATCTCGGAATGTACTGCATCCCGGTTTAGACTTTTTGTTCTGCTTTTTACTGTCACTCAGCTAGTAATTCAACGTATTATGAACAAGACGGGTGCTGCTTTACACTCAGAAAAAAAAACGCTTTTCCCTTAGGGCTCCTATTCGCTACTTTTCCCATTTTTTTAAAAGTTTTTATTTTTTAATTGATTTACTATTTTCCTCCACTTAATTAACAAAGCACAAAAAAAATGGTAAGACGCGCCTCATATAAAAAAGGTCGAAGCTAAGTACACATTTAAAATATTAGAAAGCTGTAGATAGTTGCTTTATTTAATTAATGCTAACAAAATCTTTGTGTAGTGTGACATCAATTAACAATAAATAGCAATTAATTTACCTTTCTCCTATTATTCTGCAAAATTTGTTCTTCTTCATTTATTTAGCAAAGGAGAGACAATTTTTCTTATTGCATCATGGTTTCGCCCCACACGTGACATAATATTAAATGTTAAAAAGCGCCTCACCAAGGTCTTTTGTACAAATCAAGACCTGTAAATTTAAGATCGTCGGTAAGTTCTTAAAACAAACAAGGGCCAACCCTACATACACTGATCGACAAAATTAACAGAACACGTAGAAGTAGCGTAGAATAACGATGAAATGAGGAGACAGCGAGAAACTTCGGAAAGGTATAATGGAAGTTATAACGGTTGTATAAGAATTATCAAAAAAGGTCACATTACAGAAGTCTTTACAAGATGCTCGAAGATATGGTCACATGACATCAGTACGGCGTATGATCCCTCCAACGGCTAAACAGGTCTGGCAGCGGTGAACCATGCTCAACATAAGGGTGTCTATAAGATTCTGTAGCAACAAATCCCATTCTTCCACCACCGCATACATTAGCTCACCAAGTAACCGAGGAGTTGGCCGTCGCAGTGCGATGCGACGTTCAAGGGCGTCTCACACATGTTCGATCGGATTTAAGTATGGTGATCGTGCAGGCTACGGCAGTCGTTGGATCTCTTCAGTTTTAATATATTTCTTCACCACTTGAGCTCTATATGCAGTGGCGTTGTCTTGCATGAAAGAAAATCTAGGCTAACCACACTCTTAAAAAAAAAAAAAAAAAAAGTCGCACTTAAAGTTAGAGGATCTATTCTGCGCACTTACGGTACCCGTGTCAAAAACATGAGGAGGGGTGCGGCCGTTTATCCTTCCGCCCCACACGAGATGTGGGATCACCGTCTCCACTGTAAGCGTCGCTTTCTCTGATGTTAGAGAGATGGTACCGCATTCCTTATTGTGTTCAAATGAAATAACGTCTAAAATCTTTTTGTAGACTAAAATGGGACTCAGAGAACAGAACTTCAGGGTTCACACCTGGTGATTATGGGTTTGGCAAACCCAGGGTCCTGAGCTGGATGTCATCATTCTTCTCTTTCTTGGTGATTCCTTTCTACTTCTCTGGGTAACTCAGGAATCTCAGGCTTCCTTGTACCATATGGCTAATAATAATAACTGTACTCCATATGTCAGGGCTCCAAGTCACATAAATAAATAAATAAATTTTCTGTTTATACTCAGGGACGACCAAACGATCAGAGGAGTTTTCAAGATACACAGAATACAAGAAACAGCACCGTATTCAGCAGTCACGGGCTTGAACCCCGGTCACTCAAGGCACGTGTACTTATGCACCCGCGCGCCTAACCACTAGGCTACGGCGGCCTCTACATGTTCATGGCACTAGTTTCGACGAGCTCTGCTGTGGTTTGGGGTTAATGGGATACAATTACTGGTTTCCTTGCATAGAGTCCACTGGAATTTTACCTTTTCAATACAGTCCAGTTGGAAATATTTTCAGCTGTGGGCGCAGAAACAACCACAAGAGACAGTTGATGACAGGAATTGTAAGGTTCCGTCCTGGTGTTAGAGCCAGATAGCGGTCTGTTCTGGTTGACATGTCCCTCGGACGACCTTGGTCAGCTCTTCTTATAATGGTTAACGTCTCCTGAAACTGCTTCAATAAAACTATTATATTAAGTCACCTGAAAAGTAACTTTCAACTGCCCATGTATGTTGAAAAAATTTGCATTATAGAAGGAAGGACAGCCTATTGGCGACCCAAATCCGCACTCTCTCAATCGGATCTTTCTTCCCAAACTCCTGGGGAGGAGGGGAGGAGAGGCAAGCCTCTCCTCCCCTCCCCAATTTTTCTCACTCTGGTGGGGAACGCGCCTGCCTCACTGCCTGCAGGGACCATCTACTCTATCGATCCCTTATTTACAATTCCCCCCCCCCCCATTTTCATCCCCTTCAAACTTTTTCTTCCACAGCGTTTAGCCTTACACGTCAAAAATTAAAAAAGCATAACAAAATTCTTGCCAAAACCTATTTGGCATTTAAAACTCACTTTTTTTACTGTATAGCCCACATCGCATACTAACTTGTTAAGTATCACTAATTCCAACCGCGATCCCTTTTTTTTTTTTTTTTTTTTCTGTCTTAGCCACTGAAATCTCAGGAAAGTAAGTAGGACCCACCAGAATACAAATATTGGTAACACCCGGGCGCCCAACCCGTGGCTGGTATTGGTAACGTCGGGTCTCGCTAAGGGCCCGGCGACTAACAGGCTGGACAAACAATGGGCACAGCATACTACATAGTACACACCCACACACATTTAAATTCTTGGCTTGTCCGATACATGGAGATGGGAGAAATCCCAGGAGCAGTCAAACCTTCAACATACCTAACACATAATACCCATGTGTATTGTGTCTTTAAATTGCGTGTGTTCTCTGGTCGATTTTCCTACTTTGCCGGAAGAAACACCCCAGTTTTTCGCGGAAAAACCTTGTTATCCACGCCTGAGACCGACTAACTCAGCCACGGAGTGAAAAAAAAAAAAAAACATAAAGTTCCGGGTTCGAATCCCGTCATCCACGGGATTCGAACTCGAGCCTTTTCCACCAGGTGTGGGGAGGATGGTGACGATACTACTGTGCTACCCGCGCAGACAAACTTTTTCCATAGTGACATAGTGTTTTTTGAAAAGCAGCACCGGTGCTTTCGCCCAACTCTGCATTTGGATCTCTTGTGAAGTAAGACAGTACTGTCAAGGCTAGATAGCATATGTTAGTGTATGTTCATGTTTGCTTAGTGTGGTTCATTTGGCCGCTTAGCCTAGAGTCTGTGGAGCACCACAGACTGCTAGTTACCGTCACTGGCACTGGGAGCCGGACCAGGTAAATAGGAAGAGAAACTTTTCCCATAGTACCGAGGCGACACTGCGTGACAAATTAAGCTAACTTGCCACCTCCGCCTGCGACTGTCCGGCTTCAAGTCATCCAACGGCCATAACAAAGAATCGTTTAAACGACGATGAATTGCCATCCTGAATACAGGAGATGTAGCATGAATAACTTACATAATTAGCATTTGTAGAGGCATATGATGCAAGAAAGCCAGCTTATACAGCATCAGCCAAAAATAATGTGCGGCTCTGTAAGGTGGGAGATCGATTTCTATTGGACACTAGGAACTTGCATGCCAGGCTGCCTGTTATATCAAATATTCGCCTTAAGCAACACTGTTCACAATAAAATATCCACGAAAAATATTTTGTTCTTTTAATTTTGTCGATCAGTGTATGTTGGCATCCCTAAGCAATTTCCAATTGAAGGCACTCTAATTTCCCCATCAGGCTGCTATTAATAAGCGGTCTCGATTCAGTGCTGACTTCATGAAATTGCCATCAGTCTTGAAGGAAAAACAGTATTTGCTTTTATAAAATATAGCGGCTAGCCGGGTGGGTAAAGTGCCTGCCTGGCAACCTAAAGGTCGCAGGTTCGAATCCCGCCTCGGGCTTGGATCACAGTAGAAAATGCAAAATCCTCGATAGGTGCAATATGGTCACAGAAACCGATGCGCCAACCAAAAAAATATAGCCGTAGCAATTATTTTTTAAAACACTGGCAGCCATTCAACAACACCAAACGTTTACCTTTTTCATCGTTACGGCAGCCATTACAATGTTGTTCACGCAATAATACAGCCTCACATTTTCGACTACCACTTTTCATACTTTTACACTCGAATTCAGGGTTCAACTGAATTAGTGTTCTCAAATGAATATCTCTGACTGCAAACAGCACCATTGGATCGTGGCCTGCGCACAAACACTAAAACACAGGAAATAGTTTATTTAAAAAAAAAAAAGAAATAGCGATGTAACCTGATGACGAATCAAATTTTCATTATGAGACGACACCCTCCAACTCGGTCACTCACAATGACGGATTTATTAAGGTCACGTGGTATAACTGTTCCAGGGTTCCAAGATCGTGGCCGTTCAGGAACAACTAAATTGTTCTTGGTTTAGGAGTGTTTTCAACATTATCTTCAGAGCTTCTATCCCTTGTAGTGGAGGTTGATAGCCTAAATAAGTTTAAGGCTCAGCTGGACAGGTATTTTGAACGAACAGAGGGGTGAAGTGGAAGTGGGTTTTTTTTTTTTTTTTTGGCTGATGCTGCATAAGCTTGCTTTCTTGCATCAAATGCCTCTACTAATGCTAATGCTAATATGTGAGACTAGGCCTAGACTATCTAAATCAGTCATTGGTCACACATACCCCAGGGGCTCACATCTGGTGAGTATGGGCTTGGCACATCCAGGATCTGAGCTGGATATCATCATTCTTCTGTTTCTTGGTGATTCCTTTCTACTTTCTACTTCTCTCTCTCTCTCTCTCTCTCTCTCTCTTTCTCTCTCTCTCTCTCAGGGTAACTCGGGAATTTTGTTTGTTTTGGATGATGCAGCATAAGCCTCAGGAGTCCTTGCACCATATGGCTGCTAATAATAATAATAATAATACAGCACCACTCCACCAGGAAGATAGAAAAGTGTTACACCCCACTGAACCTAAGCGAGGAACGCTCTCCCGCCCAGACGGTACAAGAAACAAAGTTAGAAAGACTGGCAAAAAAGACACTCCATGGCAGACACTACAATGACCTCCATCAAGATCACATCGATAACACTGCTTCCAATGCATGGCTCACAAGCGCATCGCTCTTCCCCGTGACTGAAGGATTCATGCTGGCCATCCAAGACCAGGTAATCAACACCAGAAACTGTAGAAAATACATCGCAAAGGAGCCTTGAATATCAGATGACACATGTCGACGATGCCACCTGGCCTCAGAAACGATCCAACACATTACCGCGGGATGCAAGGTGATCACCCGGACTGAGTACACTCATAGACATGACCAGGAAGCCAGGATAATACATCAAAAGCTAGCGAGGAAATAGCAGTTGACCAAAGAAAGTGTACCATTCTACAAGTAGGAAGCCCAGGCAGTACCAGAGACCCGAAACTACAAGCTGTACTGGGACCGCGCCATAATAACGAATAAGACCATCCCGCACAACAGACCGGACATTACCTTTGTGGACAAGATGGAAAAGGCTACCTACCTGATTGACATAGCGGTGCCTAACACTAGCAATGTCCAGAAAACCCATGAAGAAAAAATTAGGAAGTACACGAACCTGAGACATGAGGTCAAGGAGATGTGGCATATGCAAGAAGTATCACCCATCCCGATCATCGTGTCAACCACCGGTATGGTACCAAAGACTGCATAGCAGCCTAGCAGCAATAGGTCTCCCAGAGAAAACCTACAAGGAACTCCAGAAAGTCACAATCCTGAACACCTGTAGGATAGTCAGAAAGTTCCTTGACTAACAGTAACACCAGACATTACAATCACCCTGTGTATTTGGTAGCAGTACCCGTCACTGAGTGGAATCCCCCAATCAGGTATAAATAATATAAGAGCTAATAATAATAATATTTGGTCCACCGTAAATAGGCCAACTCCGCGCCAGTTGAACGGTGGTTATAATCACCGTCTTCCCCAAACAGGTGGAAAAGACGCAGGTCTTTTCCACCTTTCGACTCCAGTCAATGACAAGAAGAATTTTTATGGGGTTTTTTTTCACCCCGTGGCCGACATGGACATATTTTACCTATAATCATATGTGTTTAGTTCTCGAGTAGTCCTAATATCACAGGTTTTTTTTTTTTTTTTTTTTTTACCTGGACCAAGGTTGATATAGGTAAAAAGGAATGTGCTTAGAGTATCAAATTTTGAAGACACTACACTAAATCAGTCGAACGTTTTCCATCCTCTTGTTTAAAAGACCTGAAAGTGGTAGCAGTTTCAGGTTGTTTAAGTGAAGTGTTGGAGGTATAACACTTCACTGAATTTTGGAATAAAAAATAATTTACTAAAAAAGTATTTCGGAAGTTATACCCTAAGTAAAAACTAAGCGGGACGAATTTAATATTAGTAATGGTAAATGATGCAAGAAAACAAGCATATACAGCATCATCCATAAAAAAAAAAACTTCCAATATCATTGGTCTATTCCATCTAATAGTTTCTTCACTTCTTCCTTGATTTTATTTAAACTATCAACCTAAAGAAAACAGATAGGAATTTGTTCCAACAATCTAACACCATGTTATCCTCAAAGAGTCTGGAGGCAACAGATGATTTTTTAAATAGAAACTGCTTCGCAATTATATTCCACCATGGAAGTTTTGGCTGTTTGAAACAATCTATGGAAAAATATGTACATTGAAGAGGACACATCAAGTGCGGTGTTTGCTAGAAAGCACTACAATAGCGCTACTTCTCAAATTAGTTCATTAAATAGGAACAGAGAGCATCAAGAGAAAAGCAGTGTTGGTGCTGAAAAAGCAAAGCACAGAAATAAAAGGACTGGAGGCAAGCTATGTGGTCTGATGAGTCGCCATTGCACTTTTCAGGACTGATGGAAGATAGCACATATTGTGTACACTACTGTACAAAACTTAAGGACCAACTCTACAGAAGGCCGCCATAGCCTAGTGGTCAGGCGTGCGGGTGCATAAGTACACGTGCTTTGAGTGACCGGGGGTTCAAACCCGTGACTGCTGAATACGGTGCTGTTTCTTGTATTCTGTCTATCTTGTGAACTCCTCTGACCGTTTGGTCGTCCCGGAGAATAAACAGAAAATTTATTTATTTATTATTATTTCTAAAGGTTAGAACCAAAAAATCGAACGAAACAGCCGGTAGCGATTTGCATAACTGTGGCTGTTCAGTAGAAACCTGGTGCACAAAAGACCTGGGAGTAATTGTGCAGTCAGATATTAATTTTTCTCAGAAATGCAGACAGGCTGCCAGAGCAGGTCATGGGGTTTTGTCAATGATATACACGGATTTTGCTAGCAGGGAAAAGGAGGTGATTGTCCCTCTATATAAGGCAATGGTTAGGCACGCCTTGAGTACTTGCATAAAAGTCTGGAGGCCTCATTTTAGAAAGGATGTAGATTTGCTTGAGCATGTACAGAGAAGCGAAACAAAATTGGTGAGGGGAATAAAGGGATTCTCTTACAAAGAGAGGTTTAAGTTCTTCAAACTGCAGCGGCTGGAGACTAGACACCTGCGAGGTGATCTGATTGAGGTGTATAAGGCCTTGAATGGGTTGAGCACGCTGAATTCTGATGGGATTCTTCGACTTTTCCAGATTATGAACCTAAGGGGGCATAAATTCAAATTGAGGAAAGACAGCTGTAGAATAGATGTGCGGAAATTCGCCTTTAGACAGCGGGTGGTTAATTGCTGGAACAAATTTCCATCTCTCGTTGTGGAAGTTGATAGGTTAAATTAATTTAAGGAGGAACTGGAAACATTTAGAGGGAACAGTTGTGTGAATTTTTTTTTGGTTGATGGTACATAAGCTCATACGCTTGATTTCTTGCATCGCATGCCACGGTTACTATAACTATTACATGCAAAAATTTGAATTGCGATGAGAGCACTCACATAAACAGATAAAAGCAGCAGTTCAGCGGTTATGTGCAAATTACCGAATAGTGAGCACGATTGTTACAGACCTTCGATTGGTTTCATACATTGCTACAGACAACGAAATGGCCAGTAGACAACATCTGGTGGGCGCCGCCGTAGTCAGGTGGGAAGGAGCAGCAGTGCGTAGCACACGCTTCTTGATTAGACCGGGGTTCGAGTCCATCACCACCAAATACGGAGGATGCGGAAAGGTCAAGGGAATGACCACCGCATATATTCCCGGAGCAATATGGCCTTAGTTACTAATGCTCCTAAAAACCAAATAACAACAAACAATATCTGGATGACTTTACCTGGGGTCGAATAATTGGGAAGCTCGAGGAGGACAAAGTGAGAGAAGTGTGGCTGCAGAGTTCGGTATCGCCCATAGCATCGTCTCTCTTGCGTGGTTGGCTTTCAGAATGACAGGTACAGTTGTTCGAAGGAACAATGGTGGTCGTCCCCGAAAAACAACGCCTAATGATGACCGCTTTATACTGCTACAGGTCAAAAGTGACCAACACCAGACAGCAGGATCCATTGCAAAACAGTTGCACAGGACGCAGAATATTGCGGTTTACACTGGCCAGGCGACTCCACATACCCGATAGCCAATATTCTGTGTCCTTTTAACACCTGCCAATCAGAGACAGCGTTTACAGTGGTGAATCGAAAAGAAGGACTGGACAGTAGCACAATGGGGTAAGGAACTCTTTACTGATGAGAGTAGATTTAGTCTCAGCAGCGATTCTGGACGTCAGCTAATCTATCGACAGGTTGGCACACAGTATCATCCCGCAAACATCACCGAAAGGAATCGATATGGCAGTCGAGGTGTTCTCGTCTGGGGAGGTGTTATGTTGAATGGGCATACACAACTCCAGATAATGGAAGGCGGTACTGTAACCGGTGCACGCTACTGTACTCAGGTAACCCTTCCCCATGTGCGTCTGTTCCGAGGTGCCATTGGCCTCGAGTTCGTGTTTATGGATGAGAACGCCACACCCCATCGCACTGCAGCTGTTGATATGCTTTTGGAAAGTGAGGACATTGTTCGTATGGATTGGCCTGCCCGTTTCTGTCGATCTAAATCCCATCGAACACATATGGGACGCTCTGGGGAGACACTTATTGGCACGTCCACACCCACCAGAAAATGTTCACCAGCTGAAGATGGCTCTGACAAAGGAATGGATGATATTACAGCAAGAACTTATCAACAACGTCCTTCTAAGTATGGACAGGTGGCGCAAAGCCTGCATCGACATTAGGGGTGGCCATATCTCCTACTGAGACCACCTCTTCCCTTTGTTCCATATTTGTGAGTGATGCATCTGTATCATGGCAGCCAGTGCTCTGTTGCCATTTTTGAATAAAGTCCCTCTGTACCGTTTTGTTTCAGTTGTTCTGTCAGTGTTGTTCCCTTCATCATTTCTGTACCTCACGAGGTTCCTTTGGTATGATTTTCCCATATCCAGCCGACTCCTATGAGAAGCTACAAATTACTATGTTAGGGTTACCCGTAAATGATTACATTAACCCGTATTCGTGTCTGTAAATTGCGTATGTTCTCTGGTCGATTTGCCTGTTTTGCTGGACGAAAAAAAACCCAGTTTTTGAGGGAAAAAATCTTGCTATCTACGCCTGAGACCGACTAACTCAGCCACAGAGTGAAAAAAGCCCACTAAAGTTCCTCGCGTCATCGACGGGATTCGAACCCGGGCCTTTTCCACCCGGTGTGGGAAGGACGGTGACGATACCATTGTGCTACCCACGCAGACATGAGAAGCTACAGGTAAAAATCTGACTGGTCCTTAAGTTTTGCACACCAGTAAATGATGCAAGGAAGCAAGCTTAAACAGCACGCCGAAAAAGCTACACACCTCATCTGTTCATGGGCTCTAGTAGTTTGCTTAATTCTTCCTTAAATATTTCAAACTGCCCACTGCCAGGATACAAAATAAAAGTTTCGACCAAAAGTCAATTTTTCTCTGGGTTAAAGCATATTTTAGAACAATCTATCCGCAGCCACCCTTTTTCAATTTAAGTTTATATCCCCTTACATATTGTGCCCTAGAAAGGGTAAGGATGCCATCAACAATTTGTTTACTCACCTAGTAAAAGCCTTAAAGACTTCAATAACATATCCATCCCAACAAATCCGCGTACTTTTTGAAATGAAGCTTCCAGATCTGTATTCAATATGCGGCCTAGTCATTACTTATACAATCACCTCCATATCCCTGCTGGCAAAATTCCGGTAGAACTCCATGTCTCAGCAGCCTGTTTGCACTGTCAAAGAACTTCATATCGGAATATAGAATTATCCACAGGACTCTTTCATATTCCACCACTTTGAGTGTGGCACCACCCAATTAGTATCTTTTTCCGGAATTACTGCTGCTGCCCAAATGCAGTACCTTAAAATGATCAATATTACAGCTCAGTTAGCACTTCCCAGTGCATTTGCTTAATATTTATAAGTTTGTCGAAATAGTGCACCTTGATTCCTGCCATTAATCACACTACACTACCGACCTTTGTGTCATTTGCAAACTTAGACAACAGGTTTGTCACGCTTTCATCAATATCATTAATAATTATTCAACTTGGACAATAAGCTGAGCAAACTTAGAAAATAAACTTGATATACCTTCACTAGTATCATTAATAAATGCTGAAAATTCTAAGGGGGGGGGCACTCGGTACTGAAACCTGAGGGAAACCACTTATAACATTAGTCCAAGAAGAGCAGTGCCCATTCATAATCACTCTCCCTCTTCTGCTGGTCAACCATTTTTTAATGATTGCATTAATTTTGCTATCCAATTTGCTCCATTTTGTACGCCAGGCTTTCTTTTGGAACAGTGCCAACAGTTTTACCGAAATCTATGTAAATGATATGAAAATTATTTTTGCATCAATTCCGTTGTACTTCGCTATTCATATTAGTCAGACGAGATCTCACCTTAATAAATCCATGCTGCGACTGCAGTGTTGTTGTTGTTGTTGTTGTTGTTGTTGCCGTAGCAGAACTTTAAGAGCATCGGCGGGGACTAAGGCCATGCTGCTCCGTGTATATTGTGTGTAAATTGCGTTTGTTCTAAGGTCGATTTTCTGTTTGTTGGGAAAAACCTGAGTTTCCGGAAGATAAAACCATGCTACCCTCGCCTGAGACCGACCACATTGCGAAAAAGGCCCATAAAAATTCCTCGCGTTATCAACGGGACTCAAACTGAAGTCTTTTCCACCCAGTGTGCGGAGGACAGCGATTGTACCAACGGTGCTACCCATGGGAGTGCAACCGCAGTATAATTGCATTCCTGTCTAGATGGTCCATAGCGTCTTTAACCAGTCACTCAAATATTTTCCCTGGAATAGAAGTCAAGCCTATATGCCTGTAATAATTCACTTTGTCATTTATGAACAGTAGCAACATTTGCGTAAATCCAGTCTATAGAGAGTTCTCCCGAATGAAAAGATACCCTTAAAGGATACCAATATGAAAATCGGAAAGGATACCATATGGGCAAAGTTTGGTTCAACTTTTTCTACTTATTTTAATATAACTGGATAGATTCTATAATTTCCCCAAATGTCTTATTTACTCTTTTCTACAACAATTTCCATTCCAGTTTATTCTTAGTTATTACAAGATCATTTAGTTCTCAATTATAACTTGATATACTTCCGTTGTTGTTGGGTTTTAGGACAATCGACGACTAAGGTCATATTGCTGCGTGTATATTGTCTGTAAATTGCGTGTGTTCTGAGGTCGATTTTCTGTTCGCTGGACAAAAAACCCGAGTTTCCGGGAAAAAAAAAAAACATGCTAGCCTCACCTGAGACCGACTAATTCAGCCACGTTGTGAAAAAGACCCATAAAAATTCTTCCCGTCATTGACGGGATTCGAACTCAGTTCTTTTCCACACGGTGTGGGGAGGACGCGATCCTACCAACTATGCTACCCACTAGGGGGTACACTTCTGGTATCCCAACCATAAAGACTTCTTCAAGTATGAATGTATATATATAATAGTTATTGAGTTTTTCGGCAACCTGGACGGACAAGATCATCAATAGTTGTCCCATTCATATATATTGAAGAAATGTGTTTCATGCCCTTTCTTCTAGTGTTGACATATGCAATTCTTTGCTGATATATTTGCATTCCTAGCCTAAGATTTCTCGTAATCTGCCTTAGTTTACTGCAAACTTCTTAGTGACTTGATTGCAAATTGCAGCATGCACCTTAATGCTTTTCAAATTAGCAAAAAGCATAATAATAACACCGATCATGAGCAGTTCCATCTCTTGACGGGTATTGCTACCAAGTACACAGGGTGGTTATTGAAATAAATAAATAATAAGAAGAAGAATAATGAAAGATAAAACTAAAAAAAAAAAAACCAAACTATTATTTTTAGGCCACCCGAATAATTAAATGCATCTGCCGTGCTGTGTGTCTTATGTCTGTTAATTTCTGTGTTCTATGGTTGATTTGTCTGTTTGCTGGACGAAAAACCCCAGTTTCTAGGGGGAAAACCTTGCTATCTACGCCTGAGACCAACTAACTCAGCCACGGAGTGAAAAAAAGCCCATTAAAGTTCCTCGCGTCGCCGATGGGATTCGAACCCGGACCTTTTCCACCCGGTGTGGGGAGGACTGTGACGCTACCACTGTGCTACCGCGCAGGCAGTGAAAGATAAATAATAATAAAATAAACATCGGCAAGTTGTTCTAGCGGACCACCCTTTCCCAAGGTCGGAGTGACGGCTAAGGCATGTAGTGGCGCCGTCTGGTGTAACTCCCAAGAACTAACTCTACCACTGGACATAAGCCGGTTGGACATAAGCCATAGTTGGATGATGTCGAAGAGAAATAATACTGCATCGAGTGTGGCGCAGGATAAAGTCACTCGCGTTCAGGCCTTAGGCAGAGGGGTCGGTTCGAAAAGGCGGAAAGTCTCCCGAGGAAGACAGTGGAGTAAGTGGCGCTTTTCCCCATATGGCTAGCACAAGAGAAGGGCAAGACCATCCAGCCCTACCAACTGGAAGTGCTTTCTGCGCAACTGCACTAGGGACCATCCAGGAAGGAAGAAAACGCCAATGCACGAAGTGGAGCATCAAAATGAATACATACATCATGCGAGCGTACTACGAAATAACCAAGCTAGAGAACGATATGACAATGTGCAGGTCGAGACTACATACCAAGTGGTTTGAATGGTTCCTGGATACTCAGTTCACCAAACAGAGAACAGCGAACCAGAGAAGGACCATCGTGACGAAGAATCTGACAGCTCCTGCAATCTTGAAAAAAAATTAAGCAGGACGTGAACAGTCAACTACAAAAAAAAACACGAGAAACGATAATACGGAACCAGAGGAGGAAGATCAAGAAGAAATACAACCCAGAGCGGTTGAAGTGGAAAGAGACAAGTTCATGATATCCAGAATAGAAGATGAGTGGAAGAAGACCCTAACAGAATTCGAAGGAATGGACCCCACAAAGACGAATGTGAGGCCCAAAGCAGAGGCCCAATAGAATCCTGTGGAGAGTCACAAATTCAAGCTATTTTATTAGTCATTGTATAAATATGATATTATATATGATATACAGGCCTGACGTAACCCAGTGGTCAGGAGCAAGAGTGCATAGCACGCGTTCCTTGAGTGAACCGGGGTTCAAGCCCGTGACTACTAAATACGATAAATATTTGTATTGACGATTTATTGTAAACTCTACTGACTTGGTTGTCGTGCCGGAGTATAAACAGAAAATTTATTTATTTTATTTATATAATATCATATTTATACATATACAGGGTTATTCAAAATGAAGTCCGGGGTTTCAAACAATTCCTGTACACACATGAGCAGACATGGGAAGAAAGAAATATTTCCAGAATGCAAGTATAGTAATGAAGTTTTTTTACATACCTCATAAATGTTCAATATGAGAGCCTTTAGTGAAATCGCACCAAAATCGCACATTCTGCTTATTCATTTTCCCCGACAAATGGAAGGTCGATTCATCAGAAAAAATCACTCTGTCAGTAAAGTGGCGTTGCACAACGGTAACAGATTTACTTACATGAAACTCCAACACAGTAAAAGTTTTCTCATTACATTCCGAAGCCCTGTCGCAACAGAGCAGAACTAGAGTCACAGGCCAACGAATGACTGCACAGCGGTATGCGTCCAACGCCATCTGGTGGTTAGCCGTACAGCATACCGAACATCGCGAGCGTGGGAACGAAACTTGAGATGTTATGCGTTCTTTCGAAATGGCTACAAATGATTATGACACATGCGCTTTCCCAAAAAAAAATTCTGAAATCCCAGACTTCATTTTGAATAATCCTGTGTATATTATATATATTAGATATATATATGATATTATGGTCACCCGTGAATGATTACATCTACCCCATATATTTATTTTGTCTGTAAATTGTGTGTTCTCTGGTCGATTTGCTTGTTTTGCTGGTCGAAAAAAAACAAGTTTCTGGGGGTAAACCGTGTTATCTACGCCTGAGACCGACTAACTCAGGCACAGAGTGAAAAAAAGTCCATTAAAGTTCCTCGCATCATCAAGGGAATTCGAACCCGGGCCTTTTCCATCCGGTGTGGGGAGGACTGTGACGATACCACTGTGCTACCCAAGCAGACAGGTGTCCACAGCAAACAATAGATCAAAAATCAGAGAACGGGGGACTACTTGGATACACTGAAGCACAACCTCCTCGCACTCAGCAAGCGCCCAGAGGAAAATAAACAACCGAATTTCGATGAGGACCAAAGAGCCTTCTACAGGAGTCTAAGAGAAGACGGGAAAGACGGAAACAGACCACCCGAGCAGAAGACGATCGAGGAGTTCTGGTGCAACATGTGGAGAAGCGAAGATAGAACTAAAACGGAAGAAAATCAAGGACGTACTAGAGATGAGAGAATGGGAGATTCTGGAGGAAGAAGTAAAACAGTCGATCAGAAACTTCCACAACTGGAGAACACAAGGAATAGATAACGTCCACAACTGCTGGCACAAGACGTTGACTTGCACACACAAGCACCTAGCAGAGAAGTTCATCCGAATGATAAGGCACCCAGAGAGAACCCTGAAGTTTCTCACCCAAGGAATCACATTTCTGAAGCTTAAAGACCACGATACAACAAACCCGGCGAAATACAGTCAAATCAACTGTCTCCCAACAATGGGCAAGATCCTGACCAGCTGCATAACCAAGAAGATATCAGACCACTTGGAGAGCCAGAACACAATGACCAAACAGCAGAAAGGATGCAAGGAGCAATTGACCGGAGATGCCGCAGTTATAGAGAAAGTCTACAAGAAGCGACGCAATCTGTACACGGCCTTCATCAATTACCGCAAGGCCTTCGACTCCGTGCCTCATAGCTAGCCAATAGAGGCGCTGAAGATTTACAAATTCAATCCGACAGTGACAAACTTCCTAGAAGCAACGTTGGCGAAATGGAGTCCACCATTAAGGTCGAGAACTTCACAACCAGACCGATTCCCATCAGGAGAGGAATCTTTCAAGGAGATGCCCTGAGCCCGCTGTGGTTCTGTCTAGTACTCAACCCACTATCTACCATGCTCAACAACAGCAAGTATGGATATAACCTCAAAGAAGAAAGGGAAAACTTGAACTACTTGTTGTACCTGTATGATATTAAGCTCTACGCGATAAGAAACTCCAGAAACTACTCCGGATCACTGAAGAATTCAGCAATGATATCAGGATAGAATTTAATCTAGACAAATGGAAGATCCAAGGATTGCATCAGGGGATAATAGTCGGCCAAAACTACGAACTGCAGACTGGTCAAGAGATCGAAGCCATGACAGAGGGAGAGATTTACAAATACCTGGGATCTATGGAGGATCAGAGTTACAGCACAAGGAAATCAAGGCCTGCCTGACTGAAAAATACTACCAGAGACTCAGAAGCCTACTGAAAGCAAAGCTGAACGGAGGGAACACAGTTAAAGCCATAAACACCTATGCAGTCCCAGGGCTAACGTACTCCTTCGGGATCATAAATTAGACTAACACGGAGCTGGAGGATATCTTGAGAAAGGCAAGGACAGTGATGACTAAGAGCCGCCAACACCACGCGAAGTCAGCCGTGGAGAGACTCACAATAGATCGGAAAGAGAAAGGGGCCTGATAAACCTCATCAAGCAAGAGAAAACAGCGATAGCTAACTTGGAGGATTACTTCCAGAAAAACGCAGCAGCACTCTACCAGGCCATAAGGAAGATAGACAAGCGACATACTCCCATCAACCTAAGCCAGGAGTCCCCTCACGCTCGTGGGACACAAACGAAGCTAGAAAGATGAGCAAAGAAGACATTCCATGGCAGACGCTACAATGACATCCATCAAGACCACATAGATAAAATGGCCACCAATGCATGGCTCATAAACAGGACGGTGTTCTCTGCGACTGAAGGATTCATGCTCGCCATCCAAGACCAGGCAATCAGCACCAGAAACTATAGAAAAATACATCACAAAGGAGCCCCGAATATCAGATGACACATGTCGACGATGCCACCTGCCCTCAGAAACGATCCAACACATCACCGTTGGATGCAAGATGATCAGTCAGACTGAATACGCTCGTTGACACGACCAGGTAGCCAGGATAATACATCAGAAACTCGCAAAGAAATGCTAGTTGATCAAAGGAAGCGTACCTTGTTACAAGAATGAACACCAGGTAGTACTAGAAACCCCAACCCACACGCTGTACTGGGACCATGTCATAATAACGGACAAGACAGTCCCGCAAAATAGATCGGACATAACCCTTATCAAAAAGAAGAAAAACGCTACCTATCTGATTGACATAGCGGTCCCCAACACTGGCAACTTCCAGAAAACGCATGAGGAAAAAAATCAGGATGTACACGAACCTAAGACAGGAAATCAAAGCGATGTGGCATATGTATGCCACAGTAACAAGTAACGACCATCCTGATCATCGTGTCAACCACCAGTATGGTGACAAAGACCCTACATAACAGCCTAGCAGCAATAGGTCTCCGAGCGAACACCTACAAGGAACTGCAGAAAGTCGTAATACTGAACACCTGTAGGGTAGTCAAAGAGTTTCTCCATCAACAGTGACACAGACATAACAACCACCATGTGTACTTGGTAGCAATATTAAGAGGAATAATAATAATAATAATAATTGATGACTTTATTTTTAAACTCAAATCTGTGATGTTTTAATGATATGAGCCTTTTTGTTTTTTGGTCCAGAGTTTAATTTCTTCAAGAATTACAACATACTTCACAGTTTTTTTCACACGACTATGACTTTAACTAACCGTGCACATTCAACAACCAAACTATTATATTAACAGAAATCGAGGATGGTGATTATATCTACTGTACTACGCGCGAGGGTAGCAAAGCCGAACAAAATTTCTCTCCTATTGACGGGATTCGAACACAAGCATTGTTTCGTATGCTGTAAAGAATAGCAATCATAACCACTTTGCCAACCGCTAGGGCTTTGTTGTGGGCGCCAAACTTCATACAATTGTGGTTAATTAAATACTTGAAAGATAAGATTTTACGGCTTACTCTCAGTGTTCATTCCATGTGATAATTTTTTAAGGATTTCATAACAAGGAACTAAGCACAGAGGAAGTTTTTCATGTTGTATCGAAACATTCATCACTGCGATTAACAATTCTTTTTGTTCCTTCACAAATTCAGAGTAAAGGATATGATAATGTTATCAACCCATCACATCATTCAGATAAAAATGTCACATGCTGCATATCATATTTATCAAAAACACAATGTAATCACCAGTGCTGTAAATCGAGTCTCTCTCTCTCTCTCTCTCTCTCTCTCTCTCTCGCTAATCTAAGCATTGAATTTATATACTGTATCTCGATGACTTGTAGCTTTAACTTTTAAGATATCGTTTTGAGTTTATTAGGAAAAAAGAAAATAGTATCATTGCTTATATCGGTAAAACCCATAGTTCTACCACAGAATCAATGATAACAAATTAATTTTGAAAATGTATATTTAGAATTAAAGAATACAGTATACAGTTAACTTAAGGGTATCAGCAATTTAATAATCATTATATTATAATAGACCAAACACGGTGAGTATAAAGTCATATACAACTCAGAGTGAACTTATTTTTATATTTTAGCCTTAAGAATGAACAAAATTACGGTATAGATTAGGGCTAAAGCCTCTTATGTAAATAGTTTAACTAATGTACAAGTCAGTGTATTTGCATCATTTCTGTACATAGCCAACTACATAAGTAGTTATAAATTGGTATCATTAAGTATATCTCATATTGTGAATACCTTCACAACGAGTTGCCATGATATTGCACTACCTCGAATAAGTAACGCTTCACCATGGGAGAAGACTATTGTTACTTATTCTCAGCGGATACCATCACCCATACGGCACCATTTCGGAGCTTATTGGTTCCTCATCAGCGGGTGGGCAGATACCCTGGTGTTGCAATAATGAAAACCCAGTTGCGAATTATAAATCCACAATGTGAGAGATGCCTGATGGTGTGGAGTAATTTAGATTACGGTATAGTATAGAGCTAAACTATACCGTAATCTAATAAGTAACAATAGTCTTCTCCTATGATGAAGCTTTTCACTCAGTTTGAGTTAACCAATCTCAAATGGAGATGAGACAATTTTTCCCCATAAGTTATTCCGGGTGGGGGGTTTCTCTCCCGAACAGTATTTTTTCCCTTGTTATAAAGGGTATAACTTAATAAGAGAGAATGGGAAACCATCGCATATAACTCGCATAAAATTCCTGGATTCGGGCATAATATATGAGTGGTATGTAATTTTACATAATAAATATTATATAACTTTAAACCCTGTACATTTGTGCAGACAAGTAATAAAAGCATAGGCTCAGAGTTATGCTCAGAGGGTGGAGTTCACGTGATATTATCAAAAACGGTGATATTCTTGAATTGGGAAGTTCCTGACTTGTCGTTGCCGATTTTTAATAGCTGTAGATTCAAACAATTGCATATATAAATTTACTAAGGGGGG
The DNA here is from genome assembly GCF_048544385.1 of Mastigoproctus giganteus. Classification (NCBI taxonomy): domain Eukaryota; kingdom Metazoa; phylum Arthropoda; class Arachnida; order Uropygi; family Thelyphonidae; genus Mastigoproctus; species Mastigoproctus giganteus. Next base: position 112,225,503 of record NC_143583.1, on the reverse strand, counting down.
GGGTGGCATTGTTAATATAAGAGCTGGATAGAAGGTATGACTTCAGTTCCTTTGTTTCTAGTGCAAGGATGGAATACATAAATAAATATTGGTTTTAACGGCTCCCAAATGCTGACATAAGTGTAATATGTCTATGGAAGCATGTGTTCACGAGTTCGTAAGCATTGAGCTGTGTGCAGAGTGAAAACCTTACTTCCTCCGCAGATACCGGCAACTACAACCTCGATTAAAGCGGACTCTAGAAATTCCTCCAGTCGCAGATGGAAATCGAACCCAGACCTCTAAAAGTGATTGGAAGACGGCGATGAAATTAGGCTGCAAGGATTGATGCGAACAATAGTTAAAAGTATTGTCTAATTTTAGTGAAGAATCTACCAATAAGTACAAAGTACTTAGGGCAGTTGCCGTTGATAACTTTAGCCCTGAGTATATTTGATGGATCTAACCCACAAAGATAACAATTCGTTCAAGAACAAGATTAAGGCAGAATTGCAGTTTTGTTAGCAACCTGAAAATATTTGATTACCGAGCAGTGATCAGATATTTTGGTATTTTTATTAACAAAAACAATTTTCTTGAAAGAGGATGGATTTGCTAAAAATATGAAATTTATCCCTAATTATCCCAAATATCTGATCACTACTCAATAATGAGACACAATCTAAATTCAGAATGATTACCAAGTTGAAACAGGTCATGGCGCTTTATGCCATGGCCCCGGTAATGACGAAATCATTTCAAGGAAATAGCTCCCACTATAGGCCATCTTTTAAAAATCGAAAAACACTCGAATTTCCATTGCAAACAAATAACCGAAATTCGGAATTTTCCGGGATTCACCGGAAAATTTGAACCCCGGTTTTTAATGGTTAACTCGAATTCGAGTTAACTGAGATTCAAAATGTTTGGAAATTTTGTAATATTCTCAATAGGTTGGGGGCGGGGGGGAGATAAAAAGAAAAAATATACGTACCGGAACGTCCATTAACAGAATATTATTATTATTATTATTATTATTATTTTATCATGGTGCAAGGAAGCCTGAGGCTTATGTTGCACCAGCCAAAAAAAAATTTCTGATTTACCCTGAGAGAGAGAGAGATGATGATGATATCCAGCTCAGGACCCTGGGTGTGCCAAGCCCATACTCACCAGATGTGAGCCCCTGGGATATGTTATTTTTCACAGTATACACGAGTTCGTAAGGCATTCAGGTGCGATCCAAATTATTCCGAGCTACGGTCTATGTTTAAAAATTGAAAAAGTCAATTCATTTACAAAACCAGGAGATTTGGGGTAATAGATTTGATTTTGCTTGATCGAGCCATGACATAAAAACCAATAAAAGAATATTACTTTATTACATATCAGATAATGATAAAAAAAATTAATGATTATAAAGACAACGGCAAACTTATAATGCATAATACAATAAGAATCAAGAAGAAATGTATTTATGATGTAGTAAAACAGCAATCGAAAATAAAAGATAATACGATTAATGAGAGAGAATCAATCGAAATAAAATAAAACAGCAATCGAAAATAAAAGATAATACGATTAATAAAGAGAATCAATCGAAATAAAATAAAACAGCAATCGAAAATAAAAGATAAGATAATTAATGAGAGAGAATAAAATGACATTAATAAAAAGAAATATGGGGAAAGATTAATAATAAGAAACAAAAGTGAAAAAAAAAAAATATATATATATATAGTAATAATAGTAATAGAAGCATGCGATGCAAGAAAACAAACGTATGAGCTTATGTAGCATCAGCCAAAAAAAAAAAAAAAAAAAAAAATTCAAATTCACGCCATTCCCTCTAAATGTTTATCCAGTTCCTCCTTGAATTTATTTAAGCTGTCAACTTCCACAACTACAGATCGAAGTTTGTTCCATAACCAGCCGCTGGCTAAAGGCAAATTTCTGCACATTTATTTTACAACAGTCTTTCCTTAACTTGAATTTATGCCCCCTTAGGTTCGTAATCTGAGCAAGTGGAAGGATCCCATCAGAATTCAGCATGCTCAACCCATTCAAGATCTTATACACCTCAATCAGGTCACCTCACAGGTGCATAGTCTCCAGCCGCTGCAATTTGCAGAACTTGAGCCTCCCTTGGTAAGAGGATCCCTTCATTCCCCTCACAAATCTTGTTGCCCTTCTCTGTACACGCTCAAGCAAATCTACATCCTTCCTAAAATGAGGTCTCCAGGCCTGTATGCAGTACTCAAGGCGTGGCCTGACCATTGCCTTATACAGAGGGACAATCACTTCCTTTTCCCTGCTAGCAAAATTCCTATATATCATTGACAAAACCCCATGACCTGCCCTGGCAGCCTGTCTGCATTGCTCAGAAAACTTCATATCTGACTGCACAATTACTCCCAGGTCTTTTTCATAGTCTCATACACCGGTTTAACAGTTAATGTGGGGCACTCTTCCATTAAGATTTTCCACCAATATGTAGATGCCAAAAATAATACGTATATTTCCTGAACAATGTCAAACAAATTTTCAATTTCTAGAGAAGCTTTTGCGGCATCATTTATTACTAAATTTAAACTATGCGCTGCGCATGTCACATAAAATGCTCTCGGGTTGATATCTAAAATTCGTTTCTGAAGACCACTATTTTTACCCTTCATGTTAGCCCCGTTATCGTAGGATTCGCCACGCATGTCATTAATATTGATGTTTTCTTGCTTTAAAAAATTAAGTACAAAAGTACTAAGACCTTCAACTCTTTTATCTGAAATTAAACAAAAGCTTAATAAATGTTCTTTTATTTCAATTTTTTTTTGCTTCATTATTTAAGTTGACAAATGTTACAATTATTGTTATTTGTTCTTCGTGATTAGCATCTGGCGTACAATCTAATATAATCGAATAATATTTACTTTGTTTTAACAAAGTAAATATTAACAAAGTAAATATTATGAGCCTTGCATATTCTCTCGAGGGCCGAATTGAATGACAAGGCTCTCATCATGTACTCCCTCCTATTGTGTCTGGGCAGAATTGCAGACACTTTCAAATTTAACCCTAACTCACGACTTTTTTTGCAACATTGACCTGTACTTGTTAAGTAAATCTGCAGATCTCCTATTCTTAATGTCATCGGTGCCAACGTGTACAACAATATCACCTATTGTGCCCTTAAAAGATGATATATGCTTTACAACGTCATCAACTTTTTCCCTTGGCAGACATACCCTGGTCCTGTTCCATCTATCCTTTTTACACAATATATTCCCCGTCTCCCTGACAATAGAGTCACCAACAATAACTAGTTCCTTTGGGCCCAGCGCATTCTGGGCTTGATTGCCGCTGTTGCGTGATGCCCAGGAGTGAGCTCTAGCGTTGAGTTAGGCAGCTGAGAGCGTGACGGGCCCCTCATATTAATTTCTTTGAGGGCATCTACCCTACACCTCAAGCTCTCATAGACGCCCAGTAGAACGCTGGGTTGATGCCTAATTTCTAGACACTCTCTGCACCTGGTACACACAAAGACATCCTCCTTGGCTAGATCATGTTCTGTTCCAGAGAGTTCGGCAAACATTTCACAAGTTGCACGTTTTTTTAGGCTGTGATGCGTTGAAGAATCGCCCCCCCTCTGTTCTCCCTCGAGTCACAGCACTCCTGCAACTTTGTGCCCGTTGCTTTGCTGCTCTAGTCTGGGGCATGATATTTTAAATTAATAAGATCAATAAATTTAATTAATTAATTGTCAATACTACGCTATCTAATAGAATCCTAAATGCAGTGATGCGTATTACGCTATATAATTATACGTTAGAGCTATGTAGTTACCACAATTAAAAATTTGAATTCCCTACTACTCTATACAAAAACAATGGCTGCAGTTTTACGTATATTAAGTAGTTATTATTATTATTATTATTATTATTATTATTATTATTATTATTATTATTATTAGCTATATGGTGAAAGGAAGACTGTGGCTTATGCTGCACCAGCCAAAAAAAAAAAAAAAAAAAAAAAATTCCTGAGAGAACGTCATAAATAGAAGGAAATCACCAAGAAGGAGAAGAATGATGATATCCAGCTCAGGACCCTGGGTGTGCCAAGCCTACAAAAAACTCTTTATCTAAATTAAAAATAAAAATAACCAGCGTAACTATAACTATAAGACTACGTAAAAAGTACAATATAAAATAACAAATAAAAGGCAAACACTTATCGCTTTTTCGGAGCCTGCAATTCACAGCTGTAATTTTTAAAGAGAGTCAGCGCCCTCTTCAAGAGGTTGGTGCACGAAGTTGGTGAACGTTATGGAGGCAGTTGTGAATAATTAATTGCATTTGTAGTGACGTAATTGCCTCGTCCACTTCTCCCATTGGCTCGAATAAATATCACTGGGAGGAAAACTTTTTTAATGTATAGAGAGATTACATATCGGTTACTGAAGTATTGGTCTGTGATAACTAAAGTAGGATATATAATTTTTACATTGATGAATTCACGACTAAAAACACAATCTATAGTTGTTCCATTACGTTTAGTATTTATCGAAAGATCTGATGACATGTCCAAGTTGAAAAAAGTTTTCATAAATGTGCACAACTCTTTTCCATCCTCAGAGGTTAATTGTAAATAAAAAAACTAAAGCTCGGTTAAGTGGCGAAAAAAGGACAAATCGAGAAAGTTTCTTTAATGTGAGATCAACTAGAGTTTATTTTAAATCATACGTGACGCACAACAACATTAAGCCGACCGGGCTAGCCGGGTGGGTAAAGTGCCTGCCTGGTAACCCAAAGGTCGCGGGTTCGATTCCCGTCTCGGGCTTGGATCAAAGTACTGCAAAAACCTTGGAGGTGCATTATGGCCACAGAAGCCTATGCGCCACGACAAAAAAACAACAATATTAATGGCGTCGCAAAGAAAATATGAGGTCATTTTTCGAGATGAACTATTTTAGAGTGATACACTACCAGACGACAGTGTTCTCTCCCCCATAAACAATCACCCTTTCTTTTAATGGCACGTTCTTAGCATCCCCTTTCGTGATGGAACAGCTGCGTCAAGCAGAGGCCGTTTCCAAGGTTTCCCAAACAGTGACAGAAGGTTGCGAGAAGAATTCAAATCAGAAAACTACTGCAATTTTCAGAGGTTTGAAAGTTTTTGCTCTAGTATAGAGTTAAGATGAAGCTCCGTGCAAAATTTCATTAAATTTAGTCAACAGAAGGTAAATTAAACAGGAATAAATTTTCGTAACGCTTTTCGCATGACGGTTTTTCTTTACAAAATTTTTGGAATAACGCCAGTAAAAATGTTTTTAACATCAACAACTTATTTAATATACACAGATAACAGTAATAGCATTTGCCGTATAGTTTAAGGAAGCCACTGGAAGCCAAGCCAGCTGCACTGACGAAAAAAAAATCCCAAGTAGATAAGAAAATACAAATTATATGCTACCCTCCTCACACAGGTAATTATCCAATTGACTTTTGAATTTATTCGAACCGTCAGCCTCAACTACCTGCGAGGGCAACTTGTTTCAACAATCAATGACTCGCTGGCTAAAAGAAAAGGTCTTACATTTCAAGACGTGTTAGCAAATAGTAGTAATCCATGGTTTATAACAAAAAAAAAAAAAAAAAAAAAGAAAGAGCAAAAAGCAATGACCTTTATGCTCGAACAAAGATATAATAACTGCCAGATTTCTGTCAGTCCAATTTTAATGAAGTTCGGAATGGTTTGACAAATCGTTATAAAAGAACGAAATATAACATTTCAAGAAATTCCATTCACTCAGAATCGAGTTATTACATGCCGACGGACAGATTTGGTGAAGACAATAGGCACTTTAAGCGTATGTGCCAAGGAGCCCAAAAAATTAAGAGTTTCTAAACTAATAGAATCATACCTGGATCTCAGAAATGGGAGAGAAGATATAATAAATTTGATTTCTAAGTAGAAATCAGTAGGTAAAGGTAAAGATTAAATAAATAAAAATTTATTACTGCCATTATAAAGACTACATCGAACTGCATAAATACTGTATGTAGACTAAACTTTAATTATTTATGAAAATGAGATAAAGATGAAAGGATATAACTAGTTATAATCCAAGGAATGGTTAAAAAAATAATAGATAAGCTATATAAATACCTAGAAAAAAATAAATGATTTACTCAGAACAACATGCATATATATAGAACAATAGAATAATAAAAAAAACTGTCCTATTATGGTCATCCAACTGACGTATATGCCCATGTGTACTGTATATCCATAAACTGCGTGTGTTCCCTGGTTGATTTGTCTGTTTGATTTGTCGCGGGGGGGGTCTACGCCTGTGTTAACTCAGTCATTGACGGGACTCAAATCCGGGCTTTTTCCAGCCAGTGTGTGTAGAGAACTTTCATTCACCGCCTTCATTATACCACTCTTCGGACATCAACTTCTTTCTTTGACATCCCATACATTGTTATAGATAAAACAACGCATAAGATGACAATATATACAGTGCCCTATGCACTGCAACACGTGTATGGAACTGATTCTGATCAGTCAAAAATCACTTCAAGTGTCAGAGTCAACCACAATAATATCGATTTCAGAGAAACGAGATAAATTCTAAATAACATGACGTAAACACTGAATGCTAGTTAACAGAAGCAGATTAGACATTACTTAAAATATACATTAAACATTTTATTTTATTTATTTATTTTTCAAGTACTTTTGGTTGTGTGTAGATTTTTCGCGATATTCCATTTATAGGATAATACTCATTCACTGTAAAAAGGAATTTCCAGTGAATCAATCACTTAAAAATGAATGAAAAAAGAGGAAAGCTTCACTGTATATAACAGTTTCTCTATGCATTATCAATATCCTGTTTAATTGTTATCCTGTACCAGATATAGCATACTGATAAGCAGAGGATAAAGTATAAAATGGGATACTCTGATTTTTTTTAGTCGTCTGTGTTGAAGATTAACATCGCTGTTATCATTACATACCAAAATTTCACACTGTGTGCTATTTGAAATAAAGGTAAGCAACATTGAATATTTTTTATATAATTTTTTCAGATGATTTTTTATTTATAATTTTTGTTTGCAATTTCTAGGAGCGTTCACAGATGCGTAAGCATCTATTAGATTAAGCATCTCCGTCCATTTTGTAATCATAAAGAACGGAATTTCATGAATTTTCTCTTAATTCTTTTTAGAAACTTCTGTCGAGCCTTTCTGACTTCATTAAAATCGGACAAATAGAATAAAATGATTTATTACATTTAAGTGAGATTATTGATTTGTTTAAATTAATAAAATTTATTTAAAATATATTAATTACTTCATAAAAAATTATTAACGAAATTTAAGAAAAATTAATAAAAAAATTCAAACGCACTTGAATGTACAATACGCATATCACCTAGCTTTTTCTAGTAGTACTGCTCTGGCCTACAGTAGAACAGTAGGCGTAAGCAGCAGCAGCACTGTGTCCTCTGTGACAATATGGTTAATTGACTAATTGTCACTCGAAGTGTGGGTTGGAATCCCATCGAAGGTTGAAGGAATTTTTAATGGTCTCTTTAATCAAAGCTGTGATACCGATTTCAGACGAACACATACTTCTGCAGACAATATACGTACTCTCATGGGTATTACAGTTGGTATAATCACCGTCCTGCCCGACCTAAGTTCGAATCCCGTCAATTACGCGAGGAATTTTTATGGATTTTTTCACAACGTGGCCGAGTTAGTCGGTTTCAGACAGGAGCACATGTTTTTTTTTCTCCAACAAACTGCAAATCGAACACAGAACCCACGCAATATACAGACATATTATGTAAACACGAAAAAAGCCAAAAAAATACGAAACTTTCAGTATCGAATTAGCTGCTTTTGTTTCGAATAACAGCAAGTGTGTGACGCGGCATGGATTCTATAAGGTGCTTTAGCACGTTTTGGTCTAATTGTAATTATTCTTCCAGCAAAATACCACGCAGCTGTAACAAAGTTGAAGGAAGCGGACTTCGTTGCCTAATTGCTCTCTCCAGCATATCCCACACATTCTGAATACGATTGGGATCAGATGAATGTGGAGACAGGGGCAGACAGTGGGAATAAGTGTCATGTTCTCCGAACCATTTTTGCACGATTCTGGCACAATGCGCTGTTGCACTGTCATCCATATCAATGTCATGATATGGATGACAGTGCAATGTCATCCAGTGGCCATCTCCTCCGAGATAAAAGTGTAACATTGAAAGGTGAACTAGATGTGATACAAAATTCAAGTACTCCCTGGATGACATTTGACCTTCCGCCAGTATCAATGGACTCAGTCTGTGCCACCAAAACATTCCCACATCATGATACCACCTCCAAGCGCTTGGTTGTCTTAAGAAGGCAGGCAGGGTCCATCGCATCGTGAAGTTCTCTCTACACTTTCTGCTTACCATCAGTGCAAAACAAAGTGTATTGTGATCCGTCAGGCCACATGACTTTTTTTCCATTGTCCACCATCCAATCACGACGTTCTCGGCACCACTGCAAGCGGATTTTAATATTTTTCTCTGGAACAAGTGGCTTTCGAATAGGCAGGCGACTGCCAATACACAATTTCTTGAATTCCCTGCGCATGGTACTGGTTGAAATATGGTAGTTTTGGGCTTGGTTAAATTCAGATGTTATTTGCTGCACACTGGATGTCCTATTTTTCCGTACGGTCCTATTTGGAGTAGGATGGCTTCAATCTCGAAGTATTGTTTTTCTGCCACATTTACACCACTGAGATGTGGAAGAACTGGTTGCTTTCTAATCATTAAAAACCTATGAGATGGATGCTTTTGAAAATCTAGGTATGTCATTCGTTTCTTGAATCGTGCTAAACGTGCACCCACGATAAGACCTTATTCAAAGTCTGATAGATCACGCGGTTTCCCCAATCTAGCTTCACAGCCCATGCAGTCTTTATATTCAACGAGGCAACACGTCATTACCCCACGTCACAGTTTTCTTTGCATTTCTTTTGTCTGTGACTATCTTAACACAGAGGTTAATATTTTTTTGGCCAGTGTGTGTATATACGGCGCGATATGACCTAAGTTGCTGATGCGCCTAAAACTCTACAACAACCAACAGAATATATGTCTATGACAAGTGTGTTCACATGTTAGTCCATATGAATTTGTCGTACTGTGATTAGAGTAGTTCATGCGGCACGAACTACTGATCATGCCCAAGGAACACCCAAAGCAATTAACTAACCTAGCGGTACTGTGTAGACCTATAATATCGGTGCGTTAGAAAGGAAAGGCTGTGAACCGGCGTTCCTTATGGTGCTTTCACAATGATGCAGGTTTCTTTTAGGCCTGCTGGGTTACTTCCAAAGGCGCAGAACACTAAACTTTTCCAAAGGACTGAATAAACTATAAGGATTAAGTATTATGACTGTAAGAACAATGAGGGATATTTTATTGCTGTAAACAGTCTTCTTTCTTTCGTTAACACGCATTAAATTCAATAATATAAAGTATTGCTTCATTTTTTTTTTAACGGAAAAGGCGATTAATAGAAGGGAACTACAAAATTACGAGCCAGGGCAAATCCTTTTATTATTATTTTATTATTATTATTATCCATATGGTACAAGGAAGCCTGAGGCTTGTGCTGCAACAGCGAAAAAAAAAAAATTTCTGAGTTACCCTGAGAGAGAGAGAGAGAGAGAGAGAGAGTGTCAGAAATAGAAGGGAATCACCAAGAAAGAGAAGAATGATGATATCTAGCTCAGGATCCTGGGGTGCCAAGCTCATACTCACCAAATGTGAGCCCCTGGAACATTGATTAATTTATTAAGCCAATGAGATTATAAAAACTGGTTTCTGAAGCTTCATCTTCATAAGCCCTTTTAGCAATACTAGACTATACTGTATAATGGAAAATGTACCCAAAGGACGCAGTAGTAGCACAGGAGAAAACAGTATGTGTGTGTGTGTGGAGGAAATAAGAATGGTGTCCACAGAACACCACCAACAGTACAATACTGTATCAATAATAATGGTGACCATATAAATGTAAAAGTCACCGACAAATAATTTTTAGATTCAATCTGTGAATCAGTTAACTGATACATTGAACCAAAATGAATGTTTTTTTTTTTTTTAATATAAAAAAAAATTGAACGCTGATTTCGAATGTGCAGTCCGTATTTTCCAAGTACCTTTAGTTCTCAAGATATTTCATATTTTACTTTTCATGTAAATACATGTTCTATTTCTTCATATTAATTGCATTTTCTGATTAAGAAGTTCTGGAGTAAGGAGTCAATTTTTTAGGGTTTGCTGCCAGTCATCAGTTTCCTTCAGTTTCTGGACTATTCTACCCCAGTAGCAATTAACTGCAAGAGCATACTAGACTGATACAGAAAGCAAACCTCCCAGACAGGTCAATCAGTCAAAGCTTTGTGTGTGGGTTAACGTTGTTATATATTAGTATACTCTTGCTGTTTTTGTAGTTTTTGGTCTCAATTGCAGTCGAACTTGTTTTTAAAATGCTACGTCAGTGCGTTAATTCACGGATAGCTTCTCTTGCGCGGCGATTATGCAATTAAATCTCACAGAGAATCTATAACGTTCCTATTAAAGAAAGCATATGACTAAACAATACCATAACTAAATTTCATAGAGAGAGAGAGAGCCTATAACGTCCCTATTAAAGAATGCAATCATTAATTTTGTAAGACACTTAAAAGGAAACTAGTATAAACAAAATCCACAAACGCTCTAAGAACAAATGGAAAATCGCTTTTAAGTAACTATAAGGGGTGTATCAGAGTTGTCTAAAGCAATAAAGTGCAAAACATAATTTGTCTAGTATTGGTATAATGTATAGTATTCTTATTGGCTTACAATATGTCAATAGCACTATAAACAAATTAATGAACTTGAGCTTTTGATCAAATAGCTGATGTAGTTGGGCTTACTGAAAAATGGTGCAACTCAGAAATACGAGATGGAAAATATCATTTCGGTGAATATTTTGAGGGGTGGAGGAGAGATGTTTCTGGTAAAAAAAAAAAAAAAAACTGCGTGAAGGCGGCACGAATATTCTATGAATCAGATCAAGGTAACGCCGATATTGAATCAGTGAGTCAGTGTGGTGTGAAATGGCTTGCAATGATGGGACTATGATAGTAGGGGTATATTAAAAGCTAACTGACTCCAAGCTCTATGAAAAAATCTCTTTAGGCAGATTGAATGGGCTAGTAAGTACGATTGTCTCATTATCCAAGACTTCAACCGACCGTCTTGTAGACTCTATTACATGGTAATGGTTTTTTGAACAAACTGGATGGTTGCTAATAGTGGCGGCTCGTGACTAATGTATGGGAGTACTGCTTCTTAAATGCCATTAAATTGCCTTGGTTATAAGATATGTAGATATAGATAGTAATAATAATAAGCAACTTAAAAATACTACAAAACATTAACTGGACACTTACCATTAACAGATGGTAATCTTATTACTTATTAACAGATGGTAATCTTATTGGGTAATCTTATTACTATTCTCATTGCGTTGCATTGTTATTTACAAAATTTCATATAACTCCGTTGACTGTATATTTAGATTTAAAAAACTGGGGGATGCTGCAGTTCCGCAGTGCCTACCAATGAGCCGCCCCGATTGCTATTTATTCCAATGTGATTGAAAGAGTACAAAGAACTGTAATAGTCAAACTCTGGACCTCACTATACTGCAAAATAGGTTCTGTAAGACGAGTCTTACGAGTATTAGTAATTTAGAAAAAAAAATGCGGACGATGTACTATTATTAAATAACATACTAGATACAACAAAAACGACGCTATTTCACCTACTTCGGTGATTTAGTACGAACTAACATGATGCTATGCACTAACTTGTTCGATTAGTGAATTTTCCATAGTTTGAAGCTTTTTGATATTCTGGTGTGGACTTTTTTGTCCACACCAGAATATCAAAAATTAATACAGGTAGAATTACATTTGAATTTATAATGGATGAATAACAGAAAAAGACATAATGGTACGTGATTAAGTGCAGAAGAAAGCAGAACCTTCTGGAACCACTTTTGGAAGCTTTAAGACAAAAAATTATGATATTAGGGTCCCCTGTAAATGATTACATATACCCATATATTTATTTTGTCTGTAAATTGTGTGTGTTCTCTCGTCGATTTGCTGACGAAAAAGACCCAGTTTCTGGGGTAAAAAACATTGCTATCTACGCCTGAGACCGACTAACTCAGCCACGGAGTGAAAAAACCCACCAAAGTTCATCGCGTCATCGACGGGATTCGATGACGCGAGGTGAGAAGGTCAGTGACAATATTACTGTGCTACCGCGCAGACAAGCTTTTAAGACAGCTGGATACAATCCTTTAGGACATCACTTTAAACATATAGCAGCGGCTTTATACGTAAAAACTAGGGTTCCTTGAGGAACTTATATACGAGGTGTGGTAATAGAGTTCCTGGACTGGTACTGTTGCGGTCATGTTCGATGAGTTTGAAAATAAACTGAAGTGGTGCGTGCTACGGTGCGGCAGTGTGATGTACCAGAGCCGAAATCCAGCAAAATAAAACTAAGTTGGATTCAATTCAGAGAGTTATGCTCCTCACAGTTACTAGAGCCTGTCGCACTGTTAGTACGCCAGCCCTTCAAGTCCTCGCAGGATATCTACCCCTGTACCTTGAGGTGATCAAGAGAGAGAGAGGCCTATTTCAAAGACTAAAAAGAGATATTTCCTCTGAGATCCTTGACATCCACCTTGATTTGGCTAACGATCCTAAAAGAGAAAGAAAACGTATGGCAAACAAACACGTCGAAATTTGGCAAGACGCATGAGATAACACAAGCAAAGGAGCTATTACCAAACTTTGAAAAGAAGAAGCTATTACCGGTGAAAACTAGGGAGTCTCCTCCCTAGTTTTCACCGGGGCTCCAAGTAACATTCTTACTTACTGGACACGGATTCTTCAGGAAAAAAATAACAGATCTGGGCATCGAACAAAACCCACTTTGCACATACAGACAACCTGAAAGCATGTAATGTGCTACTGTCCTTAATATGAGGATTACAGGAAACCTACGCCATCAGGAACATCTATTTCTGCAAGACGAGCTCTACTATCATGCCCTTACCGAGTTTGCTCAATCAACCTTCCATCTCAGGCATACTAATCAGGGAATCAACAAAGGGAATCCCACCTAAACGCACTGCAAACCCCTATGGGGTAGCATAAACTAGTTCCTCTGCCGGGATATGATACGCTGCAAACCCCATCCGGGGTAGGATTAACTTCAAACCCTGCTGACACCTTCAGGTGTGGGATAACTTTGCACCTGTATACTGGAAAGCGGGTCAGGTGCTACAAATTCCTTCGATTGCTAAATGCCATATGGCACCTCTTTGCAGGGCAACTCTAACCCTGCAACCTTTTTTCTTTCCTTGGGCCTGGATGGGTGGGCTCCTCAGGCCAGGGGTTCCAACCTTCATTCCCTCCCTACTTTCGTCATCTGGAGGACGCCTTCTTTCCACGTCCTTCTTCTTCCTTCCCACTTTTCCTTTTTTTTTTTTAACTTGGTCTCTGTCGGGAAACTCAAGCGACCCTGGCAGAGGCCAGCCAGAGTATTATGGGCAGCCAGGATCATCTCCCAGAGGTGGTGGCGGGCAATGTGGGGTCCCATTAGGGGTCCTGCGACCAAGAAGTCAGTGACATAATAACAGAACATAACATTACTCTGACATAAACCAGACATTACACTTTTTCTGGCTTTTACAGAAATTCTGTATTTCTTCACAAAGTACTATGGCGCAGATGTGGGAAACCACCGGTGGCGCCTTCCACAAAACACTATACCAGTATGTTACTTCTCGTATGTATATATATATATATATTTTTTTGTTTGCGATTGATTTGAGATATGTCGGGACATTTTTTATTCTCATGATACTCAACATTTAAATACATTTCATTTGATTATTAGTTTAAAAGTAGATAGCCTACCCCTTAACAAAGATAGCCTGTAATAATCTTTCATAATCCGATCCTGTTTCTGCATATCGACAATACTTCCATTTCGTGTAGAGCTATTAATTTTTTTGTTTATCAAAAATATGCTGGCTATACTATTACGTATGTTAAAATATGTATGAAATAATCTTGTGTGAATCCTTCACAGTATTCTAGAACATGAAGATTTTAATTCGAAGCAATTTTGTCCATTGTTTTTGTTATTATTATTATTTTTTTTGTATGAGCTTTGATTATTATCTTAATTACAAATTGCTTTACATTAGTATACCGTTATTTACACGACAAATTGCTCTATATTGCAGATATCAGCATGAAGGGCTCATCATTGCTGGTCCTGTTATCTTTTGCGTTTGCTGCTACCTTAGTTTATGGTGGCTCCCTCTGCCCTTCGAAAGAAGCGATCGCGCCTTGTGCTTGTACTCGAAAGGCTCCTTTAAATACTTCCTTCGAGACATTAGTACACTGCAATAATGTGAAATCACGCTGCGCCCTGACAACGGTGTTCTCCAGAGGTCTACGTCGTCGCCTTGTTGATACTCTGATTCTGACAAAGATACCGCCCGATCTGGACGAGCAATACATTAATTTTCCCCACGGGTGGCTTTCCAGTCTTCGGGTTAGGCAGCTGGAAATCAGGGACACTGATCTCGCTTCAAACGCGTTCCTTACTGGAACTCCATTTGTAGGCCAAGAACAAAGTTTAATTAAGTTGACATTAAGGAATTCCATTCCTTCCCCCGGATTGTCTTATAATCACGTGGGTACTTTCACCTTACAAGGACTTAATGTACTCCTGCGTTTGGAGACTCTGGACTTTTCCAATAATGCAGTGACCACGATTGGTTCTGATGCTTTTAACAATCCTGCACCTAATCTGAAAAGATTAATTCTCAACAATAACAGTCTCAAGTCACTTCATCAGTCGTTTCGTCAATTAGCCAAACTCAATTTCATTGATCTTTCCCATAATTCCTTAGAAGTTGTGAATAGAGATTTATTTCATTCAACAGCACCTCTACTGGAGGCAATAGATCTGAGGTGAGTGGTCTTTGTTAATTTTTTCTGATTGTGATCATTGTTGCTAATTTTTGTTAAAAGTTATCCAAAACAAAAAGTTACAAATAACAAGAGCATTTAAAATATTTAGAAATAATCTTTAAACACCGACATATAGTATGATTCTTTGTCCTAAAATATTGCTTCTGTAACTACCGTTATATTAAGACAGAGTACAAGTTTTGTAAGAGTTTTCTTGGAGTCAGAGTATGAGAAAGGATTTATTTATGTCACAAATAATAAATATTGGTTCGTTGTTCCAATTTACTTATTAAAGTTTTATCAAGGATCGGGAGTTGAAGTTATTTAATTTCTAAAAGAATTAAAAGGGGAAAATCACTTTTTAAATAAACTTTTCAATAAATTAATTTAATTGATCCAAGATCGTTGTTACATAATTATCGAAATTTCCACTTCTGATGCCCAGAAAATACAAGGAACCCATGAAATACAAAAGTACAGATCTCATGATAATCAGGTAATTCATGGAATTATTTATATATATATATATATATATATATACACTGTATATATTTTTACATATCAGGAGCCTGATTTATATTCGGTCAACATAAGTAATTGCCACGTAATTTCATTTCCACAAATTAATTTCCCTTTCCCTATTCTGATAGCTTTACGCTAGAAAATGCCGAATACATTGGAAAAACTTGTCAGTTCTCTTCACTTACACAATTAAGAAACATTTAATACCACTCGGAAGGATTTATTTCAAACAGTTCTATATGATTCTCCCAGGGGCTCATATCTGGTGAGTATGGGCTTGGCACACCCAGAGTCTTGAGCTGGATATCATCATTCTTCTCTTTCTTGATGATTCCCTACTACTCTCTCTCTCTCTCTCTCTCTCTCTCTCTCTCTCTCTCTCTCTCTCTCTTAGGGTAACACAGAAATTTTTTTTTGGCTGGTGCAGTATAAGCCTCGGGCTTCCTTGCACCCATATGCCTAATAATAATAATAATTGTGCAAATTTTAATAATGGAGCGGAGATAGTATGCGGCATTATTTTACTTAATTTCTTCCCCCTTACCCTAAAATATAATAAAAATAATAGATCCGAACAGTGTATCAAGGACAATTGAGCAATTGCCATAAGGGTGGCGCTTCGAGGGCGCTTTCAACAACAGATAAACATTTAATATTTTTTATTATTTAATTTAAATATTATTATTTAAGTACTATCTAATGTATTTTTATTTTAAGGTTTTAATAAACAATGTTTGCAAGTTATAATGAGTATCCTAATACGATATTCTGGAGGTGGGAGAAGTGCAGCAACTCTTCTATCACGCACTCTTAATAAATAAATGAAGAAATGCAATAGCAAAGGCACATGACGCAAGAAAGCAAGCTTATATAGCATCAGCTAAAAAAAAAACCTTCTCATTTCATCCATCCACTCGCTCCAAATGTTTGTCTAGTTCTGCCTTGAATCTATTTAAGCTATCAACTTCTACAACGACAGATGGAAGTTTGTTCCAGCAATCAACCACCCGCTGGAACCCGCTGATTTTATTTCCCGTTGGCTGCTTTTGTCCTCCTTGGAAGCTTAGTTGGTGCCGGTCCAGAAGTCATCTCAGATAATACGGTATCACCAGTCCTGGCTTTTATGCGGCAAAAAATTCTGAGTAGGGATCGAATGAACACTGGACTACAGAAATTGTTTTTGATGACTGTGAAATTGTAAAATTCTTCGAAATAATTCACAATTCAAAAAAAAGGTTATAAGAATTTAACAGAAAGTTCGGCAAATATATTAGCATTAGAATTAGTAGGGCATATGATGCAAGAAAACAAGCTTACATAGCTTGTTTTCTTGCATCTAGCACCCATCCATTCACTCCAAATGTTTGTCTAGTTCTGCCTTGAACTTATTTAAGTTGCTGACCTCCACTACAACGGATGGAAGTTTGTTCCAACTATCAACCATCCGCTGGCTAAAGGCGAATTTCCGCACATCTATTCTACAATTGTCTTTCCTCAATTTGAATTTATGCCCCCTCAGGTGAGTAATCTGAGCAAGAGGAAGAATCCCATTAGTATTGAGCTTGCTCAATCCATTCAAGGCCTTATTCACCTCAATTAGATCACCTCGCAGGTGCCTAGTCGCCAGAAGCTGCAATTTGTAGAACTTATACTCGTATATATTCCTAGTCAATAAGAGACTAGGAAATTTACTTTTCTTACGAATCAGCTGGCTTGCCGATTCTCCGGGATTTGTCACTTCGCATGCCAGTCAAATTGCGAGAATCCATTTATGCGCTGCAATTAAATGTGCCAGTTACAATATGTAAATATGTTATATTACAAAATTTAGGCTTTTTTATGAATGATTTCTGGAAACTTGTTATATTTTCTCATAAGATCAGGGTAGATCAGATTCGGGACGCATAGAGAGATCCTGAAAGGTCCGTGTAAGTTATTTCGATTACAATCCCTTCAGGAACTCGTATACGTTTTGATATGACTTAATTCTATCTATTCATAAAATCAAGTTAAGTACCCAGTTCTTAATCATGTTGGGTTTCGCTTAAAGAACAAGAATATTTTTAATATTCGACATTGTAAGGAAAAACCTGAAATTATAAGTTACAAAAGTTTACGAAATATTTTTTTTAAAAATGGTGATTGTTGATAAAGCATTTATTATTATTTATTTATTTTAATTTAAATTTTACACTCTTTATTTTTTGTCCTTTTACTGACAATCGAGTTGTTTTCACCTCGCCTGTAGTCAAGTAACCCGAAAAACGTCGATTCGTTAAAAAAAAAAAAAAAAAAGACAACGTAATTTATAAATGACGCTATGTGATGATTATCTATGAATTAATTTTAAAATGAACCACTCTTTTTTCACTTGGATAATGAAAAATTAGTTTATCAATTAAATTCTTTAAACTACAAAAATATAATAAAACGAACGGAACGATTAAAAGCCACTTCGGAAAACAAATGACAACTGAAACAAAATTACGACTGCACAACATCAATTCAAAATCAGCCCTCTTATACAGCTGTGAGACTTGGGTCATAAATAAGAAAGATGCACAAAAACTAGAAGCAGCACAAATGAGATTTTTAAGGCCATTATTAGGCTTTACAAGAATAGACCAGCAAAGAAATTTAGATATTCATGAAAAATTAAAAATAGATAACACAGTAAATGACATAAAACGGTATCAGAAAAAATGGATCAGCCACATAGAAAGAATGAACCCAGACCGGATCCCAAAATTAGCCTTTAACTACAAACCTACAAGGAAGAGAGATGTGTGTCGACCAAGACAACGATGGCGAGATCAAGACTACCTCCAAGAGCTACAACGGAACAGGTCTTAAAAGACCTAAGCCGGACCAAGTTCATGATGATGATGATGATGATGATGATTAAATGCCTTGACCTAATTCCTAAACTTTTTACAAATGTGACGTTTCAGGATCCTTTTCTGATTATGGAATCTGGCAAGGATCCTGAAACATCACTTTATAATAAGTATAAGAATTTGGTCAAAGCACTTAATTAATAAACTAATTTTGTATTATCCAGGTGTAAAACAAGTGGTTCATTTCAGAATTAATCCAAGAAAAAGTAACTTTTTCAATCCCTTGTTGGAATATTTTCCAGATGTTCTAAGTATACTTTCTGTTTCTTTTAAAATGGTAAATAATGGAATTTTCTTCAATCTTGTTTCAAGGAATTGTGATTTGGTTCTTATCAGACTGTAAACACTAAATTCATTTCGAGGAGTTGTAAGTCCGCTTGCTTTCCGTAAGCGCTATAATCTGTTAATCAAATTTAGCAGGTGAACAAGAAAAATAATCCTCCTGTCAGGAAAAATTCATACTAACAAAAAATAAACAAGAAGAGAACATACGTCTCGGGAAAATATACTATCAGACAGTTTGTGTTGAGCAACTGTCTGATATACACTGTTTGTAAATCGACCCTGACCTTAACATTTCATTGTTTTTAGGACAATCGACGCAGATTATTTCCTCTTATCTGTTTAAGATCTATTACAGGCAGAATTTATGGTGAGCAAAAAATTCTAAATAAACCTATCTGTTTACATACTCATAATTACTCATAATATGATGATTTTATTATGTTTCCTCCAACAGCTGGAACAACATTAAAGATCTTCCAGCAGGATTTTTTAATCAAATGCCTACTCTGAGCATGGTAAACTTGCAACATAATTATCTCTACCGCCTTCCAGAAAATGTGTGGCGAACAAGCTTGAAACAATTACATATCCTGGATGTCAGAGGTAAGTGCTATTATTCGTTTTCTATACATTTTTCGTTAGTTTTCACCATTTTTGGTGCAATTACTTTTATGATGTTTAATAATATTTTAGGCCAAAAAGGCCTAAAACTACAATATTAGTGCATTTGCATCATTGTTACATAGTTGAATTTTTTTTAGACAAACCGAAGTTCGTACATTGGCCTCAGTTGAGGCCAATTGAGATGTTACGTGAGATGTAACATCTCATTGTAACATGAGATGTAATATTAGATGTTACAATGATGATCCTGCATCATCATTGTAACATCTCATATTGTGAAATCCTTCACAACGAGTTGCCCTCCATATATTTCGAATAAGTAACTCTTCCCCATTAGAGAAGACTACTGTTACTTAATTTCAGTTGAGTATTACCACTCACACAGCACTGTTTCTAAATAAATAAATTTTCTGTTTATACTCCAGGACGACCAAACAGTCAGAGGAATTCATAAAATAGACAGAATACAGGAATACAAGAAACAGCACCGTATTTAGCAGTCACGGGCTTGAACCCGGTCATTCAAGGCACGTGTACTTATGATGCACCTGCGCGCCGGACCACTAGGCCACGGCGGCCTTTTCTAAGCTATCTGACTTCTCATCTGATGAGAAAATATGTAAATTCAACTATGTAGTAATGATGCAAATGCACTAACTAATGTCATAGTTTTTATGAAGTTTTTAATTATTTACGAAACGAAATGAGAGTTTTGAGTTCCTCACATTAGCTTAATTGATCATTTGAATCGTAAGAGACTGAAACAAGGGCAGAAACTAACGGAATCTACCAGAACCGTGCCTAGGAGCAAGCAGTTCATACTGTATCCTCCCTTACAACTTAAATTTTATTTAATTTCATTTTTGCGCACAATGCTTAAGGATGGGTACGCCCTGGACGTACCTGTCCTTTACCTTCCAATTTCTATATTTTCTATTTTAGGATGCAACTCTCTTCTGCTTTCGTTATAACGCTCCGTTACTGAAACCCACTCTTCCAAGAGAGTTCAAAATTCATGTAAGGTTCTTGGAGAGGGGAGTGGAAAGTAGAATGCAATTTAAATTTTATTACGTTAAAATTCAGTACAGCATTTGAATTCCAATCAAACTAATTTTACTGCAGTTTGATCTTATTTATGTATATATTTTTTAATTTTTGTCGTGAATACTAAAAGGAATTCAAAATACTAAAATGATTTATGATCATTTGAGCACAGTTTGGGAAAAAAAATATTAACCAACCATTTATTTTTTCTTGTATGAAGAGTGGTATCTAACCAGTTTTTAAATTCATTTATTGTATGATTTGGTGTCATTTGTATGCTAACTAGTGTTTAATATTTCTAGATAATTATGTCGAATGTAGCTGTGAGATGAAATGGTTTCCTACTCAAAGAGAAGCTACTATCAACGGAACCAAGAGCTTACGTATCCTAGGTTCTTGCACAAATCCAGACACACTAGAGGAGTTCAATCTGCTGCAAGTTGGACAAAATGATCTGTTGTGCTAGAAGTAACGACATTTTTTTTTTCGTACGATTTTTGTGAGAATAGGTAAATCAGCAAAACAATTAGTTTAGATCCCGGCAGGTACACATGGAGGGCAGCTTCCATGTCATACGGATTAGGTGGGCAAACAACTTAGCCACGGACCAATAAAAAAATAATAATAAAGATAAACTGAAGATGGTGAATCTTTTTTGTTTGCTTACAATGATTTTTATTTCCAATAAAAACAAATTTCTTGTGGAAACAGGTATGTTTAATTCGTGTTCCTCTCGTTTATTTTCCATTTATTGTTATCGAAAAAATCGATAGCAGAAATTTCAAAAAAAAAAAAGAAGAAGAAACCGCTAGCACACCTGGTGAAACTAACTGTAATTCATAAAAATATATTTTTAAATGGCTTCACTATTCTTTTTCATTGTCTTTCCTGAGAAGAATTAAGTCCTGTCAGAAGATTGAAAGTCATGAACAGCCTTTTGACATAAGTTCTTTTTTAACAGGTTTATTGAGTGGAATAGTTTCTTTTCCTGGTAAAAGTGTCTTAAAAATATGTTAATTTTCACACATATTAAAAATTATAAACAAAGACGGGACATGCCGAACAACTGTCTCAGGTACAAAAAGGTCAGTGGAGGTATTCTCTAAATGAAGAGAATGGTGCATATGTACTACTTTGCTTTGGGCCCAAAAAACCTAGTTAGGTGCTGTTTATATGTTGCACAAATAATCACTCTCTCTCTTCCCCTCACTACCAACTTTGCGCAGCTCGTTTGTTAGTTACTATCTCATGCTATTGACCAGGGCTCGGTGCTAACGTACGGTATGTTATCATAGAGCAAGGATGTTCAATCTTTTCGGCAGGCTGGCCATACTGAAAGATATAATATGCTACGAGGGACAGAGCATTCAACTATCTCTACCACAACCATCACAAAAGTACATTACACTAAAATAGCCCAAACTTACCTTAGGTCTGCCTTTGCTCGGCAAGAGAGTTAATATTTGGTTCCATTTTCGAAATGTCAATTCTCATTATATCACGTAAGTGTACACGGGTGATGTAATGCTAAAATAATAGACCTTTATTGTTGGGAAAATCGTTATAGCCTGTAATGCGGACAGGTCGCAGTAGAATGCAAAATCTTTCGTTCCATAGTTCAACGTGATGGTGCATTGTTCTGACATCTCTGGCCAGAATAGCAACCTCGAATAGGCGAGACATTTCAAGTGTTACAAATGACCCATATTGCAATTGACCGTTGTGTCTTACACTGTGTAAATATTTCATATAGGTCTTTATGATATAAATCTTTTGGGATCATTTATTAATACTAGTTTTCATATAATTTATATCATATAATCCGGATCTCAAAAGTGTAGTGCTTGGGGACGGGAGATATAACACTCTGTGGTATTTTATTCTATTCTTTCGCATAACAGG
This sequence comes from Mastigoproctus giganteus, assembly GCF_048544385.1. Classification (NCBI taxonomy): domain Eukaryota; kingdom Metazoa; phylum Arthropoda; class Arachnida; order Uropygi; family Thelyphonidae; genus Mastigoproctus; species Mastigoproctus giganteus. Next base: position 112,203,118 of record NC_143583.1, on the reverse strand, counting down.
TCTTACATCTATTCAGATATGTACATATTAAAAGCTATAACGACAAGCACATTGAGGTCAACTGTTTGGTCTTAAATATGTAGGCTTTCTTTAAAGAATCCATACCATTTTTGATGGGTACAACTGCAGAAATGAAATGCCATTTAAAAGAGGATTGAATATTTATTAACCTTTCAAGAAAAGCTAGGTATCGATTAGATAAAAACTGAATATCCTTCTTAAGCAAAATGATTAGCACTGTTTCATTACTACAAATTTTAATGAAGTATCATCCATATACTACTGAGAATATACTATTAGTTATAAAGTATGATAAATGGCAAATGGTCACTACTGAGATCTTATCAATGGATGGAATTCTATTAAGAGATGATTTAGTGCATTATTTATGTACTGCGCAAGTCAACAGATAGCCAAGCTATGGAAGCAAATAATTCAATTAGGAAATGTTTGCGAAATATCACACTTTAACAATTTGAAAGACAGTTTCTGTGTCTCCATAGCCACTGGTTTGTGCAGTTGCACTACAGCGATACACTCCGTGTTCTTCGGGATGAATGTCTTTGATGAATAGAATGGCTTTGCCATGGTGATCGTAAGTGCTGATGCGATAGTCCTTGGTGTCAGGATGATGATAAGAACAATGGTGACAATGATAAGGAGGTGGATGAGCATCAATAGGGTAGGATCCTGAAATTCTTGTCCACACTACGTTCTGAAAAATTAATAAAGGGAAAAAAACAATAAAAAATGAAGAGGTAAATAAAATATAAAGAAATTAGCTAAAATGATTTGATAAAATTAATTAAACTGTATAATAGACTCGCAATTATCTCGGGTGGATGAAAACAAATTTTCCTGATTATCGAAACCTCACCTAACCCGTAAAACGAAAGAAAAACTCCTAAATGCGACAAAAACATAAAATTTTTACATAAATATTGTATTTACGTGCTACATTTACTGTATTTACTTAAATACTTGTATACTGCCGCGTGGGAAGATTAAACATAATATTTAATACGTACACATTATTTTTTTGGAAAAGAAAAGGAAATAATGAAATTCGCTTTTACTTTCTTGCGAATTTTGAAACATCATCTTGTCAGCGAGATCGGCGTCTCCTAATTCTTCCACACAGTCAAGTAATACTTTAGCACCTTTTTCAGTTTATTGAGAAATTAGAGGGTCTTCGAGGGTCACGAATATTATAAAATTCAAACAAACACCAGTAATGATTGATTCCACATGATGTATTTATTTTTGTTATCCGATCTAGACTTCCGTGGGCCGTAGATACCCTGGTTAAAGCGCAACCCGAATAATCCGTCCCTGTAATCAAGAGTCTATTGTATATAACAATGTACACTATAGATGTCTAACTGAAGAAACAGCCATACAGTCGCTTAATAATAAAAAGAAAATAAATAAATTAATTAATTAAAACGAATAAAAATAAATAAGAAATAAAATAAATAAATATGAAATAAAATAACTAAATAAATGACAAAAATACTGATAAATATAGGTATCAAAATTACTGAACTTTTTAAAGATCGACTTTAAAATGGCGATAGGAGAAAAAATCTCAACACAAAAAGAAATTATCAAAAATCTCAATATAAAATTGATGACTTGAACAATGCACCGTCCAAGTTGTCATCTTCACGTCGAGATTTTTCAGCACCCTGAAAATCAACATTTTGTATTCGGATTGGACAATACGCCGATGAGTTCCGAATATAAAATCCTAGTTATTGCTTAGTTGAACAGCATGGGATTTAGCAAGCATGGGTCATAAGTTCAATAAAATGCATTTTATAATTGGACTCGATTATATTATTTTTTTTTTATAGGAAACACTGTTCAACACAATGTTTCTAATACAGGAAAAAAAAAAATCTAAACAAAGCGGCATGAAACTTGGCATAAAGGTCACTAAAATAATTTTGAAAACTTTGAAATGGATCGATGGTGCTCTTCCCATTTATAACAGTGTTTCTGTGTAGGGGAGGGGAACTGGGATGTGTCTGAAAATTTGGATTTCATCCGACTTTTTTTTTCTTGAGTTTTCTTGAGTCCAGACATCTGAATGCGTAGTAGCGAAGTGAGCAGTCACTGCTCTCTCTCTATCTCTCTCTCTCTCTCTCTCTCACTTACGCCGACTGGAGATGGTCTTGGTTAGATTCTTGCTAGGGAATACTTCCAGTTAGAAAGTTCCACGCATCCCTTACTTCACGTGTTCTTAACCAGGGAAGTGAAACGGCCTCCCACAAATCCATTCATAATTAAAATTTCTGACCATCACGAGATTCATCCTAAACTTGGATGGACATTATGGGGGAAGAACACTGCGAAGAAAAAGTGCACCACTATTTGCATCACTATTCTTTAATACCAAAGATTTAGGGAGCAGCCCAGAGTTTCCTTTTTTTGGATGAAAGAAAGAAACGAGAAATGCATTAAAAGAAGGGTGAGCCTTGATTGCAACAGACTGTCTATTTTTCTTTCTTACTTCAAGCTGCGCCTCAGCTTGTGGTAAGAATCTAAAAATCAATCAAAGATGGTTTGGAATTCAGACAAAAACAAAAAACAGCAGAAACTAAAGTAGCGTAATTAGGATGCGAAGAGGGCGAAAGCTTCCTTAGTGCTGCCTGAGTGGGGATATATATGTATTCAAATTGTTGGTTCTACAAACTGGGGAAAGGGACACTGTGGGACTTTTGCCTGATGTCAGAGTTTGTATGAAAAAAAAAAAAAAAAAGAAGAAATTCATAGATTAAATGTAGTTTTAATGCAGTATTGTTATGCAAGATTAGTGAAATGTTGAGAAAGAAAGAGAGAGAGAGAGAGAGAGAGAGAGAGAGACTTAAAAAAAAAAAAAAAAAAGAGTATATGGGAGGAAAGTAATAAACAGTATATAGTTAGCATTAGCATTAGCATTAGCATTAGTAGAGGCATTTGATGCAAGAAAGCAAGCTTATGCAGCATCAGCCAAAAAAAAAAAAAAAAAAAAAAAGTAACATAAATAAATAAAAATAACCACTTCCACTTCACCCCTCTGTTCGTTCGAAATACCTGTCCAGCTGAGCCTTAAACTTATTTAGGCTATCAACTTCCACGACAAGGGATGGAAGTCTGTTCCACCCACCAACCACCCGCTGGCTAAAGGCAAATTTCCGCACATCTATCCTACATCTGTCTTTCCTCAATTTGAATTTATGCCCTCTCAGGTGATTTTTCTGAGCTAGAGGAAGAATCCCATCAGCATTGAGCATGCTCAAACCATTCAAGGCTTTGTACACCTCTATCAGATCACCCCGCTGGTGCCTAGTTTCCAGACACTGTAATTTGCAAAACTTAAGCCTTTCTTCGTAAGAGAACCCCTTTGTCCCATTCACCAATCTAGTTGCCCTTCTCTGTACTCGTTCCAGCAGCTCTACATCCTTCCTGAAATGAGGCCTCCAGGCCTGTATACAGTACTCTAGGTGTGGCCTGACCATTGCCTTATACAAGGGAATAATCACCTCCTTATCCCTGCTAGAAAAATTCCTATATATCATTGACAATACACCATGAGCTACTCTTGCAGCTCGTCTGCACTGCTCAGAGAACTTCATATCTGCCTGCACCACCACCCCCAGGTCCCTTTCATTCTCTACCACTGTCAGTGTAGTACCACAGAGTTGATACGTTGCTCTGGGGTTGCTGTTTCCCATATGTAGTACTTTACATTTGTCAATGTTAAACTTCATTTGCCACCTCGAAGCCCATCTGCTCAACCTTTCCAAATCCTGTTGCAGCAGCATAGTGTCAGTAGTGTCCTTGACAACCCTGCCAACCTTCGTATCGTCTGCAAACTTGGACATTAAGCCTGATATACCATCATCAATATCATTTATAAATACAGAAAACAATAAAGGCCCCAATACTGAACCCTGAGGGACTCCACTAATAACATTAGTCCACGATGAGCAGTGTCCATTGATTACCACTCTCTGTCTTCTCCCCCTCAACCACCCCTTTATCCATAGCAGCAACTTGCCTCCAATGCCACACTGCTCCAATTTGTGCAGCAGTCTTCCATGTGCAACAGTATCAAAAGCCTTTCTAAGATCCAAGTATATAATATCAAAGTTATTCCCTGCATCCAGTTCTTTTGTGACTGCATCATAGTATCCAATCAAATTGGTCAGGCAAGACTTCCCCTTAACAAAACCATGCTGTGTCCTAGCTATAACTGAAGTCTTGTCTAGATGATCCTGCAGTGCTTCTTTCACCAGTGCCTCCATTAATTTTCCGGGAACAGAAGTTAAACTCACAGGTCTATAATTACTTGTGTCAGCCTTTGATCCCCCTTTGTGAATTGGGGTCACATTTGCACATCTCCAGTCAATGGGTACCTCCCCTGAGTCCAAGGATAGTTGTAATTAAACTGAACGGGTAAGTAAAACTATAGAATTTTATTAAGTGTTCTATAAAGTTATAAAGTAATTAATTGAGAAGGAGATAACTATATTTCCTTTTTACTTCTATTAATCACAAGAAAGAGAGAAAAAATATTCAATGAAATTTAAGGAAAAAATCGAACGTGCCTGAAATGTAAACTGCCTATATTAATTAATAAATAAATAAATTTTCTGTTTATACTCCGGCACGACAACCAAGTCAGTAGAGTCTCTCTCTCCATATATATATATATATAGAGAGAGAGAGGGGGGGGGGGGGCAGTGTGTAACATTCAACTTTAATTGATATGCAAATCTTGTTTTCAAAATAACTGAAAAAAAAAGATTCAGTGTACGGTCGAAGCTCTATATAACGACCCCCCAGGGAATGAGAAAAACGGTCGTTATATCGATTGTTAATAAAATAGAATACTGTATAAGGTTAATGAGAAATTGGATCAACCACTAATAGGGTCGCTATAAAGCGCTTCGACTGTATTTTGAAGTTCTGTTGCCAGAGGGGGGGGGAACCTTTTATTTTTTTTATCGAATTATTCCTAGAAATAAACGTTTGAAGTTCAAAACGTTTTCCCTCCAAGTATTGCACTAAGTAATTTTACTAATGAATACCTGGATAAAGAATATGACTACTGAGATGAAAATAATTATCACAAAAAAACCCTTCATATGAATACGTTTTTGAACAGCCGTGTACTAAATTCTTCGAATCATTAATATTTATATTTTAGAAATTCGAAAAATATAAAAGGATGTAAAAATAAAATTAATCGAAAAGCACTGGATTTTCATTTTCCCACAAGCTGAATGTTTTTGCTGCAGCATACGATGAATCGTTATTAAACAGAGCTTGGGGGTGGGGGATTTGCTAAGCTATTAGGACTGGGATAAATTCAGAATGTTCGAGTGACTCATTAATAGTTGATTTAAATATACTTCAAATACTAATTCTCGTTATGGAATGAAGGCTTCAGACATTAGTACTTAATTTAATATATCAACATGCTTAGCCGCATATCCGTGGAAGCATTTTCTGCTTCCATGGTAATTCGTAGGAAAAGAAGGGATGTTCGCAGGTAACAGTCCGTGTGATTTCCTCTGAGTAGCTCTTCGTGTCTTGAATATTAAAGGAAATGGGCGATTTCATAGTTGACGAAATTTTCCTGCTACCGCTGCTTCACGCGATATTTCATGTTGAAGGGCAGGGCGGGAAAATATTCGAGGTAGTAACAATGTCCAATTACAGTGTACCAGAGTGTCATAACATTATTTCGTTGTTCACTCAATTACGCTTCGACTGTTTCATTGCTTCATTCGTCAACGTTCCACAGAAAAAAACAATGACGACACAAGCATTAAAAATGGACAAATCAAACGATTTAATTTGGCCTGACTAAGTAAATTCTGCTTCGATTACATTTATCCAGTTTTCCCACTGTTTTTTTTTTTTTTTTTTTTTTAATGCAATTTCTCATTTCCGTGAGAGACTTCAGTTCCCTTCGCATCAATTTTCATTTGATGAAAGAGGCGTGTGTGTGTGTGCGATTGACAACAGTTTTAGTTTTATTCTCATAGATATATGTGAACCTGACAAATTTTGTCTCTACCATGTCCATCTGCCCGAATGTAATAGCCCGGCTACTAATGAATGGATTTCCAAAAAAATTGCAGATTGATTTGCCTCTTTTATAAAACTTGTTGAGCCATCTCAAATTTCATTAAAATTGGAGCAATAGAAATCCGGTAATTATCATTTATTTTTCAGTCTGCATGTAATAAGTCGACTCCCAATGGATGGATTTTCATGAAAAGGAGGCTACAAAATTTTTCCCCAAGAACATTTTGTTTTATATTATATAACACTACTGTCACGTGTTGAAGCTTGTAACAGCTACCAATGTGGAATGTATGAGCTTCCCAAGGACCAAAATTTCCACTGATGACAAGTTTTTTTTTCTAAAAAAAAAAAAACAAACTCGTTGTTCTGCATCAACTTTCTTCTCTTTGCCTTCAAAAGTGAAATGAGATTTGAAATGTGCGTTAAATAAAATAATATGATTATCATATAATTGCTTAATTTATATAATACTTTCCTTAACGAAATTTCCTATTCCCTCAAAAATTAATTAACGAAGAAAAATTACTTGAAACAGTTCTTTGAAAATTACGCACAGAAAAGGAATTACAGTGCAAATGCATCCTTTATCGAGAGAAAGGTAACATACAGTACGTAGAAAAGTACACCGTACTAAAAATAAATTATTTTCTCCTTCCAAATTATACCTGTAGTCAGTGGAGTAACTATGCCAATACAGTCAATGCGGTGCATTGGGGCCCACTGCCCTCCTGCCCGAAACAGAAAAAAATAAAATAATAAAATAAAATAAAAAATAACTGAGTAAAAATGTAAGTTTTTTAGTTATGTTTATGATAAAATTTACTATGTCTAAGAACAATAATTTTTTTCACAAGAAGCATGTTTATTGTTAGCTGAACAGCACAAGCGAAACTGCAGTGAATAGAGGTGAAATGGTATTAACATATCTGCTGCTTCCAGGGCAAATTTTTAAGGATTTGTGATTGCGGGGACCAAAGTCAAATAGGAACCCACTTATTGGGGATAGGGGCCCATTTATTGGGGGTCATTATTGTTGAGTATAATATTGCTCAACATTTTCAGGGAGGCCCACACTAAACTTTGCATTGGGGCCTACTTCTTTCTAGTTACGACATTGCCTGTAGTAAAAAATAAATCAATTTCCCTTGCAAAACATCTTTTGGTAGGGAAATTAATTTATCTTTACTACAAAGCGTTAGGCCAAACGTTTCGAACCACCGCTTCGCTAATAAGTCATGCTGTCATTTTCTAACATCGCAATCTTTCCCCTAGTAGACAGGACCTCTATGCGTTTTGAACCTATACTCTATGGCTCTTCTTTTATGCGACATATGGGCAAATACAAATGGATGAAAGTATTGTGTTCGATATTGCATACAAAAACGATAATCCAAGAGTTTTTTAATTAATGAGTTAATCCCAGAAACGTTTTGAGTAATCTATTGCTAATTATAACGAGTTGTTAATTTTGTTCATGAATAGTGGTAGAAAAAAGACTTTCTAAAAAAGCCGTTCAGATATGTTCGAGCATGTTAAAAACTTAACGGCTCTGAGATGAAATTCCGCACCGCACAGGTGACTGTGACATCAAATATATAACAGTTGATATATTAAATATATTTATCAGAAAAAATACTATATACTGAGTTATACACTATCTATTCTAATCATCTTTTGAAATGTTATTGATTAAATATTTGAGGATACAAATTTGTGTTTAACTTGTTTAGTAAAGACATCTCTAGAATAGAAAAGGTTAAGATCAATTTGGTTGAATGTTCTAACTATATTGGTAGTATAAGTGGCTAGAGTGTGGATAGCTTGGTCTAAAAATAACTGCATTTCTAGCATGTCGAGTTGGAGAGCAAAAAATTATAGCAGCCAATAGGTTGTTTATATACATTTCGGATGAATATATCATTGGAAATAGTCACCTTGAGACTCTTCATTTGGACATATTTATTTCTAAATTGAAAGAAAATATCAGTACCAGAATTTATGACAAAAAAGAAGCGTTCAATTTCTAAGCGATTAATGTTCCAAATTGGTAATCTAATACTGTTTCTAAAAAAGGGTCCCAGCAATATTATAAAAACACAATGCATTAGGATCATTAAAATTTGTCATTCTTAATTGTGTTATAGATGAAATCACAAAACAGATTAAAAAATTAAAGCACAATGGTATACCCGCACGATTTACAAAATTTCACTTGGATAGAACACTGTGCATATTATGGCCTGATTACTGCATGTCCAATGACATTCTACATAGACATAGGGAGTGGTTTGTATATTGTAATAGAGGCATGTGATGCAAGAAAGCAAGCTAATCAGCTTATGTAGCATTAGCCAAAAAAAAAAAAAAAAAAAAAAACAATTTCACACAACCATTCCTTCTAAAAATTTGTCCAGTTCTTCCTTGAATTTATTCAAGCTATCAACTTCCACAACGATAGATGGAAGTTTGTTCCATCAATTTTTGACCATCCGCTGGCTAAAGGCAAATTTCCGCACATATATTCTACAATTGTCTTTCCTCAATTTGAATTTATGCCCCTCCCCTCAGGTTCGTAATCTGAGCAAGCGGAAGAATCCCATCAGAATTCAGCGTGCTCAAATCATTCAAGGCCTTATACACCTCAATCAGATCACTTCGCAGATGCCTAGTCTCCAGCCGCTTCAATTTGCAGAACTTAAGCCTTTCTTGGTAAGAGGACCCCTTCGTTCCCCTCACCAATCTTGTTGCCCTTCTCTGTACATGCTCAAGCAACTCTACATCCTTCCTAAAATGAGGCCTCCAGAACTGTACACAGTACTCAAGGCGTGGCCTGACCATTGCCTTATAAAAAGGAACAATTACTTCCTTTCCCTGCTACCAAAATTCCTGTATATCATTGACAATACTCCATGACCTGCTCTGGCAGCCTGTCTGCATTGCTCAGAAAACTTCATGTATTGGTCTTCCATTAGTTATTATATATGTTAGAGCCAGGGGCTCACATCTGGTGAGTATGGGCTTGGCACACCCAGGGTCTTGATCTTGACTTTGGCACACCCAGGTCTCAAGATTCCTGATGATTCCCTTCTATTTCTGACTCTTTCTCTCTCTCTCTCTCTCTCTCTCTCTCTCTCTCTCTCTCTCTCTCTCTCTCTCTCTCTCTCTCTCTCTCCTTAGGGTAACTCGGGAATTTTTTGGCTGGTGCAGCATAAGCTTCAGGCTTCCTTGCACCATACAGCTAATAATAATAATAATGTCTTACAGCAGCAGAAAAATTGTACTCATATTGCTGTGGTTATGGCTATTTTATTTTTTATTCTTATTTTAAAATATAATTTGGAACTTCGAAATATTTTAATTTTAGCTGACATTCTTATCGGTTACTATTATGTCAAATTAAACAAATATTAGTATTATACCATAAATTTATGAGCTTTTTTTTGTCGTTGTTATTACCACTACCTTTATGTGAAATCGCAGCGGTTCTGACGTGCAAATCGATCGTCAGACCCGGGTATAGGGGCGAAAGACTAATCGAACCATCTAGTAGCTGGTTCCCTCCGAAGTTTCCCTCAGGATAGCTGGCGCTCGAGGGAATCAGTCTCATCCGGTAAAGCGAATGATTAGAGGCCTTGGGGCCGAAACGACCTCAACCTATTCTCAAACTTTAAATGGGTGAGAAGTCCGGCTTGCTTGACTCGAAGCCCGGACGAAAGGATGTGAGTGCCCAGTGGGCCACTTTTGGTAAGCAGAACTGGCGCTGTGGGATGAACCAGTTCTGCTTACCAAAAGTCAAATTAAACAAATATTAGTATTATACCATAAATTTATGAGCTTTTTTTGTCGTTGTTATTACCACTACCTTTATGTGAAATCGGGATTTATTATATAATTACTATTTATATAATTATATAATATTTTTTATAAATTATATATATAATAATATAAAATTATATATATAATAATATAAAATTATATATATAATAATATATAATTATATATATATAGTATTTTATAAATTATATATAATTTATATAATTACTATTTTAGGATAAATTACGATAATTTTTCCCCCCGAAATTCGCTACTATCGAAAAGCATAGTGGGCGCACAATTGCCAGTATAGCGTTAAGTTTTCATATTCGGCCATTTGTTATTAGAAGACGATAAGGTAGGCAAGTTTGTTTGGTTCTTTTGTGGCTATCATCTTTTTGATTAAAATTAGGTTACTATCTCTCAGAACATATCGATCCCTTTATGTCAAATGACAGAAAAATTAGTCCCTCCCTTATAATTATTAAAATATTTTTAAAATTTTATTTTCTATAAGGCCACTCCAATATAACTCTATTCTGAGTTTTCATAGGCCTGAATAATGCTGGTATCGTATGAGGTACATAGAAACGGATAGTAGTTCAACTAATTACTTTTTATATAAATACCCATTTATATATATAGGTGTTGGTACCTGATGCAGTATCTATCAGTGTGTGATGATAGTTTTACATATATATTATTTGATTAATCTAATTTTGGCTTATTTAATCCGATTAATCATGAATATATATTCACAGGTTCATGTCATTATGGGTAGAAGTAACCCCATAGAAACGTACCAACTGTGTGGAACTATACTCAGGGTGGTAGAGAATGAAAAAGATCTGGGGATAATTGTGCCGTCAGATATGAAGTTTTCTGAACAGTGCAGACAAGCTGCCAAAGCAGTCATGGGGTATTGTCAATGATATACAGGAATTTTGCTATTAGGGACAAGGAGCTGATTTATCCTTTTGTATAAGGCAATTGTCAGGCCACGCTTTGAGTACTGTGTACACTGGAGGCCTCATTTCAGGAAGGATGTATAGTTGCTAGAAAGAGTACAGAGAAGGGTAACAAGATTGGTGAGGGGAACGAAGGGGTGTTCTTACTAAGAAAAAGTTTTTTCTGCAAATTGCAGCGTCTGGAGACTAGGCACCTGCCAGGTGATCTGAATGAGGTTTATAAGGTCTTGAATTGGGCAGGCTCAATGCTGATGGGATTCTTCCTCTTGCTCAGATTACGAGCCTGAGGGGGCATAAATTCAAATTGAGGAAAGACAGTTGTAGAATAGGTGTGCAGAAATTTGCCTTTAGCCAGCGAGTGGTTGATTGCTGGAACAAACTATCATGTGTCGTTGTGGAAGTTGATAGCTTAAATAAATTCAAGGAGGGACTGAACAAACCGTTATAGCGAATGGATGTGTGAAATGAGATTTTTTATTTTTTGGCTTATTTATATGCCTGATCACATGCCTCTACTAATGCTGATTAACTAATCACGTTTCAACACATCGGTAACAATTATATTGCTTCTTTACTAACTGGTAATTTAGACATAATTTTATACATATCAAATTTAGGAAGTAATAGATTTTTTTTCCCCACAAAACTACTATTTTTCAAACATTAATAAATACTTGGACCGCGTAATGTTCAGTTTTTTTGCAATGGCATATTTAATGTTTTTTGTTTTGTTTTTTAAATCATTTTTCGATAGTATCATCCATATTAAAAATATCCGAAAGGCACGCGAAATAAGCCAAAAAAAGTTGGACAGCACTGCTTAACACCGCTGCATTGCACTGCGTTTTACTGGCACTGATCAAGAACCGGTATTTAAATATGTGCTGCCACCGATACCACATTTACGAAAGTTATTTGTGAGCAGGGCTGATGTGTTAATAAACGGTGATGCAAATAACAATGTTTATGCGGAAAATGGTTCGAAGCTGATAGTAAAAATTCGAGCACAGCTTTTCCACATTATTTAAATCAGGTCTGCCTAATTATATAATTTCAAGATTATTAATATCGAATTACTGTGGCACAGAGCGAAACGGAGTCAGAACAAGTTATGATAAGTTTAATAAAGGAAATACATACATATATTAGATTAGATACATACAAATCTAATCTAATATATGTATGTATTTCCTTTATTAACGTTATCATAACTTGTTCTGTCTCCGTTTCGCTCTGTGCCACAGTAATTCGATATTAATAATGAATCCAGAGTGCACAGGCCTCTTTAATCAAATTTCAAGATTGTTATTGTATGACAACGACCAGAAGATTTTTTAAAAATAAATTATTCTGGTCTTATTCTTATTCATTGAGAATAAACATTGACAGAAGCACTTGAGACAAGCAAACTGGGGGCCAAGATTATTGTGGCACATTAAGCCCACCTTCGCCAGTAGGAGAATTCCAAAAGGTCTCTATGCGCACGCATCCGTTATTTTCTATTTTCTATATGTAAGAAATAAGAGCTAGGTTTAGAGTGGCACAACGCTTTGTTCTGCTAACGTTTTAAATGTATAACCGATAATCTTATAAATACAAATCACCGATAAACGCGAAATAAGCACAAGTCAGTAATATCTATTTATGTTTTTTTTTTTTTTTTGTGGTATCACTGCCATGGCTCAATGACACTTCATAGCCAGCCACCACTCGTTCGCGGCTGGCTATGAAGTTTTCGCTTTTTATGCGCTTTTATGATTTCTGAAAAATTTTTGACTTCTGTGTGTTAAAATTATCGAATTTTATCATCAGTTGATTGACGTTTTATGTTGAGAATGCAGCACCCGATAGAGCAATGAAATTAGCATTAGTAGAGGCATATGATGCAAGAAAGCAAGCTTATGCAGCATCAGCCAAGAAAAAAAAAAAACACTTCCATTTCACCCCTCCGTTCGTTCGAAATACCTGTCCAGCTGAGCCTTAAATTTATTTAGGCTATCAACTTCCACAACAAGGGATGGAAGTCTGTTCCACCAACCAACTACCCGCTGGCTAAAGGCAAATTTCCGCACATCTATCCTACATCTGTCTTTCCTCGATTTGAATTTATGCCCTCTCAGGTGATTATTCTGAGCAAGAGGAAGAATCTCATCGGCACTGAGCAGGCTCAAACCATTCAAGGCTTTATACACCTCTATCAGATCACCTCATGTAAATAGAAAGTTAAAGAACGCTATAAAGAAGACATTTAGATTCAGTACCGGATTAAGTACCAGCTAGCAGGGTCCTTGCCCGGGGTGCCAAAAACAGAAGTACAATGAGGGAAAAAAAATATATATCCTTAGTAAAAGGCGCCGAAAAAACATTCTGCTCGGGGTGTCGAAATACCTTGGTCCGGCACTGTTTAGATTGCTATCTAAGAGAACAAATCTATACGACAAAACACAGTTGTCCACGTTGCTGACTCCATGTAAAGCCATCTGCGCAGCTGAAGCGAGAAATACTGTCTCACGAGTATACAGTCCCCACTTGGTTCTGCAAAGATGGTTTACACAGAAAAAATGTTCCGCTCAGCCAGGAAAAATAGCCGAGCAATGTCTGTAATCATTTTGAAAAGTAATAGAACCAAGTCATCACGCTCCGTACTAGTTTAATTACAATAAAACAAATAAATCTGGAAAAACAGAAGTTAATTTATGATTACTTAACAACCCTTTCATATTATGTCGGCGCACATATAAATTTAAGGTCAAAATAGAATTTTAATAATTGATTATCGAGAACAAAAGTTCAACCGGTTCATTTGTGGTGTAGATTGAAACCAACCAACCAAGTACAGAACTTTATACAGCAATTGCATGAAAGTGTGAGGTCATGAACTTCCCACAGTTAATTATAGATTATAAGGGTTATGATCTTTAGAATGTTACATTTGTTAAAATATTCGATGAGGGGCCTTACAGAAGAGTGCAGTAATTCGAGAGCTTATATAATAATCTGAAAGTCACTTTCTATAATTTTACGTTCTGTGAATATAACTTTCACTAAGGCCACTTTTTTGTCATGAAAGAAAACCAGAGTTTTCGCAAATAGAAATTGCATATAATTAATAAAGAATTTAAGAGTAGAGGGGCAGGGTGAAACTGTGTTGCGAACCAAAGCTTTTCTTTCAAAAACTTTTGTTAAGTTATAAAAGAAAAGATGAAAGCATTCCAAAGCTATTCGAGGAAAGAGGCCACTCATTTCTTGCCTGGAGCACGCTATTTTACACATTGTCTCTAATATTTCTTTGGGTGTCTGCCAACAGCGGAGCTACCTATTACTCTCTCCAATGAGCACTGATTCCTTCTGCCCTTTGAATGAAAGGAATATATTTCTTAATTGATGCCGCTGTTTCTAACTTTTCAGGGTTTCAAACTTCACAAGTTTTCGCCTCACCTCACTTCAGCATTTCGTTCTGAAGTATTCTAACGATTTTCGAAAGAGCTCAAGTCCTTGAAAGCAGCAATTCGCGATTTTCTTGATTTAGAAACCTGCTTTGAACTCTTTGTTAACTGCTAATGGAAGCCTTGACTTTTTAAAATTAAATAATGATCGCTAAATTGTTCCCAGTTTTCATCATTGGCTGAAATACAAATATATATATACACTGGTGTGCAAAAATTAAGGACCAATCAGGTTTTCATCTGTAGCTTCTCATAGGAGTGGGCTGGATATGGGAAAAGCATACCAAAGGAACCTCGTGAGGTACAGAAATGATGAAGGAAACAACACCGACAAAACAATGGAAACAAAACGGTACAGAGGGACTTTATTCAAAATTGGCAAAATAGCACTGGCTGCCATGATACAGATGCACCGCTGCCAAAGATGAAACAAAGGGAAGAAGTTGGCCTCAGTAGGAGATATGGCCATCCCTAATGTCGATGCAGGCTTTGCACCGCCTGTCCATACTTAGAACAATGTTGTTGATAAGTTCTTGCGATAACGTCGTTCATTCCTCTGTCAGCGCAATCTTCAGCTGGTGAACATTTTCTGGTGGGTGTGGACATGCCGCTAGGCGTCTCCCCAGAACGTCCCATATGTGTTTGATGGAATTTAGATCGGAAGAAACTGGCAAGCCAATCCATAAGAACAATGTCCTCACTTTCCAAAAGCATATCAACAGCTGCAGTGCAATGGGGTGTGGCGTTATCATCCATAAACACGAACTCGGGGACAGTGGCACCTCGGAACAGACGCACATGGGGAAGGATTATCTGAGTACAGTAGCACCTCTCGCCAGATTAGCTGACGTCCAGAATCGCTGCTGAGACTGAATCTACTCTCATCAGTAAAGAGTACCTTACCCCATTGCGCTACTGCTCAGTCCTTGTGTTCGATGCACCACTGTAAACGGTGTCTCCGATGGCAGGTATTAAAGGGACACAGCGTACTGGTCGTCGGGCAAACAGTCCACCTTTGTGGAGTCGCCTGGCCACAGTAAACTGCGATATCCTGCGTCCTGTGCAGCTGGTTTGCAATGGATCCCACTGTCTGGTGTCGGTCCCACTTGGCCTGTAGGAGTATATAGCGGTCATCATTGGGCGTTGTTTTTCGTGGACGACCACCAATGGTCCTTCGAACAGCTGTACATGTCGTTCTGAAGGCCGACCACTCACGTGAGACGATGTTATGGGCGATACCTAACTCTGCAGCCACACTCCTCGCACTTTGACCTTCCTCGAGCTTCCCAATAATTCGACCCTGGGTAAAGTCATCCAGATGTTGTCTACTAGCCATTTCGTTGTCTGTAGCACTGTATGAAACCCATCGAACGTCTGTAACAATCGTGCTCACTATTCGGTAATTTGTACATAACTGTTGAATTGCTGCTTTTATCTGTTTATGTGAGCCCTCTCATCACGATTCAAATTTTTGCATGTGCACCAGCTTTCTACTGAACGGCCACAGTTATGCAAATCGCCACAGGCTGTTTCGTTTGATTTTGTTGTTGTAACCTTTAGAAATAGTGTTGGTCCTTAAATTTTGCACACCAGTGTATATATATATATATATATATATATATATATAACTAGGCTTATTATTATAAGCTTAGCGAGGCTATTCTTGACGTGATACTAAATCTAGGGAATTTTTAAAAAATTTTTTCTTCACGACCATGAATAAATTATAAAACTAATAAGTCATTAGTTTTATAAATAAATAAATATCTATTTGTTAATAAGTCATTGTCAGTATAGTCATAGTGGTTACGCTTGTCGCTAGTCTGAGGAGGTCTGAGTTCGCAACCTGTTGGATACCGTACGAATCTTTAGAGGCTTCTTCCATCAGTTCTGCAATTTACCGATCGAAGGCAGAGGAGTAGAGTTCCCCCTTTTAGTTATTCTAGATTTTTTCAGCCAGCACAACATACAGATCAGCCAGTGAATGCATGCATCTACGGACAAATGCATATATGGATAAAAGCGACAGGCTCCGTCTTTTGTCGTCTTAATTTCCAAGTTATAGCCACGTTTTTAACATTGCATTTTCCGTTCATCAATCAGCAGTGCTTCTCGACAAAACAACTTCTTAGGTTAGCTGTTTCCAACGATTTTTAACGGGAGTGCCACTATCGAAAAAGTAGAGTTTCCTTGTACTACTGTTTTTGATACTCCGCATATCACATCTCAACAGTATACCAACCACCCTCGCTATAACACAGTGATCATTCTGATCATAGTCATCGATCCTCCCACACCGGGTGGAAAAGGCCTGAGTTCGGATCCTCAGTGTTTAAATTAGTTTGTCTTAGCGAAGGTTGCATGGTATCTGTTTATTGCTCTGTTCAAGAGCAATCTGTTCAAGACCACTGGACATCGGTAAGCTAGGGATGGGGGGGGGGGATATTTACATTCAGAAGTTAAGGCAGGGACATGTGTCCGGCGGTTACATGGAGTACATGTGTGCTTAACCTGAAAGGTACAGAGCTTACAGTGTATATTATTTTACATACTTGAAAGTTGTAGAATACTGAAGTGTCCCAAATTAAAGGATATTATTTTATCAAAAGTGCTGTAAATTACAAAAACATGAGAAATATGTACAAAAATATAAATGATTGAGGCAGTCCATCACTGGTTGTTGCTCGTGGCATCTCTTCAATCTTGACTGTCTTAGTGCTCATAGCCAGGAGTCTTTGGAGTAATAGATGCCAAGAGAGACCAGTGACAACTTCACTTTATTTTATTTTACATTTATCGTGTCATGGGAAGCATTGTCGTGACAGTATATTATAATAACTCCGCCCTGAATGGATCTCCTACAACGCATGCCCGCACTTGCTCTGGTTGGTAGGAGCATCCAGAGCCAGTACAAGCCTAGGGGAAAATAGCCTCACCGCGCTGACATGTTTTTCCTCGTAAGGAGACCAGACAACAATTTCGGGCACCTTCCACGATGTCCGGGTCCGGGGAAACCGATCCGTGTACCGTCCACCTCCACCTCAAAGCTCCTGGGTAATGGGAAAGGGAATGTTGGAGGCTTGAGGTAGCGGAGTGGTCATGGGCAGTAATGCAGTAGCCGATGAGTTTGAATTTACCGTGGTTCGAGTTACGTTACTGCTAAATACGGCAATCATAATATTGTCAAAAAAAAAAAAAATGTTTCAAGCTGTTCTGATTTATGTGGTCGTGCGGGAGTGTAAACGATCAGTTAGTCAACCCGAGAAGATCTCATTCATGTAACCATAAACTGCCGGCGCATTTTCTCCAACATTCCTCGTAGTGAATGACCTTTCCGTGGTACATGGCAATAGGAGTGGGAACGATTTCCTGCAGTAAAGCACATGTATCTCAATAGCGCGACGATTATTGTCCTTAATGGTGAGTTTCCAGTGTTGAACATAGTCTCCAAAATCTCTTTTCAGGAGGCTATGCACGTTGGCGCTGTGTTCAGAAGACACGTGATGTACACGGGGGTATCTTTCGATCTTCACGAAACATGTAAATGTGGGAAAAGACATGCGACCGTGCGTGCGTGCGTGTGTCTGTGAGAGAGAGAGAGAGAGAGAGAGAGAGAGAGAGAGAGAGAGAGAGAGAGAGAGAGAGAGAATTGCGAGCTCGAATCCTTAAGCCACCACAGAAAAATGATGTAAAAGGAATTTAATATATACATGCTGTACAGTATTCACAAGTTTTCCAGAATATGAAGAAATACTGATCAGGATGGGAATTGGTGTGAAGGGAAAACGGGTTTCCTAGAGACAAAAAAAAAAAAAAAAAGTAATTAGAAAAATGGAATATAGAGGTTTAACAATAAATTATATGGTTATGTATTGTTTTAAATTAAAACTAAGACAAAAAAGTAAATTAAAAATGAGAACTAAGACAACTTAAGCTACAGTTATCAACAGAACTGCGAATGTATTAAGGTGGGAACATCTATTTAAGGCATCCTGTAAAAACTCTGCGTTTTTATTTGATTCGACTAACTCAGTTCTGTTTTTGAAAATACAGGATTCCAACTATGACTTTATCAAATAGGTGGCAAGTGACATAGCCACTGTCCATTCATGGATAACCTCAAGGTATTATGCAACAGACAGAGAAGACTCTTTGAGAAAGGTTGGGAAAATGTTAATTATTAAACAGTGAAGGGCCCGAAGAGATTCAGAGTTGCTGGACAATTTATCCGGTAAGTAAGAAATGTGAGAGTTGCAGTCTTTTGTGAAATGAGTTTTTGTTCTGGTTTCCGAACAAGGAGAAAATCAGACGGGGGGGGGGAGGTAAGGAAATAATGGCTCTTTCATCTCCTTTTAGAAAGGAGCACTCGCGGATAACACAGTGGTTACAATGGCCTGTTTTCGAATTCAATCAAGGGCAGGAGGAATAATTTTCACAACGTGAAAGAATTAGTCAGTTTCAGGTGAGGACGCTATATTTTATCTCCGGAAACTGGAGTTTTTTGTCCAGCAAAACAGGCAAACTAACCAAAAAAAAAACACATGAGCTATTACAGTTATTATTTTTGTAGTACGTGCGTGTGTATATGTAAGCTTAAGGCTACGAGGTGTCAGTATATTTTGTGTATATGCTTTGGTCGATTTGTTTATTGGACGGAAAAACCCGAATTTATGGGACAAAAAATCATGCGATCCTCCTGGGACCGACCCTCAGCAACGTGTTTTTTAAAAAAAGTTTATAAAAATTCTTCATGTCATTGACGGGATTCAAACTTGGGCATATTCCAATCGGTGTGGGGGTGATAATATTCACAGTGCTACCCACCAGGGCATTTATATAGCGTATTAGCGGCTAAGGAGAGCAGCTTCAGAACTAGATCGATCACGGATCTTATTTTTACTGTGAGACAAATGATGGAAAAATATTTCGAGTATGGAAGGGATTTGTGCATGACTTTTTTGGATTTAGAAAAAGCATAATATAGCGTAGTGAGAAGAAAGGTATGGAAAGTGTTAAAGAAACGGGGTAGGGAAGTCGTCGTTGGTATTAAGTCTGTACAGAGGGACTGAAAGCTGTGTGAAAACAATAGTTGGAAATATAGGCTGGTTTGAAATTAATACAGGGAAGCGTTGTCTTACTTCTGCTATTTATACTAGTAATGGGTGATATTGCAAATGCTGTGGAGAAAAAGAATGGAACAGAAAAAATTCAAGTGATGATGTTTGTTGATGATTTAAAGGGATGGAGAGGAGGAGGTAGAGGAACAGATAGATGGGTGGAAGAAGCAAAGAGATACAATTTAATGTTTAGTGATGATAAGAGCAATGCAGTGAGAATGACAAGGAAGGAGAAAAGGGATTAACATCTTTATTGAGGGAAAGAAGACAGAAGTGGACAGTTTTAGATATTTAGGGAGTATAATAGATAAAGAAAAGAGAATTGATAAGGAGATATGAAGAAGGGTCGATCAAGGAAGAATGTTTTATGACAGTAAACGATCTAATTTGGAGAAAGGAGGTACCCGAAAAGCGATGGTACTATATAGAGTCTATTATGTACCAAAATAACCTATGGATCAGAATGCAATTTCTGAGATATGTTTATGGAAAGACTAGGAGAGATATGGCCTTCGCGGATAGCACGAGGGCCATATCTCCTAGCTCCGTCCCCCTCCATATCGAGTGGAAAAGATCTGAGTTCGAATCTTGTCAATAACATGAATAATTTTTATGGGCCTCTTTCACAACGTGGTTGAGTTAGTCAGTCTCAGGCGAGGATAGCATGGTTTTTTTTCATAAAAAACTCGAGTTTTTCCTCCAGCAAACTGCAAATCGACCACAGAACACACAAAATTTACAGACATATTACATATGGCGCAATATAGCTTACGTTGCTGATGCGCTTAAAACCCTACAACCAAACTAGGAGAGATAACATAAGAAACGATCCCATTCGGAAGAAAGTGGGAGAAGGACAATTACTATAAAAGATTGAGAGGAACAGACTGAAGTGGTTTGAACATGTAAAGAGAATAGAGAATGGCAGAAAAAGTGTGTTAGAAATGGAAATGGAAGGTAAAAGACAAAGAGGTCGAGAATAAGATGGTAGGAGGAGGTGAAAAGTTAAGTGGAGAGAAGAGGCGTTAGCTGGGAGGAGTTGGAAAGAGAGGAATGGTTGGAGGATAGAGCTAAATGGGGAAGTCTGGTTTGTTATCAACCTGGCAAGAAGCTGAAACGACAATCAATAAGTAAGTATTAGCTTTTAAGGCCATAACGTGCTGCGGTTATTACAAACATAATGTACCAGAGGTTTATAAGCTTTGGCTATGGAAAACTCCTAACATGAAAATGTTCGTTTGCTCTAAAAATGGTATCGTTCATTTGTGCTGTCAGAAGTGGAAAAAAAAAAAGAAGAAAAAATCACCTGGTTCCCTGAAAACAACATGCTGTTGAATATGTACAGTGCTATTTTTGAAATTAATATGTTCCAGAACGGACCTCCCGATCCCTAACTTGTATGAGATCCCCATCCAACCTTTCTGCTTTCCTTAGTTATTTATATTTAATTTATTAGAGATTCTATATTAATTTAAAAAAAATTGGTATCTTAATAAGAACCGTCCGTATTATAATTTGGCTCAGTAATATTGTTTTATCTTTTCAGTATTAAGAATACTGCCAGAAGCAGAAATACACTTGTATTTCTGCTTCTGACATCTGTTTAAACAAGGTTCAGGAACAGTAGTATGGTTATTACATGCATTTAAAAAGGTAAGAATCTCCAAAAAGATAATATAATATTTTACAAAAATATCTTATATATATATATATACTGATCCAACCATTTTTTTATTGTATAAAATATATGCAATACAAAAATATCTTGTGAGTACAGGATCCAATCATACTTTTCTTCCAGGCTTTTAAGCTAACTAAGCGCTGAAATCTTGAGGAAGAATATAAATTCGCGATTGACAAAGTTCTTGTAAAGTGGAACAAGTTCATTTCTTGTTACAAAACAGAGGAATTCTTTAGGAAGACTGTTCACTTGGGATTGTGGTTGGTTGGAATCAGGAGGAGGTTTAAATAATAAATAAATGTCCGTTGTGGACGGCCGAGGATAAAAGAGTTTATAACTTCGTTGTAACTATTATTGCAACTAACAGCGGGCTCTGCGGTTTTTTGTGTCAGTGTACGGGGTCGATCTTTTCTTTCTGGAAATTTGAGTTCTACTTCTATATACAATATCATGTGCTGCTGCTACTGTTGGTTTTCGTTTTTTTCCCAAAGCAGCTAAGGCTTTGAAGTGGCATTGTGCCTATTTATGGTGTGTATTGTATGGTCGATTTGTCTGTCTGTTGGATGAAAAACCCGAGTTCCGAAATTAACAACCGTGCAGCTACTGACTTAGTCGGCCCTGGTGGAAAAGAAAGACCATAGAAATTTATCCCATCTTGATGGAATTCGAACCGAGGGGTTTTCCACACAGCATGGAAGAACAGCGATCGTCGCCACTACTATCCATGAGGGTTATCAAATTTGTAGACGGGCCTAGAATACGCAGTTTTTAAGATACGCTATTCTTACGCCTAATACGACGCGGAGCTTACCAGAAACAGTCCAATCCAACTGCCTCTTTCTTTCTCTCTCGTCTAATTTTTGGAAGCTTGCCCCCTGAGTAACAGTAACAATCAGAAATTTGACTTACCGACACTATTTTTCCGCTTCCAGAAAAGACGCAACTGATTTCAACATCGTGGCCTCCGTATTCTCCATATTTGTATTGCACTGATCCCATTCCAAGATAGTGACCAGGATAAGTGGTTTCAGGGTCTTTGACTGGCTTGAGATGATGGTGGTGGTTGTGGTGGTGGTGATCATAGTGGTCGTAATGATGGTCATAGTGGTCGTGATGGTCGGGTTCGTGGTGGTGGTGGTGGTGATGATGTTGATAATACCTGGATATCCAGTAGTTGTCCCAATATGGAATGTAGGCTTGACTCAGAACCACAATTGCAGTAACATAAACGATACTTGAAGTTATGGTAGCCATAGACTGCAAATTGTGTCTTGAGTTTGCGAATGAGTTGGAAAAAACTAAATGCAGACATAATTCAGAAGAATGGTTTTAAATGATGGAAACAGCCACAGTAGCGAATTGCAGCCTTTTGACTCCTCCCATCCGATACGCTTCACAGAAGCCACGACCTTTCTTTCTTTCGCTCTTATTTCGACCACAAATATGTCAAGGCGAGAGCCATTTCCTTTGTTAATTCGCGTGCTCCGCGCTTGTTCCTCCTTCATCTGGAACCTTGGTTTGATATGGGGAGGGGACAATGTATAGTGGGGAATGAAAAAGGGTGAACGTTTTGTTTCACCCGGGCAGAGGTCGACGAGCAAAACTAATAGTCGATATAATACTTACCTTAACAAAGCTGCATGACGACAAAAGTCGAACGAGAAGTGTTTGCTGAATTTTTCTTTCATTATTTGTCTCTCTTGAACAATCAGTTGCCGCCATGTGAAGTTCAGACAATTTAGGGTGTACTTTTAACTTTATAATTAATTGGTCTCCTTTCCGGTTAAAAATTTATCTCATGAATGAATTAATTTCACACGCTCGTAATTAACAAAAACAGTATCTTGAAATTGGAGTTGGTCTTAAATAGATAGCAAACTATTTGTTTCGTTCGTTGTTCATTTTCAAACCTCCTGGGTCAGGCTAAACATTTCTCATATGTATATAAGGTCACTGTGCTTCATCATTCGTTTAACTATATTGTCTAATGCACGGTTTTAATATGTCAGTGTATAGTGCAGAATTATTATTTAGAATATGGTTCTATAAATTTCACGCGTAAGTTAGTCTCATAACCTGAATTACAGATAAACGATATTACGCTCTCTCTCTCTCTTTGTTTTTTCTTCATGTCCCACCCACTTCACTGTCTTCTCCTGTTTGTTGACTACTATACATAATTCTGTTAGTAATAAAAACCGCAGTTCGAGATAAGGAAGGCAAAAAAAAAAAAAAACATTTATTAGTACAAAGTTAAGAAGTGGGTGTTAAGCACTAAAGCAACTAAGGTTGTGAGGCATCAGTATATTGTGTCTGTAATTGCTGGTATTCATCGGTCGGTCGGTTTGCTGTTTTACTCGAATAAAAACCCGGGTTTCAGAGCTTTTATTCCGGAAACCCAGGTTATTTAGAAACCCGAGTTTCCACAGAAAAAAAAAAAAAAAAAAAAAGAAAGAAAAATCATACAACCCTCACCTGAGATTGACTGATTCACTTATATTGTTCAAAAAAAAAAAAAAAAAAAAAACAAACTCAGAAAAATTCCTGGTGTTACTGATTCAAACTCAGCCCTTTTCCATGCATGTGGGAGGAGGGTGATTATAACGACTATGCTACCTGTGAATGCCTATGAGCGCAAAAAAAAAAAAAAAAAAAAAAAAAAATTAAAAATTTCCTCTGCTGAAACAAAAGATATAGAAACAAAAGATATTTTAGTTTCATAGGGGATTCATAGGGGAATCATAGCTATGGTATAACATTACACTATATACAATGTCAGAACAGTTTCTTTCGAGCCTTTTTGGATGCAAACTTATCAATTCCTTGGTTGCTTGCAGGTTCACCAAAAATGAAAAATTGCCAGCTACACTGCTATACAATGTTGCACTTATGTCTAGGTTGGCTTCAAGAGTATCCGTGACAGGGATACAAAACTGCCTACTTTTGATAGTTTTGTACTCTACATCCGGTAGAGTAAATTTTGCTTGTTCAGTTTCATCAAAATTAGTTCGAGTGTTTGATACGAACTGCAATAGTGAGCTGTAAATATTTGCACATGTGCTCAATGAAATTGGCGAACTTTGGGGTGCCTTGTTAACTTGATCTTGAAATTGATCTTGCAAATGTGTCCAAAGGTGAAGCATGAAAATGGTTCTTCCATTTTCTGCATCAGATTTTTAGGCTGTCGTCTAGTATCTCCTTTTTCAGTTTCTCAGAGTAAATATGACTGAGGGCTTCAACAATGTTAGCATAACTTTCGCCAATAGTTGCAGTAGCTTTGGCGTGAGCCTCCCATCTTGTGTCTGATAAATGTTTAGGAACTTTTGACTCAGGAGGCAAGAAATTATTTAGCACTGCCCATCTTTTTGTAGAAGCTGAGAGAAAACAATAAAGTTCATTTATTGTGCCAAAAAAAAATTACTGCATCCAGACACGAGTGAACTGCGTTCATCCAACTAGATTTAGGGAATATTCAGCGCATGGAATAAACTTTGCAAACTTGTTCCTTTCCAGATTTTTTGTTGAACGGCGTTATACTTTCCAGCCGTATTGGCTGCATTGTCATATGATTGTCCTCTACATTTAGCATTAGCATTAGCATTAGTAGAGGCATTTGATGCAAGAAAGCAAGCTTATGCAGCATCAGCCAAAAAAAAAAAAAAAAAAAAGCCCACTTCCACTTCACCCCTCTGTTCGTTCAAAATACCTGTCCAGCTGAGCCTTGAACTTATTTAGGCTATCAACCTCCACCACAAGGGATGGAAGTCTGTTCCACCAACCAACCACCCGCTGGCTAAAGGCAAATTTCCGCACGTCTATCCTACATCTGTCTTTCCTCAATTTGAATTTATGCCCTCTCAGGTGATTTTTCTGAGCTAGAGGAAGAATCCCATCAGCATTGAGCATGCTTAAACCATTCAAGGCTTTATACACCTCTATCAGATCACCTCGCTGGTGCTTAGTCTCCAGACACTGTAATTTGCAAAACTTAAGCCTTTCTTCGTAAGAGCACCCCTTCGTTCCATTCACTAATCTTGTTGCCCTTCTCTGTACTCGTTCCAGCAGCTCTACATCCTTCTTGAAATGAGGCCTCCAGACCTGTATGCAGTACTCTAGGTGTGGCCTGACCATCGCCTTATACAATGGAATAATCACCTCCTTATCCCTGCTGGAAAAATTCCTGTATATCATTGACAATACTCCATGAGCTACTCTTGCAGCCCGTCTGCACTGCTCAGAGAACTTCATATCTGCCTGCACAACCACCCCTAAGTCCCTTTCATTCTCTACCACTGTCAGTGTAGTACCACAGAGTTGATACGTTGCTCTGGGGTTGCTGTTTCCCATGTGTAGTACTTTACATTTGTCAATGTTAAACTTCATTTGCCACCTCTCAGCCCATCTGCTCAACCTTTCCAGATCCTGTTGCAGCAGCATAGTGTCCGTAGTGTCCTTGACAACCCTGCCAACCTTTGTATCGTCTGCAAACTTGGACATTAAGCCGGAATAAAGCCATACTTTCACCAGTGTGATCTTTCAGTTCAAAAAAACTCAGAAAGCGTTCAACTAGTAATCCATCACTAGGAGAAACATATCTAACAATGACAGTAAGTTGATCAACATGGGAAACATGAGGGCTTGAATCGACTGATGAACTAAAATAACATGCTTGTTTGATGTCGCTCAGTATTGATTCTCGAACTTTATAGTCATCAACTGGATAACCTCTTCACATATGGATTTGGGTAAGTACGATGGCAGACCAGAGCCTTTACCTCCGTACTGATTTATGTGAGCACACAGGAAGGGATCAAATTTGGCAATTAATTTAAGCAATCCAAGAAAGTTACCATTTGATGAACCAAATGTTTCATCATCTCCCCTAAATGCCAAGCCACGTTCTGCCAAAAGGGAAATCACTGCAATTACTCGCTGAAGCACGTGCCTCCAGTAATCTTGCTCTGCATTGATTTGCTCTTCGAGTTTTGATGTGAGCGTTTGACCACGCTTTCTTGTTAAGTATGTTAGCATAGAGTTCATATGATTTTTAGAGTTTACGTGGGTTTGAACATGATAAGCGTGATGCCAATCATCGAATCCAGTAGAAGCTAAAGCTGTAGTTGAGGTAGTTTGGTTAGAGAAAAGTTTGCACGCAAAACAGTACATTTTTCCTTTTGTGGGAGAATACACTAGCCATTCTCGAGGGTAGGTTTCTCCATTTACTTTGGTGGAATGGAATAAATTCTTTTGAGCAGAACGGGACTTGGTTTTTGTATGTTCGCTTCGAATTGGTAAAAGGTCCATTCCAGTGCTGACATTCCGATGAATCTCTCTCAATCTAGAATGATATTTCCTCGTTATTCAATGTGATTCAATAAGCTACGCCAGTATTGTCTCTGAAATCACTAGTAGCATGAACAGTTGGTATTTTTGTGTCTACAATGCTAGGGTTTTCGCTGAGATTATTTGCTTTGTTTTCCAAGTCTTTAAGACGGTAATGAGCCTGAACTGCTTCTTTTGGTGCAACTATCTCGTGGCATGTTCCTTCAGCGCCTTGTGTTAATTCTTTGGCTGTAGGTCCTATCACTTCATTGTCACTTTCTCCAGAAGTTTCTGTACTTGTAGTGGTAGTTACTGACAACAGTTCTCCTTGAAGTTATTGGGAGGCTGTGTTCTGTATATAAAATGGTTGTTCCATCTGCTCAATGTAGTCTACTTGATTTTCTTCTGTTTGTAAACACGAATATTCTGATTCAGGGATTATATACGACTGTTTCTGCCTGCTGTACAAAGCCATATGACATGATTGGCTTGAGTATTTCCTTCTGTTATTTTTGTCGCTTTCGATTACTAGCACCACTTTCATATCGCTAACTCATTATTATTTCCACAAAAAGTCAAAATTAAATATTATTATGATTCACAATGATATAAAAGAATCCTCACTTGTTCTCAAAACGCACGCTATAATGATAGCGAACCCTTGTATTTCTTCATAACTGACTTTATCATTTGATTCTGAGTAGCTTTAAAGCCTCCACAAACTTTACAGTCATAGACTCATACGTCACGTGTTTAATGTTACTAAGCAACTGGGCCTAGATAGTAAAATCAAGGATTTAAGGGCGAATTCCTTTCGGCACTCCCATCAGTGTGTTCCTGAATTTTGGATTTGTGCTTACACATTATTTTGGCCTAAGTACGCCCCTGATTTTTATCGTTACAAATGAAATAAAATTAATGGTAAATTTTTTTTGGCAGGAGGCCGAGGCCCCCCTGATTATGCGGCCCTGGACTGCAGACCGCTCAGCCCATATGTAAATCCGGCACTGTCAGCCATAACCCACGATTCATACATTACTGACCTACTCCTTTGTG